>NC_081290.1:77265000-77890000 GCF_030435805.1 Mustela lutreola
TATTTACATAATACTTTAATACAGAGTAAGGATCAAAAATATTAGATATATTAGATGAAGGAATTCATCATTAAATTACTCAGCCCATAGAAATGCCCATTCTGGTACTGTTGATTTATGGGGTTTGTCTTTTACACTATTCTTTTTATCAATGATATATAAAGTTTATACTTAAAAATAAATAAGGTTTTTTTTTTACTCTTCATTTATATTCCAAAGTCATCTTTATTCAAAGCTATACTGTATAAATACACACTTTCTTACAGTTTCTAAGATCCCATAATTGGATGAAACATTATTTTTATTACTATTATAAGTTTGTTCCTAGAAGGTTAATTTGTAAATAAACAGGACCTACAAAGTTCTCATTATTTTTTGTTTTGTAAATATCGTTGACCTTTCATTGGTATGATGATTTTCATTACTTTTTCATTTTCATTTTCTTTGTTGCCAGACATATATTATATCCATTTGCTTTTAGGGATTCCGACATCTTGAAAAAGTTAAAAGTTTTTTCCTTCTTCTCCTCCTCATTTTCTTTCTCCCTTCTCTTATGAGATTAAGGTTTAGAAAATATCCAAGATGATAATATAAAAGTAAGGGGAATAGTTCAATGAAATAAATTCTATCTTAACTTTTAAAATATGTCTGTAATTGTCACATGAAAACATTTAGCAAAATTCCACCATTCGATGTCATTAATATCTTTTTCTCCAATAAATCTTTTTTAGGCTTGATGGATTTTTAACTTAAATTATTAAATCACATTTTTATATTTTTATATATCTTTCTAATAGCTTCACAATCCCTTCTTAAATTAAGACCAAACTAAATATACCATGTATTAATGTTTTTGTCATAATTCATATATTTTAAATATATGGAATATGATTAAGCTAGTATTAGAATCAAAGAAGTCTGAGACAAAATAGTATTATAAAACCTTGCAAGTTACAGTTTGATAACTGCACACTTTTATGACACAATATTTCAAGTAGTGAGTTATTTTGTATGTTGTTTATTCTTTAATTTATCTCTGTAACCAAGTATATATAGACAACTATTTAGATGTTAACTTGTTTCACATGCCAACATTTTGAAAAGAAGGTACAAATAAAACACAAGTTCTCTTCTAGAGGAATTTAAAGTCAAAGGCAGAAAGAAAGATGAAAAAGAACAACTCCAAACTAAGGCAAAAATGAGTAATTGGAGAGATTTACAAGTAAAAGGCTACAAGGATTAAGATGTTGAGGAGAATGTATCACATTGAGAAATCAAGAAAATTCCTTAAAGAAAGCAATGTTTCTCCACCAAGAAAATTAATAAAACTTCTCCAAGTAGTGATAGTAAGGAGGGCATACAAGATGTGAGGGTGATTCTGAATTACACAGAGGAAACCCAGCATGAAACGTATCAAGAAATAATAGATATTACAAAATGTATATGGACAGGAATGGCATTTCCAGAGTGGTAGCATAAGGAGTTCCATAGATTCTGTCCCCAGAGTAACAACCCTAATTGTTGAAAAGGTGGAAAAAAAATTATAATGTCTTGAAATTGTTCTAAAGACATACAACAAATGGAAAAATTTTTATTTAAGAAAAGCTACTAAGTCCCAGTAAGAACAGTGAGAGTCCGTATCATCTGAGTCATGATCTATCCTGGTCTCCCCAGCAGACTGACAGAACTCTCCAGGCATGTATAGCCAAGAAGACTGGACTACATTTCTCCCCAGCTCCTAATCTAAGGCTGTGGTTTCTCCCTACCTTTTCTCATCTTATCCATCCCTCACCCCCTAATACAACTTTGTGCTGCTGCTCAGTTCCAGACAAGAGGAGCAGCAGTGGAGACATCCAGGATAGAGAAGGAGACATCTCATCTCCCACCCATCCCTCACCTGTAAAACAGAAGCTCTACTCTTGGGTGGCAGCCCAGTGATACTAGGCCCTGATCCACCCTCACCCCAGCTATTTGTTTTTTGTTTGTTTGTTTTGTTTTGTTTTTTAAAGATTGTATTTATTTATTTGACAGAGAGAGATCGCAGGTAGGCAGAGAGAGAGAGGAGGAAGCAGGCACCCTATGGAGCAGAGAGCCAGATGCGGGGCTCAATCCCAGGACCCTGGGATCATGACCAGAGCCGAAGGCAGAGGCTTTCAACTGAGCCACCCAGGTGCCCCACCCCAGCTATTTGTATGAAGGAGTTCCTCCAGGTGAGAACAGAAGCTACCTTCCCCTCCCAATAATAAAAAAAATAAAATAATTCCATTTAAAAAATAACCAAAGGAGTTGAGTAGACATTTCCCCCAAAATTATATAAAAATGGCCACTAAACACATGAATAGATGCTTGATATCAGTAGCAATTAGGTTACTAGGAATATACAAATTGTTAACTTGCTAAGTGAATCCAAGGTACTATTAAATATGAGAATCACAGTGATTAGAACCCAAAAGAGTATAAATACATACATGCCTGACTTAATGATTTATGGTAAGTAAGAAAAGATACATAACAGAAGTTTTATATTATTTATCTATATTTCTTATAGCATGAATGTATTATGGAAACATAGATTGAAAACAAATTTTGTTTGAGGGAAATCTTTATCATAATGTTTATTGGAGACTTAAACAATGACTAGGAGCCAGGAAAGTATAGAAAAAGGATCCTGATGTATTTACAGCCTAGTCAGCAGACATACAAAATTGTTAAATAAATAAATAAATAAATAAATAAATAAATAAATAAAATGGGTACGTAAGAGTCCCAAATGACTACGGTATACTTAAGAATTTACAAGAGTACAAAAAAAAAAAAAATTACAAGAGTACTGAGAAGAATTGATACTGCTTATATAGATACAGAGAGACAAAGAGACAAACCAATCATGAATGTCCTCTAATCTCCATCATGCCTGTTTTTTTTTTTTTATTTGGCATTTGGTTAATTCAAGTGATTATTTGTTGCTGTACAACTCCTTGCTATATCTTACATGTATTTTGTCTATTTATATACCCTGCACAATTAGCAGCATAGTGCCTCATGCATGGTAAGCCCTTAGTCAACATTTGGTGAATGAATGAGATAATGACACTAGATATGTTTTCCTTATTATGGGAACTATATGTATTCCTCATGTATAAAAACTACATAAAAACTACATAATTTTTGTTTTTTGGGGGGTCACAAAATAGAAACATTAAAGACAGACTATTGTTGAATCTCCTTATTTCTCAAAACTTTTCTGAAAGTATCTTGGTCTCTGAGGTTACATAACTGTGTGTTGTGACTCACATACTAAATAAAATGGATCAAATTACTCTATAACTCTGTAATATATTAATATATAATAACATAATATGAATATTACAGAATGCATATTAATAAATTCAGTGACTGAGTGGAATACAAACATAAATAGACAACTTATTGTGTTTGTAACTAAATTAGAATTACAAATATTACAGCAGCATTTTCCTGTGAATTTTAAAAAGAAGGCTATTCTCCGGATTTCTTTCAGCAACAAAATATTATGTGTGGCCACACTTTATTAATGTATGAAATCATAATTAAAAAATCCTGGATTTTATCTATAAAGAATGGAATTTAAATATACTATCTAGCAGTTATTCCACAGCCCATGTTTCATATATGATGGTTTGTCTGATTGAATCAATAAATTCTGCTAAAGTAAATTGGATTGGACGTTCATACAATTCTGAATACCTTGGAGGGGAACTACTTGGCAAAATAGCAGTTGTTTCACCTGCATAGCCTGGGAAGCCTATAGAGAGCCTCTTCAAGCAGCTATGAAAGCTTATTTGAGCATTGGTCTTTCTTTCTCTGTGTTTCTATGATATCTATTAGCTGAGTTTTTATTTGTTTCTATGAAATTTTTAACACAGTATGGAAATGCATAGTTTGGCAAAAAGCCTTTTAGAACAGGAGAGAAGTAACCCTGTCCCTATTCCTGGTAGTGTATTCATTGAAAGAAAGTATTGATCAAAGCTTAGTAAGTATTGTTTGATTTGATTGATTATGAAAAAAGTTTTTAGTAGGCCAATAATTTGATAATGGAATTAGTAAATGAAGTTGGATTTTCCAAGAGAGTTTTATAAGTCTGACTATCTCAAAAGTGACTCACACCGTGTTTTATATTAGAACTATAGGATCATAGTTTTGATGTTCTTTAGTTAGGGTATATGACCATCTCAAATGTGACTAGGCCTTTAAAATAATTGGGGAAAAAAACAGTTTTCTATTTACCAAATTCATCTTGGTTATTTACTGCAAATTATTGGTGTTGTCAAGGTTACATGGTCTTTAAAAATTTAGTATTGTGCCAAGAGTAATCTTAATCCATAAACATAATTTAGAATAAACATCAAACTCAGGGGAAAAAAGTGTATTTTCATTCTTACTATACTGCTGATAAGCTTGATTGCATTGAATAAGTCTGCCTATTTTCTGGGATACTGTTTCTTTTCCATAATAAAAGAGTTTGGACTGCATAATGTATGCAGTTTTCCAGTTCCAAAAATTTATCTTAATGTACTTATAAGGATTAAGTAAGAGATAAAAATCATTTATGCAAATTATAAAGAGATAATTACTTTTCCTAGATAGGTCTCTCCCATTAATTTATAGATTATTTTTAAAACTTTGAGCATCATGTGATATTTTGAGACAAAGACATCCATTAGGGGCAAAATGACTTACAATTTTTATTTGCTATATGAGATATAGTTCCTGTTGTCTTTCTTTCCTTCATTTATAAATTATTTTCTCTAAAAGTATCAGAGCTATTTGATACCCTTTTCATCCTGTAATAGATAAACAAAAAGGAGGTTTGATCCCAGTTAATATCTTTGGGCAATTTTTCTCATTCTCTCTGACCTAGAGTAACATATTCTTTTAATCACCAAATGATTAAAAATGATAACATTTGAATTTATTTTTTTTTTCTTACTTGGACCCCCAAGAAGCAGGTTTTCTCTATTTCTTAACAAAATACTTAAAAATGTTATAAACTAAAATATTAAACTTAAAAAAGTATAAATTATCTTGATATGGTTGTGATATAAAGAGAAATAGTCATATTCGGTCTCTGTTGTTTTTTTTTTTATTTGAATTACTTGGGAATTGTATAGACTAAGTTTTTACCAGTTCCAAATATTCACAGATAAAGGAAACATTATCATTTGGTAAAAGAGCAAGGAAACTTCCACCCTAACTGGGTAGGATTTTGCAAAGGTTTCCTGACATAGGCAAGTAGCAAAACAAACAAACAAACAAACAAACAGCAAGAAACAGCCACTCGCCCTCAAGACATTCACAGCACTATCTGGGGAGAAAGCACAAATATACAAAAAATAATAGTCAACAGGATAATGTAAAATTAAGTGCTGAGTTATAACTTTTAAGTATTTCTGATCTTAGAGAAGAGATCCAAGTTAACTTTTATTTATACCTATATGCTCAGTGTGATATCTATATAGATTAGCTTCATGTGCCTAATATGTATTCATCAGCCACATGTGGCTACTTGAAGTTAATTTTAAATTAAATATAATTAAATTTTTTAAAAAGTCCTCGGTTTACACTACACTTGCCACATGTGGATGATAGCTACCATAATGGACAATTCAAAAAACAAAAACCAAACCCCTAAATTTCCATTATTACAGAAAGTTCTATGGATTTGCTTAAGTAATTAAAATAATTAATTTTCTCATTAAGTAATTAAAATAATTTGAGAAACTAATAATGATTTCAACAGTGAAATTATTGGGTATTAAATAAGATAATGTGTATCAAGTGCTTAGCTCAATGCTCATGATAAAGTAAATGTATAAATATAACTATTGTGATTGTCATGACTATGTACCAAGTGATATACTGTATGAGTGATATACGTTATCCTTAGTCATAATTCTTGCATTCTTAGGTACTCGGTAATTTGAAATATATTTTGTAGATATGGGAATTAGACTAGGAAAGTTCACTTAGGTTAAATCACAGGCACAGACAGATTGGAACCCAGATTTTCCTAAAATGGAAGCACTTGTCCCTCTTCCTGGACCATATACTCCCCCTAGATTAAAAAGAATAGACTATTTATTGAGCATCTCTTTTGTGCCAGACCTTTCTTATAAATTTAATCATCACTAGAATCAAATGAGGCCAATCTGATTTTCTCTAATTTAAAGATTATTAAATTTAGACTCAAGAGATTATCTCTTCATGAACTAACACAACTAATTTTAACAACTGTCTCCAACAACACAGTTTGTCCACTTTTTTCATTTTTTTTCTTTTTTATAGTTAATTTGTTTTTATATTTTTCTACAAGGTCAAATATTTTCTTATTATGTCCTAAATATTTCTAAATATTTCATATAACTCTTGTGGGAATATTCTGCCAAGTAATATAAACCAAACACACACCGTATACATATAACAGAAATGAATTAAATGCATTTATATATTTGTTTGTATGCTATGTGTCATACATGTATTAATTTTGTGTGCTTAAGTGGAATATGAGGTACAGAGATTTGTACAGCAATTATTTGTTAAATGGAATGAAGCACCCAATAGTTTACTCAAGCATTGTTCAGAGTTCCATAAATAAAGACAGGCTATTTGCATTGATGAATATGAAATGTGCTAAGTTGAACAAACACCAGACATAATTATTAAATGGAAACGACAGGAAATAGATTAAAACTCCACAGTGTTCTTTGGATGCAAGTTAAAAAGAAAACAGACGTATTCAGCTAAACAAAATGCAGATGAATATCTGTTACATTTTTAATTTTAGTAAGTTTATGTCAACATATTTCAACACTAAATGTCAATATTTTAAATTCACAGACCAGTGCTTGCTACGAGAAACTTTCATGATATTTTTGTAACACCCAATCTATTGCTAGAAAATATAATAAAACATGTAGTGTTAGTAAAATCTAGCTATGGTAGCTATTTTATATTAAGTAATTATATGTTTAGAATGCTTCCAAAGATGGGCATTTGACCACTAAGATTGACCATAATGATCTTGCCAGAAAGGTGGTGTTCAAGAAGTGGCAATATTACCTCTATCATTACTCAGAACCATTTTTTCTTTTATATGAACCACAGGGGCTAGTCTCGGAGAACAGTCTTCTGGTAGGCAGTTTCTCTTCATTTCCTGTCTTTTCATAATCATTTTGGAAAAAGGAGCATGCACTTTTAGATGCTCCATTAACCCCAACCTCTGCAGGAATTGTGGGAAGGGCCTAGGTTTTAGCTTTCTTAATAATTCCTTCTCCACTAAAAAAATAAATAAATAATGATGTAAAATTTTTAAAAAGCACACAAATAAAAACATAAACAACCTCTGGACAAGTTTTTCCTTGCTTTGTATTTTTGTCCCATGTCTACCATCGAATTCCTAACCATGTGATTTACATATAGGAATAATTAGAAGAAGAAAATTGTAAGTTTTTTTATTGTGTTCATGTTCCTGGGTCTAACAGATAAATTTCACATTAAAGTGATTTTCTAATGAAAAAGCATAGCTCTGGGGACACATTTCAAATAGACCTTTCTTATAGCTTTCAACATAATGAACAGAAAAAGATAGCTAATGAAATTAATTGGCAAACTAAGAACTTAAATCCTGATGCATACAAATAAAGCTACTACTGAAACAGGACACTAACAGTTTATCTATTTCTCAAGTTGAAAACAAAATTTCTATTATATCCAGGCTGTCCTTGGCATGTGAAACTCCCTCAGTATGACTATACATATCTATTTATAATTATTTTTCAGTTAAAAAATAAGATTTCACAGGTGTTCTGTTCATTGACACAGTTTTATTTCACAGCCAGAGAATGTGTCATAGTCAGATCCTTATTTCTCTTTCTTACCTACCTTTAGAAGAAGTAAGGGAGTTAGCTGTGGGTTTTACCAAGCTCTCTGCTGCATTAAAGAAATAAGCAAACAAAATATATGCTATGGGGTTTTTTGCATTTTAGAAAATGGATTCATTCCAAGTCATCTTGCTGCTTTGAAATAGTCTCATTTGGATTGTTACAAGTTCACCACTATTTTCAATAGTGAGGAAAGGAAATAAGAGACAAATGGAAATGCTAGAGGAAGAAGAGGACCCCACAACTTTCAAATACATTGATGCAGGCTGTGGACTCTCAGGATGATTTCACACCATCTAATACCTGCCTTTCTTATATTTCTCGAAGGGTGAAATGTAGAATTGTGAAAATTTACAGCCCTGAGAATAAATACGTATGCCACATGCAGATACACATATTAAGTGAAGCAAGAATGAATTATTATAATTAAAGCAAAGATGTAAATAAAAATGAAGTAGAAACAAAGTCTTATGTTTCTTCCTTTAGAGCAATACACTATTATAATATAAACTTCCAGGCCTTCTTTTTCTCATCGTTTTATATTACTGTTAGTTTATTTTTTCATGAAATGTTCTAGTTACATGATCACCATGAGTTTTGTGTGGGTGTTCCTATTCCTGAATTCGACTTTCCTCAATTAGCCATCATAATCTTAGAAAATCATAAAATTTGAGTTACATTTGGTCGTCTTTTATTGAGCTAGAACTGTTCTAAATACAGATGATGCAAGGATGATTAAGGACGGATGATTATCTTGTTTCTTATGGTCTTACGTTCTTGTCTTATGGTCTTGTCACAAATCATATCAATCAAGTGTGAGAAGTGTAATGGTAAAGGGTAGAAAAATGCAGAAGGCAGAACCTTGGCCTAGCTTTATTTGACTGGTATGTAAGGGAAGTATTCTAAAACAGGATGCAGCCTTAGCTATGAGATATCAACTGATTGCAAAGATGTCACCAGCAATTTCTCCCACCCATGTAGGAAGGTGCCACTCTTTCCATCCAATTTGGAGTCACTTTCCCATTCCCTTGAATTTTGAATTCAAAATAGAAAATAGAATAGAAATAGAATAGAAAAGAAAATGGTCAATGTGATATTGTATGACTTTCAGGTCCAGGATTTAAAAGACCTAGCAGTTTCTGTTAACTTCTTATGGAACGTAGTCATTATATAGAAGTCTGCATACCTTTGGGAAGAGACAGTCTATGGAAACAGAAGATCTGAGTAATAACAGACTAAGAAGTAGAGACAGAGAAGTCCAGCCATCCTCAACCATTTTAGCCGTACCAGGTGAGGCAACATACTTATCAGTGACACCATTTTCTAAGCCTAAACACTAGATGAGTTATTCAGAAATCACATGAAATGGAAATGCACAAGTTATGTGCTTATCTTCCCAGGGTACAGAAACAGGAGTAAATACTTTTTGCTGTTATTTTAAGCAAGTGAGTTCAGTGATTTGTTACATAACAATATATGAGTATAAATATGAATAATGATAATATATAAGAAGAAGGAGCTGGAGATGAACAGTTAAAATACAAGATATAGGGGAATTACAAACTCTGAAATTTAAAATGCATATGGGCCACAAATGACTATATGCCTAACAATATAACCAGTTATTTATCCTGAGTTAGAAGTTTAACTTAACTGGATAACATGAATTCATTTATACATTGTTTGTAAACAGGCAAAATTATATATTTCCAGTAAAATTGTGCTTTTCTCCATACATCCTTTCTTGCTTTACATTGTAGATGATTCCTTCCAAGACACATCTGTCCTGAGCATTTTCAGGTGCTTAGTTGAGGTGGGTTAGAGGAAATGAAGTAACATGGATTTGCATTCTAAAATGTTATCTTGATAACTAATAAATCTAACCTTTCCAGGCGGATGTACGGAGGTAAAGGTACTAATTGATCATGTTGGCACTGAGCTGTTGTTCATTCTGCAAAGGCCACGTTAATTCAAATTGATGTGATTCAAATTAACCTTAATCAGCTTCTACCCTGACTGTGATTCCATTACAGGATACACTACAATTAGACTTCTCCTGTCTTTATCTGTCCCATGGCCTTATGAAAGGGTTTATATATTTTATTTTATTTTGGCTCTCTAGATATTAAAAAATAGTAATAATAAGCATTCATTTATACATATCTTATTATCATTATTGGCTTCAAGATTGATTTAACATATTTATTTTTTTGGTCTTGTTTACTCCAAAAATATCAAAATACCTGGATCAGTGTGACCTACATTAACCTTAGACACTTTTTCTTTGCTAGAGTGATAGGGTGCTTTTAGAGAAGACAAGAAATGATGTGTATTAGCGCTCTCTCTATCTCTCTCTTTTATTTTATTTATTGATTTTTGGCTAACATACCAAATACAATATGTTTAGGGAGTTAGGTGATTAAAGAAATGTATAAACTCAAACATAAATCATATTATGTGGTAAATGCACCTTTGAAAACATAAGTGTGAATGGATTAAGAGGGGTATGGCCTTTAAGAAAATATGGCTGCTTCTGTTTTGATTATATGAGGAACAAACAAAAAAACAATTTTTATGATTTTTTTCTCTATTTTGTTCTTATAACAATACTCTTGGAATAATTTTTTAACTCAATGCCTTCCTTAATGATGTGAAAGTCTTCTTTCATATGACATATCTCAGAGATTTTGCTTTCAATTTTACTAAAACAAAAAAAACAAAAAACAAATAAACAAAAAAAGCTGTTCTTTTATCACTTCCATGCTTAAAACTCTGATCACATACTCAGTGAGCATTTCTGAGAGAGATGAGGCCCTAAAATGGAGCTGGCTTGCATTCGAATAAAACTCCATCCTAAGCAGTGCGACCACGGGTGAGTCAATGAGCCTCTCTGTGCCCCATCTGTAAGTGGGTGTACTACTATCCACATCATAGAATTTCTCTCAGAATGAAATGAGCAAATACATGTATATTTCCATATCCTATATAAGCAGTAGTTATAAAACATCTGCTAATCAAGTTAATTAGAATCTGGTACTTTATTCAAAAAATTAACTATGTATCTGAAGTCTTTCAAAGCAAAACTTAAAACTATGGTATGCAACAAATGACAATTTCATGTTTGTGAATTTATTTCTATGAAAAGTCTAACAAGATAGGTCATTTAAGATACATTTAGCTATAATTTGATAAATCCCTTTCATTGTATAGAATGCACTTTCGTGAAACAGAGCCTTACATGAATTTTGTAACATGTCTAGTATTAGTTTTGCTTATACATCACACGCTTTTCCCCACATGTGAAACACTTGAAAGATAAACTATAGAAGCTTGATTAAATTTTTAGTAAAAATAGAGGTTTTTTTTTGTTTTGTTTTTTGTTTGTTTGTTTGATTATAGTATGTCCTTTCATACATACTTTTAGCCACTGGACAATAAGTCTAATCATGATATTTTCATGATGAATTTATTCAGTGAATACGGCTGAAAGAGATAGAAAGAGGGATAAAGGCAGAATTTGTAATTTGAGAAGTAGAATAAGTTTAGTGATTAAAATTCTTGGGTGTTTGGAGCTGGAGTAGAGGAGGTCTTTGGAGTTACAGAGCTCAATGAGTGAGAAAGAAATCACTGGACATTTTGTCCACAGATGTACAGTTGGCAAGAATTAGCATGAGATTAGCATTTCCTGCAGTGGTGGGAAATATTGTCAGTTAAATGGTCTCTCACTAGTTAAGTAAGGAAGAGTGCCTGACGGGGCCCCTGGACATCGGTCAACTGTCCTGCACATCCTCCACTTTTAGAGATATAGGGCAGAAGTAGCTATAAGTCAAAGTCTGAATATTAAAGTAACACACAGTATGAGAAATGAGAATGTAGGGATGCGAGTTAACCATGAAAGGACAGGAAAAATCAAATGAGATAATATGGATGTATTCTCAGCATAGCTGAGATAGCTATTAGCTATCTTTGCATAGCTATTCTGCAGCATAGCAAAGGCTTTGTGTTTCTTATTTGTTTATACATTCCCCAATTGCACAACAGTGACCTTCTTGCTGACCCTCCATTGGCGACAACCAGGCTTGGGCATGTACCAAGACTGTCATCATGTAGCAGGAACCAACAATTGGAGAGCTGTGCATGGTCACTGACCATGCTTTCAAAAGTTTGCCTTTAAAAAAATAATAAAAATAAAATAAAAGTTTGCCTTTAATTTTACTTTAGTTCAGCAAAACTTAATCTACTTGAAAATGCTGAGTCTTTAATGACTGCACTACTCTGATTTTCTCATTGCTTCATGATTTTTAGCTTTACATTCATCTAAGGTAGTAACTTATATATAGTAGGTGGTAAAGAAATGACTAAGGGATGAGTGCTTGAATGAATAACATGCCACAATAATTTCCATAGGCTAGAGCACAAGATAAATATTACATGACATTAAGCTCTTCTCACTTTTTCCCACAGTGTGTACACTTCTTGAAGCTAGTTAATTTACACTCTTTTTTTGTATTTGCCTTTTCCACTGTGCCAATCTTCATCACAGCAATGAGTTGGAGTTTTAATTAAAGGAAAAATAGCATATCAGGTCAAATCTTCTACAATTAATTGCATGTGGCAAACTGCTCAAAGGTGTACATAGTACATTCAGCAAACAAACATGAAAATTAATTATAAAAACAACTGCAGTCAAATCCAATTATAGTATAGTTTACTTAAGTATTGGAGACAAAACTATAATAAGTATTCATAAATCAGTAAACATAAATCTATATAACAATTACATGAAAATATCTTAGACAACATAGAGAAAAGGAAAAATGATTACATTTGACATAAATCAAAAGAGATATTATCCATCAAATGTGTGTAAACAAAGAGGAATCTGGGATCCACTTTTATCTTTTTAAATCTTCCTCAAAGCAATTTTTTTTTAAGATTTTACTTATTTATTTGACACACAGAGATCACAAGTAGGCAGAGAGGTAGACAGAGAGAGAGAGGAGGAAGCAGGCTCCCTGCTGAGCAGAGAACCCTATGCGGGGCTCTATCCCGGGACTCTGAGATCATGACCTGAGCTGAAGGCAGAGGCTTAACCCACTGAGCCACCCAGGCGCCCCTCAAAGCAATTTTGAATGCATATTTTCTTTTTTTTTTTCTTTCAAGGTTTTATTTAAATTCAAATTAGTTAATGTATAGTGTAGTATTGGTTTCAGGAGTAGAATTTAGTGATCCATTACTTAAACATAATAGTCAGTGCTCATCACCACACATGTCCTCCTTAATGCCCATCACCTATTTAGCCCACCTTATCCCCTCTCTAGTAACCCTCATTTATTCTCTATAGTTAACAGTCTCTTTTGGTTGGCCTCCCTCTCTGTTTTTATCTTATTTTTCTTTACCTTCCCCGATGTTCATTTGTTTTGTTTCTTAAATTCTGCATATGAGTAAAATCATATGGTATTTCTCTCTCTGACTGACTTTTTTCCCATAACATTACATACTCCAGTTCCACCCAGGTCTTTGCAAATGTCAAGATTTCATTTTTTTGATGGCTAAGTATTATTTAATAGTGTGTGTATATGTGTGTGCGTGTGTGTGTGTGTGTGTGTGTGTGTGCATACACCTTCTTTATCCATTCATTGGTCAATGGACATTGGGGCTCTTTCCATAATTTGGCTACTGTTGGTAATACTGCTATAAACATTGGGAGGCATGTATCCCTTCAAATCTGTATTTTTCTATCCTTGGAATAAATGACTAGTAGTGTAATTGCTGGGTCTTGGGTAGTTCTATTTCTAACTTCTGGAGGAAATTCCATGCTGTCTTCCAGAATGGATGCACCAGCTTGCTTCCCCACCAACAGTGTAAGAGGGTTCCTTCCCTTTCTTTTCATCCTCACCAATATCTGTTGTTTCCTGAGTTGTTATTTTTAGCCATTCTGACAGGTGTGAGGTTACATCTCATTGTGGTTTTTATTTGTATTTCCCTGATGCTGATGGATATGGAACAGTTTTTCATGTGTCTGTTGGCCGTTTGTTTGTCTTCTTTCAAGAAATGTCTATTCATGTCTTTTGCCCATTTTGTAATTGGATTATTTGTTTTTGGGGTGCTGAGTTTGATAAGTCCCTTATAGATTTTGGATACTAGCCCTTTATCAGTCATTTGTAAATATCTTCTCCCATTCCAAAGGTCGATTTTTAGTTTTGTTAATTATTTCCTTCCATGTGCAGAACCTATTTGTCTTGATGAAGTTCCAATAGTTCATTTTTTCCTTTGCTTTCCCTTGCCTCTAGAGATATGTCAAGGAAGAAGTTGTCATGACCAAGGTCAGAGAGGTTGTTACCTGTTTTCTCCTCTAGGATTCTGATGTTTTCCTGTCTCACATTTATGTCTTTAATCCATTTTTTATTTATTTTTGTATATCAAGAAAGTGGTCCAGTTTCATTCTTTTGCATGTGGCTGTCCAATTTTCCTAACATGATTTGTTGAGGAGACTTTTTTTTTTCCCCATTGGAAATTCTTTCCTGCTTTGTTGCAGATTAGTTGTGGGTCCATTTTCTGGACTCTCTATTCTGTTCCACTGATCTTTGTGTCTGTTTCTGTGCTGATTCCATACTGTCTTGCTAATTACAGCTCGTAATATAGCTTGAAGTCTGGAATTGTGATATCCCAGCTTTGGTTGGCTATTTGGGGTCTTTTGTATTTCCATGTAAATTTTAGGATTGCTTGTTCTAGCTCTATGAAAAATGCTTGTGTTACTTTGATAGGGACTGCTTTGAATGTGGAGATTGCTTTGGTATTATAGACATTTTAACCATA
This sequence comes from Mustela lutreola, assembly GCF_030435805.1. Lineage (NCBI taxonomy): Eukaryota > Metazoa > Chordata > Mammalia > Carnivora > Mustelidae > Mustela > Mustela lutreola. Next base: position 77,279,739 of record NC_081290.1, read on the forward strand.
TTTGTTCTTTCAATCCATGAGCGTGGAAGGTTTTCCATCTCTTTGTGTCATCTTCAATTTTTCTTCATCAGTATTCTATAGTTTTCAGAGTACAGATCTTGTACCTCTTTGGTTAGGTTTCTTCTTAGGTATCTTATGGGGTTTTTTTCATGAAATTGTAAATGGAATTCATTCCTTGATTTCTCTTTCAGCTGCTTCATTATTGGTGTATAGAAATTCAACAGATTTCTGCATGTTGATTTTATATCCTGTGACTTTGCTAAATTCATATATCAGTTCTAACAATTTTTAAAAATTTAATTTAATTTTTTCAGTGTTTCAAGATTCATTGTTTATGTACCACACCCAGTGCTCCATGCGATACATGCCTTCCTAGTTCTAGCAATTTTTTGGTGGATTCTTTCAGATTTTCTACATAGAGTATGACCCTCTGCAATGAGGGTCAGTTTTACTTCTTCCTTGCCAATTTGGATGCCTTCTGTTTCTTTTTATTTTCTGATTGTTAAGAGTAGGATTTCCAGTACTATGTTGAACAACAGTGGTGAAATGGACATTTTGTGGTGTTTCTGACCTTAGGGGGGAAGTTCTGTTTTTCCACATTGGCAATGATATTAGCTGTGGGTCTTGCACATATGGCCTTGATGATGCTGAAGTATGTTCCCTCTAACCCTACTTTGTTGAGGGTTTGTTATATTTTGTAAAATGAATTTTCTGCATGTATTGAGAAGATCATATGATTCTTATCCTTTCTTTTATTAAAGTGGTGTATCACATTGAAAGATTTGCAGATATTTTTCTTAAGATTTTATGTATTTATTTGAGAGAGAGAGAGATGGAGATAGACACAGAGAGAGCGCAAGCTGGGGGATGGACAGAGGGAGAAGCACACTCCCCACTCAGCAGGAAGCTGGACACAGGGCTCAATAACAGGGTACTGAGATCATGACCTGAGGGGAAAGCAGATGCCTGACTGACTGAACCATGCAGGTGCCCCTGATTTGAAGATATTAAACCAATCCTACAGCCCAGAAATAAATCACACTTGGTCATGGTGAATAATCCTTTTGAGGTATTGTTAGATTCTGTTAGCTAGTAGCTTATTGAGAGTTTTTGCATCCATTTTCAATGGCAATATTGGTGTGCAATTCTCCTTTTCACTGGGTCTTTGTCTGGTTTTGAATCAAAATAATGCTGGCTTTATAGAATGAGTTTGGAAGTTTTCCTTCCATTTGTATTTTTTGGAATAGCTTCAGAAAAATGGGTATTAATTCTTCTATAAATGATTGGTAGAGGAGCACCTGAGTGTCTCAGTGGGTTAAGCCTCTGCCTTCAGCTCAGGGCAGGATCTCAGGGTCCTGGGATCAAGCCCCGCATTGGGCTCTCTGCTCAGGAGAGCCTGCTTCTCCCTCTCTCTCTGCCTGCCTCTCTGCCTCCTTGTGATCTCTCTCTCTCTCTCTGTCAAATAAATAAATAAAAATCTTTTTAAAAATAAATAAATGATTGGTAGAAATCCCCTGGGGATCCCTCTGGCCCTGAACTCTTGTTTGTTGGGAGATTTTTGATTACTGATTCCATTTCTTTACTGGTTATGAGTTCATTGTTTTGTTGTTGTTGTTTCTTCCTGTTGCAGTTTTGGTTGTTTATACATTTCTAGGAATTTATCCATTTCTTCCAGATTGCTCAATTTGTTGACATTTAATTGCTCATAATGTTCTCTTATAATTGTATTTCTACAGTGTTAGTTGTAATCTTTCCTCTTTCATTTGTGAGTTTATTTATTTGGATCTTTTTTCTTTTATTTTTGATAAGTCTGTCTAGGGATTTATCTTTTTTTTTTTTTTTTTAATTACTTTAAAGAGCCAGGTCCTACTTGCATTGATCTGTTCTACATTATTTCTATATCATTTGTTTCTGCTCTAATCTTAATTATTTCCCTCCTTCTGCTGGTCTTAGGCTTTATTTGCTTGCTGTTCTTTTTCCACTTCCTTTAGTTATAAGGTTTGGTTGTGTATTGAATGCATATTTTCTTAAAATAAATAGTGCAGTTCCATAGCAAAAACTGTCATTTAGTATACTGAAGTAAAGAGAAATGTTTAAAAGCAGGCAAACCAACAAAAAATTACATAAATTAGAGCAACATGCTGAGATTAATTTTTTAATAAATTTTTAAAAATTCCTTTAAGAGAGTTAAATAAATTTAATCTAGAGTTCCTAGGGATTTTTTGTTGTCTACTTAATTTAGATAGCAAGTAGAAGTATCCACTTTAAAATACAGGTTTTTTGTTTTAAATTATAAATATATATTTGTGTATGTGTGTATACACACACACACAGAGCACAGCCTAATAGAAAACTTCCGTAATGATGAAAATATCTGAATTGTTAAAAAGGGTAGTAACTAAACACTTGTGAATATTATGCATTTAAAACGTGGCTAGTGTGGCTAAGGAACTAAATTTTTAACTTTTTAAAATTATAATTAATTAAAGTTTAAATTTAAATAACAACATGTAGCTAGTGGAAAACAGTTACTAGATAGATAAATATGTGAATATATATTATGAGATATATATAAGATATCTGCACAGCAAAGGAAACAGTAAAAAAAACAAAGAGGCAACCCACGGAATGGGAGAAGATATTTGCTAATAACAGTACAGACAAAAGGTTGATATCCAGGATCTATAATGAACTCCTCAAACTCATCACACACAAAACAGGCAATCATATCAAAAAATGGGCAGAAGATATGAATAGACACTTCTCCAATCAAGACTTACAAATGGCTATCAGACACATGATAAAATGTTCATCATCACTATCCCTCAGGGAGATTCAAATTAAAACCACATTGAGATATCACCTTACACCAGTTAGAATGGCCAAAATTAACAAGACAGGAAAAAACATGTGTTGGAGGGGATGTGGAGAAAGGGGAACCCTCTTCCACTGTTGGTGGGAATGCAGGTTGGTGCAGCCTCTTTGGAGAGCAGTGTGGAGATTCCTCAAGAAATTAAAAATAGAACTTCCCTATGACCCTGCAATTGCACTCCTGGTTATTTACCCCAAAGATACAGATATTGTGAAAAGAAGGGCCATCTGTACCCCGATGTTTATAGCAGCAATGGCCACGGTCGCCAAACTATGGAAAGAACCAAGATGTCCTTCAACGGATGAATGGATAAGGAAAATGTGGTTCATATACACTATGGAGTATTATGCCTCCATCAGAAAGGATGAATACCCAACTTTTGCAGCAACATGGATGGGACTGGAAGAGATTATGCTGAGTGAAATAAGTCAAGCAGAGAGAGTCAATTATCATATAGTTTCACTTATTTGTGGAGCATAACAAATAGCATGGAGGACAAGGGGTGTTAGAGAGGAGAAGGGATTTGGGGGAAATTGGAAGGGGAGGTGAATCATGAGAGACTATGGACTCTGAAAAACAATCTGAGGAATTTGAAGTGGCAGGGGGGTGGGAGGTTGGGGTACCAAGTTGTGGGTATTATAGAGGGCACGGATTGCATGGAGCACTGGTTGTGGTGAAAAAATAATGAATACTGTTATGCTGAAAATAAGTAAATTAATAAAAAAGATATATATATATATATAAGATATATACAAATATATACACATATATATCCACATATATGTATACATATGTACACACACACACACACACACACACACACACACATATATATATATATATATATATATATATATATATATATATATATATAATCTTAACCAAAAGCTAAATACTGGCTCTTTCAGTATTAAGTATGTAAATTTTGAGACTCAGGCAGCAGGTATCACAAAATCTAAACTGAAAATTTGAAATATTTAAATGCTTTATTCCAAAATTTGTTTAGCTTAATTTTTCTGGGATTAAGTTTGTTTTTTAAGCAAACAAACTGTTCCCAATGGTCCTACATCTTTATGTAAAACTCTGAAGCTAATAAGAAGAAACACCTAGCTAAGCCAAACATGGAAATATATGAATAAGAATTTCTATATCAAAATCAATCTTCTCTTTTTAATTTAATTTTAAAGAAAATATTTAGCATTTACAAAATAGGTAAAATTACCAAATCAGTTATACTTGTACTTCAGAGTTAACAAGTAAAGAACATTTTTGAAGTATTTCTAAGATGGATTCTTAAATGTGAAAGAGATGTTACTGTCTAAATTATATTCATATAATTAATTTATAACTCTATTTCAATAGTTGCAAATAGATATACCTAACATTAAAGACAATAACCAAAGTCACCTAAAAAACAAATCTGCTTGTATAACCAATGTGTAAAACCTATTCAAATGTTTGCTGAATTTCTTTGTTGCCATGGTTATTTATATTGATTTAAATTAAATATTGATTTAAATTAGCCAATAAAATATTTCAAATGTAAAACAAAAAAGCATATCATAATCCACAGCATTAAAGTATAGTTTGACCTGAGTTTTTGTACTGTCCTCCAAAGCCATATATCCAAACCCAAATTTAAGAATGAGACAGATAAGTACAAAGTGCTACACTTCTTTTTTTTTCCCCAAAGAGATGGTATTTAAGAAGCACAACACAACAGGATGTGAATTATGATGTAATAATTCATACCCTTTGCATTGTTAGATATAAGACTGTACTGAGCTCCATTTAATGCACAAGGTATGAATTATTACCTATAATTTACACCATGAAATAGTTTATTGTGCTTATAAACAATCCCCTACATTTTTTTTATTAAAAAGAGTAAAATGTTCCAATGTTATATGTATTTTAAAAGGAAATTTTAGAAAACAATAAAAATTAGTATTAGAATAACATCAAACATTGTATTGAGTTTTAAACACAGTTTTCTTTCACCAAAATATATGTTTGTTTGAGGTATTTTAGCAACCAAGTCAGTTTAACTACCCTATAGATCCCCTTAGAATCAACCCTGTTTTTAAAATTCTCCTCCCCTGCTAAGTCTTTTACCATTTCTTCAGAGCCATATCACCCTCTGAAGTTTCACTTGTACTTTTTAAAGCCAGTCAGTTTAGTTCTTGTGGAAAAAAAAAAAAAATCATGAAAGCCTCCCAGCTTGTTTCTATTGAGTTTTAGATGGCATAATGGCATGGAGTTGAAACAGGCATTTACCTTTGGCCTTGTGATGCCTGTTAATGCTCTTGATTGCAACTGGTTAACTCCACTGGAAAACATGTTCTCCCCAACTCTCACCTCTACCAAGCTAGTTGTCAAAAATTTCATTCTTAGTGGGGTTCACTGATTTCCCCTTAAATATAAGTTCACTTTAAAAATGAAATACTCATCAGGCTTTTACATATGAGAGACAGTGAGGCTGTCTTAGGTTACTAAACACAGGTTAAATAGAAATCTCTGGAACAAAGGGCTAGGGTAATTCCTCGGAGAATTTGAAAACTTCCTTACAATTTCCACAGGAGAGAGCCCATCTGGAGCCTACATAAAGGATATGGAACAAGGATGGTCAAATAGTCATAGCCTTCTTTTCCTGCCCTTGGTTTCTGCCCTGGGTCATTGATATTAAAAAGATGAAGATGACAGACAAGGGTATAAAGAATGAACTAGAGAATGGATGATTACATTAAGTGACATCCCCAACACTTTTGAGGGCTAAGCTCAGTTGGATGGTAGAATGTGAAGTTAATAGGAAAAGAAATGAGTAACAGTAAGATTTATTGGTTTGTAGGATACTCTGGAGACAAGTCTGGTAATGTTTCTTTTGCTTTTGTTTTGTTTGTTTTGCATTTCAGGGGGTAAATTATATATAGCATAAGATTAGTTATTTTAGCTATATTTAATCATACAATTCAGTGACAAAATTATATTTGCAATGTTTTATGGCTGTTACCACTATCCATTTCCAGAACTCTTTCATCGCCTCAAACAGAAACTCTATAACCATTAAATAACTGCTATATCTCCTCCTCTAAGCCCTTGGTAAATTCTCTTACCTACCATATCTATGAGTTCCCTTTGTCTTCTTTTATTTTAAATATTATATTTATTTACTAGAGATAGAGAAAACAGGAGCAGGGGCAGAGGTAGAGGCAGAGGGAGAAGCAGACTACCGCCTGAGCAGGGAGCCTGAGGCAGGACTCCAATCCAGACCACTGAAATCATGACCTGAGGGACAACAGACACTTAACCAACTGAGCCACCCAGGTACCCAGTTCTTTTAGTTTCGAATTGGACTGCAGCACTATATATTTTAGTGTGGGCACTGTAGAAAACTATAATCTTCCCTGACTTTTGAGGGCTAAGCCACAAAAGTCTCTTTAAGAAGGGTGACTTTATTTTTAAAAAGTGAAATACATTTATAAAATATAAATTTAATGAGACTTTAATAGCTCCTAGTAATTTATACTTTGATTTTTTTTTTGTAGGACTATTTTTTTGTATTCTTGGTGGGATATGTCATAACACAGATAGGATGAAAAATACTCTATTGATTCCAATTATTTGAGGGATTGTGTATCCAGATTTTACCCCATGGGAATCTGGTATTGTATTGAGAGGAATATGATTTTTTAAGGAATAATTAGTACAAAGATTAATCCTCTCTTGCTAATTGAAATCAATGTAACTTTATCATATTTCACTAGTGTCTTCAAAATTTTAAAGGGACAAACACATTTGGATATATTTTCTTTTTGTTTTTAATTGGTTTTTATTTTATTTTTTTATTTTTTATAACTTTTTATTTTTTATAAACATATTTTTATCCCCAGGGTTACAGGTCTGTGAATCACCAGGTTTACACACTTCACAGCACTCACCAAAGCACATACCCTCCCCAATGTCCATAATCCCACCCCCTTCTCCCAAAACCCCTCCCCCCAGCAACCCTCAGTTTGTTTTGTGAGAATAAGAGTCACTTATGATTTGTCTCCCTCCCAATCCCATCTTGTATCATTTATTCTTCTCCTACACACTTAAGCCCCCATGTTGCATCACCACATCCTCATATCAGGGAGATCATATGATAGTTGTCTTTCTCTGCTTGACTTATTTCGCTAAGCATGATATGCACTAGTTCCATCCATGTTGTCGCAAATGGCAAGATTTCATTTCTTTTGATGGCTGCATAGTATTCCATTGTGTATATATACCACATCTTCTTGATCCATTCATCTGTTGATGGACATCTAGGTTCCTTCCATAGTTTGGCTATTGTGGACATTGCAGCTATAAACATTCGGGTGCACACGCCCCTTCGGATCACTACGTTTGAATCTTTAGGGTAAATACCCAGTAGTGCAATTGCTGGGTCATAGGACAGTTCTATTTTCAACATTTTGAAGAACCTCCATGCTGTTTTCCAGAGTGGCTGCACCAGCTTGCATTCCCACCAACAGTGTAGGAGGGTTCCCCTTTCTCCGCATCCTCGCCAGCATCTGTCATTTCCTGACTTGTTTATTTTAGCCATTCTGACTGGTGTGAGGTGATATCTCATTGTGGTTTTGATTTGTATTTCCCTGATGCCGAGTGATATGGAACACTTTTTCATGTGTCTCTTGGCCACCTGGATGTCTTCTTTGCAGAAATGTCTGTTCATGTCCTCTGCCCATTTCTTGATTGGATTATTTGTTCTTTGGGTGTTGAGTTTGCTAAGTTCTTTATAGATTTTGGACACTAGTCCTTTATCTGATATGTCATTTGCAAATATCTTCTCCCATTCTGTCAGTTGTCTTTTGATTTTGTTAACTGTTTCTTTTGCTGTGCAAAAGCTTTTGATCTTGATGAAATCCCAATAGTTCATTTTTGCCCTTGCTTCCCTTGCCTTTGGCGTTGTTCCTAGGAAGATGTTGCTGTGGCTGAGGTCGAAGAGGTTGCTGCCTGTGTTCTCCTCAAGGATTTTGATGGATTCCTTTTGCACATTGAGGTCCTTCATCCATTTTGAGTCTATTTTCGTGTGTGGTGTAAGGAAATGGTCCAATTATATTTTTCTGCATGTGGCTGTCCAATTTTCCCAGCATCATTTATTGAAGAGGCTGTCTTTTTTCCATTGGACATTCTTTCCTGCTTTGTCGAAGATTAGTTGACTGTAGAGTTGAGGGTCTATTTCTGGGCTCTCTATTCTGTTCCATTGATCTATGGGTCTGTTTTTGTGCCAGTAACATGCTGTCTTGATGATGACAGCTTTGTAATAGAGCTTGAAGTCCGGAATTGTGATGCCACCAACGTTGGCTTTCTTTTTCAATATCCCTTTGGCTATTCGAGGTCTTTTCTGGTTCCATATAAATTTTAGAATTATTTGTTCCATTTCTTTGAAAAAGATGGATGGTACTTTGATAGGAATTGCATTAAATGTGTAGATTTCTTTAGGTAGCATTGGCATTTTCACAATATTTATTCTTCCAATCCAGGAGCATGGAACATTTTTCCATTTCTTTGTGTCTTCCTCAATTTCTTTCATAAGTACTTTATAGTTTTCTGAGTATAGATTCTGTGCCTCTTTGGTTAGGTTTATTCCTAGGTATCTTGTGGTTTTGGGTGCAATTGAAAATGGGATTGACTCCTTAATTTCTCTTTCTTCTGTCTTGCTGTTGGTGTAGAGAAATGCAACTGATTTCTGTGCATTGATTTTATATCCCGACACTTTACTGAATTCCTGTGTAAGTTCTAGCAGTTTTGGAGTGGAGTCTTTTGGGTTTTCCACATATAGTATCATATTATCTGCGAAGAGTGATAATTTGACTTCTTCTTTGCCGATTTGGATGCCTTTAATTTCCTTTTGTTGTCTGATTGCTGAGGCTAGGACCTCTAGTACTATGTTGAACAGTAGTGGTTATAATGGACATCCCTGCCGTGTTCCTGACATTAGTGGAAAAGTTTTCAGTTTTTCTCCATTGAGAATGATATTTGCGGTGGGTTTTTCATAGATGGCTTTGATGATATTGAGGTATGTGCCCTCTATCCCTACACTTTGAAGAGTTTTGATCAGGAAGGGATGCTGTACTTTGTCAAATGCTTTTTCAGCATCTACTGAGAGTATCATATGGTTCTTGTTCTTTCTTTTATTGATGTGTTGTATCACATTGACTGATTTGCGGATGTTGAACCAACCTTGCAGCCCTGGAATAAATCCCAATGGTGGTTGAATAATCCTTTTAATGTACTGTTGAATCCTATTGGCTAGTATTTTGTTGAGTATTTTCGCATCTGTGTTCATCAAGGATATTGGTCTATAGCTCTCTTTTTTGATGGGATCCTTGTCTGGTTTTGGGATCAAGGTGACGCTGGCCTCATAAAATGAGTTTGGAAGTTTCCTTCCATTTCTATTTTTTGGAACAGCTTCAGGAGAATAGGAATTAGTTCTTCTTTAAATGTTTGGTAGAATTCCCCTGTGAAGACGTCTGGCCCTGGGCTTTTGTTTGTTTGGAGATTTTTAATGACTGTTTCAATCTCCTTACTGGTTATGGGTCTGTTCAGGCTTTCTATTTCTTCCTGGTTCAGTTGTGGTAGTTCATATGTTTCTAGGAATGCATCCATTTCTTGCAGATTGTCAAATTTATTGGCGTAGAGTTGCTCATAGTATGTTCTTATAATAGTTTGTATTTCTTTGGTGTTAGTTGTGATCTCTCCTCTTTCATTCATGATTTTATTTATTTGGGTCCTTTCTCTTTTCTTTTTGATAAGTCGGGCCAGGGGTTTATCAATTTTATTAATTCTTTCAAAGAACCAACTCCTAGTTGCGTTGATTTGTTCTTGTTTTTTTGGTTTCTATTTCATTGATTTCTGCTCTGATCTTTATGATTTCTCTTCTCCTGCTGGGCTTAGGGCTTCTTTCTTGTTCTTTCTCCAGCTCCTTTAGGTGTAGGGTTAGGTTGTGTACCTGAGACCTTTTGTTTCTTGAGAAAGGCTTGTACCGCTATATATTTTCCTCTCAGGACTGCCTTTGTTGTGTCCCACAGATTTTGAACCGTTGTATTTTCATTATCAATTGTTTCCATGATTTTTTTCAATTCTTCTTTAATTTCCCAGTTGACCCATTCATTCTTTAGAAGGATGCTGTTTAGTCTCCATGTATTTTGGTTCTTTTCAAACTTCCTTTTGTGGTTGAGTTCTAGCTTTAGAGCATTGTGGTCTGAAAATATGCAGGGAATGATCCCAATCTTTTGATACCGGTTGAGTCCTGATTTAGGACCGAGGATGTATCTATTCTGGAGAATGTTCCATGTGCACTAGAGAAGAATGTGTATTCTGTTGCTTTGGGATGAAATGTTCTGAATATATCTGTGATGTCCATCTGGTCCAGTGTGTTGTTTAAGGCCTTTATTTCCTTGCTGATCTTTTGCTTGGATGATCTGTCCATTTCAGTGAGGGCAGTGTTAAAGTCCCCTACTCTTATTGTATTATTGTTGATGTGTTTATTTGATTTTGTTATTAATTGGTTTATATAGTTGGCTGCTCCCACATTGGGGGCATATATATTTAAAATTGTTAGATCTTCTTGTTGGACAGACCCTTTGAGTATGATATAGTGTCCTTCCTCATCTCTTATTATAGTCTTTGGCTTAAAATCTAATTGTTCTGATGTAAGGATTGCCACTTCTGCTCTCTTCTGATGTCCGTTAGCATGGTAAATTCTTTTCCACCCCCTCACTTTTAATCTGGAGTTGCTTTCGGGCTTAAAATGAGTTTCTTGGAGGCAACATATAGATGGGTTTTGTTTTTTTATCCATTCTGATACCCTCCATCTTTTGACAGGGGCATTTAGCCCATTAACATTCAGGGTAACTATTGAGAGATATGAATTTAGTGCCATTGTATTGCCTGTAAAGTGACTGTTACTGTATATGGTCTCTGTTCCTTTCTGATCTACCACTTGTAGGCTCTCTCTGTGCTTAGAGAACCCCTTTCAATATTTCCTGTAGAGCTGGTTTGGTGTTTGCAAATTCTTTCAGTTTTTGTTTGTCCTGGAAGCTTTTAATCTCTCCTTCTATTTTCAATGATAGCCTAGCTGGATATAGTATTCTTGGCTGCATGTTTTTCTTGTTTAGTGCTCTGAAAATATCATGCCAGCTCTTTCTGGCCTGCCAGGTCTTTGTGAATAGGTCAGCTACCAATCTAATGTTTTTACCATTGCATGTTACAGACTTCTTTTCCCGGGCTGCTTTCAGGATTTTCTCTTTGTCACTGAGACTTGTAAATTTTACTATTAGGTGATGGGGTGTGGGCCTATTCTTATTGATTTTGAGGGGCGTTCTCTGAACCTCCTGAATTTTGATGCTCGTTCCCTTTGCCATATTGGGGAAATTCTCCCCAATAATTCTCTCCAGTATACCTTCTGCTCCCCTCTCACTTTCTTCTTCTTCTGGAATCCCAATTATTCTAATGTTGTTTCGTCTTATGCTGTCACTTATCTCTCGAATTCTCCCCTCGTGGTCCAGTAGCTGTTTGTCCCTCTTTTGATCAGCTTCTTTATTCTCTGTCATTTGGTCTTCTATATCACTAATTCTTTCTTCTGCCTCATTTATCCTAGCAGTGAGAGCCTCCATTTTTGATTGCACCTCATTAATAGCTTTTTGATTTCAACTTGGTTAGATTTTAGTTCTTTTATTTCTCCAGAAAGGGCTTTTATATCTCTCGAGAGGGTTTCTCTAAGATCTTCCATGCCTTTTTCGAGCCCGGCTAGAACCTTGAGAATTTTCATTCTGAACTCTAGACCTGACATAGTACCAATGTCTGTATTGATTAGGTCCCTAGCCTTTGGTACTGCCTCTTGTTCTTTTTTTTGTGTTGAATTTTTCCGTCTTGTCATTTTGTCCAGATAAGAGTATATGAAGGAGCAAGTAAAATACTAAAAGGGTGGCAACAACCCCAGGAAAATATGCTTTAACCAAATTAGAAGAGATCCCAAATCGTGTGGGAGGAGAAAGGGGATTAAAAAGAGGTTCAAAAAAGGAAGAAATAAAAAAAGGAAAAAAAAGAAAAGAAAAGAATTTAAAAAAAGAAAACAAATAAGAAAAATATAAAAAAGAAAATATATATATATTGGATAAACTAGTTAAGAAACGTTAAAAAAGAAAAAGGTAAATGTTAAAAAAGAATTACCAGAAGGCGAGAAAAAAAAACAAAAAATGTAAAAGAAAAAATTAAATTAACAGCAAGACTAAAAAAAATCACAGGGAAAAAGCCATGAGTTTCGTGCTTTGCTTTCTCCTCCTCTGGAATTCTGCTGCTCTCCTTGGTATTGAAACAGCACTCCTTGGTAGGTGAACTTGGTATCTGCTGGATTTCTTGTTGATCTTCTGGGGGAGGGGCCTGTTGTAGTGATTCTCAAGTGTCTTTGCCCCAGGCAGAATTGCACCGCCCTTATCAGCGGCCGGGGTGAGTAATCCGCTCAGGTTTGCTTTCAGGAGCTTTTGTTCCCTGAGCGCGTTCCGTAGAGTTCTGGAGAACGGGAATACAAATGGCGGCCTCCTGGTCTCTGGCCAGGAGGAGCCGAGAGCCCGGGGCCCCACTCCTCAGTGCGCCCTCAGAGAACAGCACCCAGTTACTCCCGTCTGCCTGACCTCCGGCTGTGCTCCAAGCTCACCGAGCCTGCGACCGGTTCAAGGTAACATCGAGCTGTGATCTTACTGTCGGCTCTGTCTCTGTAGCCGGCTTTCCCCTTCCAATACCCACAAGCTCTGAGACACTCAGACACCCCCGATCCTTCTGTGACCCTGGGGGACCTGAGGCCACGCTGACCCCGTGTGGGCTTCGCCCCGATTTAGCCTCTGGAGCGATGTCCCTCAGCGGAACAGACTTTTAAAAGTCCTGATTTTGTGCTCCGTTGCTCCGCCGCTTGCCGGGAGCCGGCCCCTCCCCCCCGAGGTCTATCTTCCCGTCGCTTTGGATTCACTTCTCCGCCGGTCCTACCTTTCAGAAAGTGGTTGTTTTTCTGTTTCCAGAATTGCTGTTCTTCTTCTCTTCGATCTGCTGATGGATTTTCAGGTGTTTGCAATCTTTAGATAAGCTATCTAGCTGATCTCGGGCTAGCTGAAGTAGTCTCAGCCTGCTACTTCTCCACCATCTTGACTCCTCCTCCTGGATATATTTTCTAATAGCTATATCATTTATAAAATTTTTTAAGGTATATAAGTTGGACCACTATATTATTTATATTAGCACTGCTCTATTTACATATTTTAAAATAAAATATACAATCACTCTTAAATATTATAAAGAATTATCTCAAAATGTGAGATAGAAAGTAGAGTAAAATAGAGAAATAAAAAAATAGAGAAAATAGAGTTGCCAGTTTTAAATCAGGTTTTAATATTCTTTATTTGATTAAAACCTACTTTGTGTTGAACTTAAGTTGCTGCATTTAAGATATTATGTGTTACTAAAAAAAATTAACTAGTACATTACTTGGAACAAAGATTAAATTTTAGAGGTATTAACTAAAAGTCCATAATTACTGTGTATTTTGTGCATAGGAAGGAAAACTCATAATTATATTTTAAACATCAAGATAAGACATCTTATAATTTGATAAATTCTATTAATTGCATTGTGTGAGGAAGAAGGATTTCCTCTTCCTTTCAAAGACCTAAGGGCACTAAGAATCAAATTGACATGAGAAAGATTAACAAGAGAAAGTCAAACTTAGTTTTGTATGTCTGGGAATCCACACAAACATGGAAATTCCAAACACAGTCATGTAAAATGAGGTGTATATGTCATTTTCGAAGTAAGGAGGAGTCTGGGACATCAAAGTAAAGGAATACAATTCACAGAAAAATGAAAAAAAGAACATGTTTGGTAAACAAATATTTGCTGAGCCACTCGGAGACAGCGAGAGGACTTTGTTCAAACAAGCCTTGGTTGGTTCCTCTCTGTCTACTAGACCTAGTTCACATTATAGTGTAGTTATCTATGGTGATGGCTCTCTTCCTTGAGCAGATCCTTTGTCTAAATTCTTTTAGGTAACTGAAGAGGAAGTGAAGAGTTGTTTTATTTTGTTTTGTTTTGTTTGTTTGTTTGTTTGTTTTTCCTTGCTGAGTTTTCATTGCTTTTAACTTAAAATAATCTTCATGCCAAAGTGACCTATCTTCGGTGGCTTGCCCTCAATCACTACAGCTGGAAGTCATTTAAGTATCTATTTGTCTAAATGTCCCCTGAATAAAATGGAAATTCATAACCATATTCTGAGGATTGTATAAACTAATTTATGTAAAGAACTTGGAACAGTTTATGCCTTTGAACAGGTCCTGTACACACAAATGCTATATAAGTGTTAGCTGTCATCATCATTGTTGTAATTATGGGCTGTTCTAAAGCCCTTTATTATTACATATGATTACAAATTATTTATCCCCACTGCATATCCTCCTCCTTTTATTCAAACTTAGGACAATATGATTCTAAACCAAAGTTATGAAACATTTGCTTTAAGAAGCTTATACTTTGCCCTGATATTTGGCTATTGATATGCCTAGCAGAAGGCTGATATTAAATTAATTTTATATAGTTAGGCTTAGTATAAAACATGTTCATAATAGAGAATGATTATTTGTTGATAAAAAAATCCCAATTTTACTAACTTCCATGATACTTTTAAAGTGGTGATATTACTCTATATAGCAATCTATTTCTCTGTGCATCTAGAACTTTCTGAAAATTAACTCATACATGTACCACAAACAACATAACGTCAAAAGCTATGAAATTATTACTGTGTATCATCCCTTCTCTGTCATCCTTAAAAACCTGCCATTCTTTTTATCTTTATTTTGAATAAAAATAGATCTAGTACCATATTACCCATCCCAGACCTCGGGAAATTTATCACTAATTTCTATCCACTTAATTTTTTTATTCCTCTGTTAATGAAATATCTCTCTTTTTTTTTTAAAGATTTTATTTATTTATTTGACAGAGAGAGATTACAAGTAGGCAGAGAGGAGGAAGCAGGCTCCCTGCTGAGCAGAGAGCCCGATGTGGGACTCGATCCCAGTACCCTGAGATCATGACCTGAGCCAAAAGCAGCGGCTTAACCCACTGAGCCACCCAGGCGTCCCTAATATCTTAAAGTCATTTCCATACCAATGTCCTGGGTATTTTGATTATACTTTCAATAATTCTTTACTAAACACCCTGCTTCTACAGTATCTAATTCAACCCGCTGTCAAACTGAATCTATCATGCTTTATTCATCTTTTACCCATAAACTCTAAAACAAGATCCACTTGGAATTGTGCTAAGTGCCAATTAAATAATGATTATGTAGCGTATATTATTCTCATGCTATTTGTTCTTTATTTTTTTTTAAAGATTTTATTTATTTATTTGACAGAGAGAGAGAGAGATCACAAGTAGGCAGAGAGGCAGGCAGAGAGGAAGGGAAGCAGGCTCCCTGCTGAGCAGAGAGCACCATGTGGGGCTCGATCCCAGGACCCTGAGATCATGACCTGAGCTGAAGGCAGAGGCTTTAACCCACTGAGCCACCCAGGCACCCCGGTATTTGTTCTTTAAAGTAAGAATACAGGGGCGCCTGGGTGGCTCAGTGGGTTAAAGCCCCTGCCTTCAGCTCAGGTCATGATCCCAGAGTCCTGGGATCGAGCCCCACATCGGGCTCTCTGCTCCCCAGGGAGCCTGCTTCCTCCTCTCTGCCTGCCTCTCTGCCTGCCTCTCTGCCTACTTGTGATCTCTATCTGTCAAATAAATAAAATCTTTAAAAAAAAAAAAGATAAAGTAAGAATACAATTTACAATATGTGTATCTCTTAATTAAGATAGTAGTCACGATGAAACCAAAAGCTAGTTCTTTGGAAAGATAAACAAAGTTGGCAAACCATTAACTAGACTAATAAGAAGTAGAAGACTCAAATAAAATTAGGAATGAAAGAGGAGACATGCAACTGGTATCACAGAAATACAGATAATTATAAGAGATTACTATGAACAATTATGTGCCAAAAATTACATAGCCTAGAAAAAAATGGATATATTTCTAGAAACATACAACCTACCTGAATGAATCAAGAAGAACGACAAAATCTGAACAGACCAATAATGAGTCAAGAAATTAAGCTACTAATCAAAAACACTCCCAACAGAAAAACTCCAAGGCTAGACAGCTGTACCAGTGAATTCTACCATTTTAAGAAGAATTACTACCAATCCAAATATCGAGAAAGAGGTAACACTTCCAGATTCATTCTGTGAAGCCAGCATTACTTTGATATCAAAGCCAAATAAGGATATCACATGAAAAGAAAGCTATAGATCAATATCCCTGATGAATATGGTTGCAAAAATTTATAACAAAATGTTAGGAAGTGTAATTCAAGAATACATTAAAATGATTATTGACCACAACCAAGTGGCAATTTCCCCTGGAATACAAAGGTTTTACAACATATCCAAATCAATATAAATATACTCATCACATCAATAAAGTGAAAAATTAGAATAAAAATCACATGATCATCTCAAAAGATGCAGAAAAAGCATTTGACAAAATACAACATCCTTTCATGATAAGACCCCTTAATAGATTGGATATAGAAGAATATACTTCAACATGGTAAGTGTCATGT
This sequence comes from Mustela lutreola, assembly GCF_030435805.1. Lineage (NCBI taxonomy): Eukaryota > Metazoa > Chordata > Mammalia > Carnivora > Mustelidae > Mustela > Mustela lutreola. Next base: position 77,296,307 of record NC_081290.1, read on the forward strand.
ACTATAAACACACTGCTAATATTATAATCAATGGAGAAAAATTTAAAGGATCTCCTCTGATATTAGGTACAACACAAGTTTGCCCACTTTCACTGATCCTGTTCAATATAGTTCTGGAAGTCCTAGCTAGAACAATGAGGCAAGACAAAGAAAGAGAAGACATCCAACTTGGGAAGGAAGAAGTAAAATTGTTACTATTTTCTGACAATATGATCTTATATATGCTGACAATATGATCTTATATGTTGATGACAATATGATGTTATATATAGAAAATCCCAAAGAGTCAGTCAAAAAAAACAACAACAACAGCAACAACAACAAAACTGCTGGAATTAAACAGTGATTTTGATAAAACTGCAAGTTACAAAATCAACTTATAGAAATCAGTGTGATACTAGTGGTGAAGCAACAGAAAAAGAAAACTGTCTCATTCACAATAGTATCAAAAACAACAAAACACTTTGTAATAAATTTAACTGAGGATGTGAAAGACCTGTACAAGGAAAACATAAGATTCCTGAAAGATGTTGAAGAAGACACAAATGGAAAGACATTCTATGTTTATGGATCAAATAATAAATATTGTTTAAAATGGTCATGCAACCCAAAGTTATCTATAAATTCAATGTGATCCCTATCAAAATATCAAAAGCACTCTTCACAGACATAGAGAAAACAATCTTAAAATTTGTGTGGAACTACAAAGACCCCAAAGCAATAGCCAAAACAATCCTGAGAAAAAGGAACAAACCCAGAAGTATCACAGTTTTTGTTTTTGTTTTTTTTTTCAATTTCAAGCTACACTACAAAGCCATGTGATTAAAACAGCATGGTATTGGTGCAAAAATAGACACATAAACCAGTAGAACAAAATAGAGAGCCCAGAATTAAATCCCAGCATTTATGGAGAACTAATATTTAACAAGGGAGCCAAGAATGCCCAATGGAGGAAGAGTAGTCATTCCAACAAATGGTGCTAAGTAAACTGGAAAAGTACATGCAGAACAATGGAACTTGGTCCTTACCTCACACAATTCACAAAAATTAACTCAAGGTGTATCAAACCCTTGAACATAAGACCAGATACCATAAAATTCCTAGAGGAAAATATAGGGTACAAACTCACAGGTGTTGGTCTTGGCAATGATGTTTTTTTAGACATGACTCCAAAAGCATAAACAACAAAAGCAAAAAATCAACATATGGCACTATAACAAACTCAAAAGTTTATGCACAACAAAAGAAGTATTCTACAAAATGAAACCGCAGCCTACAGAATGGGAGAAATTTTTGCAAAGTGTAGTTCAGATAAAGAATATTCAAATTATATAAAAAGCTAATGCAACTTAAACAACAATAACAAATGAGATTTAAAAATGGGCAGAAGACACAGGAAACAAACCATCAATAAAATGAAAAGGCAACCTACTGAATGGGAGAAGATATTTTTAATGACATAGCCAAAAGGAATGAATATCCAAAATATATAAATCATTATTCATACAACTCAACACCAAAAAAACCTCAAATTAAGCCAATTAAGAACTGGGCAGAGGATCCAAATAGACATTTTTGTTTTCAAAGATGACATACAGATAGCCAATGGACACATGAAAAGATGCTCAACATCACAAACTAGCAGGGAAATGCAAATCAAAACCACAATGAGATATCATCTTAAATTTGTCAGAATGGCAAGAATTAAAAAGACAAGAAATAGCAAGCACTGATGAAGACATGGAGAAAAGTAACCCTCATGCACTGTTAGTGGGAATACAATTTTGTGAGGCCACTGTGGAAAGCAGTATGGAAGTTCCTCTAAAAATTGAAAGTAGAAATATTATATGATCTAGTAATTCCACTGGTGGGTATTTACCCAAAGAAAGTGAAAACACTAATTTGAAAAGATGTTCCCCTATGTTTATTGCAGCACTATTTACAATAGTTAAGATAAGGAAGCAATGTAGGTGTCCCTCAATGAAGGTTTGGATAAAGAGAATGTGTTATGTGTACATGTGTATGTGTGAATTATATATAGATACATGGAAATACTATATATAAATACTTATGAAAATATTATAAGAAAGTATTACTCAACCATAAAAAAGAATGAGATTTGTCATTTACAACAATATGGATGGACCTAGAGAGTATTATGTTAAGTGGAATAACTCATATAAAGACAAGTACTGTATGATTTCACTTATATGTGGAATCTAAAAAAGAAAGAAAGAAAGAAACAAAAAGCAAACAAAACAGACTCTTACACACAGATAATAGCCTGGTGGTTGCCAGAAAGGAGGTAGATGAAGGGATGGATGAAATAGATAAAGGGGATTAAGAGGTACAAACTTCCAGTCATAAAACAAATAAGTCACGAAGTAAGAAAATACAGCATAGGGAATATAGTTAATAATATCCTAATAATGTTGTTTGGTGAAAGATGATGACAGCACTTATTGTGGTAAGCACTGAGTAATGCATAGAATTGTTGAATCATGTTTTACACCTGAAAATATAACACTGTATGTTAATTATACTTCAGTTTAAAAAAATGGGCAGAAGAACTAAATAAACATTTATCGGAAGAAGATATAAAAATGGCTAACAGGCATATGAAGAAATGCTCAACATTCAGGGAAATACAAATCAAAACCACAGTGAGATATCACCTCATTCTAATTAGAATGGCTATCTTCAAGAAGACAAGAGACAACAGGTGCTGGCAAGGATATGGTGAAAAGGGAGTACTTTGCACTCTTGGTGGGAATGTAAATTAATCCAAACACTATGGAAACCAAATGAAGGTTCCTGAAAAAAATAAAAATAGATCTAGCATATGTTCTAGCCATTTCTGGATATACCCTGAAGGAAATGAACAGAATTTTGATGAGTTATATATACACCCATATTTATCATAGTATTATTCACAATAGCCAAGATATGGAAACAAGTCAAATGCCCATCAATAGATGAATGGGTAGAAAAAAATGTGTTATTATACTCAACAGCATATTATTCCACCATGAGAAGAAAAGATATCCTGCCATTTTTAACAATGTGGGTGAACTTTGTATATATTATGTTAATAGAGATGTCAGACTAAGGTAGACAAGTACTGTGTGATACCACTTATATATGCAATGTAAGAAAAAAGTCAAAACTGTTAATAAAAAAAGTAAAATTGTGGTTACCAGGGCATTGGGGGTGGGGGGAAAAGATCAATGGTATTTAAGGGTACACACTTGTAATGACTAACACAATAACAATGGGAATATAATGCACCGTATCGTGACGATAGTCAATAATACTGTGTTATAATGATGCAATGTGATTAATTTCATTTCAATGTCCATTACCATGTAATACATAAGTATATCAAAATAGCATGCTGTACACCTTAGGTTTATAACTTGTGACGTATCAACTTAAAAAAAAAATAGTCGAATCTATTTTAGAAGACTTCCTTCACTAAGTCAGGTTCAGATCAGCTTACATTTTATTCTTTGCAAATTACATCCACCCTTCAAATAAATGAGTGGTAACTACAGCTTCCCTTTGGTAAGTATTTTGTGTATTTAGTAAAGTATGAAAGTATTTAGTAAAGCAGTATACATTCCTTCATGCTCACAGCTTTTACTTACAAATCTCTATACTTTAAGAAGTAAAGTATGCTAAAAAAAAACTAATTATTACTTTGTAAGCAACTTGGTGGGCAGCAGTAAAGAAGTTATGAAGTTAATAACCTGAAAAGATGACCAGTTGAGGATACTTATTTCAGGAGCAGGTGTGCATAAAATAGAATATTCGTTTTCAGAAATTGTGTTTCAGAAATACATTTTTTTAAATTATTTGAAAATTATGGACAAACAGAAACATTTACAAGCATCTTTTTTTTTTTTGGTGTTGTTCCAAGTTTTTATTTATTTATTTATTTATTTATTAAATATTTTATTTATTTATTTGACAGAGAGAAATCACAAGTAGATGGAGAGGCAGGCAGAGAGAGAGAGAGAGGGAAGCAGGCTCCCCGCTGAGCAGAGAGACCGATGCAAGACTCGATCTCATGACCCCGAGATCATGACCTGAGCCGAAGGCAGCGGCTTAACCCACTGAGCCACCCAGGGGCCCCTCAAGTTTTTATTTAAATTACAGTTAATTAATATACAGTGTAATACTAGTTTCAGGAGTAGAATTTAGTGATTCATCACTTACATACAATAATGGGTCTTTATCTTTGAATTTTCTTCAAGATTGTTGAAGTTAGAGATCATATGCTTCTTTGAAAGCTCCCAGAGTACATATATATGTAGAAAGTTATTTAAAACACACACACACAAAACATTATTGCTCCAGGTAATGAAATTTAAGTTATTTAAAACACACACACACAAAACATTATTGCTCCAGGTAATGAAATTATGGCTCAGATAAAAACATTAAAATAGACCCCAGGTGTATAGTCATAAATGAAGTACAAGACACAATGCTGATAATTTTTAAAAACATCTTATATATCAAAGAGTTTATATTTATAATGAATACATTGAAACTTTATATTGAATATCCACTTAAAACCAGGATATTGATTCAAATACTTAAGGGAATATTCCTTGCAAAGCATTGGTAGGAAATGAGTCTTTGTATTTTTTTTAATATATTAAAATGTAATAAGGGGATTAATAGAGTTTCTTTGCCCAATTAAAACAATGTGATTAAAAACAATGATTTTTTTTTCTTTTACACTTTTATATAATATAAGCAAGAGAAATGTTTCACATAAAATGTTATTAGAAAATGTGTTCTGGTTAAGTGGAGATTTTAATGTCTGCCTATACTATATTAAAACTATTTAAAAACTAAACCACCAGACATATTTATTCTCAATTACACATAGCAAAATCAATATATTGAATAATTCATGTAGGACTTAACATATATTTTATTTTATACAATTATGGTATATTAACATTTTAATACTTAGTATTAACCAAGCTTAAATTTTACTACTAATCAATGCCTTATTTTATATTGCATTTTTCTTAATTAAGATTCTTATTTAGTATTTTATCTTTTGTATAGTGTGTATATGAGCCATTCAGGTAGAAAAAAATCCATAGTATAAATGTAGCTTTCAGTTTCTCTTTCCTTATTTTCTCCTGAAAATAATAAGCTCTATAATATATTTAAAACATGAGATTTGTTACATTTTGTTATATAATTTTTTGATAGGTTGGTAATAACAGTGCCAGTCACTATAAAAATAAATATAAAGAACAAATACATTGGGGCATCTGGGTGGCTCAGTCAGTTAAGCATCTGACTCTTTTTTTTTTTTTTTAAGATTTTATTTATTTATTTGACAGACAGAGATCACAAGTAGGCAGAGAAGCAGGCAGAGGGAGAGGAGGAAGCAGACTCCCTGCTGAACAGAGAGCCCGATGTGGGGCTCGATCCCAGGACCCTGGGATCATGACCTGAGCCGAAGGCAGAGGCTTTAACCCACTGAGCCACCCAGGCGCCCCAGCATCTGACTCTTGATTTCAGCATTTGTCTTGCTTTTGGGGTTGTGAGTCCAAGTCCTGCATTAAGCTCCATGCTGGGTATGGACCCTACTTAAAAAAATAAATAAATAAATAAAAGAACAAATGGATTGTAGCAAAGTATCTATGCACTTATCTGTTTTGCACTTGCATCTATAATTTTCTATTTTGAAGTAAGAAATGAAACACGTTTTCCTATAGTCCAAACTGTTGGTTGACATCAGCAAAAAGAAAGGCTAAGAAAGGCTGATAAGGATTATTAAGAAATAGAGATTGTAATTGCTTATGTTTTCATGATTTTGTTTTTCATATAGGTGAAAATGGCTTAAGAGACTTAAATTTGGTCGAAAGATTTTGAAACGGTACTGAAATGCTGTTTATAACTAAAATATTTTTATATTTGTCATGAAAGGTAGCCTGGAGTTATTTAGTTGTATAATGTTGTCTTAAACCACTCCTTAAAAGTAGTGAATACATGTTCAAACACAGGCTAGTCTTTTAATCATCAACAAATTAAGACTTAAAATAAAATTTATTTGTTATGACTTTACTTATGTTTCCTGAAACACTAATTCAATATATTTTTTTTCTTTTTAGATACAAACTTAATTTGTTAAAAATTTCAAAAACACATATTCAAAGAGAACAGTAAACTGCCATGGTTAAATTGTATCATCTTGCTTTATTACTCTGTATAGAATTATTTGTCCTAAGATATGAAACATCACAAGTTCTACAATGCAATTATAGCATATAATTTGTAAAAAAGTCTTTGAGCATTAAATTAATTCTGATTTTCTTAACTTTTTTGAATATGGCAGAATTTTCAAAGTAGTCAAATTTTTTCTTGCCTTCAAAGAACGTGAAACTGATTAGGGTGTGATGTTTTTAGAACTTAGCTTTTGTCCAAAATTTAAAAAACAAAACAAAACAAAAGGATATTCATGGATCTGAGTAGCCTGACTAACTTAATTTATAAGGGAAAAGAAAGACAAAAGAAAACATTTCTTAATGTTTGTTTTGTGCTCAATTTTGTATGAATATTTTTTATTATAATCCACTTAACCCTCACATATTACCATGTGTTACTGTCTCCAATTCATAAAGAATTCTGTTATATAGTGAAGGAATATGACTCGCCCTATATCAATCAGCTAGGAAACAATGGAATTAGAATTCAATTTCAGAAGTATTGGTTCAAATCGCCATTCTTTCCCCATTGGTATATATTGTTAAGGTTAAACTTACTTGGGACACCTGGGTGGCACAGCTGGTTAAGCATCTGACTCTTAGTTTCAGCTTAGGTCTGTTCTCAGGGTCCTAGGATTCAGCCCCCAGTCGGGCTCCACTCTCAGCTCACATTCTGCTTGAATTTCTTTCTCCCTCTCCCTCTGCCTCTTCCTCCTGCTCATTTTCTCTCTCTCTCTCTCTCTCTCTCTCTCAAATAAATATTTTTTTAAAGATTTTATTTATTTATTTGACAGACAGATCAGAAGTAGGCAGAGACACAAGCAGAGAGGAGGCAGAGAGGAGGAAGCAGGCCCCCTGCCGAGCAGAGACCCGATGTGGGGCTCGATCCCAGGACCCTGAGATCATGACCTGAGCCGAAGGCAGAGGATTAACCCACTGAGCCACCCAGGTGCCCCTCAAATAAATATTTTTTAAAAAAGATTAAACTACTTGTTAGGAAGAAAATATTTGATATTTTTAATACATTCATGAAATAATCCTCCAGATTCACCTACCCTTCTCTACCTGGCTTGGATCTAAGAAGGCTGTGCTGTATAGATTTCATTCCTGTAGACTTTCAAGGGGATTTGGCTAATGTGGGTCATCAGAAGGACATAAGAGTAGAACAGTGGGATCAAGGTGTGTATTTTCTCTATTCCATCACTGCCAGGTCACCATTTGTTGGCTCAATCCAAGGCCATAGTGCACTTTGAATAGCCCTCTTCATCCAGCTTTCATCTCTGGTATCTAGTAATCTCTACCTCATCTTGCTCCTTTAGGCCTAGAGGTAGTTACAGATCTCCCTAATCCCCTTATTAGCTTGATAGTACTGTAACATCCCTGATAGTTTTCCTAAATGCTATCTATATGTTATATTTATCACTTTATTAAAGTGCCCTCAATTCTACAGTTTCTAGTCCAAGTATTATCTTCTGGTAGTCTTAATTATACAATAAATTTTATCATATTGTGCTATCTTTGATATTTTAATACATGGAATGCATTTACTATTTTTATGTGCATTAAAATGATGACATCAAATCATGGATAATATCATAGTACATATTTTGCATGGTGTGTTTTATTTCTTCCCAGGTAAATGGCAAAAGAGGTTTGAACTTTTACAGGGCCAAATAAAGTTTATAATTTGTTTAGAGTTGCCGTCTTTCTCGAATTCTGCCTAGTTAGAAGCATACTATATCTGTAGAATAACTTGTACAAGTAACATTCTTATTTTGTAAGTAAGGAAGTTGATGCCCAAGAAATCAAGCAACTCTGAGATCCCAGAGCTAAAATGGATATAAGTCTACATAACTAATCCCTTCTCATTTATGCATTTTCTATTTTCTTTGAAGTCCTTAATAGTCTTTGATATTTTCCACATCTCAGTATTGTTTATAATCCTCTCAATTTCTTTTCAAAATGTTCTTGAAAGTTTATTTCCATAGTTTCTGGAATCATGTCATATCTGTGATTTAGTGAATTCTTGCTTTTGCATCCTTTACTTGCCACAGCAGTTTTAACAAAGACTTTTCTCTTCATTCCTTTCTCTGTTAAAAAAATGTACTTCAGGATTATTGGATCAAGTCTATGTATACAATCCTTCATTGAACTGACACTTCCGTTTTCCTGTAAGTTCTTCTTATTCTATATGCATGTGCTAAAGTGATGCTTATTTTTTATTTCAATATTCAGTGATTTTACCCATGAAAATGATGTTGTCACTTGTATTGAGACATTCCTGATACTGACTTTTAAAAACATTTAGTATAAAATCATTCAGCTTAATAAATACTACTTGAGACAAAAAACCTTAAAAAAATTAGAATTTTAAGTGGTGGAAGCCACTTTTGTAGAAACATTCATTTATTTTAAATCATTAAGTTTAATATATCAAAAGTAATTCATCTCACATAATTGAGAAAGAAATACAGCTGTAATTTTTTTCAACTAAATCCATGGTGTGTATATCTTATTTGTGAAAGAAAATATATGTGAAGAGATGCATGGCTAACATTTTTTAAATTAAGTTTCTTCTAATATATTATGATAGTGTTGTAAATTGACATGTCATTATTGATAACAGTACAGACATTTTAATTTGGAGAGTAAAAATCATGATAATAATAGCAAGGTAACTGATTTGTTTTAATTTCTAAAAACATTAACTGGTTGTGTATTTGATTTCACACAATTTAATGGTTAGTCAGTAACATTTTTTTCTAAGTCAACTTATCTATGTTCTTTATCATAAAATTTTATCTATGTTCAATTCTTAACTCTATGCATTATTACTTTTGATAAATCTCTGATATTTAATTTGTTGAACTGGTTTAGAATGGATGTCATAATGTGACATAATATAATATAAATGTGACTAAAGAAAGAGATTGTTTTACCTTTAAAATAGAAGAGCACTTTGAGATAAGAACCATCCTATTTTTAATATAAAGCACAATTTATATTACTTTATATTTACTTTGTAAATGTGTATATTTGATTTAAGATAAAATTACTTAGTTATTTTTTTACTTTATTTCTAATTAGGAATAAAATAAAAGTGAATAAAGGACTGAAAAAATAGTTTCTATTTGTGCTGCCTTAGTATTTAACCATATCCATGATGATTTGACTTCCATTATAAAGTAAGGAAGGCTTTTTATTATTGTATGATTAGGTGTTCTTACTGAAAATACCTGTATCAGTGTGGGTCTTTGTGTAGAATGAGCGATGTCACCATGAGTATAAATGCATAATTTAATGATTTAGACCAGCTAATACATAGAACCCCAAAATTCTCCTGGAGCATTGGTTGGATTGGATTAACATGATTACACTAATCAAAAAATTCCATCTTCTTCTTTCTGTCTTTGCTCACTTAAACTATACTGAAATCTTAACTCTGAAGTTTTAGGAAAACCACATATATTAAAATATTTAAATTCTCATCACTTTCCACATAGGGAAAATGATTTTTGTCATTAAACAATCCTTAGTTAACTTTCCTTTTAAGGGCTTGTCTATAATGGAACTTAGTTTGGACTGAAAAGAAAACACATTAAATATTCAGATTATTATATTTTACCTTTAAAATCTTTTGTTTTACCCCATTTCTTTAGGCAAAACACTCCAGTTTTTCTTTATGCAGGTATCTCTGTTGAGTATCATTTATATCTCACGTACCATACTATATGCCAAAAAGATACACCCTGTTGTCATGTTATGTTGGTCTAATAGCAGAGAAAGATTTATATAGCACAAATTAGAACATTTTGTAACATATTTAACAATAGAAATATTCTATATGGATACTACAAAAAGCAAATCATTAATTATGATCAAGGTCATAGAGATTAGGTTGTAAAGATAGCGGTCAAAGTAATTTATTTATTTATTTGTTTGTTTATAGCAGGGAGGGAGGGTCAGAGGGAAAGGAAGAGACAGAATCCCAAGCAGATGCCACATCTGGCATAGGACATGATCTCACAACTTGAAGATCATGACCTGATCTGAAAGTAAGAGTTGGATGTGTAACAGCCTAACCAACTGAGCTACCCAGGTGGATCAGGTCGGAGTGATCTCGAGTGGGAGTGTTGGAGGTACAGAATTTTGAAGTATAAAGACAGATAAGAACAGGATAACAGATTCATGCCTGGTGATGAGAAATTAGATAATCTCTTTCAGGAAATTCAAAGGGGTTTATCATTGTTAGAAGGCAGCTCTCTAAAGGAAGTGTTGAGAGAAGATGAAGAAAAGGAAGATAAAGACCAGAAAAATCCCATGGTTTTGCATGCCAAGCTAAGTAGTATGTTCTTTACCCTGCAGGAAAGGAGGACTCCCTGAAGGATTTGAAACAGAGGTGGCATCCTTAGGTTACTATTTTGGAAAGACTATTCAAACAACATCTGGAAAGACAGCATTTCCAAAAGCATTTGGAAAGCATTTGGAAAGACAAAGAGCACTTGGAAAAGCTATCCAAACAACATATAAGGAATACAATCAGCCAGAAGTTATAGTAGATACAAACAATTTGGAAGATATAATAAATGATGAGGTTAGTGATAATGAGAGACAGAGAAATGGACTGGAGTGGAGAGCTAAAATAAGCACTTATTGTTTGGGTTAAGGATTAAAAAAAGTAGTTCAAGATGATGGCCTGAATTCTCTCAGTAACTGGAAACATGACGGTGCCATCAGAGAAGCAAGTGACTGAAAGAGAATCCTGGGAAAGGAATCTAGTTTTATGCACATTGAAGTCCCAGCAAGCAGTTGAATGCAAAGTAAATATCATGAGCAAGATTTGTCAAGAATAATCTACTTTTTTAGAGTAAGGAACAAGATTTGACCACAAAAACCCAAATTTATTATGGCTGACATAAGACAGTATTCAAATAGATATTAAAAAATCTGTAAAGCTGTCTAGTGTATTCCCAGGGACTCCACAGGAGAATAAAGCTCTTCTTCACTTGACTTTAACCTCAGCATTGCTACAAGATAAATTTTTCTAATGCAAGATCTATTCATATTGTACCATGGCTGAAAAACACTCTTAATTTTTTTATGGCATATAATATACAAACTTTTTGACACTTCAGGCTACAACATAGCTTAAAACCTTATCTCCCTCTAGTTTTTCTACATTCCATATGCTACAGCACAAATGAAAAACAAGCTATTCCCTGAATAGTCAGCTAATCTCTCCCTGATCCCTTGCCTTTGATTTAGAATACACTCTCTATAAATCAACCAGTAAAATCCTCCTTAAATATGATCTCCTTCTTGGAAAATCCTTAATTTGTCCCAGTTGCACTTTCTTACTCCATGATTTAACACCATGTTGGTGTTGCTGTTTCCCCACCATTATTTACATGTAATAAGATGCATACTGTTTTTATTTTTTTTGTACATTTACTTAGTTTGTTTACTACAAAATCAAAATCTTTTTTAGAGAAAAATGTATATTCATATTCCTTTGACTTTGCTCATAGTACATACCCAATAAATATTTGAAATAGTAAGTTAAATGTAATGCAGATTATATTTAATTGAAAAAAATGAATGGAAAAATCTACTTCAATTTAAATACATCATTAATGCCATGTAACTTAAATAATGTGAGATCTTGAGCAGGAAATGTTCATTTTGTCAGAAAATATGTGAGAGCTATTATTTACACAATTATTTTGTCACTCATTACATCATATCTGTTTAAATGTGGTTTTTTACTTATAAGGCCTATTGGTGTAGAAATTCAGAGTAAAGTTGGTTTCATAGTGAGAAATACACTAACAACATGGGATTCTATCCCATAACTCCAGGATCATGACTTGAACCGAGGGCAGTTGCTTAACCGACTGAGCCACCGAGGTGTCCTTATGTTATCTTTATTTTTTTATGTTATCTTTAAAATTAAGTATAAAAAACAACAAGCCAGTTTAAAACTAAAATACATTAAATTAATACATATATGTAGAATATAAGTTTTATGAAGTAGTAAAATTAAAATATGTCTGAATCCATGTATTATGGAGAACAGATTAAAAAGGCTCTAGAGTGGTGAAAAATGTATATAATAATCAAACAGAATAGTTAGATTCCTTGATTTAGAAGACTGAGTGTAAGTTTCTTTGACTTCTTTAAGTGACAGCAACCTCCTGAATAAATGCATGCATATCTTTCAAGACTTACTATGAGGGGAAAGAATCACCATAATGAAAATCATACATAGTTGACATTCGATAAATCAGACATTATTACTACTAGTGTATGTTATTAATTCCATCATTATTAATTCCATTTTTATTACTAATGCAATTTATTATTAATCACTACTAGTGTATCAGTCATATATATGTTAATACATGTGTGTATACATGTTCATATGTAAGGGAACATGAAAAATGTTTATCTCTGAAAATTAGATTATAAATGCAAAATGACTGGCATATTAATATATCAAATGTATATTTAGACCATAACATAAGCTATATGTTTTCAATATTTAAGATATTTTCTTAATTATATTAATGTATAATTTCAGAAATATGTAAATAATGTAAAATTTGTGATAAATTAGAAATCAGTGAAATAATTGAATAAATGCACTTTGCTTTTTAAAATATTACCTGTGCATGTGCTTGCTCTCTTCCTGTCAAAAAAAAAAATTGCTTTACTTAAATCATTACTGAGCTTTATTTTGTTTTATGCTTTTATGGTTTGGTTTGTTTGTGTTTGTTTTTTGCCTTTCTAATCCATAGAGTAAAACTTTTTTGTTGTTAACAATTTGAAAATACAGGAAAGTATCCTCCAGAAGAAAAGAAAAAAAAAAACAGCTCTTAGTTTCATCCTCAGTTATTTTATGTAACATTGAGAAAGCTCATAGGTGCTCTTGTTATAACTGAAAAAATTATAAAGGCAAACATTTTTAAGAGTATTGAAGTATAAAATATAGATAAATAGCCAACCAATTTTTTTCAGGCAATTTTTAGATATAAAACTATTCAAAATACTATATGAGAAGCCCCAAATCTAAGTCAGCATATTCTCATTATTTCTTGGTTATTCTTCAAAATTAAATCAAGAGTAAATACATATTATATGGAATTATTACCATATGTCATTATATGAAATCTAAATTAAACAAAATATATTACAGAAAAATTACAACTAAAAAAGTCAATTGTGTTTCTATATATCTTAAAGTTTCTTCTGAAGTTTGTTTTAGTAGAATTAAAAGATGATAGTCATCTTTTAAAAAAATAAAGTTTAATGTTTGGTTTGATTTATTTATAGTAAAAAGTACAAAATTATTGTATACTCAACTACTATAATACCTATTTAACACCTTAAAGCATGCAACTACCTATTATTTTTATAGGTATTGAGTTATTTTAAGATTTGTGTCTTTTGTGAGCATTACAACAATTTTCTTAGCTAAGAATGGAACTACCCTATGATCCAGCAATTGTACTACTAGATATTTACCCAAAATATATAAAAATACCAATTCAAAGGGGTTTGTGCACCTTGATGTTTATAGCATCATTATCTCCAATAGTCAAATTAGGGAAATGGCTCAAGTGTTCACTGACTGATGAATAAGTGAAGAACTGGTACACACACACACACACACACACACACACACACAGGACTATTACTCAGCCATAAAAAATGAAATCTTGCTATTTGCAATGACATAGATGGAACTGGAGTAATATTCTAAGTGAAATAAGTCAGAGAAAGAAATACCACATGATTCCACTCATATGTGGAATTTAAGAAACAAAACAAAAAAGCAAGGGGAAAAAAGAGAGAGAGAGAGACAAACCAAGAAGCAGATTCTTAACTATAGAGAACAAACTGTTACCAGAGGGGAGGGTTTAGAGGGATGAGTGAGATAGGTAAAGAGGATTAAGGATTGCACATGTGATGAGTACCAGGTGATGTATTGAAGAGTTGAACTATATTGTACACCTGAAAGTAATATTACACTGTATGTTAACTAACTAGAATTTAAATAAATACTTTTTAAAAAAAGAAGGGCAGATGTATTACTATTTTTAAAATGAGGAAACAAGTTCCAATAAGAGTAAAGTTTACAAGAGAACCTAACATATATAGCAAATCAGAAACCTCAGAACTTAAGTATAGCAAAATTTCAGGATGTCCTGAAGTTTTAGGGATTACTTTTACCTATGGACTCATGTACAAATTAGCCTTTTTATGCCTATATATTTATTTTCATCCAAGTATATTACACGTAGTTTTGGATGCTACCCAAAGGAATGAGAGAGCATAAATAAGTAATTGCTATGTCTGTCAATAAATGTAAAACATGGAATATGTTTCAAAAATCACGAAAAATTTAAATTTAAATGCATTTTTTGTGTGAATAAATTTTAAAGTGTTGAAATTATATAAAAAAATGACAGGCAGTCTAACAACACTCAAAGTGTTGTTAACATAATCAGAAGATTAATATGAAATAAATAAGTTAACAGCCGGCATTGTTAGAGCTGATAGTGTAGAATGCAAATATGGTAAAGTAACCCATTGATCTCATTCATTCATTGCTTGGAATTTCTGAAAGGACTGACACCTACTTGCTAAAAATTCTGTGCACAGTTATGGATTTGGCATATTTAACATTGATGTAAGGTAAAGATGTACACATTCCTTCTTTTTTTTTTTAAGATTTTATTTATTTACTTGACAGAGAGAGAGAGAGATCACAAGCAGGCAGAGAGACAGGCAGAGAGAGAGGAGGAAGCAGGCTCCCCGCTGAGTAGAGAGCCTGACTCGGGGCTCCATCCCAGGACCCTGGGACCATGACCTGACCCGAAGGCAGAGGCTTTTAACCTGCTAAGCCACCCAGGTGCCCTGTACACATTCCTTCTTAAGGCTCATTTTGATTTCTTACTCAGGCTAATTTCTGTCTTCCTTCCCTTTTTTCTTCTTTTTTTTTCATTCCTTCCTTCCTTCCTTCTTTCCTTCCTCCTTCTTTCCTACCTTCCTTCCTTCCTTTGAGATAGAAGCCATAAGTGTGACTTTTAGGATCTTTATTATTTTTTTTTCTATTTCTTATATTTTTTCAGGTCCTATAGTGGAGAAGGGCCTCTCAACTTTTTCAAATCATGGGATACATAAAAAATGACACCGGCACCAAATGCTGGGGGAAATCAAGCAGGTCTTTAGAGGTTGGATTGGGGCATTGGCTACCAGAGTCTTGCTGCCCCATGGCTCTCTGAAGAGGAAATTATCTCAGCATATTTCTAATCCATCCAAGGTACCAGTTCAGAATTGTGTGTGGTATTTAAGGATGTGGGATTTGGAATTTTCCAAATAGAGGTTCACATTTAGGCAAAGTTACAATTTATATGATCTTGGATAAATAGCTAATCTCTCTGAAATTTGGTAATTATATGATGTCACAGAGGTGTTAGCTAATGTTACAATAGTAATTATATCATAATATATACATGTATCAGATCAATATGTTGTATAAATTTAACTTCTACAATATTATATTTAAATTGTATCTCAAAAATTCATGAATTGTTTAATTCATATGTGAAATTGCAAATGTGTAAAAAATGCACATTTTTTTGTTTTACTTTGTAAATTCTGTTTTACTTTGTAAATTCAGAGAATAGGCTGTCAGAATTCCATGACTGCTCTTTAAATCTAGGGTTTGTGTCTTTTTGATAGCGGACCTTGTGAAGGCAAATCTATTTTCTCCTATAAGGAGAACATAGGAAAAATAGGCACTAACAACTGAGATGAGGGTCTGGGTCTTAGACCTTGTTCTGCCACTCAATATTTATATGATCTCCAGCAAATAATTTCTCCTATTTGGGACACAGTATCTTGTTTGTGAATGAATGTATTAAATCAGATCACCGCGTTGAGCTCTAACATTCTCCATTCCCTGTGCATTTGTCTTTCTCTTTGTAAATATCATAGAACTCGCAGAGCAAATCTTCTCAAACATTAAAGGCTACTATTGATTATAAACTGAGGAAAAAATGAAAATTGAATTCATGACAGGAAAATAAACTTTCTTTATTGAAATGCATGAGAAGCACGAGGGCAGCATTATCAATGTATCAAAGATACAACAATGGGGAAGTTCTATTGTCAGAGGAAAGAGATTCAGTTTTCAGTTGCCAAAATGCAGTGAGAGCTGACGGAAGCTTAAAGCAGAATCTTGAGAACCAAAGGCAGTAACAGCAAATTGGGATGAGCCTGGATAAAGACCAAATAACTTTTTCTTGTCCCACAAATAGATTTAATTAGGACTTCAATGAAATACGCTTGCTTGCTTCCTTCATGTGCTTTACATGCTATTTCTATGACTTTGCTCATCTCTGAGTCCTCAATAGATCTTTAACAACCTTTCCCATTCTGCTCCCAACATCTGACCTGGAGTGGACAAGGAAGGTTAAGGCCAAACTTAACTGAGGGCTTAGGACTTGCTTCCAGTTAATTTGCTAAGGTATGTACATTCTGATCTAATCATCATCACATTCCAACATTTTAAGTAGTTACCTTCATCATCTCTGTTTTAAATGTGTAAAAACCATTTTGTGTGTGTGTGGGGGGGTGGAATATAAGTAAGATCTAGTTTCTTAGCTACTTTGGAGTTTATAATACATATTGTTAACAATAACATCTATGCTATGCATTACATTTCAGGAGTTACCTCTCTACTCGTTGTAAGTTTCTACCTTTATATAACATCTCCATAAATTTGTAAAATGGCATCAGCATTTTGGTTAGGATTGATGGTACCTATTTATGAGGGTGTCATCAAAGTAATTCAAGTAGGAAAAAGAAACAGTGATGTAAGAAATACCTCCACAGCTACCACCTATGGGTACTATCCATTTGTTATTTATTATATGTAACTCACTATGTTAAACTGTTCATACAAATCTCATCCAATGATCACAACAATCAATAATGATGTCTTATTGTTAATCTCATTTTAATGATGAGTAAATTGAGAAAAGATGGAGAGGTTATAAGACATGGTCCATTTCATCAAGATGTAAGAAATAAAGTCAAAATTTGTAGCTATGTCTATCTGAGTCCAAGTACAATATTTCTATGCCTATGTGTACTGTGTCACTAATATTAGACTTAGAGAATAGTGAATTTGTAGCCTATTTTTAACTCTTAAAAATATATAAATATAAATATATAAATATATCATGTGTCTTTCCGCAGTCTTGTTTATACATCGAGGTGAGGTGTTCTTTTTGTTTTTTGTTTTTGTTTTGCCCTTAAAATGGTCCCTAAAGTTTTGAATCCTCAATGAAAAAACTTCCACAGATTTTTCAAAGTAGTGACACTGCTCAGGTACTCAATCTAGACATATGATCATTATGTTTTTGGCTCTTACCTATGTTATCACTCTCAACTGGCTCTTCTTTGTCCTCTTAATGACTAAAGTGGGTCTGTGTTGGTCACTTGTAAATGCAGAGTCAGAAGTTATATATCTTATATAGCAATGATCAAGACAAATTTTACAGTGAAAATTTATAGGAATTGTATAAACTATGTTTTTCTATAGTGGATGAAGCAGTGCTTGAAAGCAGTTTTTTAACCTTTGGGTATCTTTAAATTATAATTTTCTCTTCACTGAGAAAAAAAGGCAGAGGAAAAAAATCAGTTAGATTCCATTATATTTAAATTCTGAAGAATATACAGTAATAAGATAACAAAGTTTATTTCTGGTGAGTAGGATTACCAACGACACTATTTTCTTCTATTTTTTTAACATTTTCTAATTTCCTAAAATAATCATTTATTATGATGAATCATATATTATGTTAATAATAATTAAAGCTAATGTAACTGTTAACTTTCAACTTTCAACGTGAAAAGTTGCACTTTTCTTATCTTCCTCCCTCTCTTCATTTTCCTTATCATTTTATTTCTTCTGTGTTTTTTCACAGAAACATTTCTGTGTTTCCTCTGTGTTATTTCTTCTGTGTTTATTTTCCTCATGGCTATTGAATAGTTGGAGAAAGACATAATAAAACACATGGTAGCTACATGTAACCATAAAAATATGAAAAGAATCACAGCCTCAAAGTGACAATTCCTTCATGCCTATCATGTTGGTTCAGTGTCCATGAACCATTTTCTAATATTTTCCATGCTGATAATGATAGCAAGGCACATAAATTATGAAGTGAAAATTTTGTATTTTCTACAAGAATCACCACAGCAGAACTATAACATTTTTTTTTGTTTATTTACTTATTTCTAATATCCTAAGTATGCATTTTATTTGTAAATTATACTCTAGGGGGATGAAATGCATGAAATAGAATCACTAGATTAAATAGTTATATTGTAAAATACCAAAGGGAATGGGCTGCTTGTGAGGTGGCACAAAACCAATAAAATTCCAAGCACACTGAAATTATAAGTGACCAAGTGATACCAGTTTTAAAGTCCTAAGAATGGGTGACAAATACATTTTCTTTACCAGAACATTTCTATTCATGAGAAACAGGAGGGGGGAAAAAAAAAAGTTTAGGAACTCCAACCTAACTATAGAAGTGACTAAAATATAACACAAGAAGAAGACTACTTAGGTGGAAGACAATAAAACTGAGAATAAATCTGTAAGATGAAGTGAATTGTGAGATCTCAGTTTACATGGTAAAATTAGCTCCTTTTTTTTCATTTTTTTAATTATTTTTTTTATTATGTTCAGTTATCCAGCATATAGTACATCATAAAGACACCATCAATCATTCCAAATGTGAACTAGATGTAGCCAAGCCATTTTGTAATATATTTCAAAAGTAGTACATAGTTTGAGTGAACACGTTGACAGATTACACAGGGTAAATTAACCATATGATTATGAATGATAAATTTTAATGTCTCTATGAAATAAAATGTTTGTTGAAAGAAGGTTTCAGATGTATTTTTTTATCTTGTTTTTCTTTTACTAATCCAGTTGTTTACTGCTGCCAAAATTAAATGAGTAAAAATAAAAAAAAGATAAAATGTAGGGTTACTTACTGTCTCTGCCTAGCAAGAGGAAACTGAACAAAGTAACTTTTAAAGTCCTTCCTTTTTACTTAGCTCTAAAGACAGGGGAATATTTTAATGATAACAATAAGAATTTTGATATCCAATAGGTGCTTCAAATTTGAAATTTTCAAAACCAAATTCTTCCACAAAAGTAAAAGGTATCACATCCATCCTGTTGTACAAGTAGAAACTTGAAAGTGATTTCTGATACCTCTCTTTCCCCTGACTTCCTAACATTTTACATTGGATTCATCATGAAATTCTCCATGTCTAAATCACAAAACTCCAGCTTCTTCACACAAGGTAGTAATAAAATCTTACCTGGGGCACTGAGCTTCCTAGGTGACTTACTTCATATATTCTTGTTTTATTTCTATCCATTTTTCACATTAAAAAAAAAAACTTTCAATTTTCTTTTTTACACAGAATAAAATGTAAATACACTGCAATGCCATAACTTTATATGATCTGGCCCTTGTCTGGGTCCAGGCCTTATCTTGAATTCGGCTCCTTTTCTTCCTCCATGAAAACCACACGCTGGCCTCTTTTCAGTCTTGAAAACTGGCCAGTCTCTTTCTGGCCTACAGCCTTTATGCTATCCTGTTCCTTCTGTTTCAAAATTTCTCCTTCTTCCAACTCTCTTCAAACCCAGTACCCATCCACTATCTGATTCCCCAAATGATCTTCTCTTTGCTCACTTCAGGTCTTGCTTAAAAATAGGAGTGGTGGAAAACTGTGGCAGTTCCTCAAAAAAGTAAACTTTCAGTTACCATATGATCTTGAAATTTCACTTCTGGGTATATACCCCAAAGAACTGAAAGCAGGGACTCAAACAAATATTTGTTACATCAGTGTTCATAAAACATTAGTATATCAAGAGGTGGAAGTTCCCCAAATACCCATCAAGTACATGAATGAATGAAAAAAAAATGTAATATATAAATAAAATGGAATCCTATTTAACCTAAAAAGGAATGATTTTCTGATACTTTCTATAAGATGGATGAACTTCAAAAACATTATGCTCAGTAATGTATGCCAAGTAAAACAAGTGCAACAGACACAAAAAGACAACTATCATACGATTCCACTTATATGAGATAAATAGAAGCAGAAAGTAGAAAAGTGGTTACCAGGGACTAAGATGGAGGCATTGGAGGGGGGTGGATAGAGGAAGTTATTGTTCAATGGGTACAGAGTTTCATTTAGCATGAGGTGAAAGTTCTGATAGTGTTGATGGTTGCACAACAATATAAATATGCTTAATGTCACTGAATTTTACACTTAAATATCGTTAAGTGCATTCTATGTATATTTTATCACTATAAAAAAAATCACAGAGGCATTCACTTAAAAAATTTTTCTCTCCACAACTTTTTCCTTTATGAAATGTATCATTCAATGTTTAAAATATTTAAAATTTATAATTGTATATGTTTTTTCTCCTTTTATTAGTAAAAATTTCCTGAATTAGCCTTAGGTTTCATGAGAGTGGGAGCCTTTGTTTCCATATTTTGAGTTGTATTGTGTGTTTTTAGGCTTCCACTGCCCACTTTGTCCCAAGCACTAACAGCCACTGAGTAAATATCTGCTAAGTGAATGGATAAAACCTATATATTTGATACAATATGATTTTTAAGTAAACATTTTATTTTAGAGTACTTGTAGATTTACAAAGAATTCTTGTATAGTCCTTTCTGAATTTCCCCTTGTGTTAACATCTTATATTGCCACAGTAGTTTGTCTAATTAAGAAAAGCAATGTTATTATATCACCATTAAATAAACTCCAGGATTTCTCGACCTTTTCCACTAAATTTATTTTTCTGTCCTAGAACCCAATCCAGGAAGATGTTACTTTTGATGGTACTAATACAGAGTGATAGTTTTCTAAATTACCATAGTAGTTTCCTTAATAAGACTGTACCATTGTGAGGGAAAAGAAATATATATACACCTCGCATTGTCATAATACAGATGCATCATTCTTCAGTTCTGTATTGTGGGAACTAAGATCCTTGTTAATTACATGGTATTATATTTTTCTTTATTTCTCAAGTCAGTGTTTGTTTATAGAAAGCAAATTAAAAAAAAGGCCTTTTCCTTTAACTATAAAAAAAAATCTTTGGAATTATAACTTAGCACTCAAAGGGTTTTGTTTTTGTTTTTGTTTTTGTTTTGCTTTTCTTTCTATTTTTTGTTTAAATACAATTCCTTTGTGCTTACACATTTTAAATGTCCCTTAAACTCCAAACACAAAATATTTAAAGCAAGGATATGCTTTATTTCACAGTACTTTTTTCCTCTTCTTTCTTTTTTGCAATTTAAGCATTGACATCTAGACATCCACACCACATGCTCTGATTCTTACAGATTGGCACACTCAGTAGAGCAAACAGGTGTGGAAGAATCTAGCTGCAGCATCTATGAGCAAATGCCACACAAAGAAAGAACATTTTCCAGTAGCTGGATACCAGTTTGAAAACATCCAAGGAATCATGTGAACATCCTGTATTTTAGAGACATGTGTCAAAGCCGAGTTTTTTCATTGGAAAAGCAAATAGTTCTCTCTACAACTTTGTCTCCCTTACAAAAACAAAAACAAAAACAAAAAAAGCCAACACCAACTGATGTTTTATATGTACTTAGCCAGAAGTCTTAATATAAAAAGTATTTTTATTTTTATCTTTATTATTTGTATTTTATTTTATTTTATTAAGATTTTATTTATTTATTTATTTGAGAGATAGAGATCACAAGTAGGCAGAGAGGCAGACAGAGAGAGAGGGGGAAGCAGGCTTCCCACTGAGCAGAGACCCGATGCAGGGCTTGATCCTAGGACCCTAAGATCATGACCTGAGCCAAAGGCAGAGGCTCAATCCACTGAGCCACCCAGGCGCCCCACAAAAATTATTTTTAAAAGACCACAGAGTTTTTGCCTAAAAAGAAAAATCAACACCAATAGTTCAAGACTTGTTAAACTTCATACGTTTTTATATATTTGTTAGCAAACTAAGATTTTAACTACTTAAGAGAAGCAATATTTTCTAATTTGACAAGGAGGAATTTTATTGTAACCTTAATAGGAACAAGCTGCCAAATCATTGTCTTTAATCATTATCATTAACGTTTAATGATTTAGAGCAAAGTAACAATGTTAAATCTAAAACATTGAATTTTAAGTGCCATTTTCTCTTTAGATATTCCAGAAGCATGATTTATGTTAAAAAGAACATTTTTTTTCTTCAAAGTCATCATCACCAATACATTCTGAAAGAAATACAATTTTAAATGTAACTAAAAATAAACTCATTATGTTGTCTAAATTTTATTCTAAGGCACACTTCAAAAGTACTTTTCTTTTTAATTTAAAAAAAAAAAAACCTACTCTAGAAAAAAATTATAGCAAAAATCATTTATTTGGAGTTTCAGTTTAAAAATAAGAGAGAAAATATTTATTTTTATTTTTTTAAGTTAATGTATTTAAATAAAACAATTCTAATACATGTTTTAATAACAACTATTTAAACATATATTTAAGCTAAAATTAACAAGTCAGGAAATGATAGGTGTTGGCATGAATATGGAGAAAAGGGAATCCTCCCACACCGTTGGTGGGGAATGCATGCTGGTGCAGCCACTCTGGAAAACAGTAGGGAGGTTCTTAATAGTTATCCTATGACCCAGAAATTGCACTACTGGGTATTTACCCCAAGATACAAATGTAGTGATTCAAAGGGACACATCCACCCCAATAGCAACAATGTCCACCATAGCAAACTATGGAAAGAGCCCAGAAGTCCAACAACAGATGAATGGATAAAGATGTGGTATATATATATATATATATATATATATATATATATATATATATATATATATATATATATATATATATATAATGGAATATTATGCAGCCATAAAAAATATACCCCAAATCTTGCCATTTAGAACGACATGGATGGAGCTAGAGGGTATTATGCTAAACAAAATAAGTCAATCAGAGAAAGACAATTGCTATATGATATCACTGATATGAGGAATTTGAGAAACAAGACTGAGGATCATAGGGGAAGGGAGGAAAAAATGAAACGAGATGAAACCAGAAAGGAAGACAAACCATAAGAGACCCTTAATCTCAGGAAACAAACTGAGGGTTGCTGGGGTGGAGGGCAAAATGAGGGATGGGGTGGCTGGGTGATGGATATTGGGGAGGGTATGTGCTATGGTGAGTGCTGTGAATTGTTTAAGACTGAGGAATCACAGACCTGTACCCCAAAACAAATAATACATTATATGTTAATTTAAAAATTTAAAATAATGAAAAAATATATTTAAACCTGAAAAGAAAAAAAAGAAATTTACTGCAACTTTTTAAAAGATATGTTATAGTGCCAAAGTAAATAATAGAAAAGAAAATGCTTAAAATATAAATAAAAACCTCATTTGAAACTCTGATATTAGCATCTAATATATTCCATTTGTTCTTCATGTTATAACATTAACTTTTAGGGGAGGGTATGTGCTTTGGTGAGTGCTGTGAAGTGTGTAAACCTGGTGATTCACAGACCTGTACCCCTGGGGATAAAAATATATGTTTATAAAAAATAAAAAAGTAAAAGGAAAAAAAAAAGGAATATGCAACACTACAGTCATGTTAAAATAAGTACTATGGACAGAAATATGTATTCAAATTATAACTCTGATACACTTGGGTATGGATTTTGGCCAATTTCCTAATTTATCTGCCCCTCTATTGCAGAATATTGGATGTATTAGCATTTCTTCCATATGATTATTCTAAGATTTACAATGAGATTATTACATACATGTCTTCCATACTCTTCTGGGCAGTAGTAAACTTTCAATATATTTTAAGTGTTTATTTATTTATTTGTTTTTAAGATTTTGTTTATTTGAGAGAGAGAGAGTGAGAGAGTGCAAGCAGAGAGAGAGGCAGAGGAAAAGGTAGAGGCAGACACCCCACTGAGCAGGGACCCAGGACCCTAGGATCAGGCAGACACTTAACCAACTGAGCCACCCAGGTGCCCCTTAGATATTCTTTTAGAGATATATTCCATATTTGATTTTTTGCTCAAAGCTATCAAACAAGTTGGTGCTTCTCAGCTATGTAAATCAAGGTAAACTTATGTGTGACTTCCTAAAAGGAAAAGTGTATCATTAAGGATTTTTTTAGTAATTATACAATTTAATTTTTGTCCAAAACAAGATTTTATACAATTTAATTTTTGTCCAAAGCAAGATTATATAAAGAGATCCTCTAAAATAAGATGAATCCTTTGTCTATATCCATGACCCAATAAACTATTATCACCGAAGTTTCAATGGCAAAAAAAGAAATAAAATCTGCCCCAAAATGCCTTTCACCTGATATTCTAAATAAATTCTAAGTGTTAATATAGTGTTTCCTTTTATTTACATTATTGATATAGTCAATTTCAACTTAGCTCTTCCTTTCTAGTACATTAACTTACTTTCTAAAGCTGTGTAAAGGAAGAAATAATTATTCTCTACTTCTGTTCTAACAGGTGTCCATTTTTCCTACCCACACAATGTAGATAATTGCTACCACATCAAGAGGCAAAAGGCTTTTTTACTCAGGGTCTTTTCACCTTATTCAGAAAAAGTATGGGGAATAATGTTCTGCTTTTTTGTGTGTTTTCCCCTTGGAGAAAAATGTTCTCATTTCACATTCTTTTAAAACTACCATATTTTTATACATTACATAACTTGGAGGCATATAAAGAAAACCAGCATGTTGTAAGTTAAAATAATGAAGAATATCTGTCTTCTATTTTCAATATTGACCAAGTACTTTTATTCTATGTAATATTCCCTTGTAATGCAGTGTAAAATGACTCTAAATTTTCTATATCACATAAAAATTTGATCTATTTATTTAAAAATTATAAATTCACACTGAGTCAGTGATTAAATATAAAATAGTAAGAGGTCATTTAGTAAAAGAGCTCATTCAAAAAAAAAAAAAAGACCTTATTCATAAAAGGACCAATATTATGATAGAATCTTTCAAGATGACTTTTCACATATGTACTTTTAAATCAGAATCAATTATTTCTCTCATGTATGCTGTAAGTCATTATCCAAAATATCAGGAATGTTCTGAATATAATTTAATACATATTTTCAGGCTTTAGTAATGCAGTAATTTCAATTTAATTTCTTGAAATGTTTCAATTTCTAGATATAATAGCAGAAAAAACTCTGACACCATGCTCTTTTCTTTGAGTTTGGGTATTAAGGCAAGACTGAACATACAATGCACTATCAATATATGCTTAGAATTTAACTGAACTTTAAGACTTCCATGTTTCCTCATTAAACTTCTTGGTCTAAACCTAGAATATTTGGGAACATTTATAATTCATGGTCTTTATGATGGAGGAGCCAAAAAAAAAAAAAAAAAAACCATGTACACACAGTTCCTATAATGTACTACTTTCTTTTATTAGCAAAAATTGAATAAACAGTATCTGGATACTAAATTCTGTGCTATGTACAAATACCCTGTTATATTAGGGGTTGGATTCTTACAACAGCTTTTGGATTTTTTTTTCATTCTATCTTTGTAATCCATAAGATCCTAGGATGGATGTCCATTTTCATATTCAAGAATATCCAAAACAATATCTATATGTTCAGTGGTCAAATCTAATAACAATTCTACACATACTTATGTTTTTTATTACATTTAGATGTAGTAACCACAAAAGTGGTTCAAGATGGCAGCATAAGATGATTCTGAACTCACCTTTTCCTACAGAAAAAAACACACATATAGCTACATATGAATTAAATCCACCTGAAAAAGACATGATAGCTAGCAGAACAACTTTTCCACAACAAAGGTTAAAAGGACCACATCAAGATGAATACGACATCAGAGTCTTGGTCTTCCCCAAATCCCACTCCCACTGTAGCAATCCACAATTGAGATGTATTTCACAAATACAGACCTCCTCTCTGAAGAGCACAGAGTTTGTGCCTCACATTAAGTACCTCAGTTCCTGGAAACTGCACCAAAGAGACAAATTCCCAAGATGGCTGGCTTTGAAAAACAATGGGTTTTACATCCAGGAAAACTATATGACTATAAGAAAGGGAGATTCTGCTGTTAAAAGGCTCATCTACATATTCACTTCTCCCAGGACCCAGCATGAAAAGAGCAGTTTGGAAAGTGCCTACACTCACAGCTAACATTATACTCAATGGCAAGAAAACTAAATCTTTCCCTTTACGATTAAGAATAAGACAAGGAGAGACAAACCATAAGTGACTCTTAATCTCACAAAACAAACTGAGGGTTGCTGGGGGGAGGGGGTTTGGGAGAAGGGGGTGGGATTATGGACATTGGGGAGGGTATGTGCTTTGGTGAGTGCTGTGCAGTGTGTAAACCTGGTGATTCACAGACCTGTACCCCTGGGGATAAAAATATATGTTTATAAAAAATTAAAAATTAAAAAAAATGAATAAGACAAGGATGCCAGCTCACACCACTTTTATTCTACATAGTATTTGAAGTCCTAGCCAGAACAACTAAGCAGGAGAAGAAATAAAAAGCATCCAAATTGGAAACAAAGAAGAAAAACTGTCAGTATTTATGAACACCATGATTTTATATACAGAAAACCCTAAAGAGTCCACAAAAGCAACAAATAAACAAATACCTGCTAGAACTAATAAGTGAATACAAATATACAGGGCACAAAATCAATCTACAAAAATCTGTTTTGTCATATATACTAACAACAAAATATCAGAAAGAGAAATTAAGAAAATAATCCCATTTACAATTGTATCAAGAAGAATAAAATACCTAGTAATTGATTTGATCAACGAGGCAAAAGACCTGTACACTGAAAGTATAAGGTATTGCTGAAAGTAATTGAAGATGACACAAATAAATGGGAAAATATTTCATGTTCATGGATTAGAAGAATTAATATGTTAAACTGTCCAAAGAAATCTATACATTCATTGCAAACCCTATTAAAATTCCAATGGCATTTTTCACAGAATTAAAACAAACAACTGTAAAATTTTTATGGAGCCATGAAACATCCTAAATAGCTAAAGCAATGTTATGAAAGAAGAATAATGCTGAAAGCATCATGCTTTCTGATTTTAAACTATATTACAAAACTATAGTAGTCAAAACAATATAGTATTGTCATTAGAACAGACATATAAGTCAAGGAAACAGAATAGAGGGCCCAGAAGTAAACCCATGCATATTTACATATACGGTCAATTAGTTTATAAAAATTGGTCAAGAATGTACAATGCAGCAAGGACAATGTCTTTAACTTTAAAAATTGGACAGCCACATGCAAAAGAATGAAACTGGATCATTATTTTACATCATACACAAAAATTAAGTGGAAATGGATTAGACTTGAATGTGGCACCTGAAACCATAGAACTCCTGAGGGGGGGAATAGGTGGTAAGGTCCATGACATCAGTCTTTTTTTTTTTTTTTAAAGATTTATTTATTTATTTGACAGAGAGAGATCACAAGCAGGCAGAGAGGCAGGCAGAGAGAGAGAGAAGGAATCAGGCTCCCGGCTGAGCAGAGAGCCCGATGCGGGACTCGATCCCAGGACTCTGGGATCATGACCTGAGCCAAAGGCAGCGGCTTAACCCACTGAGCCACCCAGGCGCCCCCCATGACATCAGTCTTAACGATATTTTTCTGGATCTGACATTAAAGGCAATGACAATGTACATAAATTAAAAAACAAAACAAAACAAAACAAAACAAAAAACCAAAATAGGACTATAGCAAACTAAAAACCTCTTCACAGTGAAGAAGCCATAAAAATAAAAGGCAACCTTGAATGGGAGAAGATACAATTGAACCTTGAACAATGTGTGTGTTAGGGGTACTTACCACCCATACAATCAAAGGTCTACAAATGAGGTCCCCCAGATGTTAACTGCTGATAACCTACTATAGACCAGAAATCTTGCCAATAGCAAACAGTTGATTAATACACATTTTGTCTGTTATATGTATTATATACTGCATTCTCATAATAAAGTAAGGTAGAGAAAGGAAAATGTCAAGAAAACCATAAAGAAGGAAGAGAAAATACATTTACAATATTGTGTTACATTTCTCAAAAGTATCCACATAAGTGGACTTTCACAGTTCAAACCCTTGTTGTTCAAAGTAACTGTATTTGCAAACCATGTATCTGATAAGAGGTCACTATCCAAAATATATATAGAGAACTGATACAGCTCAATAACAAACAGTCCATTTTTAAAATGGGCAGAGGATCTGAATAGAGAATTTTCCAAGGAAAATCTAGAGATGGCCAACAGGCACATTAAAAAACAAAAACAAACATACAAAAAAAAAAACACCAAAAAACCTGAAATCACCTATCAACAGAGAAATGTAATCAAAACCATAATAAGATGTCACCTTAAATCTGTCATAATGACAATTACCAAAAGACAAGAAACAAGTATTGGAGAGAATGTGAAGAAAAGAGAACACTCATAAACTGTTAGTGGGAATATAAATTGGTATAGCCACTGTGGAAAACATTATGGAGGATTCTCCAAAATTTAAAAATAAAACTATCATATGATCCAGCTATCCCACTTCTGGGTATTTACCAAAAGAAAACAAAAACACTAATTTGAAATGATACATGTATACCTATATCCATTGCAGCATTATTTACAATAGTCAGGATATGGAAACAACCTCTGTCTATTGATGGATGAATGGATAAATAGGAAATGAAATACTACTCAGTCATAAAAAGAATGAAATATTGAAACTTGAGACAACAGAGGTGGAACTTAAAGGTATTATGTTAAATGAAATGAGCCAGACAGAGAAAGAAAAAAGACTAATACCATATGACTCCATTTATATGTGAAATCTAAAAACCAAAACTCAAACATACAGAGAACAGATTGGTAGTTGCCAAAGAGAAGGGTGTTGGGGGAATGGGCAAAATGGAAGAAGGGTATCAGAGACACAAACTTCTAATTATAAAATAAATAAGTCATGTGGATGTAATGTCTAATTTGATGACTATAGTTAATAATATTGTATTACAAATTTAATGGATGCTAAGAAAGTAAATCTTAAATGTTACTTCACAGGAAAAAGAACTGTAATTTTATATGGTGACAGATGCTAACTAGATTTATGGTGGTGAATATTTCTCAATATATACAAATATCAGATCATGTTGTACATCTGAAATTAATGTAATGTTTTATGTCTAGGTCCATTATAGTTCAAAAAAAAAGTATGATGACCTATGTATTTAGATATTTCTCAAATGTCATTCTAGTAACAAAATCAATAGCCTTCATAGCAGTATGAAATGTCATTTCCAAAATCAATTTTTTAAAACTTCTCCCTATATGTGTCATTAGATTTACTTGCTTTCTGGATATGATAATATAATTCCTTGGCAATTTGGTTTCAAATTGGCTTCAAAATTTTAGCTGGATGTTTCTTTAAAATAAATTACAATAAGATGTAACTTATTACTTCCAGAAGACTGATTTATTGTTGTAAATGTAATTTTTCATTAACCAGAGGTACAATATTCATTGGTCATTCAACAACACATACGTTATTTACTCTATGAATGTGGGAATAACACAAAATTATATGAAAAATAACTTAAAAAGACAAAAGTTGTTGCTTTGCTCTGGAATCATTATATGTATTAATGTGCTTCAGTATTTATATGTAAATAATTAAGAGAAATTATAAACAATGCAACTCAGTGACAGATCTGAAATCATCAATAAAAATAAAACTTGATTCAGAATAATTTATTTCCAAGGAGTAAAATTATATTCTGAACAAACTTTAAGAAGAAAGTTTAAATAAAAAAAAAACTTTTAAATTTTTATTCAAAGAAAATATTCCTTTATCAAATATACACCTTAATTATATAACTTATTTTCTATTGTTTTGATCTGAGAGATGACAGAATATTTTACCATTTTATTTTGTTGATGATTTATTTTTATGAGATTGATATTAATTTGACTTCAGAATTTCATATTTGCCTTTATCAGTAAAGTGTCACTTACTATCAGACATAATAATAGAAACAGATAGGAGCCTTTTATTTTTTTGTGGAATACAGATCATTACTTGCTGTAAGGATTGCATTTTACTCTATTCAAAACAAGTAAACAGAAAATGTAGACTTGTTAGTGCTTAGAAATTAAACATAAAGGCCACAGGATGGAGACTTCTACTTAATTGCATGTTATAAAGACTTTATTATACACCCATTTTTTACTTAGATCCAAAAGAAGTTTTGAGGATTGTATTTGAACTTTTCTAGTTTTCCCATGATATAGTGCATATGATTTTAAAATATAAGAAAAGTAATCCAAATTATTTTCCATATATTTATGGCACTACTTTTAAAGAATAGGTTACTGGGTCTTGAAGTTCTGGATTGAGACACTGTTTTATTTAATATTTTCATCATGCCTAACTACACAAGGGCAATAGTCAAGTTAGCTTCGTAATAGCCAGAAGAAATGCCTCTAATCCAATTGGTCACAAGGCAGCTATCACCAAAACCAATTTCTTTATAATTAAACGGTGCTCCCAGGCACTGTAAAAACTTGGAAGTTGCTCATGGATTTGGGAGAAGAAGGAAGATTTTTTTTTTTTTTTTTTTTTAGTTTTCATAGACAGAAACCACATTGAAGCAATTTCTGAAACACACTGATAAGCTTTCTTTTGAATTTATATTAAAGAGCTCAATGGTTGTTACCTGTGAGAACAGCTCACACTTTTAAACTGACTCATGTCCTGTAGAGATTAAGGACAGAGGCCTCTAGAAGATTAGCATGTCGCTAGGTTTAAGTGATATACAATCCATTTTATTGACATGGACTCCATCCTGCAAAACAAGCACTTTTTGACTGAAACATAATGAAAATTCGGTGTGCCTTTATAGCCCAGCACACAATATGTTTTTACACATTAGTGCTAGCTAATATAGGCAGGGTCTGTAAACGAAACCAGCAGTCCCCATAAAGAATGATGTGTGGGCACATGCCATGGAATACTAATTCAGTGGAACATACCCAAGAAGCTTTACATTACTTTTTAATTTTATTCAAGTCTTGCTATGGACCAAAGTTATTAAGCTGTATTCATTGAATTCGGCAGGCTATTACTTTGCATTGTTACGATTCTTATTGCATCTCAGCATTCAATTGTGAAGCCAAACAAGCTTTGATTTGATTTCTAATTGTTTGTTTTCAGCAACTTGAACCTGAGTTTGTTGCTTCTGTGTAGAGCAGAAAGAACACCAGTGACTAGGTGAAGAGTTCTCTCATTTTACTTTTAATGCCATTCTGACACAAAACTCTACCTCTGCTACAGTAAGAGTGCATAACAGGGATGTGAAATGCTACTGAATTTAAAGTGTCTAACTATGTTGGAAAGCTGACATTTTATAACGTTTCTGCCAGCTATCTGAACTCCATTATTATGAAGAAATAATCCTGTGCTAACACCTTGGGAAATAATTCTACCAAGCTTTCTCTTCTGTTTTTGATATATAGCATAAAAACACTGCCTGTGCTAAGGTTGAAGCAGATCAGAGAGCTGGCCTACTATGGCATTATGGGAATATTTCATTAGAGAAAACATATGACACAACATGAAAACCATCATATCCATAAACTGTGTCCACTATTTTAAAATTGTTGGAAATACATTGACAGAGAGAGAGAGGGTAAGGAAAAAATGATGTGTTATACCACACTTCATATTAGCCACTGTAAGTTAAGTTACTTTAACTTCAGCTAAAACTTCAATTGCAATAACATATTAATAAAACTAGGTCATACAAGTGAATTATGACATAAAGTTCCTTTTTTAAGTATTTGTTATTTTTGCAATACAATAATTTTGGTTATTTTTTCATAATGGAATATATATTTGGCTTATTTTTTGCTTGTTTTCTCCACCTCACTTATTGCATCAAATGTAGAAGGTAATTTTTAAATCTGCTGAGCACCTGAATAATTGTAAACAATTGCCACTAGTTCTTGCTTCTAGTTTAGTTTCATCAATGAGAAACAAAATTGTTCAGCAGGACAACTAAATCTGAACAGGTGATAACAGACTAGCTCACTTGAAGTAAGCCTTTTGCTTTTTTTTTTTTTTTTTTTAATTTCTTTTCAGTGTTCCAGAATTCATTGTTTATGCACTACACCCAGTGCTCCATTCAATACGTGCCTTCCATAATACCCACCACCAGTGTCACCCAACTCCCCCACCCCTTTCCCCTCCAAAAGCCTCAGTTTGTTTCTCAGAGTTCACAGTCTCTCATGGTTCATCTCCCCCTCCAATTTCCCCCAGCTCACTTCTCTCCATCTCCTCATGTCCTCCGAGTTATTTCTTATGATCCACAAATAAGTGAAACCATATGATAATTGACTCTCTCTGCTTGACTTATTTCACTTCACATAATCTCTTGATACAAAAGTTGGGTATCATCCTTTGTGATGGAGGCATAATACTCCATTGTATATATGGACCATATCTTCTTCATTCATCTATTACAGGGCATCTTGGTTCTTTCCACAGTTTGGTGCCTGTGGCCATTGCTGCTATGAAAAGCAAAGGAAATAGTCAACAAAACAAAGAGGCAACCCATGGAATGGGAGAAAATATTTGCAAATAACTCTATAGACAAAGGGCTGATATCCAAGATCTGTAAAGAATGCCTCAAACTCAACTCACACAAAACAGCTAATCACCTCAGAAAATGGGCAGAAGACATGAACAGACACTTCTCCAAAGAAGACATACAAATGGCTAACAGACACATGAAAACATGTTCATCATCATTAACCATCAGGGAGATTCAAATCAAAACCACATTGAGATACCATCTTATACCAGTTAGAATGGCCAAAATTAACAAGACAGTAAACAACATGTGTTGGAGAAGATGTGGAGAAAGGGGAACCCTCTTACACTGTTGGTGGGAATGCAAATTGGTGTAGCCATTTTGGAAAACAGTATAGAGATTCCTTAAGAAATTAAAAACTGAGCTTCTATATGACCCTGCAATTGCACTACTGGGTGGGTATTTACCCCAAAGATACAGATAGAGTGAAAAGAAAGGCCATCTGTACCCCAGCGTTCATAGTCTTTTGCATGTGATAGACCTTTCAGTTTAATCCTTCAGCAGTAAACTCTGGAGAGCATGACTGGCTACTTTCCTTGGTCTTCTTGGGATTTATCCTGATTTAGCTCTAATTTTGACTATTGTTTGATACAGCCCACTGTTTCTAAGGAATTTATCCCATAAGATATGGTTATTTGTGGTTGCTGTAGTTTACCAGTACAGCATAGTCCAAGGAAATTATCACCAGATCACAGAGGAATTGGGAGTTTTGCCATAAACTCTATTACCAGAAAAATGTCACTTAATACCTCTGAGACTCAATTTCCCTTTCTATAAAATTAACAGTTGTCATTATATGACACTTTCTGGTAATAAAAGTCCATCATGAACCCTTACTTCCTGCCTCAAGTGAAATCAGAATTATCTTTGGATAAGTTGATAGGCTTAATTTCTTGGCTGTCTCATGACTAGCACCCTTTCAGGTTATCTATGCAGCTCATTCCAATGCTCTCATCAACCATGATTCATTCAACTAGCAGAATGGAAAGCCCACATAGTTCAACACCTAAGGATTTTTTAGGTCCTAACTTTTAAGGGATGTTTCCTTATCTTTTGGAAGAAAATGTTATTATGTGGCAGAAAAAGCATAAGTAAAGACTTTTGGGAAGTTTATTAAATTCTTTCAGTATTTCAGAGCAATACATTGGAGACATATCTACCTATATTATAGGGTGTTGTAAGAATAGAATAATATAATGTACTCAAAGTTTAATGCACAGCAGAATTCAACGTTTATTCTCTAATCTATTTACTTATTTTTTCCATCCAAATATTCTCTTTACATATTTATTTGTTTGTTTGTTTTAGAGAGACATGTGTATGCTTCTTGGGTATGTTCCACTGAATTAGTATTTGTGCACATGCACATTTGGGGGAAGGGGAAGAGGGAGAGGACGTTTAAGCAGAATCCCCATAGAGTGTGGAGCCTGACACCAGGCTTGATCTCATGACTCATGAGACTGTAACCTATGGCCAAACCAAGAGTCAGACACTTAACTGACTGAGCCACCCAGGAACCCCTTTCCATCCAAATATTTTCTTTTCAATTAGTGGGGAACTGGGGGAAATAGTCTGAAATAGTCTGGGACTCAAAAGATTAAGTGTTGGTCTTACATGCAAGGTGAGTGTACAATGTTCTGAAGTGAGACTTTCAGAGAAATGATCAGGAATTTCAATATTTCTTCTTTCATGTTCAGCAATTATATTCATAGATACAAAATTTTGTGTATATTAAAAAGCTCTCTGATCCTGAAAAATCTATCTCATATAATCATCATCTAAATGTCTTCCCCAACAAAAAGAAAAAAAAAAAAAAAGAAAAAGAAAATCCCCCCAGACATTCACAGATTTTTGCCACATAATGAGATAGTAAAATGGAGAGAACATGGATGGGGAAGTATATTGATGACGGCAAACTTTTGTCATTGTTTCATTAAATGATGTAATATTCAGCACCTGTTAAAAGCTGAAATTATAAATGCTAATATAAATACATATAAAGATACATATTTACAACAAAACTTTGCAAAATGCCTTCATATATACTGAAAATTTATACAATAGTCCTGCCAAAAAAATAAAAAGTAACAGGAATAAATTCTGAATACTGATAATGTGGTAGGCTGAGGAGAATATTCACTTTTGACTCTATATTCCTATAAATATATGTTATAAGTCTAATAGTATAACTCATAATTGCAACAAAGTAAAGAAAACTTTATCAACAAGATAGAATTCTCTTAATTTTTTTTTTATTTTTGCAATGAGAAAGATATTGTTGAAGTAGTTGGAAATAGAATGTGAATTTGTCCCCTGACAACTCCTCCTCTACCCTAGATCTAGATGTTAGCAACAGGGGAAGTGGAGGAAGTTGTAAGACCAGAGGAGCAATTTTGATCTTTAAAAAAAGAGCATAAACTCAAAGAAAAGAAATAGCAGAATCTGTGAAGAACCAGTTAGAAAAAAAGAAGG
Source organism: Mustela lutreola (assembly GCF_030435805.1). Classification (NCBI taxonomy): domain Eukaryota; kingdom Metazoa; phylum Chordata; class Mammalia; order Carnivora; family Mustelidae; genus Mustela; species Mustela lutreola. Next base: position 77,331,864 of record NC_081290.1, read on the forward strand.
CACTGGAATTTAGAGGGATAATAAAACCTCACAAACCAGAATAGTCAACAGATATTTTAAGAAAAAAAACTATTTGAGCTGTTACATTATAAAGCCTCCTCTGTCATCTTGAAATTTCTATTTAAATGTAAGTTGCTCATGGTCTGGGGACTGTCCCTCTATCTCACTATCTGTGTATCAATTGACACTAATGAAAGGGATGGATTCTTTTTCTCTAGGATGACATGCCACCCCTCAAAAAACAACATGTGATTAAGAGATCTGAAACAGAGTTTTACCATAGGAGCATGATTCTCTATACATTTACTGAAATTCAGGGAAGTCTGAAATTTAGTGAAAAAGGCAGTTTCAGGCAAGTCCATCTAAGTTTCACAGCACAGAGTGAACATATCTGTTATATTAGTTATTTAAAAAACAATAAAATTTAAGATTCCTTTTTAAAATTAGAAGAAATCTTGGATGTAATCACCATGAAAGTGAAAAACAAATTGAACATTGATAAAATACATGAATCTGTTAAATAGTGGGAAATCATCCATTCTGGGATCAAAAGATGAACAAACAACACCTTTTCTACATTTGCTTGGAGTAAAGTGTAGAAACAAAACAAAAACAAAACAAAGCAAACAAACAAAAATGTATGGAGGATAGAGAACATGGTAAAAAGAATGGAGTAAGGGTGCAAACTAGTCCTTTGTTGTCATTTCAACTATCTTCAGGGCAACTTCACCAGGAGAAATTTCCTCTTCAAGAAACCACTTCGGGGGCACCTGGGTGGCTCAGTGGGTTAAGCCTCTGCCTTCGGCTCAGGTCGTGATCTCAGGGTCTTAGGATCGAGTCCCGCATCAGGCTCTCTGCTCAGCAGGGAGCCTGCTTCCCTTCCTCTCTCTCTGCGTGCCTCTCCATCTACTTGTGGTTTCTCTCTGTCAAATAAATAAATAAAATCTTTAAAAAAAAAAAAAAAAAAAGAAACCACTACTTCGCTCATCCATAGGAAGCAACTCCGATTCTGTTAAAGTTTTATCATGAGATTGCAGGAATTTATTCTCATCTTCACATCTACTTCTAAATTCTAATTCTTCTGCTATCTCCACCACATCTGTAGTTACTTTGTCCACTGAAGTCTTGAGCCCCTCAAAAATCATCCATGAAGATTGGACTCCAATTCTTCTGAACTCCTATTAATGTTGACATTTTGACCTCTTCTCATGAATCACATACATTCTTAATTAAATCTAAGATAATGAATCTTTTCCAGAAATTTTTTCAATTTCTTTGTCTAGATGCATCCCAGGAATCACTGTCTGTGGCAGCTATAGCCTTATGAAATGTATTTTTTAAATAACAAGATTAGGAGGTAAAAACTATTCCTTGATCCGTGGGCAGAGGATCCAGAATGGATGTTGTGCTAGCAGGCTTGAAAACAGCAATCTCATTGTCCATCTCTGTCAGAGCTCTTGGGTGACAACATGAATTGTCAATGACAAGTTGTATCTTGAAAGGAACCTTTTGTTTTGTTTTGCTTTGTTTTTCCCTGAGCAGTAGATTTCAACAGTGAGCTTAAAATATTTAATAAACCATGTTGTAAACAGATGTGTTATATCCAGGGCTTGTTACTACATTTACAGAGCACAGGCAAAATAGATTTGTCATAATTTTTAAGAATTCTAGGAGTATCAGAATGATCATGTGCATTGGCTTCAACTTAGAGTCACCAGCTGCCTTACCCCTAAGAAAGTTGGTCTGTCCTTAGAAGCGTTGAGGCAAGGCACTGACTTCTCCTCGCTAGCTAGGAAAGTCAGGGATGGCTTCTTCTTCCAACAGAAGACGGTTTTATCTGCATTGAAAATATGCTGGTGAACGTAGCCACTTTCATTAGTTAGCTAGCTTTTTTGGATTACTTGTTGCAATTTCTACATCAGCACTTGCTCCTTCACTTTGCACTTTGATTTTATGGAAGTGCCTTCTTTCCTTAAACCTCATGAACCAACCTCTATCAGCTGAAGACTTTTCTTAGCAGCTTCCTCTCCTCGCTCAGGCTTAAGAGAATTGAAAAACATTAAGGCCTTGTTCTGGATTAGGCATTGGCTTAAAGGAATGTTGTGGCTGGTTTACTTTATATCCAGACCACTGAAACTTTCTCATTATCAGCAATAAGGCTCTTTTATTTGCTTATCATTTGTGAATTCACTGGAATAGCGCTCTTAATTTCTTTCAAGTTCCCTTTGCATTCAGAACTTAGCCAACCAGTGCCAAGAGTCCAAGCTTTCAGCCTATCTTGGCTTTCAGCATGCCTTCCTCACTCAGCTTAATCATTTCTAGCTTTTCATTTAAAGTGAGAGAAATGCAACTCTTTCTTTCATCTGAATACTTAGAGGCCATTGTAGGATTCTTAACTGGCCTAATTTTAATATTATTGTGCCTCAGGGAATAGGGAGGCCCAAAAAGAGGAGAAGAAGAGGGAATGGCTAGTCTGTGGAGCAGTCAGAATATTTATCACAGAACATTTATTGATCAAGTTCCCTGTCTTCTGTGGTTTATAGTTCGCTAAGTCAATTACAATAGTAACATCAAAGACCACTGATCACAGATCACCATACCCAACACAGTAATGATGAAAAAGTTTGAAATCTTGCAATAGTTACCAGAATGTGACATGGAGACATAAAATGAGAAAATGTTATTGGAAAAATATTACAGATATACTTCTTCAGGCAAAGTTCCCACAGACCTTCAATTTGTAAAATCTGCGGTATCTGTCAAGCACATTAAAGTGAATGATAATAAAATAAGGTATGTCTTTATTTAGTGAACTTTTCCATCTAGCCCTGGTATTTTCAGTAACACCTCTGTTATAGCCACCTTCCACATATCTGCTGGTCTGTTTCTGAGATCTTTAGCCTATCCCCCTACTTTATTTTGCCTTGTATCATTTACCCAGTCTTAAATTTGTATAGTTTTAAAATAAGTTGTTACACTTGAAACTATGATGGCTTGTTCCTTGTATCTCTTTAGGAATTCCATTGATGTTCTTGGTCCTTTGCTTTTCCAGTTTAATTTTGGAAAAAAATATGTCCAGTGTGGTGAGGGGGCGAATACTGTCGTGATTATGATTAGAGCTATATTAAATTTGTATCTCAATTTAATGATAATCATCATATTTATAGTATAATTTTTTTTACTTATGAATATGATACAATTATTTTTAAATTATTTTAAATATTTTTCAATAAAATAGCACAATTTTCTTTCAAAAGATCTTGCTAACTACTGTTAGTCTTATTCATAATTTCTTTTAGTTTTGGTACAGCTCAAGTGATATCTTTTCTAAAAATATATTTTATTTATTTATTTGAGAGGGAGAGAGTGCACAAGAAGGGGGGGAGAGGGAGAGGGAAAAGCAGACTCCCCCCTGAGCAGGGAGCCTGATGCCATGGGGCACTATCCCAGGACCTTGGGATCATTACCTGAGCCAAAGACAGACACTTAACTAACCAAGCCACCCAAACACCCCTCTAAATGATATCTTTTAAATCATATATTCTAATGCTTCTTGTTAGGATATAAAATCCATTTTATTTTAGTACATTGAACTTGCACATGACAAAATTGCTTAATTCTTGATAAACCTGAGTTTCATTTATGTACACTTTCACTGCATCTGTACATATTGTTATTTTTTAGATTCTTTTCACTTAAAATGAATATTACTTCTTTTTTATTGTTATGCTAAAACAATCAATGACCTATTGAATGTAAGTGATGATATGACGTAACTTTTTTTCATTCATGATATTAAAAGGTCCTATTTTTAAAAATTGCCACATTTTATGTTTGAAATTGTATTTTTGGCTTAAAATTTTATATTAAAATAATTATAGAATCATGCAGTTTTCAAAAATAGTACAGAGAAATTCAGTGTACCCTTTTAGTCTTTTCTAATGGCAACATCTTATAAAACGGTACAACAACCAGGATATTGACATTGATATAATCTGCTGATTCAGCTTTCCCAAGTAGTAAGGGTACTCCTCTGTATTCATTGTTTGTTTTTGTTCTATGTTATTTTACTACACCTGCAAAGTCTTATACATCCACCACCATAGTCGAGATGCAGAACAGTTCCATTACCACCATATATCCCAACTACATTCACCCTCTTTATTTCATTCTCCTGTTCCTAATCTCTGGCAATCGCAAATATGTTCTCTGTTCCTATAATTTGACATTCTAAGAATGTTATATTAATGAAATCATATATTATGTGACCTTTTGATATTGACTTTTTTCACACAACATAATTCCCTGGAGGTTCTTCCAAGTTTTGCATTATGTTTCAATAGTTTATTCCTTTTTATGATTGGACTGTGGCTTGATTATTTCCAGTATTTGATTATCATGAATAAAGCTACAAAGAACATTTGTACACAGGTTTTTGTGTGAACAGAAATTTCCATTTCTCTGGGTTAAATGCTTAAGAATGCAAGTGCAATGTCATATGATAATTGCATGCTTGGTTTTATCAAAACAAAAACAAAACAAAAGCAGCCAAGTTATTCTTCAGCATGGCTGCACCATTTTATGTTCCCACCAATGTATAAATGACCCAGTTACTGTCCAGGTAACTTGCAATAGTTGCCTTTAAATATTAGCTCTGGGAAAGTCAGTCATCATAAATAACTATCCTGAAACTGCCATGCTGTGAAAAATCCCAAGCCCATGGGGATGTAGACATCACAAAAAAGAAATGAAAGTTTCAAAGTGCCAGGGCTGTGAGTAAAGAAGCCAACTTTGATGAGCGTCCTCCAGCCTCAGGTACCACACCAGTTCCATGTGCATCAGAGGTGAACACACAACCAAGCCCTTCTTAAATTCCTGCCTTACAATATTAGAAACAAAATGATAATTTTGAGTCACTGAGTTTTAGAAGTAATTTGATATAGATGATAGACAAATAGTACAGAAAAAATATGTAAAATTTTAATAAATTTTAGTTATGATTATTTACAAGGGTTAATTTTTGATATAAATATTCTTGGCTTTACTAAAGCACTTTTACAAATAAAAAGCCTTTAAGCTCAAATATAAAAGTAAATAGGCAATACCAATGCACAATTACATGAAGAAACATAAAAGAGAAATAAGCATCAGCGTAAGGGTTCAAGTTTCACTGTTAATAGAAATGGCAACTTAATAACTTGGTCTAAGATATTGGCAACATTTTTAATGCATACACTATTTGTGACAATAAGAATAATATGATAAATATATATGTATTATATATGTATATTCACAAATGCATACATAAATAACTATGTAATATAATAAACTTTCACAGTTAATTATTTCTTTGTTACATGCTTTTTATTTTTTTTAAAGATTTTACTTATTTGTTTGACAAAGATCACAACTAAGCAGAGACAGGCAGAGAAAGAAGAGGAAGCATGCTCCCTGCTTGATCCCAGGGTCCTGGGATCATGACCCGATCTGAAGGCAGAGGCTTAACCCACTAAGCCACCCAGGTGCTCCTCATTTTTTTTTTTAATGCCTCAAAATAAGTAAAACATATGTTCAGATATGTTCAGAAAAATATGTCTTATTTGAGAATTCTAGACTCCACAAAAAATATACATTTTAATCATTACAATTTCTGAATGTTAACTTGAAACCATCAGCAATAAACATTACCAGAATGACAAATTGGTAAATGTTTGGGATTTTTAGGCTGATATTGTGAATGAGTTGAACAATATTTTGAGGGGGAAAAATAAATGCTATTAAAATTTATTAGAATATTTGAAACATGTAGAATTTCTTCTCATTTGGAGAAGTAAGAGAGTGAGTTTTCTGGAGAAAAAAGTTGTAAATTTCTTTCCTGGTAATTATATCAGGAATTAGTTACCTAGAAAGGTATGGTTTTTTTGGTGTGCCTGGTTGGCACGGTTGGTTAAGTATCTGCCTTTGGCTCAGGTCGTGATTCCAGTCTTGGGATTGAGCCCTGAATTAGGCTCCCTGATCAGTGGGGAGCCTGCTTTTCCCTCTCCCATTCCCCCTGCTTGTGTTCCCTCCCTCTCCATCTCTCTCTCTTTCTGTCAAATAAATAAATAAAAATCTTACAAAAATGAAAAAAAGAAAAATAGAGTTTTTCATTTAACTCGTAACAGTCTAAAAGAGTTTATTCCCCTCTGCCTCTCCCCACAGATAATTGTATACCTCAGTCGCCTTAGATTTTTTTGATACAATACTTTATGTTCCCTCCTTGTATTTTAGGACATCAAGTATGGCACACTGAACATTGATAAAAACATTGTTGTACTTTTACATACTTTCTTTCAAATTAATATACTTCAATTTTAAAGAAGTTTCTTTTAACATTACCGTTATATACCTTCTGTGAGTAATACAGCAAACTGCAACTTAAAAGTATTAGCACAGAAGACAGAAACCATGTCACTTCTTAAAATGTTAAGTCTTGGGGTGCTTGGGTGGCTCAGTGGGTTAAAGCCTCTGCCTTCAGCTTAGGTCATGATCCCAGGGTCCTGGGACCAAGCCCTGTGCCAGGCTCTCTGCTTAGCAGAGGGCCTGCTTCCTCCTCTGTCTCTCTCTCTCTCTCTGCCTACTACTACTACTACTACTACTACTACTACTACTCCTGTCTGTAAAATAAATAAATAAAATCTTTAAAAAATATATTAAGTCTTCATGTCCTAATATAAACTTATATTTCTATAGAGAATTCTGGCTTTAAATAAGCATGTGCTTACTGAAGAGTAAAAATAGATCTTATCCCTCAACACAGTAGGTTTAGAGGAAATATAACTCAACATAAAAATCTGTATCTGAAAAACCCAGAGCTAATAACTTCTTAAATGGGGAATAACTGAGTGCTTTCCCCCTACAGTTAGGAACAAAATAAGGATTTCCCTTCTCCCCATTGCCATATAACATAATATTAGAAGTCTTACCTTCAACAATCAGAAAACAAAAAGAGATAAAAGCCATCTAAATCAGCAAGGAAGAAATCAAACTTTCACTATTTGCAGAAGAAATGATACTCTATGTAGAAAACCTGAAAGAATCCACCAAGAAGTTGCTAGAACCGATATATGAATTCAGTAAAGTCACACGATGCAAAGTCAACATACAGAAATCTGTTGCATTTCTATACACCAAAATGAAACAGCAGAAAGAAATATTAAGGAATCAATCCAATTTACAATTGCACCCAAAACCATAAGACACCTAGAAAGAAACATAACCAAAGAGGTAAAAGATCTCTACTCAGAAAACTATAAAACGCTGATGGAAGAAATGGAAGATGATGCAAAGAAATGGAAAAATATTCCACTCTAATGGATGGGAAAAGAAAATATTGTTAAAATGCCATACTACCCAAAGCAATCTACACATTTAATGCAATCACCATCAAAATACCAACAGCATTATTGACAGATCTAGAATAAATAATCCTAAAATTTGTATGGAACCACAAAAAAACCCCAAATAGCCAAAGCAAACTTGAAAAAGAAAACCATAGCTGCAGACATCACAATCTGGACTTCGGTTATATTACAAAGCTCTAGGGATCAAAACAGTATGGTACTGGCACAAAAATAGACACATAGATCAATAGAATGGAATAGAAAACCCAGAAATGAACCAACAACTATATGGTCAATTAATCTCTGACAAAGCAGGAAAGAGTATCCAATTGAAAAAAAGTCTCGTCAACAAATGGTGTTGGGAAAAAATGGATAGCAATATGCAAAAGAATAAAACTGGATCACTTTCTTATACCATACACTTAAATAAATTCAAAATGGATGAAATACCTAAATGGGAGATCTGAAACCATAAAAATCCTAGAAGAGAACAGAGGCAGTAACTACTTTTACATCGTTCTTAGCAACTACTTCCTAGATATGTCTCCAAAGGCAAGGGAAACAAAAACAAAAATAAACTTCTGGGACTTCATCAAAATAAAAAGCTGAACAGTGAAGGAAACAGTCAGAAAACTAAAAGGCAACTACAGAATGGGAGAACATGTTTGAAAATGACGTATCTGATAAAGGGTTTATCCAAAATATATAAAGAATTTGTGACACTCTACATCCAAAAAACAAATCATTCACTTAATAAATGGGAAGAAGATATGAATAGACATTTTTCCAAAGAAGACATACAGATGGCCAACAGACACATGAAAATATGCTCAACATCACTCATCAGGGAAATACAAATCAAAACTACAATGAGATACCACCTCAGAATGGATAAAATAAAATACAAGAAACAACAGGTGTAGGTGAGGATATGGGTAAGCGGAACCCTCTTGCACCGTTAGTGGGAATGCAAACAGGTGCAGCCACTGGGGTAAACAATAGAGAGGGTTCCTCAAAAAGTTAAAAATAGAACTACTCTATGATCCAGCAATTGCACCATTAGGTATTTACCTAAAGGATACAAAAATACTAATTCAGAGAGATACATGCACTCTGATATTTATAGCAGGATTATCTACAATAGCCAAATTATGGAAACAGCCCAAATGTGTGTGTGTGTGTGTGTGTGTGTGTGTGTGTGTGTGTGTAATCTCAGCCATAAAAAAGAATGAAACCCTGCCATTTGCTACTACATGGATAGAGCTAGAGAGTATCATACTAGGTAAAATAAGTCAGAGAAAGACAAATACCATATGATTTCACTCATATGTGAAGTTTAAGAATGAGATCAGGGAAACAAAGAAAAAACAGAGAGGGAGGCAAACTAAGAAACAGACTATTAACTATAAAGAACAAACTGATGGTTATCAGAGGGGAGATTGGTGAGAGGAAGGTTACGATAGGTGATGGGAATTAAAGAGTGCACTTGTCATGATGAGCACCAGGTGTTGTATGGAAGTGCTGAATCACTATATTGTACACCTGACACTGATATTACAATGTATATTAATTAATAAGAATTTAAATTAAAAATTTAAAATATAGATCTTATCAGTAAAAATAATATGATCTCTAACAATTATAAGATGTCTATAAAAAACAAACTAAGGGGTACCTGGGTAGCTTGGTCAGTTAAGCTTCTGACTCTTAATTTCTCATAGGTCATGATCTCAAGGTCATGAGATCAAGCCCTATATGAGGCTCTACACTCAACATACAGTCTGCTTGAGATTCTTTCCCCTGAATACCCCATCAGTTCCTCCCCGGAACATGCACTCTCTCTAAAATAAATAAATAAGTAAAATCTTTTAAAAAAAAGAAAGAAATAAAAAGAAAAAGTGGGATGCCTGAGTTGCCCAGTTTGTTAAGTGTCTGCCTTCAGATCAGGTCCTGATCCCAGGGTCTTGGGATCGAGTCCTGCATTGGGTCCCTTGCTCAGATCAATGGGGAGCCTGCGTCTCCCTCTGCCTGCTACTCCTACTTTTACTCTCTCTTTCTGACAAAATAAATAAATAAAATCTTTAAAAAAAGAACAAAAGAAAAAGAAACAAACTGAGTGCCGAAGACAGAATATCTATGTCTCATACTAAACTTGAGAAGTTTCTCTGTTTTTTTTTCTTTTTTCTTAATAAGCATATAGCATGATGTCCTATACAATGTCTTCAAAAAAACTTAAAATAAATTAATTATTCTCATATGGGTTAATTTAATCCAGAGGTTTTTTTGTTTGTTTGTTTTTGTTTTATTAATCATCTAAAGGAAGATATGGATCTTTTTAAATATTCAACACAATTCTTATATAAAAAAGCTTTTCTATAACATTGGGTAAGAGAGGTTTACAAGTATTACTCTTTTTCTTTTTAATAATGTATGATATTAATATATTACACAGCCAAATAAAGTATTTGCTCTAACAACCAGTAGCATATATATACATAAATAATACATACATTGCTTATAAGTATATAGATAAAACTTCCTGTCTGTTTGCTTCATCTTTTATGTTATTGCAATACATTTAAAGGCAGAAATAATGTGTTAGGACAAGAAAAATCCCCAAGAGTATCTATCACACTAAAAAAAGAAAACAAAAACAAAAAACCAGAGAATTCTTAACATACGAGTTGTTTTTGCTAAAGTTGTGACAAAAATAATAACAATAATAAATCAGAACCAATACTTCAAAATGAATAGTTTTCCCTGTAAAAGTATACATTCTGTTGCTACATTTGATTTTACTATGGCTGTCATTGCTATACTCCTTAGAAGCACTCACTTTAAAATTCCCTCAGGTAACATTTTTCAGTATTTAGAATGTTCTAGGTGTTGTTCTAAGTGTTGTACCAATATAAATGCATTCAATTTTTACAAAAAGCCTATGATTTAGGTGTTTATTTTATTTACATTTTATAGCAAAGTCCAAATCACAGAAAGGATATGTACTTAGGCAAAGGTCATCAGCTGCTAACTGCAGAGCTGGGATTTACTCCACGATATCTACCTCCCAGCCTCTGAATATTTAATTATGAAGCCATTATGTCTTTTATACAAACTAAAGGCACATTTCCCATATATTATCATTGGTGACAACTTTTTTTTTTTTTTTTTTTTGAGGATGCTTTTGCTACTTGTAAAGAGCCAAATATAATTTAAAATTGCATCTGGTGAAAAACATGGATATTCATGCTTGGCAATAGTTGGGCTGTTTAAAAACTCAGTTTTGAGGAATAAGATGAATTTTTATATAGCCTGTAAACAGCTCTTACAACAATTCTAAAAGAAGCAAAATCCAAAATAGCATTTAAGGATGGCCACTATACATAAAATTATTTTATAGTGTTATAAAGAAACAATTGCTAAAGTTAAAACTCACATAGACATATAGTTGAAATTCACTCTTTGTATGCATGTATTTAGTACGATGCCTAGAAAGTTTTTAATTCTGAATACTTGATTGTTTAATAAATTACTTGTGCATATCTTGCTAAGAACATTTCCTTGGCAAATAATGTATTTTGAGAAAATACATTACTTGAAAGTCTTTACATAATTTTACCATGTACAAAAGTAATGTAAATTACCTTTCCATATTTTAACACCACAGTAACAAAACAGGTTTTTGTTTTTGTTTTTTTTTAAGATTTTATTTATTTATTTAACAGACAGAGATCACAAGTAGGCAGAAAGGCAGGCAGAGAGAGAGGGGGAAGCAGGCTCCCTGCCAAGCAGACAGCCCGATGTGGGGCTTGATCCCAGGACCTTGGGATCATGACTGAGCTGAAGGCAGAGGCCCAACCCACTGAGCCACCTAGGCACCCCACAAAACAGGTCTTAAATGCCTAACCAAGTTATTCTTTGTAAAAATTATCCCTACATCAAAAACAAGAAGGAATGGTGAGATTGTTTCAAGTAAGGTTGTCCCTATAATAAAAATAAAAATAATAATAAATGGCACAGTCAGATTAGAAGTAGCTCTTATTTAAGGAATGCAGTCTTTCCTAATTTAAGACCTAGAAGGGGATGTTGAGCTAGGAAAATAATACCTTTCCTGCTTCCCACCCTTACCTCCTTTTCATATGGCTAAACACAGTTTCATGGAGTCAGAGGACAGGAGACCCCTACTGATGCAGCAAATACAGAGTCACAAACCAGGACACAGATAAAGTTGGAATAAGATAGAAACTGGCACACCAGGTCTTCCCAATGTACATTTAGTAGGTATCCCAGTACTGGGGGAAATTTCAAATGCAGATGTGGGGCTCCCTCTATTAAAGGCTTCTCAAACTTTTGTCTGATCTTCTAGCTCAGAAATCTGTTTTCTGACACCTCATGCATTAAGCCTCTGCTTTTGTTTTGCCTGAACTGTGTGCAAAGTGGGAAGGCCCTCTAGCAGAGAGCTGTACACTCAAAATATCATCATTCTACTTCCTGTCTTTAAAGAATAAAACCCTTGTGGTTCTATCTTCTCATCACCCTCCAGTGCTTTAAAGTACTTTTTTAAAAAATTTCTTTTTCTACATTTTAGAACTTTTATCTGCGGGAGGGTTAGCTCCAATAGCATGCCTTACGATGACTACTGCTACAGCTTTTTAAAAAATTTACTTCTGATATTTTCTATGGTGGGGAGTATAAATGATGCACCCAATTATTTGGTTTTCAAAGAAATGTACAGTGCTCAGTCTAAAGTGATACTTTCCAATCAAAATAAACTGTGGAGACTCAATTCTAAAGATCTTAATTCAGAAGATTTCAAAAATATTTCTGCTAGACAGATTAATAGACCAAAGAAACTACTGATTTGTGAAGAACATATCAGTAGGCCCATATGAATAGATTTCTTGGGGGAAAGATCCCTGATCCCAAACCCCTAATGCTTCTACTTGCCAGAGTAATGAAGTGGAAGTGAAAGTAGGAGGAGATTGTAAAATTCTTATATTTCATAAAAGAAATCACTCTATTTTCCTTCTGTAAATAGGTCCAAGCTGTATCCTTTTTTTCAGCTAGGTTAGTGAAAACCATATTCTTACTTCTTTCGGATCCTGACAGATGTTATAGTTTTTAATATTCTCTAAGTTTTTTAATACAGAGTGGTCTTAAATCATGCCAAGATATCAAAGGACCCAAAACAGGGAGTCCTGATACTAGTAATGTTTCTAATCTTTTAAAAATATTCTGAATGGTAATTCTTTAAACATTTTTAATATAGATGTTAAAACTGTGGATCAAAGAATTTGAGTAATTAACCCAAACTTATACAGATATAAGGAATAGCACTGAGATTTAAACTCATTTTTTAATTCTTGAAGTCGTTATTTTGAATCTACAATGCTGATATTACTATATTTCTTCCTGTATTTGCTTTTTCTCTCCTATTTTTGATATTTTTTTTCAAATTTGGGGTCATAAGCCAGGGAACAATAATTGAACTAATACTCTCTGTCTGTCTGTCTGCCTCTCAATTCAATCAAATGCCCAGTACTACATTATTTTCAAAGAAAATTTGCCCTAAATCTTATTTACTTCTAGAGTTACTATCACCTTTCATATGCAGTGTTAAAACAGCCTATGCTGGGGTGCCTGGGTGGCTCAGTGGGTTAGACTGCTGGCTTCGGTCATGATCTCAGGGTCCTGGGATTGAGTCCCACCTTGGGCTCTCTGCTCAGCAGGGAGCCTGCTTCCTCCTCTCTCTCTGTCTTCCTCTCTGCCTACTTGTGATATCTCTCTCTGTCAAATAAATAAATAAAATCTTAAAAAAAAAAAAACAAAAACAACAGCCTATGCTGTTCCTTCCATCTTACAGTTCTCTTGGCATAATGTTTTTAAACAAACAAATAGCAATAAAAACTGAATCATATTTTGCTCTCTTAAAGATTCCTTCTTCATACATGGTCATGTGCCAATGCAGTGAAATGACATAAAATTTCCTTCATCAGCCCCCTCTCTTCCTCTTCTACATTATCTCCTATTTCTTCTTCTCATAAACACCTTTTCCCAAGAACCACTTTAAATTTCTGATCATTCTGGGATGCCTGGGTGGCTCAGTGGGTTAAAGCTTCTGCCTTCGGCTCAAGTCATGATCCCACGGTTCTGGGATCAAGCCCCACATCGGGCTCTCTGCTCAGCAGGGAGCCTGCTTCTCTCTCTCTCTCTCTCTCTGCCTGCCTCTTTGCTTACTTGTAATTTCTGTCAAATAAATAAATAAAATCTTAAAAAAAAATGCTTACTATTCTGAAATAGGCCAAAGCCCCTCACTACTGAATGTCTCAGCAAGATTATTCTTTAACACAGTATTTATTCTCTTTTCATAGCCATTAAAATCTTATCCTACTTCAGCACTCACCTGAATTCCACTTACCTTCTGTAAGTCTATGATTTTTCCCTTGAGTTTTTCAGACATTAATAATCAGAATATTTATACCTTGAACATTTCTACTCATGTCACTTCCAATTTCCATGTTAAATGACCACCCTAAGTGTTACATTTCTAGCTTTTTTTTCCATTCTCTCACTCACTCTTACTGAGTGGAGGTAACTTAACCAAATGGTTAGCTTATTAGGAATAAAGCAAGTATACTTAGAGTGCTCTCTCCTTCCTTTCTTGTAAGCTATCTGTCCATAAGAAGCAAGCATCCTTCTCCATTCCTTCCCAGTTTTATAGGGAGACTCCTCAGGTAGGAAGAGTTAAATATATGTAGTCCTGTCTCTGATATGAATGGCAAAGACTGTTTCATTGTGGGCTTCAGTATCAGGGAATTGCTGGCTCCCAGGAGAAGACATATTCCCCTGTAACAGATTTATTGCTAATGGAACTGTCATTTTCTTCTCTGCTACCTTTGCCTCTTTCAGTTGGTTCAGAACTCAGGAGAAGAGAAGGGGCTCATGCATTATTTTACTTAATCTCTAAATGGTTCCATTTGGTAGAGATTATTATTGATATTCCCACTCTAGAAGTAATGGAACTGAATATTAGAAATGTTAAGTAACTTGCCTGAAATTCCTCAGCTAGTAACTGATAGATATGGGATTGAATTCATATGTGACTCCATGAGTACTCTTTACTCCTACACTATTCTGTTCCTTAGACTATTTCTTTCTTTCTCCATGCTTCTGGCGGGGGGGTGGGGTGGGGTGGGGGTGAATCTGTTCACATTTTATCACTAGTACAAATCAAGTTTATTTTTAGGATTGTCTGTTTATAATTCTATTCTATGTCACAGTATACTGAGTTTTTTGAGGGAATGATCAAATCCTAGAAGTGTAGTATAGTGTTTATACGTAGTTAACTCTGGGATATAACTGTGTAGGTTTAAATCTGTTTTATACCACTTTATCTGTGTGAACTTGGGTGACCTAACTAAATTTCAGTCTCCATGTATGTAAAGAAACAGTTTCCCCAAACAGTGTCTGACATAGAGTAAAAAGCAATAGATAAAAATTAATCACCACTAGTCCAGGGGCTGGTGTGTGCAGGTATGAAATTTATGGTAGTTGAATGTGTAAACGAATTAATATGATGGCTACAAAATGTTCAAAAGTAGTTTGCTCAAACATATATGGCTTATACTCTATTTCTACTAAGCACCTTAATTTAGTGCAATGACTTGTAATAAAATGCCTTTATTCTGAAGTACTTATTTTAAAAATCAATTAACACTTCCTCTTTTTAGTCTCAATTGATAAGCTAACCAAGAAAATCCACCTTGACACTGCATATTTACACAATTTTATCTTGAATTATGTTATCTACTTTTATTCTCAGTCTTACTCATACTGTAGTCCTTACATTTAGCTTTTTGCACATTGGTACTATTTTCAAAATTTGAACACTCAAAAGCTACAAATATTAAATGTCATAGCCCTGAAAACATTCCTAAAAAAGTTCTTAGTATGTTTTGAACACTGACAGCATTACCATGGACAAAAGAAAAGCTCCTCAGATCACACACTGAAGTAGAAATATCTACACATAATAATTAGAGGTTTCTGAAGAAGGCAATAAAATTTTGGTTATTTATATTATGCCTATGTATGAAGAGTTCTTATTTTTTACACGTTTTCTGTTCTTTTTAGACATATTTTCCTCTCTTTTTATTACTTTCCCTTTTACATTCAGCAAAACAAACTATAACTAATTCTAAATTAATGTCAGGTTTTACTTGTAATAATTTCCTTGGTCCCATCTTCAATGGATGGACCAAATCTTAAACAATTTCCTTTTATTTGAATAATATTTTATTTTATCTCATTTTCAAATGTACA
The DNA here is from genome assembly GCF_030435805.1 of Mustela lutreola. Lineage (NCBI taxonomy): Eukaryota > Metazoa > Chordata > Mammalia > Carnivora > Mustelidae > Mustela > Mustela lutreola. Next base: position 77,347,565 of record NC_081290.1, read on the forward strand.
AAGAAAATGCAAGAATAGTATAAGGAGCTCCCAGATACGCTTCATTCAGATTCACTAATTCTTGAATTTTGCAACATTAATTTCTTCTTTGTCTCTATGTATATACTTTTATATACACATTTTATTTTCTCTTAACTATTTGAGATTAAGTTGCAAATATTACACTCCTTTACTTCTCAATACTTCACATGTATAAGAACAAGCAGATTCTCATATATGGTAACAATGCATAATAAATTCTAAAAATTTAAAACTAACACAATATTATCTAATCCACAGAAATTGTATTTCCAAAGTACACAAATTACTAATTAATTGCGATGGGGAAAGAGCAACTTGACAGTGGAGAAACCTAATCTAATCACCTAAGAAGTGATTAAAATTAACATCACTAACATAGTGCAACAAGTTGTGCACAAATCTGACATTATGTGCTTCCTGAAATAATGATGTATCATTTCTTGGAAAATCTTCCAGAAATGTAGCCTGAATCTATATATGAAGATACGTCAAACAAACCCAAATTGAGAGACATTTTGCCTAAAAAAAAAGCAATCATCCTTCTCCATTCCTTCCCAGTTTTATAGGGAGACTCCTCAGGTAGGAAGAGTTGAATATATGTAGTCCTGTCTCTGATATGAATGGCAAAGACTGTTTCATTGTGGGCTTCAGTATTAGGGAATTGCTGGCTCCCAGGAGAAGACATATTCCCCTGTAACAGATTTATTGCTAATGGAACTGTCATTTTCTTCTCTGTTACCTTTGCCTCTTTCAGTTGGTTCAGAACTCAGAAGAGAAGGGGTACCATTGTACATACTACTGCTTTGGGCTGTGTCTGTCAAACATGTCAAAGTCATGAAGACAAAGAATAGGTAGCCAATTATTCCAGATTAAACACTTACTATTAGTTAAGTAGTAATACTTTTTTAAAAATATTTTATTTATTTATTTGACAAACAGAGATCACAATTACAAAGGCAGGAAGAGAGAGGGAGGAGGAAGCAGACTCCCCGCTGAGCAGAGAGCCATATGAGAGGCTCAATCCCAGGACCCTGAGATCATGACCTGAGCCAAAGGCAGAGGCTTAATTCACTGAGCCACCCAGGTGCTCCTAAGCAGTAATTCTTATAAGGGCAAATATGTTACTTCAGTTTTCCCTTTATTTATATATTATTAGCCACTTCCTCTCATTTTTTAAAAATTTTAGTATACTTTGTTATCCTTATTTCTTTCAATGGTCATCTTTATTAGTTTAAATTTAATTCTTTTATATTCCTGTTTTGATTTATATAAATGTTAGGAAATATTGATTCTCGAGTATAAAAGAGGAGGGCATTTGAAAAATTAATATTACTTTTTTCTCCCTACATGTGTTAGTTGTACTATTCTTTTTTTTTTTACCTTTTTAATTTAGGTCGCATTTACATCCTGCTCTGTAGATATAATTCAATATATCAGGATTGTTCTACATGTTACCTCTAAAAATTAAAAATTGATTAAGTAGCATTTATAGTAATATGATTATATAAACATTATTCATTATAAAGACTAATTAATATAATTGGATCAACTGCCATCTGCTTTCTCCTGGGAGTTTTTCCAAGCTTTTGTATACGTTCTTATTTTTCTATGCCTCATGGTTTTATTATTTTTTTATTTATTTCTTCTTTTTATATTTTCTATGACTTCCATATGACCTTTTAAGAGTGGAGTAGTTATATGTAATGAATCTGATGATTTGAACCAGAATCACTCTTTTTTTAAATATATATATATATATTTTTATTTCTTTACTTGAGAGAGAGAGTGAGAGAGTGAGAGAGAAAACTTGAGAGGGGAGAGGGTCAGAGAAAGAAGCAGACTCCCTGCTGAGCAGGGAGCCCAATACAGGACTCAATTCCGGGACTCCAGGATCATGACCTGAGCTGAAGGCAGTTGCTTAACCAATTGATCCACCCAGGTGCCCCAGAATCACTCTTTATACACATTATGTTATTCAATTTTCTCAAAAACTCAATGAGTCAACTATAAAGAAGTGGAAGCTTATACTGTGATATTCTTTCTAAAATAATTCCTATTTTGTCTTTATAACTTTAACACCTTCATCGATTATGACCTACATGATGATCAAGAAAAAAATGATAAAGTAATTAGAAATATATTCATTTAATATATTTCTTACCAAAAGAATTGTGGGGAAAGTCCAATACCTACAAGATATCTAAAATACCAAGGAATTTATTTTGAATTCCTGACATTGGGTGTAATTTTCCTAATGAAATCAATAGACTTTGTCAATTTTTTTTCATTAATTGACATAGACATGGACTATATCTATTTCTTCCCTCAGATTGTTTTTATCAACTTCTAACTTCATTAAGATTTTCAAATAAAACAAAGAGCAGTTAGTGAGAAAGTTAAAGAGTGAGAAAGTAATGGCAGGGAAGAGTAAGGGCAACCGGAGCAAATATATAGATAGGTAGATAAATAGTTAGTTATTAGACATGAATCAGTATGTCTAGTGGTTCATGACGGTTTCACTAAGCTGCTAAACTTCAATATGGGTTTAATGTGAGAATTGGTGGAACTCATCCAAGGGTCAGGTAGAGGTCTCTTGGGATTATGACTGAATTAACATCATGCAGAGATTTTATAACTGTTGAAGGTGAGAGGATCCTTATTCGGGGGATCATTGCATCTTGTTAGAGCTAAGTTGTTAGTAAATGGAAGTATGAATATGGTCAAAAGGAGCATGTGGATACTGAACAGCAGGGGGAAGGCCTGGGTCATCTCCTTCCTGTTGTCCCAGCAGTAGCAGTCAGGATGCACCACTGAACTTATTTTGTTACTCCTTGAATCAGCATCATCATGTCTTCTCAGTCTTTCATGGATGTAAAATAATTTCATTCAAACAATTTCATTTAAACCAATAAAGATAACAATAAAAAAAACAAGAATAATAAAGTATGCCAAAATTAAAAAGCGAGACGCATAAGCAATTAATGGTACACTGATAACTAAAGGAGAAAACCTAAGTATCCTATTTGCACTTGCAGGAATTACCACGTACCCAACAGTAGGCTAGTACCGCACTCTGAGGTCTGAGCCTCAACTCCACTGGAACTCTTCTAAAGAACTATTACTGCATTTCTGTAAAATTATTCAAACAACAATATTTGATGATTTTTATCAAAGTTTTACATTATGAAGATTTCTAAAAATATTAATGACTCAGTAATAGTATTGCCTTAGCAATTCTAAATTTTTTGAGAGTAGTATGGCTTCAAGGGAAGTATTTAATTCAGTTGAAAGACTTCAAAACCAGTTACTCAAGATCAGAAGGTTGCATGAAGACAAAGACTTCAGTCATAAAAACAAAGGTCAAACATCAAACTGAATTCGTATTAAATTTGTAGCAACAGCGGTTTAAATGTTGATATACTTCATTTTGGGGAATCTTGGAAATTCACATGTTAAAGTATTTCTCTGGAAGATAAATGAAAAAAATAAGAGTTATGTTTCTGAAACTCAGGTTTAGAAACTTCCAGGAACAAAGGAAATTTATAACAAACTTCTTATGAGGCAGCATTCTCTCTGGCTTTTATCTACTATAATTCCCTTTCAACTATATTGCAAAAAGAATATTTATGTCTCATTTTGAGTGGATTGCTCTGCAAATAAGTCATTTTACACAGAAGCAAGCATGGTTTGGTGATACTTAAGTTAATCTATTTTATTCTGTTCCCCTTTCTGTAAAAATATTGCCAAATAAAATCTTAAGTGAAAAAAAATCACTAAAATCACTTCAAAAATTGAAAATAAGTATACTATTACTTAACTTACAGACTGCCACTGTTTACATACTAAAGTAAATATTTCTGCACCTCTCAAAAAATTCCATCTATACTGCTGAATATGTCAAATGTAGGCACCTATAACATAATCGATTCTAGAAAAAAGTGTTTCAACAGTAAGTACTTAGTTTTGCAAAGTAAAGTTGATTGAATTTTGAAGTACTAGTTTGGTTGTATAAAGCATAAAAAGCTCATCTAAGAGCAAAGTAAACTCTTTAAAACTAGAAAGAAACATATTTCATCAACTATACTTCATGTGATCCCATAAAAGATATGATGTGGTTTAAACACACACACACACACACACACACACACACACACACACAAAATGTTTTTAAAGAAACACTAAAATATGAAGGAATTTCAGGTAAAAGAAAATAGAGAGAGAAATCTAGTAAAACTAAGGATAAGGGTAGCATAGAATCCATGGCACTTTGTCCTATATGGTTTGCTAGAGATAGGCCAGTTATTTGTTTTAATTTTATGATTCCTTGAGACTTTCCTTCTGTCTAGTATAGTCTGAGGATATCACCTCCAGACTCCAATGAATCTGAAAAGCATGTTAACTGAAACAGCTATACCCATCCTATAAAACTCATTTGCTAGTTCCACTTCTTTTATTTTAGACAGCTACCTAGCATAAAAGAAACAAAACCAAAAACTGGTGTTTTAGAAGATCACCAGCATTTTAAGCTAGTGTAGATAAATTAGATTATGTAAATACTTGTGGTTAAAAGTGTAAAGTTATCCTATTTTCTGGTTTGCCTTTTTTCTCTTTTGACATAAATGAACACAAGGGAAAAGTTTGAAAATGAAGATTCATGTTTGAATATTATACAGGATATATAAAATAATACATTTCTCCCATCCCCTCCTCACTCTAACATGTCAAAACGTGTTTTTAAACTTTTAAGAATAAAAAATACAAAAATCACTCTCTCAATGTTACAGTCCTCATTCAATTAATAAATATTTTCCTACTTTTTTTTTTAATATTAGGATAGAGGGGGAGAAAAGTAGTATGGGGATTCAGATGTATAAAATTGTTGAACAAAATAGACTGTTAACATTATTAACATACTATATAAAAGCACAATAATACTCAAAAGTAGATGAGTTGCCTATTACAGGAAGAGTGAAAAATGCAATTTGGATTCCACACAAAAATGGAGCTTCCTTGTATTTGCCTCCTCCACCATCCATCCACCAAACTCAATAGAGTCTAAATTATATGATTCTTTTTTTGCAAAAATTATGTCTGCATAGAAGACGTTTAATCTGGACAGCTGCAAGGGGGTTTGAAGAAGCTAACAAATTTAGTGGAGCAGAAAGTTCAAAAGAGGAAAAGAGTTTGGGCCAGTCAGAAGCCTAGCAGTCTTCACAGAATCAGACATAAAGGATTTCTGGTCGCCATGGAGAAAAAAAAAGTGTGGGCTGTATCCACTATTTAGATTTACTACAAATTACTTTCTATAGGCATACACTACATGGGATGTGTGTCAGTGGATGTCAGTTTTTCACAAACTCCACAATCCAAATCAAGAATTTCTCCATCCATAAGTGAGAACAAGGAAGTGTGGAGAAGAGGAATTGAACATATCTAGGCTGATCTGAACTCTCCCGAGGAATAGAATCTTAGCCCCCTACTCTCTAAAACAATGAAAGATGGAGGCGATTATTGTTCTCCACCCCTACCTTCACACACAACAGCACGATACTCTCATCAATTAAGTATATTATGCTTACTGGAATGGGGAAGTGATATTTTAAATTCCTTTTGATGTTGGGTATATGTCATTTTCTGAGGCACTTGGGGAAAATATTTTTAAAATACATTTAACCTTTACTTATTTCAAATAAAACCTAAGAATTTTAAAATGTCAACAACTTAAAAATAGTTTCACTTGATTATTAAGTAGAGGCTCTAAAATATCATATTGTGACAAAAATTATTTATTTTAACAGGTCTGTTCCAAAACAGAGTATCAATTTTTTTAAGTGATGTTGACAAAACATTCTATTTTGAATTTCATTTTGTAGTTAACCTTGAAGTTAGGTAACGTACAGGTGGGACTCACCATGGAAAAAGACAAGCACGGACATTCCAGGGCTTGTGTTCTTAGCCTGGTTCTATAAAAATCTGGCTAAACTATGTGATATAAGGCATATAAATATTTACATCTGAGTTTTATTGCTATTGTTACTTTGCTTTGTTTTACATTTTTTTAAATTATTTTTTTATTTTTTTTTTACTTTTACTTTTTTATTTTTTATAAACATATATTTTTATCCCCAGGGGTACAGGTCTGTGAATCACCAGGTTTACACACTTCACAGCACTCACCAAAGCACATACCCTCCCCAATGTCCATAATCCCACCCCCTTCTCTCAAACCCCCTCCCCCCAGCAACCCTCAGTTTGTTTTGTGAGATTAAGAGTCACTTATGGTTTGTCTCCCTCCCAATCCCATCTTGTTTTTAAAAAATAATGATTTGAAGATGATTCCCAAAGTCATCTCCAACTTCAAAACACGTGTGTTTTGGTCATTATGACTATGAAAAAAAACACTTGATAATAGTACTTGTTCATGTCTTTATTTTTTTCTTAAATTTTCCAAGAATTAAGAAAGATACAAAATAAAAATGAAACTGTCTTCTTTCTAGATGTCCATTCTCAGAATTCTAGACAGCAAAGAGACTGGGATAAGAATAGTAGATAGCGTGTGAAATGTTACTGTAAGAAAAATTAATTAATGATTTCTGGCATCTTATAAAATATAAAGCTTTTGAGTTAATACTAATTAAATCTCGTTTGTGATGGAATATCATAGAGTGATGTGAAACAGACCTCAGTTCTTACATCATGTGCAGGGAAAGAGAGTATTAAGTTCATTGAACTGTAGTCACATGTTGTAGCTATTACGATAGACAATGCAGTCTGCTTTTCAAGTATGCTCCAAAATACTCTGTTTTATTTGGTTTTACCTGGATCTGAAGATTTAGAGATGACAAGCCAAAGTCAGATTGTTCTGGGCATAAATGCCATGGCAACTTTCCCCAGGCAAATCCAATCAGACCCTGAGAAAATTTTTTCCTGGAAGCAAGAGAAGGAAAATGGACTTCATGTTACAATTTGACCTTCTTTCTCCAAAGTACCAAATAATAGGCCTATTTCCTATCTGAGTATCCTGGTTTGAGTGATAGATATATTAATGTGTTTTTTGCTCTTTGTGTTTATATTTGGTGGGTTTACCCATAATCTTAGTTTCTCTTTTAAAATGAGAACCCTTAATGTGACTGAAGGTAAGGATGTTTCTATTTTGACTATCACACCATTCTAATATACAATATTGTGGGTGTAACTTGAGTTTTTTAAGAATCTTCTGGTCACATAAAAGCACTTTCTAGTGATTATTAGAACAATCAATGCTAGAAGAACACAGATAAAACTAAATATCTACATTCTCTTACCATTTTCTTAAAGCAGGAGGGAATAAAAGACTATGTATATTCTGTCAGATGGGTGTCTGAACCAAAATTCTTCTGAGACTAAAAGGATGAATAATGGTATACAAGTCTTTCCCAAAAAGCCAAGTCTTTTGCATTCAGTTCTCTTATCTCCTTGGTCTCCTGACCATGTCCCAACAGTTGTAATTTTGATGAAATTTCTGTAGATTAACTTGGTCCCTCAATGTCATTTCAGCTGTACCCTGACATTTTTTTTTAATCCACCCAGTTTTTCCCTCTCCCATGAAATTCAAGTTCTTCCTCACTAATTAGAGGTGCAGCAGGACAGATTAGACATATTGATAAAATTAGCTCACTGTAATTTTCAGTAGAGAACTCCTACTCCCTCTGCTCTGCCTACCAACCACTTGGCAGGCTGTTAGATATTGTATACAACTGCCACGTGGCTAGATTTTCAGTGAGAGCATGTACAGAGAGGAAATACTTTTTAAAAGAAATATATAGATATATTGAATGCTTTGTATATGCCAACCATATTGTATGAATTGGGAAGTGCTAGCAGCAGCTTAGTGTTACAAATTAAGAAAGAGAGACTTACAGAAATTAAGAAAGAAATGACTTGCCTGTGGGGGCCTGGCTCACAAATGACACAAACTAAGGACTTTCAGAGCTCCAAGGAGTCAGTGGTTGAGAAAAATGTAATTAATTCACTTATCCCTGGTATTCCATGGACATTTTAAACCTGGCGATTTGAGTCAAAACTTTATGATTTAGGGGGAGAATTTAATTAAGTTGTTTAGGAAATCAGAGATTTTAACTGCCACTGTTTTATCACTCTCCCAAATAAATTATTTCAAACTTTCTGTGTTTCAATTAGTCTTTGGGACTTTAATATCTTCATTAAAAAAAAATCAGTTGGCTAAGAAGAAAAAATTTCAGCAGAGTGGGTCGGGAGGAATGCTAGAGAAGAAGAGATTTCTATAGCATTAAGAAAAGTAACATTTGGGGTTTATAATTTCTTCCCTAACTAGTGTTAATTTCTGTAAGTCAAAAAGCCAAATACATTTACATGTCTTGGCTATAGGTAAGAAACTTTCATTTTCTTACTTATGTAAAACAAGTTGCTCACAGTTCTTTCAACTTACAATATACCACAGTTTATGGACTTAGTATTTTAGAACAGATATTCTTACAGGGGAAATCTAAATGTTATACTTCAGAAAACTCTTCTTACCAACAGACTTGCAATACATTAACCAATCAAAACTATGCCTTTATTTATTTTGATTAACTAATACTGTTTATCCAATTTGCTGAACACGAAGATATTACATACAAAGATAAGTTAGCAATTTAGCTGCTCATTTAATCAACAGTACTTCTTAGACATTCATTTTCACTCAAGTAAGCACTGGGTGTGATTATAACAGATGAAAACAAATGGAAGTTTCTTTTACCATTTGGGAATGAGTGACAGGTACTGATAAGAAATATGCATTAATATTTTATAGAAACTTATTTATTTAGATATTTATATATGTTTCCCTCCTTCCACTATCGGGTATGCACCTGTAGATAAGAACTGTATCTAGCATCATTTTCCTCCTGCATTTAATACAATGCTTAGCAAGTACCAAGCAAATGTTTGTTGAAAGCAGGTCTGAGTTGATTACTACTATTTTACATACATATTAAAAATCACCTGAAATAGCACATCCTCAAATAAGAGAGGATTTGACATTCAGATAGACTTGTACATTTCCTACATTTTTTTACTCTCTTCAACATAAAAAATATACACACAAACATTTAGCTATATATAATCCATAAACATCTGTGTGTAAAAATATATGCATATACATTTGTAAAGAGTTTTAGTCTTCTAAACCCAGAGTTTATACTTTAGAGAAGAATTATACTAATTGCCCTTGCAAAAATCAAGCAGAATATTTACTTAAGTAATCTGAAGATATTTAAATGAAGGTTCTGAGAATTATAGATAATGGTATACGTGAAAGTGAAGAAAACAGTGGAAATAAAATTTTCCTGCTGTATTTTAATTTTAATGATAGTTATTAATGCTGTTGCTTTATCAATCTTTAAAAGAAAATATTTCTATGAATATGCATCTGTAGCTTACTGAAAGACTATGAATATAGGAAAAACATATCAAAGAATTAAAAATAGACAATATGTACTGATTACCTAATACTCTCTTTAAAATATCTTTTTATTTGTAATTACTCAAATAACCAACAGACATGAAACAGTCCTATATATAGTTTAAACTTTTACATACTTTGAGCACTGATTCTAATTTTTAATGTCTTGTCTCCATAAAATTATAAAGTATACCATAAATAATAAAGTAGGAATAAATCTTAGTGATCATCTATTCCAGCCTCCCATGAAGTAATCTTCCTTACCACATTTCTGCTGTGTATTCATATAGCTTCTGCTTGAATACTTGTTACTACAAAAAACTCTAATTTTCATTTTTAAACTCCTCTAATTTAAAATCCCCACATTATGCTAAATTGTTCCTTATTTAACATTACTAGTCCTGCCCTTTAACATACACAGATTAAGTTGAAACTCAGTTTCTCAAAATAATTAAAAGATTTTCAATGAACATCCTGTTTTCCAAGATAAATTTCCTTGTTCCTCCAAATATGTCTTATGATAAACCCTATTTTTAGCTTGTTCTACTCTTACTTATAAATAAGTCATGAAGACTATTTAATGATTCTTAGAAGAAAAATTAAAAAAAAAACAATTTTGTCACTATTTAGTGTTAAATAAAGGGAGAATAACAACTCTAATCATTTAGACTGTGATTTCTCAAATAGTACTTTCTTAGTAGCATTTGTAGCCTCAGAAGAGCCACATGAATTGTTATTAGAGAAAACACTTAATATCACTTAGATAAGACATAAAATATGGTTTACAGATAGAGGAAGTAGAGGTAATGTTGAGGTTGTTAGAGAAAGAGAAATATGATAGGAACCACCAAAGAATTTTTCTTTGGGAGTTAAATTACTGAGTTTTACATCTTCACCACAAATGGCATTGCAGTATACAGGATGAGGTAAGTCTATGATCAAGAAATGGATTTTGTGTACGTGTGTGAAGCGAGTGGAAATAAACACCATTCAAAATGAATACTCTAATGGCCATAAAAGGATTAAAGTATCAATAAAATAAAAAGTACTTACTAATAATCAATAAAGGAAGACAAAATAAATTGTGGTCTACTAAAGAAAAAGTAAAAGGTTGAAATGTTTTTAAAGACAAATTACATTGGTGAGAGAAAATATAGAGTGTTTTTGAGGACTTTTTTTTTTTTTTTTTTTGGAGCCCTCTGTTGGGCTCTCTGCTCAGCAGGGAGCCTGCTTCCCTTCCTCTCTGTGGGTTTCTCTGCCTACTTGTAATCTCTATCAAATAAATAAAATCTTTTAAAAAATAATTTAAAAAATTCACATGATATTAAAAAAAAAGATTAATGGAAACTCTAGTTCAATAAAATGTTGTCTTGGATTAGAAGGTCAGCCAACAGAAACTGTGTATCCAAGTCTTTTTTTTTTTTTTTCCAGTACCAAAATTCATTGTTTATGCACCACACCCAGTGCTCTATGCAATACGTGCCCTCCATGATACCCTCTACCAGGCTCACCCAACTGCTATCCCTCTCCCCTCCAAAACCTTCAGTTTATTTCTCAGAGTCCACAGTCTCTCATGGTTTGTCTCCCCTTGCAATCTCCCCCAACTCACTTCTCTTCTCCATCACCCAATGTCTTCCATGTTATTCCTTATGCTCCACAAATAAGCAAAACCATATGATAATTGATTCTCTCTGTTGACTTATTTCACTACACATAATCTCTTCCAGTCCCATCCATGTTGATATAAAAGATGGGTATTCATACTTTCTGATGGAGACATAATACTCCATTGTATAAAAATGGACCATATCTTCTTTATCCATTTAACCATTAAAGGGCATCTTGGTTCATTCCACAGATTGGCTATTGTGCCCATTGTTGCTATGAACATTGGGGTACAGATGGCACTTCTTTTCAATACTTCCATATCTTTGGGGTAAATACCAAGTAGTGTGACTTTAGAGTCATAGGGTAACTCTGTTTTTAATTTCTTAAGGAAACTCCACACTGTTTTCCAAAGTGGATGCACCAACAGTGTAAGAGGGTTCTCCTTTCTCCACATCCTCTCCAACACTTGTTGTTTACTGTCTTATTAATTCTGGCCATTCTAACTGGTGTGACGTAGTATCTCAGTGTGGTTTTGATTTGAATCTCCCTGATGGTTAATGATGATGACATTTTTTTCATGTGTCTATTAGCCATTTGTATGTCTTCTTTGGAGAAGTATCTGTTCATGTCTGCCCATTTTTTGACGTGATTACCTGTTTTATGTGTGTTGAGTTTGAGGAGTTCTTTATAGATCTTGGATATCAGCCCTTTGTATTGTCATTTGTTAATATCTTCTCCCATTTCGTGGGTTACCTCTTCATTTTGTTGACTATTTCTTTTGCTGTGCAGAAGCTTTTGATCTTGATGAAGTCCCAGAATTTCATTTTCCCTTCTGTTTTCTTTGCCTTTGAAGACATATCTTGAAAGAAGCTGGCATGACTGATGTCAAAGAGGTTACTGCCTATATTCTCCTCTAGGATTCTGATAAATTCTGCCTCACATTGAGGTCTTTTATCCATTTCAAGTTTATCTTTGTGTATGGTGTAAGAGAATGGTCAAATTTCATTCTTCTACACATAGCTGTCCAATTTTTCTGACACGATTTATTGAAGAGACTGTCTTTTTTTCCACTGCATATTTTTTCCTGCTTTGTCGAAGATTAGTTGATCATAGAGTTGTGGGTCCATACCTGGGCTCTCTACTCTATTCCACTGGTCTATGTGTCTGTTTTTATGCCAGTACCATGCTGTCTTGGTGATCACAGCTTTGTAGTAAAGCTTTAAATCAGGCAATATGATGCCCCCAGTTTTGTTTTTCTTTTTCAACATCTCCTTAGCTATTTGGGGTCTCTTCTGGTTCCATACACATTTTAGGATTGTTTGTTCCAGCTCTTTGAAAAATGCCAGTGGAATTTTGATCGGGATGGCATTGAATGTTTATTCTTCCAAGAATACTTTATCCAACAAAGTTGACATTCAAAATGGATGGAGAGATAAAGAGCTTCTAAGACCGGCAAAGTTTAAGAGTATGTGACCACCAAGAAATATTGGGGGGGGGAGGGGTTCTATAAGAGAAGAAAGAACCAAGAGTGTCATAAAACAGAAATTTACAGAGACAATCTATAGAAACAAGGACTTCACAGGCAACATGATGTCAATAAAAACATATATTTCAATAATCACTCTCAATGTGAATGGCCTAAATGCTTCCATAAAATGGCAGAGAGTTGCAGATTGGATAGAATGACAGGACCCATCCCTCTGTTGTCTACAAGAGACCCATTTGGAACCTAATGTTATATCCAGACTGAAAGTGTAGGAATGGAGAAGCATCTTTCATGCCAATAGGCCTCAAAAGAAAGCTGGGGTGGTGATTCTCATATCAGATAAATTAGATTTTAAACTAAAGACTGTAGTCAGAGATAAAGAAGGACACTACATCATTCTTAAAGGGTCTATCATGAAGACGATCTAACAATTGTATCCAAGTCTTTTAACCACCCAGTTCTCTTAAGAGGGCCCAAATATCTCCCCTTGCCTAATTTGCATGTTATATGTAGATGGGGCTGAGGATGCTGTTAAGATTGAAACTAAATATTTTGGGCTAGACAGAGTGAGGTGGGTAGAGAGTGGTATCTTCAGAGCAAGGGAAATCCTTCAGTGGCTCACCAGTGAATGAAGTAAGACCCCAGTGAAGTAACGGGGACCAAAGGATAAAAAAATATCAAAGAGCCATAGAGAGGGTTGTAGCCAAATAGGTAAACTAAATGAGTGTTTCAGTCAGAGCCTACTGACTAATACTGGCTACAGTGTAAAGGAGAGCTACCAGAAGAAACCAAAGACAAAGTAGACACCCTCACCCCACTCCCTTTCCATAAATAGCCTCAGAATGACCATTCAATGGGGTCTGAAGTAAATGGGTTACTTCTACAACATTTCTCATCAATGAAGTCAAGAACTGACCATAGAGTCAAGCAGTCTAGGTTTGTATCCATATGACCTTGGGCAAATTATTGTGCCTCATCATCTTCACCTGTAAATGGAACTAATAGTAGTATCTATAAAGAATATTTATATATATTCTTGTATAAAAATTAAACAATTCACACTTACAATAGAATATGGCTCATAGTAAGCACTCAGTCATTGTTGGCTTTCATTATTATATCAGATAATTTCACATTCATATATATGTCACAATTTCTCCTTCACAAATGCAAAAATCAATTCCAGAAAAAATTCATAAAGATGACTAACCTTACATCACCAGAGAATTAACCTTTATCCTGAAGTTGATCTAGTAGGATTCCAGGTCAGTTTGTTTTATTTCTGGAACATAGCCATTTTTTCAATATCTATTTTTTCTTTCTCATTCTGTTTTCTTCTGGATCGTCTCTTTCAAAAATTTCCTGAGTGATTCTTGTGGTTCATCTAAAATTAACCTGTATCTCTTCTGGGAACAGAACAACTGGAGAGGATTTTAGCTGTGTCGGTGTGGAAATTCCAGAGGGTCAAGAGATTTCTGGGGGTGTCCCTGCCTGTCAAAGTGGCACATCTTCCCAGAATCCCTGACACTTCATTCATGGCCTGTTGATGCATTTGCGTTCACTGTCACCTTGACATACTGTCTGTTAGATACCATATTGTAACACTAATTATTTAATTAGTTAGCCGAGGGGAGGAAGAGATGTGGTAGCAAGATATAAAGGGAAGAAAATTAGAGAAATACCAAAAGTAGAGGCACAGAGAATGATAACAAGATATTGTAAATGGCTCCTAGATTGAGTTAACAAGTGGAAATACAAATTTAAGTGATGGAAGAATGAAATAATTCTTGAAGTTTTGTTTTTATTGGGTTTTGTTTTCAAAAAGCCTGCTAGGCTAAATTAGTTATTGTTAAAAAAATAGAGATGGACAGCATTGATATTATAGTCAACAATAATATATTATGAACTTCAAAGTTGCTAGGAAACTAGATCTTAATTGTTCTCACTCCAAGAAAGAAATGATAATTATGTGACATGATAGAGGTATTAGCTAATGCTACCATGGTAATCATATTGTAGTATATAAATTTATCATCAAATCAACATGTTGTGCACCTTAAGTTTACACAATATTATATGTCAATTAAATCTCAGTGAAAACACAAGCATGTTCACTGAGACATCACAAACATATTTAAAGTTAAAGTTAAATATGTAATGGAAATAATATGAATTTGGTAATTAGAGACACATAGATTAAAATCTTCCCTTTCTTCTATTCCAATTACAGTAGTCTCCTCTACTCTGTGAGGGATACATTTCAAGACCCTCAGTAGAAACCTCAAACTGCAGATAGAGATAAATTCTATATATACTATGTTTTCCTACACATATGATAAAGTTTAAATATAAATTAAGTACAGTAAGAGATTAACAATAGCTAATAATAAAATAGTTATAACAATTATAACAATATATTGTAATAAAAATTTAAAGAATGTGGTTTCTTTCACTGTCAAAATACCTTATTATACTGCAGTTACCCTTCTTCTTGTGATGATGTGAGCTAATACAGTGACTCCATGATAAGAAGTGAAGTGAATGACATCAACATTGTGATGTAATGTTTGGCTACTACACGACCTTCTGATGTTAAGTCAGAAGAAAGATCACCAGCCTCTAAACTGTGGTTGATGACTGGTAACCAAAACCCGGGAAAGTAAAACCACAGATAAGAAGGGATTACTGTGCTGGGCAACTTATGTAATGTTTCTGCCTCTGATATCCAAATCTAAAACAATGGGAAATAGTGGGAACAATGGAAAACAGTCCCTTTAGGACTGTTGTCAGAAATGAATAGGCAAGAATATATAAACCTGATAATAATGAAATAATATTTTTTTAAATTTTAACTGTTGGTTGAGCTTTTATTCTGAGCTCAATATTTTATATACAAATGTACAGTATGGGGGACATAGATGACATACAACAGATTGTTGCTTTATTAGTTAAGTACTAAAATTTTATTAGAGTAATTTGAGAAAAAAGTTATAATTCAGATTACATACAAGTTTTATCTCCTGTATATATAGCAACTTTAAGCTATTTTAACTCCTAGTGCCACTGTCTTAACCCAGGTTATCATTAGTAATTATCCAAATGACTGTCTGGTTGTCTAGGCTCTCTGTCACTTTAGGCCCTTTTTCTTCCCATCCTCACCCTGGTGAAACAGTTTCTGTAAGAATGAGATATTAACTCAGCATTATGTTGCTTTAAAAAATATTATGACAAATGGCAGGATTTCATTATTTTTTATAGCTAAGTAATAGTCCAGTATAAGTATGTGTATATATATGTATATACTGGACTGAAGAATCTCCATTCTTCAGTCAGTGGACATGGGGTATTTCCATAACTTAGCTATTTTCAATGACATGGGTGGAATTAGTGAGTATTATGCTAAGCAAAAAAAGTCAGAGAAAAATAAATACCATATGATTTCATTCATATGTGGAATTTAAGACACAAAAGAAACTAGCAAAAGGAAAAAAAGAGAGAGAGAGAGAGAAAGAAGCGAACCAAGAAACAGACTCTTGACTATAGAAAGCAAACTGATGATTACCAGAAGGGAGGTGGGGGTGGGGGCGGGTGGATGAGTAGACTAGGTGATGGGGATTAAGGAGTGTACTTGCTGTGAAGTGCTGCAGGTAATGTATGGAAGTGTTGAATCACTATATTGTAGACCTGAAATTAGTATTACTGTATGTTAACTAACTGGAATTTAAATAAAAACTTAAAAAGATACATTACAATGTAAAAAGGCAATCAAAGTTAGTATGAAAAAAAAAAGTTTTGTATGTGCTCCTCTTGGAAGAATATCAGGATCCATGGTCAGTGAGTTTGCTGGCCTTGACCACAAGAAGTGATACAGGATAAACCAGAAATCCTGAAGCAGTACAGAGCAGATATGAAATAAAAAAGAGATAGCAATGAAAAAAAGAACTTTTGATTTGCCCTTTGAGACTGACTCTGTGTATCTGAAAGTGATTATGATTGGCTGTAGACAAAGCTGAATTCGTTCTGATCCATGTACCAGACTTGCTCATAATTGTAGTCTTTCTGGAGGACAATAGCAGATTTGCATTTGTGAAGTCTCTCCTTCAGGATTATTGAACTCTGGTGTAGTAACAAGTACCCTGAATCAAGTTACGGTTGTTAGAAACAGTTAGAAGAACTATGTGTAGGATTAGTTGTAGCTATAGACTTGAAAGTTATAACCCTCTTGGGGAAAAAGAATCTGAAGGAGATAGGTATCTTAACACTAGGACAGTTGTGGACTGTAGATTTGAAACAGAGAATTTCTTTCTTTCTTTTTTTTTTTTTTAAGATTTTTTATTTGACAGAGGGAGAGAAATCACAAGTAGGCAGAGAGGCAGGCAGAGAGGGAGATAGGGGAGGAAGCAGGCTCCCTGCGGAGCAGAGAGCCCGACGAGGGGCTTGATCCCAGGACCCTGGGATCATGACCCGAGCTGAAGGCAGAGGCTTTAACCCACTGAGCCACCCAGGCGCCCCTGAAACAGATAATTTCTAACTAGAAAGTCAGTCAAGACTATGCCTTCTTTTATTTATGTTTATTAGGATGATCTATACAGAGAATTTTCTCTATGAAACATTAGTAAAGGAAGCCCATGATGACTAATGCTAAGACTCTAAGCATTAAAGATATTTCAATGTCTTATTCCTGGAGAATAAAGAAGTGGCAAGTAGGTGATGGTAAAATTAATAGAAGCATGCCAGTCAATTCTGAATTGTACCCCACCGACCAAGGAACCATGAGATTTTAGTATTAATAAATAAATAATATAAGCAATCCAGATGTTCCTCAATATCTTCACATTGTAAAAATCCAGGATTTTTGTAGAGCACATATAGTGGTACTTGACTTCAGAGACCAAACTGAAATGTTCCAGAGTCTGAAAAACAAAATGATGGAGACTTTAGATGCCTTTGGTCAAGTAGTAGTGGACAGGTTAAAAATACCCCCCCCCCGGTAAATTTTTGATGGAGTAGAAAATACCGAAAACGTAAATCCAAGTTGTTTTCAATTTTGTTGTGAGGATAATGCTCATTTTGAAAAGTCATTAGGAACAAAGGGAGCTAAGGAAACCCACTGAAACTCAAAATAGAGAACTAAAAGCCACATGTCAGGCAGCTTGTAACCTTACTGATGGCACTTAAGTGTATCACTGTTTGACCCATGGAGATGAACTGGTGCTGAGTGCAGTGTGACAATGCAGAGATATATTGGTAATAGAGAAGAAAGAAAAAAGAATGCCAGTGAGGTAAGTGTTATCTTCCTTCAAAGTCATGAGAATTCTGCTTCATATATGATGCAATTTATTCATAATGCGTTCATTCATTTGTTCAGTGTCAATGACTGTGAAGGCTCTAATTTCACCCTACCTGTAAAGTACTTTACTACCAAGTTAGCATCTCAGTTTCATGGATGCTGGCAGAAGACATAAAATTCCTGAATCAGATACATAGAACTTCATCACTCACTGTAGCAGCAGCAAATGAAGTATATATACTTTCTTTTGCCAGTTCCCCAAGCACAGTTGCCCAAGGGTTATACAAAAAGAATCATGTGATCCCTAAATATCGATTAGGTTTCATTAATGGAGTAGAACTTGAGTTTAGGGAACTTATTGTTTATTTTTGCTCTGGATAGATACAATTCTGAGGCTCTTCACTATATAAATGTCCTAGAAAAGTCTGGAAAAATGGTAGTCCTTGCCACTCATCACAATTCATGCAGACACACACACACACAACACATGGAAAGTCATTTCCTATCAATATCCACCTCTTCTAGACCATCTCGTCTTCTGGCAAATGTTCACATGAGTATACCACTTTTTTGGCCACTCTAACCAACAGAGGCTGGGAATAGATGCACTCAATTTGTCTCATATTGTCAATATTAAGACTACTACCAACAGGATGCCAAACAACAGGGTAAGACAAACTTGTAATATTATTTTCACCATTTATACCACACTACTAGATCCAACCAACCGATCAATTCCTATAGATCATCAGGCTCTACCTTAGATGTGAAATGACTTTCTTCTTATTTTTTTCTATTGACCTTTCTATCTTGTCTGAGTTACTAATCTTGGTATGGTAGGATATGTATGTGATTGTACAGAAACTGGCTTGGCTTGCAAGGATAAAGTCGGGATAGTTCTATTATCAATAATGAACTTGGACAGTGAATTGAAATTGACCTGAATGTCTTTCTAGGCCAAAATACTGTTATTAATTACTTCAGATAAATTCAGGAATACATTTCATATCACCAATTCTAATTGGGTGGCTCATGTTATAGGGATAATTGTTCATAGTTTGCACACAAATTACAAATCAGTTACCCCTCTGGGAAGATTATCCACAAATTTTTGCATTTTGGAGAACTCTCCACAGCCTTTTCACGGCTACATGATTTACAGATGGTATTTCCTTAAACACCTGAAGGTCTCTTATGACCATTTCTTTTTTTTTTTTTTTTTTTTTTTTTTTTTCTAAGATGCAAGCTACCATGTTTTCAAAGGAAAAGCAAGTGAAGGCCAAGATTCTAAACAGAAGTACAATCCCACAGATCCACATAATGCCCCTACAAAGAAAGTGTTATTATCGTTTTTTGTGCCTTTGTATGGGACCTACATCAGTCAGGTCAGTAGTGCCTCTGATGTATCCTCCTCTCTAGCTGGTATATTTTAGTCTTCTTCGTTTATTTCAAATAAGCAGGGATGGGGATTTTTGTTGTTGTTGTATTGTTTTGTTTTGTTTCGTTTGTTTGTTTTTCTGTTTTGTTTTTTTCTGAGGAACTGTCTGGCAAGAACCAGACTAACCTATATTTTTCAGTCTGTGCCAATGCCTTGGTGGCATTCATCTACTCCATGGAATGACTGAATAATCAGTCATTATTAAAAAGGAGGAGTAGGAAAAACATTTGAGATGTTGACAGGAAGTGCAGGAGGCAAGACCATCTCTTGTTGTGTTCAAAAGTCTTTTCAGTGAGCTTAAGGGTAATGACATTTGAATCATGGTTAAAGCCATGTGATAGGGGATTGTAGATAAAGTAGTCAATTAAATGTAAAGTCCTCTCCACAGGTGGGAGCAGCGCATCTAGGTGTGCCTGTGTCATGAGCAAGTGTCTGACATGATTCTGAAAGACAGAGATCATGGATATTCTTCCTTTCATGATACCTCCTGGAGTCTAAAATATTCCCTGGGTACACAGATTGGTGGTTTCCCTCTTTTGACCACAAAATTGCTGTGCCCCATTTCTGGATCTATAACTTCGCCCAATATTAAACCATCTTCTACTTGCATCCACACCTTTTATCCATAAAGGCCAGGCACCTGAGAGAAAATACTCCTTATTTTGGTTGGACTGGGCTACAATAAAGGGACTTGGTGAATAGTGTACTGCTGAATACTAGTAGTAGTAGTATAGTGTAAAACTGATAAATGTTCATTATTCTTATGGTCTAAAAATATGTCAGTCTAAGAAAGATATTCAGTAGCTGCATTAGAAGAGAGTTTGAATCCCTTGAACTCCTTTTGGCCAGGCTACTCCTTGGAGGATATGTTAACTTGTCCAGCCTGGTGATGACATTAGGGGAAAGAAATACCAGCATGGTCATGAATGGGAAGATTAGAATGCCAACTATTCATAGTAGGTCAAAAAACCCACCCTTAATCCTGATCATTACTCGGGAAGTGACCAAATGATATGATCACTTGTTGTGGACAGACTTATTCAGTGATTAAAATCCCTGACTGAAAGTTCTGGACCAAGAGTAGTTGAAGAAAGTAGAGCCAGAATCTTCTTGAGTTGATTTTTGGGAAAGACATTCTAATTCTTCAACTACCAGATATCTGTGGTAGTGAAGAATATGGAAAATCTATTGAATATCAAGAATATCAGCATATTGCTTAGTGGCTTTGTGAAAAATGGTATTCCATTGTCAAGCTTTAAATATTCTTGGTATTAAAAAAACAAACATATGATATTTTAGCTTCAGAGACTACAGTGGTGCAGTCACAATGATGCAGACTGAACCTGAACAGTAACACCATAACCTGATAAATGTGTCAATTGTATGTGTACTGCTCCAAGAGGGGGTAATCCCAATAGAGGATTCTACATTCTATTCTACAGGAATGGGCAGAACTCAAAACAGTGTGAACTTTCTCACTTCAGAAACATAGTCATGAAAATATAAAATATAACAATGGACTCAGACAACTTTGGTGGCAATCTGAGAATTAAGAGTATAATCATCTGCTTAATGGTTGTCAATACCATGACTGAATGACCCTTAACATGGACATTTACATCCATGATGTTTCAATAAGGAATATTTATGTCCCAAGTTCAATCCTCCAAAAGAGGACTGTCTTTAATCTGCTAAATTTGTAAGAATGTCCACCTAGCACCTAAGTTACTAATATAAATCCAATTGTAAAATCAACAGAAACAGTGTATTTTGCTGTCCTAAAAGATCCACAAGTTCCATTCAGCTTTTCTTCCCCCCTATGAATAATAACCAAAACCATCAGTTGGACTGGGGACACTCCCTCCTTCTAAGGAAACAGTATTGTGACTGGGCATCAATACCCCAAAAAAGCCATTGAGATTTTACTTTATCCCTTCCCTTAAACACTTCCAACAGGCTTAAATGGTTCTGCTTGACATCTGGTTTCCCTTTGGCGACAGGGGAGACTGGGGCCACTCACCAATTACCTTTCTCATTTAAGTGATTGAGGTGGAGGATAGGGGTGGAAAAAGGGATCAGAGTTTGGAAATAAAGAAGGATGCACCTTGCCATAAAATAAGGTTTTGCAGTTATTATCAGGTTCAATGGTGTGATAGTATGTTGGGATTCAACTAAATTAATTTCCAATATTTTTAGCCGGCTCAAAGATCTTTATTAGGCAGTATGTTCATAATGATCAACACTAACTCTTTCAGTCTTGAGGAGTCTTATTTAACAGCCACTTGCAGTTGGGGCTGCTGGATTTGTGTGCTTTTGCCAGCTGGGATTTGCCTCATAGAATAGTAGCTTCTTTAAAGGAACAATTCTGAGGTACTTGTTGAGATATAATAATATCTCGAGTTTTCACCTTGGTTTAGTATAGGAGCATGGGGACTTTTTCTGAAGAGTAGAAAGAGGTTTACTGCAAGACTTTGTATATATATTTCATTGAATCAGTGATTTAGGTGGCCCACCTTCCTCAAAGCCTGTCAGGATAGTAAGAGCATGAATACTAGTCAATTACCATCTGTAGTTTCCCACAAGAGTTCTTCTGTCTCAGAAAAATCTGTTGGGCTAAAACTGCTTTCCAATAGTCAGTACCTACTGAAAAACAAAGAAACACAAATCTGGAGATCCTTTACTCTTATCTTCAAATGAGTAGAAGTTGGTATAATGGGGTACAAGAGCAGCTGAGGCAGGAGATGGCATGCAGTTGCCATTCTTCCTTAACAAGCCTTACGTATTCCAACCATCCTCATCTACCATGAGAATCAGCCAGACTTCTATTGATTTTCTTGTTAATGTCTGCAGTGCTCATGAGTGTCCTTCTTCTCACGTTCAGCAGAGGTACAAGTTTCTGCAACTGTTGTCTGAAAACTGTCAGAACAGTGTGCCCACCCTGGATTAATTTTAATATTAGTGGTTTCAAAGGGATGGACCTGAGGCTGACTACCAGATTAGTGAGTAAATCATCCCTGCAAGAAGTTAACAGTGAGGACACTATTTGGACAGCTGACTTTGTATCTATTTCCCTATTGTTATCCTGAAGCGGCCTGTCCAATTCCTTCTGATTAACAGCCAAGAAACTGAAGAATCATTTTTTTGTCCTGTAGATGATATTATTTGGTCAGTGTTTTCTGCTGTTGAAACTCATAGACTTACCTCAAATCCCATTAGCTTATTTGTGAGGCCTTAACCTTCCTTTCCATAAAGCTATGGCTATGTCAGTATTCCATCCTTATCACTACAACTGTCAAGATCTGTGAAGAGTCTGAGACTTCACCTTTATTTGTAAGTTTCAAGTTTAGCTTGCCACAGTTTTATGGATACTGGTAAAATAAACAATACTCCTGGGTGAGAGAAAGACTTTATTACTTATAATAATAACAGTAGCAAACATAGTAGTGAGGGGTGTGTGTGTGTGTGTGTGCATGTATGTGTGTGTGTGTAACAGTTCTGCAAGCCCAAATTCCCATATGGTATTATGTGAACATCTGGGTGCCACTGGCACCCACAGTAGGTTTCCTAAGAGGAGAGTAACCCAGTTCTTAGAAAACCTGAATATTTTATAAAGGAGAGGAAACATGCCTGTTCTGTGCTCCAAAGAGAGACAGTATCTCTATCCTGCTAGGCTGTGAATAAACTTGCACTTTGCTTCAGAAAGAAATATTATCTATATCTTTCAAAGCTGTTTGAAACATCGTTTAAACTATAGTGCCTTTATTGACAAACTGTGCAGAGATGTAAGAGATCTATGAATAGTAATTGTCTACCAACACTCAAAACATATGCTTTAAGAACCTATTGAATGCTAGCTCTTATTTGAGGCATTGAGAATATGGTGGTGACTAAGTCAGACACAATTTTTGCCTTCATGGAATTTACATTTTAGAGTATATGCTGTGTGTGTGCATTGGGGGGCAGTGACAAAAAATAAAAAATACCAAATGAGTCTGTGTAAGTTATGTATGTGGTAATGGGATTATTGAGGAGAATATCACATAGCAAGTAGCTAAATAGGACAGTTTTTAGGCCAGTTGATTAGTTCTGACAGTTTGACATAACAGCAAGTATCAGAAAATGCAGTAACACATCTAGGTAAGATCGTAGGAATTGCTACCTGAGGAAAAGATTTTGCTTTAAATACAGAAGTTTTTAGCAAACTGCTGGAAAGGGACTTTATAACTTGAAGACTTTTTTGAATATTTGAGTTTGCCAATTGCAGCCAGAAACTGCGACCAGGCAGAAAAGTTACTGTATCATAAAATGTTTTTACCCAATTACAGAAATAGGCCTGGCATAGGGCAGGAGAGATGATAATCATGCACTCTAAACTGGTAACAGCCTGCTTACATTACTTAATATGGCACCCACTCAGGGATACACATGAAGGAGTGAAGGAGAATGAGAAGGGAAAATCAGCAACTAAAGATCAGTTCCCAGGGACCCTGTCAGTCCCGTAGCTTCTACCTCACTGACTTCCATAGATCTTAAATGCAGAAACCTTTGAGGTTAAGCCCATGGAAACTGGGATACTGTTTTCTAGGTGGAAATTTGACTAATTCTACGGGCTGCGGTATAGATGAATCAAGACCAGAATGATGAGCAGGAAAGGTCTCTGTCCAGAGTAAATGACAGTTCCCCACAATAGGTGTCAGAAAATCTTCCTTGTGTGAATGACCAGTAATGACATGAACATCTCTATGGAAGATGCGAGTTCTTCCCTGGTATGAAAAGTAAGATAGTTGAAGTAAGATAGTTGAAGTTCAATCCCTCTCTCTGCATCAAGGTTAAAGCACAAAAGACTTTCCTTTGCAATGGCACATAGGTTCCATTTAGAAAAGAGAGTGGGACAAAGGGTATTTTCTGACCATTTCACTCCTTCTGTTCTTCCTTAACTTTACTCCTGGTGAGATTGAGAAGATTTGGGCATAATGTTACAATGGATTGGTGTTATGGGAAGTGATCAGCACTGGTAGTAGAGAAGTTTGATTTTTTGTAGAAAGGAATTCTGAAGAGTCTGAGAATGCAAAGTGAACAGTTTTCCAGGCTTTGGCAATGTGGTACAAATGTAAGTGGAAGTCAGAGTTCTGAAGCAAAGAGAGAAGGTACAAGTGAAGTAGGGAAGGCACAGTGACAAAATTGAAGGGCTTTGGGCACCCACCTGAGGGCAGTCAGATTACAACTTTAACTGGTTTTCATCACCAGTTGTGCCTTAATAGCCATCATATTCTCAGTTTCTAGAACTGTTCTACCAGTAGTTAACCACCTCAGGGAATGATTCAAGACTTCAGAAAGTACTTTGGTCTAATTAGTATAAAAGATTTTTATTTTAAAATACATTTTTATATGCAATGTGGTTAATGATTTTGTTTCTTTACTTTGCATCTTTCCTGCTTCCTTTCTCTGTGACTCCATGACTTTCATATTACTTTCACATTATTTTTCTGAAATATTGTGTAAACATTTCACTTCCATCAGTTATTCCAAGAGTTCTCATTTAGAATGAAGGCTGTATCATAACTTAGCATGTGAGGCACTCTGGCTTATTGTCCCTTGTCTTTTCTTGCCTCAATTCCTGACATTTCCTTCTTCACACTTTATATTCCAGTAATATTATTGGATAGCAGTTACTACTAACTTTACTTAGCCCTAAATTTTCCTGGAGTTCACAAAAGACACCCAAATCTTCTCTAGCACCATCTTCTCTGAAAAGGCTTTTTTAACCTTCATAGACAGAATTATTAAAATATCTTCTATGCTACATTACATTTCTATCTTACCTATTTCAGATTATTGCTTTTACATTATTGTTTTTGTTTTTTGTTTTGTTTCCCCTAATAAGAGCTGTAATACTTTCGTGGAAAACTGCTGTCTTTTTTTTTTTTTTTTTTAATGCTGTCTTATTCAGTTTTCTTGCAACAATACCTAATATCTGTACTAGTAAATGATATTTTGGATTGAACTGAACTTTTGATGGAGATCTACTAGTAATTAGACATTACTTATTGTGTGTGATGTTTTGAAATGCACATTTGGTGAAGGCTAACTCTGATATGTAAATTATATTCCTCATGTTAAAGAAGTTAACACTGCGTTTGGGTAAAAACATAGCAGAAAGCAATTAAATCTGAAAAAAGACCCTAATTGTCAAATGAAATTGAACCCAAATAATATGAAAGAGATAATATACTTTGGAGTAAATATTAAACATGGCACTTTCAAAGTATAATAAAAGAAAGTTTTATTCATGATTACTTCAATTGAGACACTAAAGATCATTTTGAGCAAAAATAAGAAAATTTTTATCAGTAGTTGACTACATGAGAGCAATGATTCAAGTTGATATCAGAAACTAGTTTGGTCTAATTAGTACCACAGATTTTTATTTTAAAATGCATTTTCAAACTCACAGTAGCTATTTATTAATTTCCCCAAAATAAATATGAAAGTAAGCAATAACTTACATTGACATCTATATCAGTGAATAGAAACACGGACAGTTCTCCTGTCATTAAGGCAGAGAAGCCCTTAATTCCCGCTTAATTCTGTGAGCCACCCATGTAACAAATCTGTACATTGAAGGGACAATTGAGCTAAAAGAAACATAAGATAAGCAAAATTACAACTTACTTTGAAATGAGGCAAAATAGTGGCCCTTGACTGAAATATGTTCAGAGTAGTTAAGGAAGTAAGAAGACATTCAAGTCAGCAATATACGTAGCTGTAACGATGAGCTAAGGAAAGCTTAAGACAATATCATACATGATAATTTAAAGTCAAGGTTTATCAAAGCCAGTGAACTCATGCCAAAATTAGTTTCATATATACAATGGATATGTTAAATAGATTATTTCAGAAAAGGAGACATAATCAGTGCCAGTCAGCTGAACTACTGGGAGGAAAAAAAATGGCACAAATGGAGCTGAAGGATGACAGAATTTGGATAATCAAAGAACCGCACATGTATGTACAACAAATGAAGTACTAGCCTGACAGAAGATACATGTACTTATGATGGGGCTGATTTTTCAAAGTTTTGGAAGCCAGTTGTTATTTTTTACTAAAATCTTATGGAAGAAACTTTAACAAAATTAATTCTGGCAGCAAAATGAAAGATGGACTGGCATATAGGTAAAAGAAGATGAATGAATAAAACTCATGCAATAATACACAAGGAAATGAGATAAAGAAGTGTAACTGGAAGGGAAAAGCAGGGTAGATGGAAAGAGTACCGAACTTAAGAAATTAGTGAATGAACACGACTGACAAAAGCAAAAGATAAAATTTAGACAATTAAAGGGAGGGAAGAATCATAGATGCTTAAGAGCACTTGCTTTGTTAAAATATAAAAAAAAATAAAACAGTATAAGGAGTAGAATAGATCGGAAGGAGCATGATTGGTGGTAATTTAACAAATTGAGGTTTGTACCTATTGCATATAAGTTAATTAGAGTCAAAAAATATAGTACTAAATTCTGAATTTGGAAACTCTTTTTTTTTATTTTTCACAATATGCTGGGTGAAGATCACACAAACTGAAATGGAAAAACCCATGAGTTCTTGAATATTCTGGTATCTTGCTATTCCTGAATTACTATTATACAAAGACCTAATGTGCTCTTAGGCATATTTCCTAGAAATAGTCTTGAGACAAAATTCTCGGGAAAAATATAGTTAGAAACTTTCTTTTACAAAAATTGATAATATTGAGTATGAAGAATTTTATTTACTTTAAACAGTGCCAAAGTAGCATCTGAATTTTTAAAGCACATGCTGGAATGTTGCTGATATTCATTGATGTATCTACTATCTACTTGACTGGTCTTTCTTCCTTCTTTCTTTCTTTCTTTTTTTAAAAAATGTTTTACTTATTTGAGAAAGAGAGGGAGCATGAGCAGGAGGGAGGAGAAGGAAGAGAGGAAGAAGCAGACTCATCACTGAGCAGAGCACCTCATGTGGAACTCAATCCCAAGATCCTGGGATCATGACCTGAGCCAAAGGTAGATGCTTAACTGACTGAGCCTCCCACATGCCCATCTTTCTTCCTCTTTTAAATTGAAGCCTTGAAGATATGGCTGAAGAAAATATTATTTATTTGAACTAATGATTTTACAAGAGCAACATATAACAATAAACTTCACAAACAGAAGCCATTAATCAGGATTAATTTGGGAGGAATCACAGACCCATTATTCAATTTTAGATATGCTAAAAGCAATTTGAATTTTATAATGAGAATCATACTCTGGTTTTAATTTTGTTGTTGTTGTTGTTTTAATGTACTATTAATTGCTAGAGTATCATTATATTATGAAGGAGAAATTTACTTTTTCTTGTTCTTACATTAGAAAAGATGCCACTATGGGGACTCACTAATTTAACTCTAAACCTTGTTATTTAGCATAGTTCACAGAGCAGCAGAATTTGCATCACTCAGGAGCTTTTTAGAAATGGAATTTCCAGTCCATTTCAAGTTTCTGAATCAGAATCTGCTTTCAGATAAAATCCCCAGGTGATTCCTATGTCCATTAAAGTTTGAAAAGCCTTATGTAATTAGCTTTATATAAACTGATCCCCCCAATTCCACTTTGCTTGTAACAATCCTTAAGATGAGTTATGATACACATTTTAAGGTTTTATGAGAACAATGTTAAGAAATTTATTTAATGGTAGGGGAAATAAAATCATTATTACTGAAAACCTGGACTGTCAGATCCTGTTAGACATTTCCAAATCTATTAGTTCATTAAATCCTTACAATACTCTCTGAGGTAAGCAACACTATCTTCATGTCCCTGGGCATGAAAAACAGCCTCTGGCCAAATACCGCATCTATTCCATCGTCAATAAATTGAATAAACATTGAACAGCCCATTTCTGAAAGACCCTCGGTTAGGCCTAGAAATAAAATGGGCATGGCCTCTACTGTCACGGAATTACAAGGGCAGTGTTAGGTTTCTAAGAGGGAAATCAAAGCGTTCCTAAATTACTTAGGGAAAACGTCTATTTGGAAAGAGTATTTAAACTGATTTCTGAGACGTACATTTTTGGAAAGGTGGCCCTGAAAAAAATAAGTCGGTCTATCATGGATTTTAGTAAGGGGAGCCGAGCAGTAAGTTGAGGCTGGAACTTGGCAGGAATACTGCAGAACTTTGTAGCACAAGGTGAGGATGTTGGGCCTCATGCACGAGTCCAAGGAAGCCATTGGAGGATGATAAGCAAGAAATGACAAGCCCTGATGCACGTTTGGAAAAGATCCTCCGGTGAGACCGGTGCAAATCCCTGCAGGCGGGTGGGTTTATTAGGGCCACTCCCCTAGTCAGCCTTTCTCCACCCAAGTCACCGCCTCCTGCTTCTCCGCGCCACTGTCTGAGGGAGGTGGGAAATGTGTGAGAGGGGCGGGGGGAAGAACATTCTCAAAAAATATTAAAAAGAAAACATCCCACTTGGCAGCGGGTGCGCGGGAAGTTCAGCGCGCGAGTTCCGGGTTTCCCGCCAGCCGCCAGCCCGCCCCCCGCCCGCCGCAGCCCGGGTGAGCCCCCAGCCCCAGCTCGGCCGCAGCCTGTTGGGCCGCGCGTCCGTGGGTCCGTCCGCTTCCCCCTTCCCCCCACTCGTCCATCCCCAGGCGCCGCGCCGGGTCGGCCCTGCGGAGAGTGGCCGGTTTGCCAGGGCGCCCGCGGCCCGCGTTGGCCCCGGCGGCGCCTTGGCCGCGGCGCTCGCAGAACTCGGCCCCCGGCGGGTTCGGGTCTCGCGGGGCCCTGCGCCCTCCGCCCCCACGGCGCGGCCGGAGCAGCCGCCTCTAACGCCACTTGTGGAGTTCTTCCCCCGGCGGCTGTAACTTTACACCAGCCGGAGAGAGGCCTATTTTTATTCAGAAACCAGCAACCAGGGCGCCCGTAGAGAAGGCTCAGATGGAGGGCCAGCCCACCCCTTGAAGATTTCTCACAGATCCATGGGGAAGGAACGTCTTGCCCTGCTAGCCTTTCTTTGCGATTTCAGAATTCTGCTGCTCTCATATAGCTAGAGCCGAATTGGTTGCTGGCGGGGGCGGGGAGGTTTTTGATGAGGCTGTTGCCTAACCTGCTGGAGCTGTCCCTGAACCCCACCTCTAGGCCTCTAAGCCCTGATCCTCAGGCCACCACGCGTGAGCCCGGCGCGGACCGTGGCCTGGTCACCTTGCTGCTGGAATCGTTCCAAGCGCGGCTCGGGACAGGCTCACGTGGGGAGGAGCAAAGAGATGAACGTAGCAGCCAAGTACCGCCAGGCCTCCCTGTATGTGGGTGATCTCAATGCAGATGTCACCGAGGACCTGCTGTTCACAAAGTTCAGCGCCGTGGGGCCTGTGCTGTCCATCCGCATCTGCAGGGACCTGGTCACCCGCCGCTCGCTGGGCTATGCCTACGTGAACTTCCTGAAGCTGGCTGATGCCCAGAAGGCCCTGGACACAATGAACTTTGACATGATAAAAGGCAAACCCATCCGTCTCATGTGGTCTCAACGTGATGCCTACTTAAGGAAATCTGGCATTGGGAACGTGTTCATCAAGAATCTAGACAAATCTATTGATAACAAAACCCTTTATGAACATTTTTCAGCTTTTGGGAAGATCCTGTCCTCCAAAGTGATGACTGATGATCAAGGCTCTAGGGGTTATGCATTTGTGCACTTTCAGAACCAGGTCGCAGCTGACAGGGCCATCGAGGAGATGAATGGGGCCCTGCTTAAGGACTGCAGGCTGTTTGTTGGCCGATTCAAAAACCGTAAAGATCGGGAAGCTGAGCTCCAAAACAAGGTCAATGAATTCACCAATGTTTACATCAAAAACTTTGGCGATGACATGGATGATGAGAGACTGAAGGAAGTTTTTGGTAAATACGGCAAAACCCTGAGTGTTAAGGTGATGACAGATTCCAGTGGGAAATCCAAAGGCTTTGGCTTTGTGAGTTTTGATAGCCATGAGGCTGCCAAAAAAGCTGTTGAAGAAATGAATGGAAAGGACATAAACGGACAGCTGCTTTTTGTAGGCCGGGCGCAAAAGAAATCAGAGCGGCAGGCTGAGTTGAAGCAAATGTTTGAGCAGCTGAAACAGGAAAGATTTCGGAGAAGCCGGGGCATGAAGCTCTACATTAAGAACCTCGATGATACCATCGATGATGAAAAACTGTGGAGGGAATTTTCTTCATTTGGATCAATTAGCAGAGTCAAGATAATGCGGGAAGAAGGGCGAAGCAAAGGGTTTGGGTTGATCTGCTTCTCTTCTCCTGAGGAGGCCACTAAAGCAATGGCTGAGATGAATGGGCGAATCTTGGGCTCCAAGCCACTCTACATTGCCCTGGCCCACAGGCCCTAGGAGAGAAAACTTACTGCACCAGCCAGTGTTTGCAGCAGGCGTTGGAATGATAGTGATCTCTGCCTGAATTATGCTGAGAAAATTCCAAACCCCAGCTGATGGCCACTTAATTTAGTAAACTTTGTGATAAAAGGTTTTGTATTCAAAGCTATTTTTTTCTTGTGTGGAAAAAAATAAATGAATCTTGGAAGCTTGATTCATTTTACAGAGGCACATCTTCTAATTACAATATTGTGTATTTCTCTGATTTTGATTCAGTATCAGTAGCAATAAGTGTAATTAGATATATTTTTATTACATTTTGAGCTGCATGAAGTGAGGTAATTATTTGGGTTTATTCATATTTTCTTTCTTATTTTAGTAATGTTGCTATCTTTAATTTCTTCTATGAAAATATGCTAAAAATAGTTCTTATAACTAAGAATCACGAAGTAATTTATTTTCATAAACAAATTCTCTAATTTCTCATCTAAGCTTTTTAAAGAAACCAAAGGTTTAAGAATGGCTATTATAAATTCAACATCTAATTTCCATTTTGAATTAATGTTTAAAGTAGTGGGAAATAGTTGAATTTCTTTTGAAGTTATATCCTGACATGGTTGTTTTCTGATGGCTGAAATTAATGATGGAGATTTTTTTTTTTTTTTTTTTTAAAGATTTTATTTATTTATTTGACAGAGAGAAATCACAAGTAGTCAGAGAGGCAGGCAGAGAGAGAGAGAGGAGGAAGCAGGCTCCCTGCTGAGCAGAGAGCCCGACGCGGGACTCGATCCCAGGACCCTGAGATCATGACCTGAGCCGAAGGCAGCGGCCCAATCCACTGAGCCACCCAGGTGCCCCAATGATGGAGATTTTTAATGTTGCCTACAAACCTGATTTATAGGGCATTTAGCTCTTCTTTCCATTGGTAGACTATATATAATTCATGTGCTTGCTAATTATCAAAATTGGGACTTGAGTAGTAAAACTTTAATGTCTATATTCCTTAAGCTTTAAACTTTTGTCAATTAAGGTGAGAAAAGTTGGCTTGGTCTTAATTCTCTTCGTACCTATCAGGTTAGTATTATGCCTTAAGTTTTTACCAGACACCAATATTATAAAAGTCATATATAGAGAATATAGAAATTCTGTTTAACAACTCTTTTTCAAGCTCTATTTTATATTTTTTGATGTCATGATACGATCTCAGGGTTGAGAAAGGTATGTTTCTTTATTTTTATGAACTCATGTCTCTTTTTATTAGAACATGAGAGAAACATAACCCATTAAGATTTGGTTTTAACCTCAATTTGTCAGAAGCTCACTAATTTTCTGATAAATTGAAATCACATTAATTTGCCTGTTTTCTAGAATAATTTTTAGTCCCATTTCCAGACCTTTCTTTCTCTTACCCTTGATCTGTGTTACTTGATTCACTATGTGCTATTTGAAATCCACCTTGGAAACAGAGACAAGAG
Organism: Mustela lutreola; assembly: GCF_030435805.1. Lineage (NCBI taxonomy): Eukaryota > Metazoa > Chordata > Mammalia > Carnivora > Mustelidae > Mustela > Mustela lutreola. The sequence continues at coordinate 77,379,720 of NC_081290.1, forward strand.
TTATTTATTAACATTTAAATAATTACTTTTAAAATTCTGTTTTACCAATGGTGTCTGGAATATTTATTTTTTTATTCTGCTTAGAGGTTTTCTGCAACCATATATTCAAAGCTTGTTTCTTATATTACCAGTACAAAAGATATATTAAAAGATTGTCTTTGGCAATAGTTTAGCTATGAAAGAATAAGAAAATCTGTTTCTATTTATTTTTGTATATACTATATGTTTGTTCGTGGCACATTTTCTAAATTAAAAGTCTCTTTTAGACATTGAAAAACTTAACAGCAACATAAAATACTATTATGCAGACAAATCTTCTGTTAAAACTTGTTGCATATCCTCTCAATTTTTTATACATGTACACATAGATAATTTAACAAAAATAGAATTATTATAACCTTATTTCAAATTACTTGTTTAATTTTACAATATGCCATAGTCAACTTCCAGATCCACAAAAAATTATTTGCATTATAATTTTAATGAGTTTTAGCCCTTCAATGTTTGTACTATAATATAATGAATTTTATCTTGATACAGATAAAGGTTATTAGATTGTTCCCTACCCCCACCCTTTTTTCTTCTGTCGTAAACAACTTGGAGATAAACATCCTTGCAAATTTATCTATGCTTATGGATATCCAATGATTTTCTTAAGAAAATGTGTAATTCTTTGGAATTAATGTTGAAAGGGCTAGTAATTTAAAATAATTTTTGATAAATATTTCCCAAATGCTCTCCAGAAAACTTGTGCCATTTACAATTCCACTATCAGTGTGGAGGATTGTCCATTTTCCTATACTCCAAGATCAGGAGATTTTGTTTAAGTTGTCAGCTAATTCAAAATGATATGTAAAGCAAAATATTTCATGGTTACTTTTTTTTATTACTACAAAAGTTAAATAGCATTTCTTGTATTTGTTGTGTTTTCATATTTGTGAACTGATGAACTGACGTTTCATGATCTTCGTCTGTTTTCCTTTTGGGTTTTTTATTTGTATGGATTTGTTACATTTCTTTACATGTTAAGAATAGAAGTTTAGACTTTTTTCCCCCAATATCTCACTTTGTTTATAGTTTTGAGGGTCATTTCAAAGTCAATTTTAAACTCAGAATTTTCAGGCTTTTACTTAGATGGCTTTGATGTTGTGATTCAAAATATTTCGAACAACTCAAATACACACACAATCTGTATCGTCTTCTGTTACATTCAGAGTTTTATAGTCTCAAAAATTTCTAAGTGAAACTTTTGTCTGTGGAGTATCTTATCACAGCCTATAGTAAATCTTGTAAAAGTATCTTGCTTTTCAAGCTTTATTAATATGTTTTGTAAATACCTACCTAACATGAGAATCTATGTGAGACTCATATGCCAACTTGAATTTATTGGGCCTCTGAATCACTGTGTTGAGAAGTATTTACCTCAAAAGCAGAAAGTTCTTAAGAAGACTGAGCAGGAAGACTGGGAAGTGTAGTAGGTATGTCAAGCCTTGACATCTCTTTCTGGATAATCCAGTCTATCAAAGTGTTCAAATATTTGAACAATATTTCATAATGCTGGTAAATGGATTATTAAGATAGTATCAGGGAACTGAGATCTCTGCTATGTGCACAAGGAATTAATAGACATTATATCAGATGTCTAGATGAATTGTAGCTGTAGCTTCATTACACAATATTCTGTAATTTTTGTAGAAATTGCTTATTTTTAATATCTGCTGTAAGAAATGAAAAAGTCAGTTTACAAAAATACATAATCCTGTGGATTTCCTTGATTCATTTATTTGAATTTTGCTCATTTTCAATTTTGTGTGTGTGATGATATCAAGTTATCCTAGTTGGGAATAGAGGTTCATTCTTTGAAGAAAATTTAATCTTCTACCCAAGTACCTTGATAAGAAGACTCTTTACTTTTCTGACAAGCATTCCAGTAAGACCTTATTTACATAGGTGCCTTGAACCATTGCTTCTATTCTTGCCTTCCTCTACTAACAAACATTACCAAGTTTGTTGTGGATGCCTGCTGGCATTCACTGCCAATTCAATAAAAGTGCCTTCTAACATTTATTTAAAAATACCAAATTTCTAAATATTTTTAAATTTTTAAATGAAAATCTTCAGTTAGTAAAGATAAACATTTTAAAGTGGTTTAGAATTGGTAATTTCATGTTCTTAATATTTTTTTAAATTTATTTTTTATTTTCAGCATAACAGTATTCATTATTTTTGCACCACATCCAGTTGAGAAAAGATCAAATAAGGTTTAATCTTTTCAATGGTAAAGACATGTCTAAAAATGATTTTTTATTAAATTTTTAAATATTTCTAATTTTCTAAAGGCCAGTTTGTTGTAGAAGTAAACTGAAAACAATTTGCATTTTCAAATGAAGAGATTCATATTTCATGTTTTAAAACACCAACTTCCTTATGAACTAAAATATCTATTACAGTAACTCATAATTATGGGACCATGATTTTAAAAAACCATTACTATAGATCAAGTTTTCATGAGGAATAATTGACTATTTTTTAAAAGAGTTTATTTATTTATTTGACAAAAGAGAGAGAATACAAGCAGGGGGAGCAGGAGAGGGAGAAGAAGGCTTCCTGCTACGCCCAACATAGTGCTCAATCCCAGAACCCTGAGATCATGACCTAAGCCCAAGGCAGAATGCCCAACTGACTGAGCCACCCAGGTGCCTCAAAATTGACTATTTTTAAAACACTTCTGCATTTAATTGTTAAAGTAAAATTCAGCTAACATGTCGAGGATTTAGAATTCGCTTCCTTTTATTTGGAAAATATGCCTCCTAATGTATTTTTTTTTTTAAAGTAGATAAAACAGTAGATAAAAAAGATTTTTTTCAATCTACATTTTAAAGAGTAGAACAGGGACGCCTGGGTGGCTCAACTGGTTAAGCAGCTGCCTTCGGCTCAGGTCATGATCCCTGCGTCCTGGGATCCAGTTCCACATCGGGCTCCTTGCTCAGCAAGGAACCTGCTTCTCCCTCTGCCTCTGCCTACCACTCTGTCTGCTTTTGCTCACTCTCACTCCTCTCTCTCTCTGACAAATAAATAAATAAAATCTTTAAAAAAAAATCTTTAAAGAGTAGAACAAATTAAATATCATCATGATATCTTTGGCTAACAAAAAATTCAAATTCACACTAGAAAAGGAAATTTTATCTAACAAAATATTCAGAGTTTAAATACCTTCAGGCATAGTATATTAAGACTTCTGTACCATTTTGGAGTCTCTTGGCTTTCCCCTCCCCACCCCCCATATCTCAGTTTTATTATTATGCAAGTGACAAGACAGCTGTAGGAATTCTGTCATCATACAGAGACACAGCATTCAGAAGGTGATATCTTTCCTAGAAACCTTTTAACAACTTTCTGCCTCAGTTCTTATTGTCCATTATTGATATTAAACAAGATCTGCTACTAGAATCAAAGAAGTAACCAACTCTCTAAGTTCTGTGCAGAATGCACTTACGACAGGAAGATAGAAGAGTAGAAATGGATATAAGAGTATGCATCCACTAAACCCTGGATATTTTTTACTTACATCTAATTTTGAATATCAGTACTTACTTGATATTTCTTTTTTCTTTTCACTTTTGCCTCCAAACAATTCTTAAAATTCCATTTTCTCCCTACAAATAGTTTCGACATGAATCAAAAAGGTGATTTTTTTTCTACCTCAGATTGTACAATCTTAAGGGACAAATTATGCAATGTATTTTGTATAAGATTAAATTCATTTTTGTTTGGTAACAGGACTTGTATTTTTATATATCATACTCTATTAGATCTAAATTAAGCATCTGCTGAAAATTCTAACTGAAAAGGTTAGATTCAATTTAGTCACCCAAATGGGTTTCCACCAAAAATAATTGTCAACAGATTACCAAAGGTTTCTTACAGTAACATTTGAAAATAAATCTATATTTAATAGGTACTGGTTTCTTGAGTTTTACTATAAGGTACTCTAAGCTAAGTATGTTTTTATACATTCTAACATTTTAGAATCATACCACCAAGACAGGCATACCTCATTTTATTGTGCTTCACAGATAACTGTGGGTTTTTTTACAAAATCAAGGGTCGTGACAACTCTGCATCAAGCAAGTCTACTGGACCACTTTTTCTAAGGATCTACTTACTTGGTATCTCTGTGTAATGTTTTGGTAATTCTTTCAATACTTCAAACTCATTCATTATTATTATATTTGATATGGTGATCTGTGATCACTGTTTATGACTTGCTAAAAGCTCTGGTGGTGGTTAGCATTTTTTTTTAACAATAAAGTGTTTTTAAATTAAGGTATGTACATTGCATACTTAGTAGACTTCTATAATATAGGCATAAATTTTATATGCACTAGAAAACCAAAAAGAATCATCTGACTCACTTTATTGTGACATCCACTTTATTGCAGTGGTCTGGAACCAAACCCACAATATATCTGAGGTATTCCTATATTACCAACTATTGTGATATTCTATATAAAGAATTTGAAAAGGAAGTTCTACTGACAGTATAATGAATAATTCTTGAGAAAAATCTAGAATATTACATGCCTATAAAATTGCCCCAATATACAAAACTAACTTAACCACAAAGATAAATTAATAGGTGCTCATTTTCTTTTCTAAAATACTTGTTATTAGGTTCATTAGTACACTTAAATTTTAGGAATTAACAAAATTGGACTTAAACCTAAAGCTTTTTAATTTATTTATTTCTGGATACACAAATGTGGCATAATCCTCACACATTTTAACCATGCAAACTACATTAAAAAAAATAAAAATACAGATGTGCTAAATCCTGAGTTACTAATACATTTAGATTTGAATCTAAGGTCAGATTATTCTGCAAGTTTGTTCAGAGGAAATATAGCTATGTGTTGGTTTTGCCACATGGCAATGTCTTATCTTTGTGTTCACAAAATGCTCTTAACTATATTGAAGTTCCCTGAATGAAACAATTGAATCCATCAAGCCGCAAAAGAAAAATGATTCTATTAGTGGCCTTCTTTGCCATAATAAAGAAAATGTTTAGCTTCTGAGAGATATTGGCAGTTTGTACAATGATATTGCACCAGATTTTTTTAACCCATTTATATTTATATCACTTAGATATTAAAAGTACTCTCAGGTTGAACTTCTGCCAAATACTAACAGCACATTTGCTTTCCAAAGGCAATGTCACTGAAATGGTGGATGTCATTATAATTTTATTTTATTTCATTTATTTAATTTTTTTATGTAGAGCAAATATTGGTCATGATTCATTGTGGGGGGTGTGTATGTGTATGTTTAATTTGGTATTTCCGTTGGGACTTTCTTATCACAGGAAACCATATCTGACATTCTATAGTGAATCACAATTTTGATTTACATTCCACTTTATCTTTGTGCATGAACCAGTGGCATACCAATGCACCATAGTTTTGACATATTGCCAATTCTAGTTCCTTGAAATTAAAATAAGGCTTTATAGTAATTCCAGCAAATCTTTGTTAATCAAAGAAGCACCTCAAATTGAATGCAAGCCAAATATTGGAATTATAACTAGACTATTTTGACACATCATTATTTTACTGAAATACCAAGGGAGGTGTTAGAAATGATAATCTAGTATTATTCACCACTCTATTCACTAATATGTTACATATAGTATTTATGCAAAAAACACTTACATTGTATAGATTACAAGTGATAAAAAGCAACTGGCACTGAGGTTTTGTGGTAATATTATTTTATTTGAATATTTGTTTTGATTTTAACCAAAACGAAACTGTCAAATGCAAATTTGATCATGTCATTCTGCTTAAGAACCTGTCATGGTCTTCTATTACTCTTAAAGTCAGGTGTAAATTTTTACAATGGCCAAGGATTCCTTGCATTCCTTGGTCTCTGTATTTTTCAATCCTTTTTTAATGCTACTATTTCCCTTAGTTGACATGCAGGAAATGAACTGGTTTTATTTCCAGTATCAGGTTAATCCCTGACTCTTTCAAAGTTTTAACTTTTGATCAGATAATGTGCTATCTATTGCAAGGGGTAAAAGAAGTCTTCCAAATGGTTTATGAAAAAAAAAAAATGATGAAGGGAATTTATCACCAAAGTAAGAAATCTTCTTTTCAAATTGGAAGCATTTTTCTTTTCTTTTTTCTTTTTTCCTCACAAGGGTCAAGGAAGGCTCCCTATATGATATGGCATAGTGTTGCAGGGACAAAAAAAGCAAGCCTTTTGAAAAGGTCAGAGAAGCTCACCTTCAAACATTTGGAATGTTATTTTTAAATATTTTATAATTATTATTTTTAAACAAAAGCTCATTATCTTTCCTACCTATGCTTTTTCATGTTTTAGGATATAGAATGGAAATGTTTCTTTGTGGGAGATCTGATCTTATTTTAGAAGGAACCCCAGATGGAAACTGTGCTGCCAAAAAAAGTAAAGCTTGTCCTAAGTCCTTAAGAGGAAGACAGATGGGGTTTTGGGGTAGAGAAATGACACTCAGCAGCAAGTCATTACATCTTAACAAATTTCTTATTGGGTATTGGCTGAGGAAGTACACACCTAACAGCAGCATATTCTTAAGAAAGTATGGGAGAAAAAGGTTGGGAGAAGTCTACATATTGATGAAGGATATTTAGTGAGTTTTTAAAATTATTTTAAATTTGTATTAAAATGTGATTTGTACATAGAAAACTGTAGAAATTTTAAGCATATAACTGGATGAATAATACAAAAACAAGTATATTTATGTAATTACCGCTCAAACCAAAAACAGAACATTACCGCTACTAACTCCCTCCATTTGATCACTTTCTATCATACTTATTCAGTTGTAATTTCAGTCTTGATTTTAAACTCTAAAGATTAATTTTAGTTACCTTGAATTTTACTCAAATTGATTCATAGAACATGCAACCTCTTGTGTCACTTTTACTCAAAATATTTTAGCCAGATTCACATATACTACTTGGTGTAGGAGTCATGTGTTCATTGTTATTGTCATATACTATTCCGTTATATGACTATACTACAAATTATTTATCCTTATACCATGAACGGGTTTTTAGGTTGCTTCTATTTGGGGAGTATAGTGAAAATGCAGCTATGAAAACTATCATAGATGTCTTTTTTTTTTTTTTGAGCTATAATTCATGTACCATGAGATTAACAATTTTCAAATGTACAATTCAGTATTTTTTAGTGTACTCACAAAGTTGTACACATCACCTTTATCCAATTCCAGAACCTCTTCATCATTCAAAAAGAAACCCCATCCATTCATTAGCAGTCATTCCCCATTCTTTCCTCCCTCCGCCAGTACCTGGCAACCATTATCTAATTCATGTAGATAAGGATTTGCCTCTTTGTTTCATATATATGTTATTATATGGGACATTTTGTCCCTGGTTTCTTGCACCTAGCACAATATTTTAAAGTTCCATCCATGTTGCATACATCATTACTTAATTCCTTTTTATGGAAGAATAACATTCACATTGTTTATCCATTCATCATTTGTTAAACACTTGTGTTGTTTCTACTCCCTGGCTATCATGAATGATATTGTTGTGACATCTGTGTGCAAACTTTCCTGTGAATATATATTTTCAATTCTCCTGGGTATATTCATAGATAAAGGTATATTTTCCTTTTCTTTATAAATTTTGTTTTCCTCTTAAAGGAATCAACTTTTGGTTTCATTAGTTCTCTCCATTATTTTTCAATTTTTATTCTTTTCATTGTGTTTTGTTTATTTCTGTTTTAATCTTTCTAATTTCCGTTCTGCTTGCTTTGGATTTAGTGCTCTTAGAAAAAAGACAACAGGCTCAAAATAGTCACTAGTGCTAAGTTCTACATCAGCAAATCAAGACTTAATACCTAATGTAACTGGCATTTTAGCCTCTCCCAGTATTGTAACTTTCAACCAGTTGATCTGAAATTACGTACTCTGCACTAGTAACTTAATCCACCTGATAAGCCCCTTTCCATACCCAAAAGGAAGGTGACCTCGCCTAATACACTATTTTCCTTGTCTTACCCCCTTTCTGCTCTTAAAAGCTTTCATTTTGTAAAACACTTCAGAGCTCCTTTCTGTTAGGTGATACTGCCTGACTCATGAATTGTTGAATAAGACCAATTAGATATTCAAATTTACCCAGTTAAATTTTGTTTTTTAACATATTTGGTGGCAGTATCAATACAGAAGGAGACTTCCCACAGCTTTGGGGACAATGAGAAACATTCATGGTACCCACTAACCCTTTTTAGTTCTGTGTGTTTCCTGATGTTTCTAAGGTCTATGGTTAAGTTCCTCTTGGTTCTGACCTCTGTTCTTGTTGCACTGAGCTCTAAGTCTTATTGGTTTAGAGCTTATTAGGTCCCCATTTGATTGGAATTCTTATTCCTTACTGGGAACTATTTGTAGTTCAGATAGCAATTTCCATTTGATTGGAAACCCCAGCCCAGATTCCATGTTGGGAAGTGCTAATAATTACCCATTTGTTTGGAATCCTTCCCCAAATTCCATAGTGGGAACTACTGGGGACAAGGGCAGTTCTCAACTTGAAAAATGAATCTATGGCAGACTTTAAGCCCATTTGGAAGCTGTCTTCTTATGGTATTCCAGATTCCATATGGTAGCTGCTTTATTTGTAAATGGATTATCTCTTAAGATTAGTGGATTTATAAAAAGGCAGAAAATAGGATGGGAGACCACCAATCTGCCTGAACTTATGACCATAGTTGAAAACTTTGAAAGGACTTTGAAACAAGATCATAAACACAAGTCCATGAAACTATTGGCCTTACAACTATAATAGCTCCAAAGCCAGAGACCTTAGCTAATACTAGACCTCTCACATTATACCCTTTAGGGGTCCAGCATCAAAACACTGACCCATGGATTGATGTCTGATTTGTAATTAATCTGGACACTTGGAAAAAGACCATTCTCAAATATCCTGTGTAAATTCTTCAGTTCATACAGAGTTGAATGCCCTTATATCTACCCCCACAGAAGGGCCCCCACGTGAGTTCCTCCCAGAGTTGTTGGGACTCTGGGGGGTTCTTCTGTAAACTGGTACCAATAATTCCCATAAGGTGCTAAGGGGAAACTAAAATTAAAATTAATTGGAAACCTTGCCAAATTCTAGTGGATATTAGAACCACACTTGCTACTTTAAACCCCAATCTCAAAGGACAACAATTTCGTCAAGGAAAAAAAAAAAAAAATCCTTCAGAGTGAAAAAGTTTCCATAGTGAGAGTATCTAGTAAAATTTTGAGAGCATTTCTGTCTCAACCAGTACAAGTGATTCTGATAAACCTCTTACTGAAAACATTCATTTTTGCTATGTGATGGAACCCTAGTCGATCTATAAGGTACAGATCTTCCTCCTAGATTAAAAGGGCTAATATATTTTGTCTCCAATATAGACCTTACCTTAAGAGTTTCCTGACCAGCCTGAACCTGAACTTTCATGTTCCTTACAAACTGTCCTTGATATAAGATGAAGAATTCCCCCCAAAAAGTCCCATAATTTAATCAAGGTGCCTGGAAAAACTGGGCTACTTCTTCTACTGATATAGGGGGAATAAAAATGCAGAACCTAGAAAAACTTAGATAGACATAACCAAACCTCTTCCCAAGTTACCTCAATATCTTTTAAAGCATGAGGTTATACAAGGATTCACACCAATAGTAGAAGACTAAATTGCCGAAGGATGGGGTGCCTGGGTGACTCAATGGGTAGAGCCTCTGCCTTCGGCTCAGGTCATGATCTTAGGGTCCTGGGATCAAGCCCCACACCAGACTCTCTGCTCACCGGGGAGCCTGCTTCTTCCTCTCTCTCTCTCTCTCTGTCTCTCTCTACCTGCCTTTCTGTCTATCTGTGATCTGTCAAATAAATAAATAAAAATCTTAAAAAAAAAAAATTGCCCAAGGGTTCACATTCCCTGCAGTATACCCTCTAATACTGGTTTTCCCAGCCTAAAAATCTAATGTGTGGAGATGGTGATTTGTCCAGGACCCGAGATCTATTAATAAGATAATCATTCCCTGGGGCGCCTGGGTGGCTCAGTGGGTTAAGCCACTGCCTTCGGCTCAGGTCATGATCTCAGGGTCCTGGGATCGAGTCCCGCATCGGGCTCTCTGCTCGGCAGGGAGCTTGCTTCCCTCTCTCTCTCTCTGCCTGCCTCTCTGTCTACTTGTGATTTCTCTCTGTCAAATAAATAAATAAAATCTTAAAAAAAAAAAAAAAAAAAAGATAATCATTCCCTTATTACTCAGTTGTTTCAAATTTGAAAAGGTTTTTTTCTAAGTCTCACCACATTCAGAATAGTTCACTGTTATAGACCTTTGTTCAGCCTTTGTCAGCATCCCTGAGGATCCTAACAGCTAATATCTGTTTACCTTTACTAAGAACAATCAGCAATGTATCTGGACAGCCATGACTCAAAGGTTCACTGAGACCTTATTTCTCTCAAGTACTCCACAAGATTTAAAACAAACAATTAAACAAAATAAACAAACAAAACATTTTATAATAGGTCGACAATCTCCTGATATGCTCAGTTACTGACCCTAAAGGATCCCATTTATTTGCTTACAACAGTTAACTGAAAAGAGACAAAGTATCTACAGAGAGATCACAAGTATTTGGAGACATTTTATTACCACGGTCATAATCTAAGTGCTACCAGTTTCCAGCTATCTCCAAAAAAAATTAAGGTCAAAAAAAAATTTCCCAAACCCACATGGATTTTTTTGTTTTGCTAGTTACAGCAGACTATGGGTTCCTAATTTTTCTTTTTTGCTTCACTGTATGAACTTACTAAAATTTCAGTCCCTGAACCCCTTCCTTGGAAACAGAAATATGAGCAGACCTTTATAAAACCAAAACTAGTATTACAAGAACTGCCTGCCCAAGGGTTACCTAATCATTCCAAACCTTTCGCCTTATTTGTACATGAAGAAGATAATCAAGCCCTGGGAATGCTCACAAAAGAACATGATAATAAATATAACCCTAGTGCCTATTATAGTATACAATTTGATTAAGTTGTCTCTGCATATCCAAACTGCCTTAAGGTTATATGAAGTTCCAGCTGCAAAATTAGTAGATGCCTCAGTGGATTTAACCCTAGGAAATGGCATTCACTTATAAATACCACATGCTGTCCCGATCTTCTTAACCCTGAATTGACTCAACATTTCTCTACAAGCAGATTAACTTCCTAAGAGATTCTTCTGCTTTCACCACTTAATCTAAATCTTTAACGTTGAACATTCTAAAATCCTGTTACATATATCCTGTCTGACAAAGGCCAGTCCCATGACTGTGAGGTAATAACATCCCATTTTGTGACATCACATTTTGATTTATAAGACATGTCTTTGACAATCTTGATCTAATCTTTTCTATTGGGGCATCATACTGTGAAAATGAAAAAGGGGACTTCCAAGCTGTAACTTGGAAAATTGCTGTTAATACCCAAAATGAACTCTTGAAAGGGGAAATTTCCCACAAGCTAAATGAGTCCAACAAACAGAGTCCCAGGCCCTTACCAGAACATACCAATTATCAAAAGGACAAACTGTTAATATTTATACTGATATACCTTTGGAGTCATCTATGACTTGGGGATGTTTTAGAAACAAAGGGGTTTTATTATTCCTACTGGTATCCCAACTAAAAATAAACAAACAACCTTCTTAATGTTATTCTCTTATCTTCTGAAATTACTATCCCCAAAATTGAGGCAAAAGACTAACCTGAGTATCAGGAGAATGTCCCAGCTGACTACCATGCAAAGGCAGCAGCAACAGGATCTATGAAGGTTGTGGAAAATATAGCTGAATTCCTTTCTTCTTTTGCAAAAAACAAAACAAAACAAAACAAAAAACCCCAAAACCAATGTGTTGCCAGACTTTTGCCATCTTAAAGTTCTTGCAATATGGCAACAGTCTACTCCTGAATCACAAAAATTAAGAAAAACGAAACAATGATTAAAGTTCAATGAGTAGTCAGAGCTATGGGAAACCCGAGATGGCTTGGTTCTACCCAATTCTCGGCAAACCCCATTTTTTTGGTGTTTACATTCCTTGACCTAGTGTGGTGCATTTAGGATGACTCATATTATGAATAAACATTGGTGGGGTGACTCCTTTAAAAATGTAAAAACAGTTTACCACCAATTTCTGGTCTGTCAGGTCTGTAAACCTGGAAAAACTATTTTTGTCTCTAGAGATGTCAACCTTCTCCTTCCAGACACTTTGAGCCCCTACATTTGAACCTTACTGAACTGCCACCTTTTATGGCTTATCAACATAATCTTGGTATTTTGTGTGCGCATTCTGGATGGGCTGAAGTTTTCCCTTGCCACAAAATTAATACCTTCAGAGTGCAAAGAACTGTTAGAAAATGTGTTTTCCACTCGGTATAACTCCCATAATCTCCAGTGATCGAGGCACTCACTACAGTAGACAAATTATAAGAGCCTTAGCAAAAAACCTTGCAAACTTCTTGGAATTATCACTATGCTTATCACCTTCAACCATCAGGTAAGGTTGAGGGAACTAATGAGACCGTCAAATCCGAAGTCTCTAAACTTGCTGAAACTACTTGACTTCCTTAGCCTAAGGTATTGCCTCTGTTCAGAAACCTCCTTTGGAAATCATAAACTCACTCCACTGGTAGGCCAGTGTCTATTGGAATACAACTTTCTGCCAATCCTTTATTGTGTCATCCTGATAGGACCAAAGCTCCTATAAGTCTTTAATGCCTTATACCAAAGCATATTATCAACAGGTTGAAGAAACCTTGCTGGAACCCACTTCAGAAGATCCTGTTGCTCATAGTCTGTAACCTGGTGACTGGGTATTCCAGAAACCATACCAGAAGACAGTCCTAGGCTCTGGTGGAAGGGACCTTTCCAAGTGCTCCTGACCACTAACACTGCTAAAAAACTAGGAGGCATGGAGTCTTGGGTATGTATTTCACAGCTAAAGAAGGCTCCATATGACATGTAGTCTTATACAGAAACTGAAGACTTACTTCCAAATCAAAATGACAAGGAGAAGAGAAATGAAATGAAATAAAAAAGAAAAAATGAAATGAAAAAGAAAAATGAAATGAAAAAGAGAAGTAGCTGACAACCATATAGAACGTTAACACCCAAGATGCTGGATCAAAACTTCATTATTTAACAAAACATAAAACTCTTTCTTCTCTTTCTTCCCTTTACTCTGGCATTGACCTGGAAAGATAAGGCCCTCATCTGTGTCTCCCAGGCCATTGCTAAGGGAGATAAACTTACAGACTGTTTGATCTGTCATCAAAGATTCCAGTCTATCCATAATGCTAGAGACTTCCTCATCCTCCCTATGATCAATTCCTCTTTAATTCCCAGTGTCATCATAAACTATGATTGACAACCCTTAGAAGTTTCTTCCCAAGTTCAATTTTTATGACTAGAACATCCAGCAAATTTTTATCCTTTATCCAATTATAACTATTCCTGTTCAACTAAACAGAAATACCTATGTAAATATTAGTACAATTGCACCCCACATTCCCATGATTATCTAAATCAAATCTTTCCCTAATCATGAAAAAAATCTCAACAGTAGCACCCGTCTTTGCAAAGTATTTAGATTAACTCTTTATTTCAGCTTGAGAGACTTATTTTCTGAAAGTGCTAAAAACCTAACTAACCCCTGGTTTGAACAGGGAAGTGCAATAATCCCTGTGAATGAATCTATTAATAATACCATATCAATAGGAAAATTTGTACACTGACAGGGTTTATGTTTGTGGTGATTATCATTTTTCTCGGACCTGTGAATGCCTAGATATCTGGCACATAACCAGGCAATGCCTCTTAGGATATCCAACAATGCCCCTAACTGTTCACAAGTGAACTAAGACAATTCATTGGTCAACTCCCTTGAATTCACATCAAGTTAGGACTTAATCAGGAGGCTTTCATGATTCAGGATTCACTTCTTTTGGTAGGACCTTACTTTCTTGGTTAGGTGTAAATGTAAATGGACTATGATCAGGAACCTCTCCTAAACTCTTGAAAATATTGCAGAATCTGCTCCTAGAACAATAGCTGCTCAAGAAAAATCCTTATATTCTCTGGCCAAGTTTCCTAATGATAGGCTAGCCCTTGATTTTAACTAAGCAGTGAGGTTTCTGTGCTGTGACCATCACTACCAGCTGTACCTGGATTAACACTTCTGAGGTAATAGAAATTCAGTTATATAAGATCCCCGAGCAAGCCACTTGGTTTAAAAAGATGACTCCTCTATGTGGGGACTTCTTATTTACTTGACTTTCATTGGTTTGGGTCCTGAGCACCATGGCTCCAGAGTGCACTCCAGATGTTGAGAATTATCCTACTCGTAATAATCATAGAATCTCCTGAAGGCATTGTATTCTCTCAAAAGCTTTAAATGCATGTTCACAGCCACTAACCATTAACAAATGCTCTCCCTAAGAGTGGAATGCCAAAAAAGGAATGAAGAAAATAACCAACTGAAAATTATGAGCCTGAAGTCACGACCTGTGAATACCACAGAGTCAGTAGAAAACATCATGACTTGTGAATAACACACAGATCAGTAAAAATTGCAAGAATTACAAAGCAATAGCTGAGAATGGTGCTAATGCCTTAAATTTTGATATCACATGCTGAGAATCTGATTAAAAGAGGGAAACTGCTAAAAAAAAAAAAAGACAATGGGCCCCAAATGGAATCATTTGGGCTATGCCCCAAATCAGCAAACCAAGACTTAATGCCTAACCTAACTGGGATTTCAGTCTCTTAGGATTGTAGCCTTAACCAGCTGATCTAGAATTACCAAGTCAGCACTAGTGGGGTAATCCACCTGATAAACCTTTCCATCCCCAAAAGGAAGGAGACCTTACCCCAAACAATACACTATTTCCTTGTCTTATCCTTTTTCTGCTTTTTAAAACCTCTCCATTTTGTACAACTCTTTGGAGCTTTTTTTTTCGATTTCTTAGATGAGATTCATGAATTGTTGAACAAAGCCAACTAGATATTCAAATTTATGACTTATACAGGAAAAAAAATCAGATTGACATTAAAATTTTCAACAGCAATGTTTTGTGCCAGAGAATCATGTAATTCACTTAATATTCCAAAGGAAATAAGTCTGATCAGAAGCCCTACTAAATTGACTTTCTAGTTTGAAGACCATGGATAAACTTAAAGAATATGACAGAAGTCAGGGAATATTGTTCCCATAAGTCTTTCCTGAAGAAATTTGCTAGGAAGTTATATTTAGAAAATGAAAACAATCAAGGATATGAGCTTAACACTGGTGATAAACATTGAATATAAATTTATTTGTAAAAAGTGATAAACATAAGGAACACCTGTAAAGCACACATTGGTTAACTGGTCTGATGTTTTAAATAAAGTAACACAATTAAAAGTGGTTCAGAAAACTGAAAGAGTATGTGGAAAGTAAAATCAGTTCACTAATTGCCTTGTAAATATTAACTCAAAGTAAGAGACATTATTTTCAATTGCATTTGGAGGGTAAGGGAGATGAGGAAGAAAAAGTTCCTGGTTAAATTCAGCATTCTTTATGGAAGAGAATAATAGAATCCAAAAAAAAAAAGGAGGGCTGAGAACACTCTAAAGCTTATTAGTACAAAAATAACCATTAATCTAAAACTCCAAATCTTTTAAATTATTCGGTACTTTTAAGTACCGAAATACACGATGAAAGAATAAATGATCCATACTGATATACTACTATGTAAATAAATCCTTAAAAATATAAGAAATTGAAGGCTAAATATATTGGTTGTAGCAACAATTAAATGGGCTTAAATCACCAGTAGAAAAAGGTATTTTCTTACTGGCTAAAAATTATGCCAATAAAGTAAACCAACCTTAAAAAGTGAGAAAAATTAAAAAGATGCACCAATACATTCTACTCAAATACAATGGAAAAGAAATTACAGGTTAAAATCTTGATATTTGATGGCGCGCCTGGGTGGCTCAGTCGTTAAGAGTCTGCTTTTGGGTCAGGTCATGATCATGGGGTCCTGGCATCGAACTCCACATGGAGCCCCACATGAGGCTCCCTCTTGGTAGGAAGCCCGCTTCTCCCTCTCCTCCTTCCCCTGCTTGTGTTCCCTTTCTCACTGTGTCTCTTTCTGTCAAGTAAATGAATAAAATCTTAAAAAAATAATAACATAAAATAAAATCTTGATATTTGAAAAGAAAAAAAAAAAACCTTAGACCAAGAAGAGTATAAAATGATGAAATTATAATTTTTATTTAAAGTTGAAAAGTATTTCTCTGTGAAACTAATGGTCATGAATTTTTATGCAAGCAGTGCAATGATTTTCACTCAACAATTACACAGGCACAGGGAGAAGTAGACAAAAAAAAAAAAAAAAAAGAATAAAATTTCACACATCTCTCTAGACCCAAGGCAGATCAAATGAACAAAAATTTTGAAAAGACACTGAAGGACTGATCATTTGTTGTCAATAATTTAGACTTCACATATTAAAATAATAGCCCAGATAAAGATACTACACTTCTCTTAAATGCACAGAAGATGTTGATGAGAATTGATCCTTTTTTAATGCCACAAAGGAAATCTTAATACATTCTAAAAAATAGTAGCAAGTCAAAGGACATGGAGAGATGAGGTAACTCGGTGAGGGATATTAAGGAAGGCATGTGATGTAATGAGCACTGGGTATTATATAAGACTGATGAATCATAGACCTATACTTCTGAAACCAATAATACATTACATGTTAATTCACTGAATTTAAATTTAAGAAAATAATAAAAATAAATAAAAATAAAATTGAAATTGAAAAAAAGAGCATTCTCTGAACTCTTTTCAATAAAACTAAGAATTTATAACAAAATGGGAAAGCAAAAAGTTCTTCTACTTAGAAATTAAGTGTGTAGTGTTAAACAACTCTTGGATGAAACTGGAATGTATGTCACACTACAGTACTTCTCACAGTATAAACAAGACATGTCAGAATCTGGGATGCAGCTATAAGGTTTATGAGGGGAAATTTGTTAGCATTTAAATATGTACATCAATAATAATTAGAAAAATAAAGTAATTAAACACTAAACTTTTAAAAAGTTTTTTTAAAAGCCAACAATAAATTAAACCAAAAGAACATAGAACTTGAGGGAGTTCTTACCTGAATTAAAGTGTGCCTCAGCACTGTTTTAGGATATTGGTACTAAAGCGATGAATAGAGTCCTACCTTTTTTCAGATGATTTGGTTAAAACAAAGGTCAGCTTGGGAATGGAGGTTTTCTTTTCTCTCTAAAGTTGTAGTGTTAAGGTAGTAATTATTAGCTCAATATGGCCACAAATTGACTGTACAAATACAAATCTTTAATATTGAAATATTTAAGATTTTTCAGTGGACATGGTATTCATCAATAACCACAAAATAAATCCCACATTCCATATCATACTAAAAATTTACAATATATTTACAGTATATTTTGGTAGAGTATGTCTCTTTCCAGAACCTATTGAAATTTTTTTTTCCTGTGCTCCACATTCATAAGAACATTTCGATAGATATGATGGTTTCTGTTTGATCAATATTAATTTAAAGCTGCTGGATATCCTTGGAGAGCTAATCAAGAAGGTAGAAATTTTTCCATATTAGTGTTGTCAAGTGACAGTAGATTTAAGAGGTAATGAACATTATTTACTTAAAAAGAAAATGTTTTCCTTTATGCAATTACTGTTAGAGGAATCATTAGCCACAACAAAAGCTCTATGAATCAGTTAAACATATGTCTCATTCCATAATTTATACCTCTTCTTAACAGTCTGTGATCCCTTGGGTCAAGATTACTTTAGAAATACAAAGAGAACCCTAAAACTAAATAATTTCTATTATAAAATGAACATGTAAATTATCTGCTAAATTACTTGCACTTAATTAGTAATTTTGCATAATGACATACATTCTCTTTGGGTCTCTTCAGGCTCTGACAGATAACACTTTACAAATGTTACTTAAGTTCCAATTATAGCACAAACCTTGTAGAAATGTACTATTAATCTAAATATGCAAACGTGAGCAATCCTGGTATTCCTTAGGCAAACTATAATTTAACATTTCTGCTAAAGGGTGCCTAGGTTCATTCTGAATTAATATATTTCTTATGTTGTTGTTCCTTACACCAGAGACAAAAAATTTCAATGTTTTAAAGTTTGTGGTTAGGGAACACATTGTACAGTTATTAGAATAAACTCATTGGGCCTTTAGTTTAGAAATTTAAATTACAAATATACTTAATTTTTTTTCTATGTGAAAGCTGTCTTATTTGGTAGTTAACATTAAAATAACCATGTAAGTCCTTGCAGTCATTGCTACTACTAATCACACTGCAGTGTTCAGCTTGAATTGTTCTAATCTTGTCATAATTACTTTGTATCTTAAGCTATTACATAGAATTAACTAAGAAGGACAATACCTTTAGTTGAAAAAAAAAATGGTCAAAATTTAAGTTCTTTTCTTCATTTACCAGGTATTTATTGAGTGCCTACAAGATGTTAGGCTCAGTCTTGGTGATGAAGCAATGAAAAAGGCAGACAAGGTTCCCGTTCTCAAGAAGTTTACATCCAGTGTGTTTGAAATGGGTGAGTGTTATGCATGTAAATATGTCTGGATATGTGTGGGGGGGTGAGGAAATGGATAATGACTAGAGGGACAAAAGTAATATATTTTCAGAAATTATAAAGTGATATAGAAGAAGTAAACAGTTATTTAATAGAGGGAGACTGGAATAAGACATCTGCTTTTTTATTTTATTTTATTTTATTTATTTGAGAGAGAAAGAGAGAGCACATAAGCAGGAAGAGTGGCAGGCAGAGGGAGAGGGAGAAGTAGTGCCCCTCCCACCATCCTTGCCAGCGGGGAGCCTGATGAGCCAAAGGCAAAATCTTAACCAACTGAGCCACCCAGGTACCCATCTGTCTTTCTTTTTTTCTTTCTTTCTTTCTTTCTTTCTTTCTTTCTTTCTTTCTTTCTTTCTTTCTTTCTTTCTTTTTAGGATATATTTATCTGAGAGAAAGAGCAACAGAGAGAGTCTTGTGGGGGAGGGGTAGAGGGAGATACTCTTCAAGAGGAGACTCTTCATTGAGCCCAAATCCAGTTGAGGGGCTCAGGATCCTACAATCATGACCTGAGCTGAAACAAAGAGTCAGTTGCTTAACAGACTGAGCCACCTAGACATCCCAAGGTGCTTCTTTAAATAGAACTAGAATTGCCTTCCATTTTACACATAAAAAAGAAAAGTAGATTTCATACAACTTCCATACAACTTCTATGTATATGAAGTGGAGCTACTGGGCACATTTGGGGGAGATTGTACTTTGATTTGTTTAGAACATAACTAAAAGTAACTCAACATTTTGGAAAATCGTTTTACCATGGCAGTATCACTTGTGATATATGAGTTGTTGACACAACCCCTACAATGATATACTTGTATGTGATGATATTTATACAATAAAGGTAATTTTATATCTTATTTTAAAGTGTTTTATATAGAGAAAAAAAGGTTTTTATTATTCAGTTGATTATTTATCCTTGGGTTTTATCACTTCATCCCGAAATGCTCATCATGGTTATATTTAACTAACATATTTTTCTTAATTAAGTAACAAAAATGTTGTAAATACATACAAATTTTAGAAAACACAATAACCATGTAATTCTGATGTTTAAATAAATTTTGAAAAGTGTTATTTTGTCAGCAGAATATTTAAAACCTCTTAAATCCATAACTGTCAAGGTTTGTTTTCTTTCCTATAAAAGCAAAAATAATACAAAATGTGATGAACTGTACAATACTATATAAAAATTAATCCTACTATTGTATGTGAACACATTTGTACTATGATGAAAGGTAGTTGAAATGTGATATCTTTTTTTCTTTTCCACAGAGCAAAGATACTGTTTTTAGATGATTCAATGAGAAGGTAAATGAAAATGAGATATATAATAAACTGGTTACAATATATACAATTCAAAAATAATTTTTTAAAAAGTAACAAAGGAGATGCCATTTAGAATAACATACTGTAACACACAAAACTTCTCAGTATTTGAAACCTTTAAAATTAGTTTATAGGAATAAATTCTCTTTTCTAAAGACATTGCTTATATAACAGATGGAACACTAACAGATTAGTAGGTAACACAGGTTTACAGCCAACTTAAATAAGAAACTCCAGGTGTTTTAGCAAATTTTGCATTATTTATCAAAAACATTTAGTTGCCAAGAAATCTGAAAAAGACTTCAAAAAAGTTCAATAAACTTCCTGGGCTCCTAATGCACAATTTTAGTAATAATGTAAAGTGAGTAATAATTTCTGAAATGAGACTTTATGTGGTAGACTTTTATTGTACACATTGAACTATTATTCTTCAAAGAAACTTGTCTTTAAATACTTTTCACTGTTTCATTGCATTTTTTATTCAGTTAAAAGTTAAAAATTGTAATTAACTTATGAAAGTTATAAATTTTTCCAAACATATTTGGGAAGTTAAAAGAAGTGGTACTTAGGTTAAATGGAATTGAGTTATAACTTACTCAAATGTAGGGCATGATCAAGAAATTACTAAAAAGTACATAATACAAAAACAATCTTATTCATGAGAATCTTTTAAGTTTTATCAAAATTCCAGTTATTTAACATCTAGTATAATATTACTTATAGGTGTACAATATAATTATTCAATACTTCTACACAAGACTCAGTGCCATCATAGCAAGAGTACATCTTAATCCCCATAATCTATTTACCCTTCAGCCCACCCACCTGCCTTCTGGAAATTATCAGGTTGTTCCACTCATGACAATTTTTGAAGTTTCCTATATTGACTGAAATTTTATGAGGATAGATTTAAACAAAATTATTTGGAAACATCTCATAATTACTGGTTGCTATTAAAAAAGTAGTAATTCTAAAAAAAAAGTAGTAATTCTCAATCAACATGAACTTGGAAAATTTTATTGAGCAATTAACATTCCAGATTCTACTAATTAAAAAAAAAAACAAAAATAGTTTTCAACACTATATCACGATTAAGAGGTGAAAAGGAAAAAAAAAGTAATTAAAAATAGTGAACCAAGGGCGCCTGGGTGGCTCAGTGGGTTGAACCGCTGCCTTCGGCTCAGGTCATGATCTCAAGGTCCTGGGATCGAGGCCCGCATCGGGCTCTCTGCTCAGCGGGGAGCCTGCTTCCCTCTCTCTCTCTCTCTGCCTGCCTCTCTGCCTACTTGTGATCTCTCTCTGTCAAATAAATAAATAAAATCTTTAAAAAAAAAAAAGTGAACCAAAAAACTAATGGAAAGTTTTGAGGCACACTGGTACATATAAGCTATATATACATCTGTAGCTACTTACTTATTTAAAAATAATTTTATTTTGATAGTTTAGTTATTGTAATAAAACCAACTGCAAATATGTAGAGGAGATTTCAGGGGATTTTTAAGGGAATTACTTTTAAAGAACAATTTAAACAATATTACACTAGTAGAGACTCATGAAAAGTCATGATCATATTGATATTCACTACTAAGAGTTTGAGAATATTTATTATTATCCTACAGATCTTTTATTTTCATTCAAAAATGGTAAATCCATCTTATGTAAATTGCAGATTAATTTTTTTAAATTTTCCTTTAAAAATTGCTATCACAACTTTCCTATAGCTTTTGGATATTAGAACTGAAAAATTTAAATTCTAGTCCTGGTTCTGCTGTTTTCTATCTTGATTGAGTGTATGAAAGTTCTGTGAACTTTCAAGAGTTTCTATTTTTTTATTAATGTGATACTATTGTGCCTAAATCCAAGAGTTGCTGTAAGAAATAATTAAGAGGACATGAAGAAAAAATATTTTTCATAGATAAGTATTCAGAAAATTAAAACTATGATTATTTATTAAATATTTAATCAATTAATTAATTAATTATTAAGATTTTATTTATTTATTTGACAGAGAGAAATCACAAGTAGATGGAGAGGCAGGCAGAGAGAGAGAAGGAAGCAGGCTCTCTGCTGAGCAGAGAGCCCGATGCGGGACTCGATCCCAGGACTCTGAGATCACGACCTGAGCCGAAGGCAGCGGCTTAACCCACTGAGCCACCCAGGCACCCCTAATTATTTATTTATTTTACAGAGAGAGAGAGATAGGGAAAGAGAGGGAACACAAGCAGGGGGAATGGGAGAGGGAGAAGCAGACTTCCTGACCAGTAGTGAGCCAGATGGGGGCCCGAATTCAGGACTCTGGGATGATGACTGTGCCAAAGGCAGACACTTAACAACTGAGCCACCCAGGCACTCAAAACTATAATTATTCTTATTATTAATTTGAGAAGATATAAGTATTAGGATGTTGATATATATACATTATTTTCATTAAAGAGTCTGCTCTAGGAATACTATAGTATTATGTAAATAATGAAAGATAATATTCCACTGAAGAAAACATTTTTCATCTCATTGCTTATATCAAAAATGTAAATATTTGAGAGACTAACTCATAATCACACCTGTTAGAGTACACTAAAAGAAAAGGTATGAAGCAATAGAGGTGTTACACAATATTATTGTGCTGTTCATTTTGCAGTTGTCTGTGTGTCAAATAATCACAGTGTATACCTTAAATTTACATGTTATATGTCAATATCTCAATGATGCTGGAAAAAAATTAGGGAACAATTAGATTTTTGGCGTATCTCTATTATCAATAGATCAATGGCCAATGGTCAAAAAAAAGAGAGACAAAGACAGAGATTTGAGTGAGGTGTCATAATCAAGAAGTGCCTGGGACCAGTAGAAGCAGGAAGAGGCAAGAAGGGATCAATCATTCTTTAGAGCTTTGAAATGGAGCACGGCCCTGCTGATTTTGGACTTCTGGCTTCTAGAACCAAGGAGAGAATACATTTCTGCGTTTAAAGACCAAAAAAAAAAAAAAAAAAAAAGATTCTTCCTTATTAGATTTTGTTGTAGAAATGAGCAGCACAGTTTGGCAGCTGCATGTTTGTTTGAGCAAGCATACAGGGATGCCTGTTATTCTAGGACTGCTGTGTGGCACATCTGTGGCACAACTGATCCTGAGAGTCACACATGCAGAGGGATAGTTGACACATGCAGTTTTATTTGAGTTGGAGGACTGCAGCGCCGTGTTCATTTCCTCCTGAATTCAATCAATCTGCTTTGTGTCTGGTTGTAAAATAGCCAAGATTAATTATCAGGCACCCCTGGAAAGGTTGTGAGATGCGTTTTTTTTTTTTTTAACAGAATTATTTTCTGCTTAGAGGAGCTATGTAGAGTCTGTAATAACAATTTTCAGATACCTAGATTCATTCCTCCTATTTTTTTTTCCTTAATTTGACAGAGAGAGATCATAAGTAGGCAGAAAGGCAAGCAGAGGAAGAGGAGGAAGCAGGCTCCCCGCCAAGCAGAGAGCTGGATGCGGAGCTCAATCCTGGACCCTGAGACCTGACCCAAGCCGAAGGCAGAGACTCAACCCACTGAGCCACCCAGGCGCCCCCATTTGTTGATTGACCTAATGAAGTTGTGACAATTGGCATGCTGCTATGACAGAATGTTTTGCACATTTGTATAATCACCAGCTTCCTTTCTATTTCCCCTTACAAATATTTCAGAAAGGCTTTGTTCTTCATCGGTTAGTTTTATAATTTTAAATTGTAGAAATTTTCCCTTAACTCAACATGATATATGGCATAGAATTATCTAACTTTTCTTTCCATATAACTTGCTCTCCATAAATACCCCAACTTCTTTTTTTTTTTTTTTTTTAAGATTTGATTTATTTATTTGAGGCAGAGAGAGAGGGGGCAAGAAAGAGACATTGAGAGAACGACAACCAACTGAGCCACCCAGGTACCCAATATCCCAACTTCTAACAGCCATATATATTTTTTTTTACTTGTCAGGATTTAAAACACTTACATATATTCTAGCCTGAATGTGAGTATACTGTTACTGGTCTGTAGGAAGATTATAAAGATTACGATCCCAAAACACAGATTTACAATATTATGATTTATTAATGGATGCTGCAGAAGTAAGTATTGTAATTGGACTTGGGAAGAGAAGATTTATGAAACTAAATTTGTTCCATTTACTAAGTAATACTTCAAGTATATAAACAAATGGATTTTGTTTTCTTTTATTATATCACTTGCTCAAATGAATTTAACTTAGTTTGATTCATATTTAGATTGTACCTTTTTAGGACTTTTTTTTTTCCCCCATGGAGTTCATATTGTCCTTTTTTCTTGGATTTTTAAAAATAGAAATACATTCTCAATTATTTTCCTAGGTACAGATGCATAGAAACTAAACCCTCTTTAACTTTTCATGTCTGAAATATTTTTATGCCTCATATTTTTAATAGTTTAGGTATTCTTAAAATTTTCTATCAAATGGGGTGCCTTGGTGTCTTAGTCCATTAAGCATCTGTCTTAACCCAGGTCCTGGGAGAGAGCCCCACTTCAGGCTTCCTGCTCAGTGGAGAACTTGCTTCTCCCTCTCCCTCTGCCTATCACTCTGCCCGCTTGTGCTCTCTCTCTCTCTCTCTCTCTTTCAAATAAATGAATAATTTTTTTTAAATTTGTAATCAAAATGTGCCCTTCAATAATCTTATAGCTTTACCCCAGTGTCTTATATATAGTATTTTTAGGTCCTGAGGAGATTCTATATTAATTCAGTTCTGATTTTTTTAAAAATAATTATTCTTTCTTCCTTTTCACTTCAATGAACTTTTTTTTTTTTTTGCTGCTTAGTTTTCTCAGTTTATTGATACACATCTACATAGGAGACACCTTTTACTCTTCTACCTGTTACTCATTGGTGCTTTCAGATTGAGGATTATTAATTTTCTTTGGCATTTGGAAATTGTTCTCTATGGTTTTTATTTTCCCCTTTTCTATTATCTCTTTGGTAATCTAACACTCCATTTGCATGAAAACTGGAACCTCTAAATTCACATGCTATGTCCTAGCTCTTTTTTTTTTTTTTCCCCCTACTTCCATATCTGTTTGGGGAATTTTCCTAACCTCTTCTTCCAGTCCTTATATTTTCCCTTTAAAAATTGCTCAAATATATATACATACTTCTTCTTATTTGAACATTTTTAAAACATAACCTGTATATGAATACAAGTTAATTTTTAAAATTAACTACTTAATCCCTAATATTACCAATTCTATTGCTCATACGAATGATCTCATCTAATTATAATAAGAATTACATGAAGAAACTATGAAAAGTATTTGGCATAAACTTGTTAATGTTTAGAAACTTATTTTTAGGAAGACCAAGCTACACAAAGAGTACTTCAAAAATCTGTAATCTTCCTTACTGGCCCTAGGATTTTTTTTAAGATGTTATTTATTTGAGAGAAAGAGAGAGAGCATAAGTGGGGTCAGGGAGAGGCAGAGGGAAAGGGAGAAACAGAATCTCCACCAAGCAAGGATCCCAAAGGAGAGATCAATGGGGTGCTCCATACCTGAGCCCAAGGCAGAAGCTTAACTGACTGAGCTACTCAGGTGCCCTGGCCCAAGAATTTTCTAAACTTTTATATAGAATTTCCCTCCTTCAGCAGAATATATCTCTTCCTCAACCCTTTACAAGTCATTTTTTAGTACCAAATACAAAAAAAAGGCATATTAATCTAGTTAGATAAATGAAAAAGTGAATGAATGAATGAATGGATATCAAAAGTATAAAATCATCTTTATGTAATCCATATTTGAGCAATTATGGACCTCATTCTCTTTGTTCCTAATTTACCGGAAATTTTTAGGAAAGAAACTGCTATACCAAGTTAGTGGCACATGAAAGACAACACTTAAGAAGTTAATAAAAATGTGCTATGCCATTATTAAGGCAAAAATCAAAATTTAGGGGTGCCTGGGTGGCTCAGTGGGCTCAGTGAGCCTTTGGCTCAGTTCATGATCCCAGGGTCCTGGGATTGAGCCCCGCATCAGGCTCTCTGCTCAGCGGGGAGCCTGTTCCTCCCTCTCTCTCTGCCTGCCTCTCTGCCTGCTTGTGATCTCTGTCTGTCAAATAAATAAATAAAAATAAATAAATAAATAGATAGATAGATAGATAAATAATCTTTTAAAAAAATCAATATTTAAAAAAAGGAAAGAGGGGCGCCTGGGTGGCTCAGTGGGTTAAGCCTCTGCCTTCGTCTCAGGTCATGATCTCAGGGTCCTGGGATGGAGCCCTGCATTGGGCTCTCTGCTCAGCAGGGAGCCTGCTTCCCCTTCTCTTTCTCTGCCTGCCTCTCTTCCTACTTTTGATCTCTCTCTGTCAAATAAGTAAATAAAATCTTTTAAAAAAATAATACAGTAAAGATTTTACAGTAATAACAAAAGGTCAGTCTACTCAAAAGTTTTCAAAATAAAATGTCTTATGCAAAATAATAGAGCAGTTCCATGATATTTTTAAAATACTGGCAGAACGAAGGTGAAATAGAAATGTCTACCTCTATCAATAGATGATAGAATAAGAAGGAGACTGATGGAGTATAAATTGGTATACTCCCTTTGCAAACTCTTTGGAATTATCTATTAAAATTATCTGGTCCTATATCAGTATATAAGTAGGTATATACTGAACAGAAATATATACTTATGTTCAAAAATAAGAAGTGATGGGTATGTTTCTAAAACAGAAAAAAAAAAATCTATTGTCTGAGAAATCCATGTAATTCTTAGGTCTGGTAGGGGACAATGTCAGAAATTGGGAATAAAAGAGGCTTCTTGTGTGCTAGTAGGCAGTTATTATGACAATTTATCAATTTACACACTTAAAATTTGTTCACTTTTTTGAATGCATGCCATACTTTATTGAGGGTTTACTACAAAAATTATTAAATGGCAGAACTACCTAAGAAAACAATGAACTTCATTGGATAAATGCATATATTTCTAAATGAAGGATCCTAAATAAAAATCAATGTGTTTCTTTTTTTGCAGAACACATTTCCATACTTTCATTTTCATATCAATTTTTTCTTTTTTAAAATATTTTATATACTTATTTGACAGAGAGAGAGACAATGAGAGAAGGAACACAAGCAGGGAGAGTGGGAGAGGGAGAAGCAGACTTCCCACCGAGCAGGGAACCAGATACAGGGCTCCATCCCAGGACTCTGGGATCATACCCTGAGCTGAAGGCAAATGCTTGACAACTGAGCCACCTAGGTGCCCGCATATCATCTTTTTCTTATACATCAATTGCAACTTTGTCTTAGAACAACTGAAATATAAATATATCACCAACATTAAAACTACACTTTTTCCCTTTATTTCACAAGAATTAACTGTTAACAGTGGAGCCTACTGCATAAAATATTTAAAACTAAATCTGTAAGAACTAAGAATAACAATTTCCAATTATCATTTTTATCCCTTTCCCAATCCTTTACATGTCATTTAGTGCCAAACACAGAAAAGGCACATTAGTCTAGTTAAATAAATGAAAAGGTGAACGAGAATGAATGAATGAATGAATGAATATCAAAAGTATAAAATCATGTTCATGTAACCCACATTTGAGCAATTATATGCCTCATTTTTTTGTTCTTAATTTATTGAAGATTTTTAGGAAATAAACTCCTAGATCAAGTTAGTGGAATATTAGGGACAACACTTAAGAAGTTAATATAAATGTGCTATCTAATTATTATTGGCAAGAATCAATATTTGAAAAAAGCCAAAGACAAATAATCAATAAAGATATAAAAGATCTAAAAGGCAATTTTATTTTGACCTAATTGACAAACCTGATGTCTAAAACACTACATTAAACAATAACACATTTCATTAATTTCATGTGTACACAGAATATTAACCACAATTTACAAGGTTTAAACAAATTTCAAGAGATTATAATTATTCAGATGATATTCTCTAGTGGTGACAAAATTAACCTAGAAATCAATAACAAAGGATAATAATAAAATAGCCAATTAATACAAAATTAAACAATACATTTTTAAATTGGACAGTGAGCAAGAGAAAATCACACAAGAAATTTGTGAATAATTTGAACTAATAAAAATGAGGAACAGAAATAATAAAAGTTGTGAGATTTTCCTGAACTAGTGCTTAGAATTTGTATATGTAAAATAAATTATTATATACTATAATATATATTTTCTTTCATATATACTATTTCATATATATGAAAAAAACCCTAAAATATAAAATAGAAATAATCAACTGAAACCTGAAACTAATAAAATAAAAAGGGAATAATATTAACAAAACCAAAGTTGGTTCTTTGAAATGACTTTTAAGATTAATGAAAACTTAACAAATCTTATCAATAGTTTTATTTTTATAATAAGCTTTAATTATCTTATTGTTTTACATACTCTCTTCTCCAAGTTTTCCCTTTGCTCATTTCAAAGTCCAAGTATTTTAAATGTGGTTGGAAAATAGTAAATTACGAAAGTTATTCTAGAAATACATGATAAAATTTTACATTTTTCAAGTCTCCCCACTACTAATTCTATTAGTTTTATTACTAATTAATAAAATAAATATTTGGCAATATACTTGAAAAGGTATGATGAAATGTACTTTTTTTAAATGTACTTTTTTAAAATTGAAATTGAATTAACTAACATATAAGGTATTATTTGTTATAGGGGTACAGGTCTGTGATTCATCAGTCTTATATAATACCCAGTGCTCACTACAACACATACCCTCACCAATGTCTACCACCCAGTTACCCCATCCCTCCACCCCACATGCCTCCGGAAACCCTTAGTTTGTTTCCTATGATTAAGAGTCTCTTGTGGCTTGTCTCTCCCTCTGGTTTTGTCTTATTTCATTTTCTCTTCTCTTCCCTGATGATCCTCTACCTTGTTTCTTAAAATCTACATATTAGTGAGACCATATGATAATTGCTTTTCCCTGATTGACTTATTTTGCTTAGCATAATACCCTCTAGTTCCTTCCATATCATTGCAAATGGCAATATTTCATTTTAATGGCTGTGAAATATTCCATTTTGTGTGTGTGTGTATACAATGCATACATTCCATTATGTATATGTGTGTGTATGTGTGTATTTGTGTGTATATGTATGTATATTCACCCAATACATACAATACATTTGGGTGCAATATATATAATTTATATTTATATTTATATTTAATCATACCTTCTTTATCTATTAGTCAGTTGATGGGCATCTGGGCTCTTTCCATAGTTCGGCTATTGTGGACATTTTTCTGCTATAAACATTGGGATCCAGATGCCCCTTTGGATCACTACATTTGTATCTTTGGAGTAGATACCCAGTAATGCAATTGTTGGGTTATAGGTTATGGGAACCTCCATACTCTTTTCCAGAGCGGCTGCACCAGCTTGCATCCCCACCAATGGTGTAGGAGGCTTCCTCTTTCTCCACATCCTCATCAACATTTGCTGTTTCCTGAGTTGTTCATTTTAACCATTCTGACTGGTGTGAGGTGGTGTCTCACTGTGGTTCTTATTTGTATTTCCCTTATGCTGAGGGATGTGGAGCCATTTTTCATGTGTCTATTGGTCATTTGGATGTCTTCTTTGGAGATATATCTGTTCACGTCTTCTGCTGATTCCTTGATTGGATTATTTGCTATTTGGGTGTTGGGTTTGATAAGGATTTTTTATAGATTTTGGATACTAGTCCTTTATCTGATATGTCATTTGCAAATATCCTCTCCCATTCTGTCAGTTGTCTTTTTGTTTTGTTGACTGGTTTTGTTGACTTTGCTGTGCAAAGGCTTTTTTATCTTGATGAAGTTTCAATAGTTCCTTTTTGCCTTTGTTACCTTTGCTT
This sequence comes from Mustela lutreola, assembly GCF_030435805.1. Lineage (NCBI taxonomy): Eukaryota > Metazoa > Chordata > Mammalia > Carnivora > Mustelidae > Mustela > Mustela lutreola. Next base: position 77,409,683 of record NC_081290.1, read on the forward strand.
TTGGAGATGTGTCTAAAAAGAAGTTGCTGCAGCCAAGGTCGAAGAGGTTGCTGCCTATGTTTCCTTCAAGGATCTTGATGGATTCCTGTCTCATATTTAGGTCTTTCATCCATTTGAGTCTATTTTTGTTTGTGGTGTAAGGAGATGGTCCAGTTTCATTTTTCTGCATGTAGGTGTCCAAGTTTCCCAACACCATCTGTTGAAGAGACTGTCTTTTTTCCAATGGATGTTCTTTCCTGCTATGTCAAAGATTAGTGAGCAATAGAGTTGAGGGTCCATTTCTGGGGTCTCTGTTCTGTTTCATTGATCTGTGTGTCTGTTTTTGTGCCAACACAATGGTGTCTTGATGATTACAATATTATAATACGCTAGAAGTCTGGAATTGTGATGGCACCGGCTTTGGTTTTCTTTTTCAACATTCTTTTGGGAATTCAAGATCTTTTCTAGTTCCATACAAACTTTAGGATTGTTTGTTCCATGTCTGAAAAATGTTGATGGTATTTTTTATAGAGATTGCATTGAATGTGTAGATAGCTTTGGGCAGCATAGACATTTTAACAATGTTTATTTTTCCAATCCATGAGTGTGGGATGTTCTTCTATCTCTTTGTGTCTTCCTCAATTTTTTTCATAAGTATTCTGTAGTTTCTAGAGTATAGATCCTTTACCTCTTTGGTTAGATTTATTCGTAGGTATCTTATGGTTTTAGGTGCAATTATAAATGGAACTGAGGGATGCCTGGGTGGCTCAGTTGGGTAAATGCTGCCTTCAGCTCAGGTCATGATCCCAGCATCCTGGGATCAAGTCCCACATCGGGCTTCTTGTTCAGGCTGGGAGGCTGCTTCTTCCCCTGCCTCTGCTGCCACTTTGCCTGCCTGTGCCCCCCCACCCCCTGCTTCTCTCTGGCAAATAAATAAAATCTTTTTAAAAAATGGAATTGATTCCTTAATTTCTCCTTCAGTTACATTGTTAGCATATAGAGATGCAACTGATTTCTGTGCATTGATTTTGTATTCTGCCATGTTGCTGAGTTGTTATATGAATTCTAGCAATTTTAGGGTGGAGACTTGGGTTTTCTATATTAAGTCTCATGTCATCTATGAAGAGAGAGCATTTGACTTCTTTGCCATTTTTTTTTTTAAGATTTTATTCATTTGACAGACAGAGAGTAAGAGAGGGAACACAAGCAGGGGGAGTAGAGAGGGAGAAGCAGGCTTCCCACTGAGCAGGGAGCCTGATGCAGGGTTCAATCCCAGGACCCTGGGATCATGACCGAAACCAAAGGCAGATGCCCAACCACTGAGCCACCCAAGTGTGTGAGCTTCTTTGCCAATTTTAATGCTTCTTATTTCTTTTTGTTCTTTGATTGCTGAGACTAGGACTTCTAGTGCTATGTTGAACAATAATGTTAAGAGTGAGCATCCCTATTGAGTTCCTGACCTTAAGAGAAAAACTCTCAGATTTCCCCATTGAGAAAGATATTTGTCCTGGGCTTTTTGTAGATTGCTTTTATGATATTGAGGTATTTCCCTCTGTCCCTATACTTTGAAGAGTTTTAATCAGAAAAGGATGCTGTATTTTGTCAAATGCTTTTTCTGCATCAATTGAGAGTATTACATTGTTCCTGTCTTTTCTTTTATTAACGTGATCTATCATGATTGATTTCCAAATGTTGAACTATCTTTGCATCCCAGGAATAAATCCCACTTGGTCTTGGTGAATAATCCTCTTAATATACTGTTGGGTCCTATTGGATAGGATCTTGTTGAATATTTTGGCATCCTTGTTCATCAGGGATATTGGTCTGTATTTCTCCTTTTTAGTGGGGTCTTTGTCTGGTTTTGTGATGAGGGTAATGCTGGCCTTATAGAACAAGTTTGGAATTTTTCCTTCCATTTCTTTTTTTAAAGCTGCTTCAGTAGAATAGGTATTATTTTTTTCTTCCAATGTTTGGAAGAATCTGCTGGGAAACCATTTGGTCCTGGACTCCATTTTTTGGGAGGTTTTTGATCACTGCTTCAATTTCCTTACTGGTTATGGGTCTGTTCCTATTGTCTATATACTTCCTGTTTTAGTCTTGGTAGTTTATAAGTTTCCAGAAATGCATCCATCTCTTCTAGATTCCTTAATTTGTTGGCATATAGTTCCTCATAATATATTCTTATAATTGTTTGTATTTCTTCAGTGTTCATTGTGACCTTTTCTTTTGCATTGATGATTTTATGGATTTGGGTCCTTTCTCTTTTCTTTTGGCTATATCTGGCCAGAGATTTATCGATTTTATTATTTATTTCAAAAAACCAGCTTCTAGATTTGTTTTTGTTTTTGTTTTTAATTTATTCTACAGCTTTTGTTTCTATTTCATTGATTTCTTCTCTAATCTCTATTATTTTATTCTCCTGCTGGGTTTAGGTCTTATTTGCTGTTCTTTCTCCAGCTCCTTTAGGTGTAGGGTTAGATTGCATATTTGAGAATTTTCTTGTTTTATGAGAAAGGCTGGTAGTGCTATATACTTCTCTCTTAGGACCACTTTTGCTGTATCCCACAGAATTCGAACTGTTGTGTTTTCATTTTCATTTGTTCCATTTTTTAAAAATTCTTCTTTAATTTCATGGTTGATCCATTCATCTTTAGGGGGATGCTCTTTAGCCTTCATATAGTTGAGTTCTTTCCAACTTCCTCTTGTGGGGGCACCTGAGTGGCAGCTGCCTTTGGCTCAGGTCATGATTCCAGGGTCCTGGGATTGAGCCCTGCGTCAGACTCTTTGCTGAGCAGAGAGCCTACTTTTCCCTCTCCCTCTGCCAACTTCCTCCTATGATTGAGTTCCAGTTTCAAAGCATTGTGGCCTGAAATATGCAGAGAATGATCCCAATCTTTTGTGACCCAGTATGTGTTCTATTCTGGAGAAAACCCCACATGCACTTGAGAAGAATGAGTATTCTGTTGCTTAAGGATGGAATGTTCTCTATATACCTTCAAAGTCCATCTGGTCCAATGTGTCATTCAAAGCTCTTGTCTCTTTTTTGATCTGTTTTGATGATCTGTTCATTGCTGCGAGTGCAGTGTTATGGTCTCCTACTAATAATGTATTATTATCAATATGTTTCTTTATATTGATTATTAATTGGTTTACATATTTGGCTGCTCCTATGTTAGGGGCATAGATATTTGACAATTGCTAGAACTTCTTGTTGGATAGACTCTTTAATGTATGATATAAAGTCCTTCTACAACTCTTACTGTGGTCTTTGGTTTAAAATCTAATTTGTTTGATATGAGGATTGCTACCCCAGCTTTCTTTTGAGGTCAATTAGCATGGTAAATGGTTTGCCATCTTTTCACTTTAAATCTGGAGGTGTCTTTAGGTTCAAAATGAGTCTCTTGTAGACAGCATATGGATGGGTCCTGCTTTTATCCAATCTTAAGCCTTGTGTCTTTTCATGGGAACATTCAGCCCATTTACATTCAGAATAACTATTGAAACATATGAATTTAGTGTCATTGTATTACGTATAAAGTCCCTGTTTCTGTAGATTTTCTCTGTTTCTTTCTGGTCTATGTGACTCTTGGGATTTCTCTTTACTTACAGAATCCCCCTTAATATTTATTGCATGTCTGGCTTGATGGTCACATATTCTTTCAGTTTCTGTCTGTCCCGAAAGCTCTTTATTTCTCTATCCATTTTGAATGACAGCCTTGCTGGATAAAGTATTCTTGGCTGCATGTTCTTTTCATTTAGTACCCTAAATATGTCTTTCCAGCCCTTTATGACTTAGGTTTCTGTGGAAGTCTGATGTTATTCTGATCTTCCTCCCTCCATATGTAAGGAACTTTCTCTCCCTGGCTATTCTCAGAATGGTTTCTTTGGCTGTAAAATTTGCAGTCTTCACTATTATATGTCAGGGTGTTGATCTATTTTTATTGATTTTGGGACAGGTCCTCTCTGTGACTTGAATACTTGTTTCTTTCCTCAGATCAAGGAAGTTCTCAGCTATGATTCACTCACATAAACTTTCTATTCCCCTCTCTCTTTCTCTCCACTTCCTCAGGGATCCCAATGATTCTGACATTGGAACATTTCATGGCATCATTAATCCTTTTATCATGTGCTACTAGCAAACTCTATTTTTTTCAACTTCCTTCCTTTCCATCAGCTTATCTTCTAGATCACTGATTCTCTCTTCTATCTCATTTACCCTGGCTGTTAGAGTTCTATCTCATTTACCCTGGCTGTTAACAGTATAAACTGTTACCCAGTTTATACTGCAACTCATTCATAGCATTTTTTAGTTCAGCCTGATTTGATGTCATTTCTACTCTTAGAGATTCTATACTGTCACTAATGCTTTTTTCAAGCCTAGCTATTTACTTTATTATTGCTATCCTGAATTCTCTCTCTGACATCTTGCTTACATCCATATACATTAGTTCTGTGGCAAAGGACATTATCTCTGTTTCTTTTCTTTGTTGAGAGTTCCTCCTTCCAGTCATTCTGTTGAGGGATGGGTGAGTGAATGATCACAGTCCAAAACATCAACCATGAACAAGCAAGATACACCCTAGCAAAATCCAGAGTGATCAGAAGCTATCACCAAAAAACAAAGCCAAAATTAAACAGAAGAATAAAATTAAAAAAAAAAATTTTTAAAGTTGGGGGAGGCAAAAGGGGACTCTAATCTTTTACTGTGCACAAAGCAGGGTGTTCTGTTATTCCTGGGTGTGTGTGTGTATATATATATATATATATATATATATATATATATATATATATATATATATATATGTATATATATGTTTTTATAAAGGTAAAATTGAATAGAGTGAAAAAGGACTAAAATAAAGCATGTATCTATAAAAAATAGGTGTGGAAAAGAGCAAATTAAAAAGTGATTATGAAATATAGATATATTGACATAATATATAATTGATATAATACATAATATATAATATAGAGATATTGATATAATAAAACATATAGCTGAAATGAGGAAAAGGTAAAAAGAAAAAAAAAAGAGCAAAAACATAAGAAAAAAAAGAAAAGGAGAATTTTATCAGAAACATAGATAAGTTATGAGGCCATACCTGGAGCTCAATATACTACTTTCCCCTGGCATTAGGATTTTACAGTCTTATGGGATCCATAGGATTGTCTGTTCTTCCAGCCCATCTTCTGGGGGTGGGACATGCTACACTGTTTCTCAGGTAACCCTGCCTGGGTAGAGTTGTCTTGCCCCCTGTCAGGGGGATAGGCTCAGTGGATAGTAGTCCTCTGTGTGGCTTGTGTTCCCTGGAGGCTTTCTGGGCCTCTTCCAAAGCTCAGACCAAAAATGTCTACATCCAAACCTCTGGCCTAGAGCAGAAAATTTGCAGTCTTCTCTCTTTAATAAACTCTCCAGGACATATATGGTATGTCCTTGTGATCCAGTAGTTGTTTAACTTTTTCTCAGCTCCTCTGTTCTCCATTGTTTGGTCTTCTATATCACTAATTCTTTCTTCTACCTCATTTATCCTAACAGTTAGAGCTTCCATTTTTTATTGCATCTCATAATAGCCTTTTTTATATCAATGGTTAAATTTTAGATATTTTATTTCTCCAGAAAGGGATTCTCTAGTGTCTTCTATGCTTTTTTCAAGCCCAGCTAGTATCTTTAAAATCATTATTCTGAACTCTGGTTCTGACATCTTACTCATGTCCATATTCATTAGATGCCTGGCAATCAGTACTGCTTCTTGTTCTCTTTTTTTGAGACGAGTTTTTCCATCTTGTCATTTTGTTCACAGAAGAAAAGATGAATGAGAGAACAAATACTAAAAATACTACTAACAAATACTAAAAATACTAAGCAAATCAGAAGAGACCCGAAACCAGGGGGGAAAAAAAAGGAGAGAGAGAGACTATAAGCAGGCATGTGAGCAGAATAGAACAATTCACTGGATTCTGTGTGTTTTTTAGTCTGTTTTTTAGAAAACTAGATCACAAAATTGTAAAGAAAGAATAACTTGTACATGTACAAAAATAAAATTAAATACAATGAAAAGATAGAGTGTAACTGTAAAAAATGAAAATTAAAAGATAAGGAAAAAACAAAAGAGGAAGAAAAAAACCACCACCATCACAACAACAACAAAAAGAAAAGGAGGCAATATAAACAGGTGAGGAGAACAGAGCAATATACAATCTCCTCAGTGTATTTTGGTCAGTTTGCTAGAGGAAATGACATCTTAAAATCATAAAGAAAAAAAAAAACATATATACAAAATAAAATTAAATACATTGAAAAGATAGAATGTAATTATAAAGATGAAAATTTTAAAAATGACTTTAATGAAACAAAAGAAGAAGAAGAAGAAAAGAATATGATCAAACAGGTGAATAGAACAGAACCATACATTAGATTTGGGGTGTATCTAGGTCTGTTAGAAGAAATTGCATCAAAATGTACTATTAAAGTGCAGTGTTCCAACAATTGTACATGTGTTGACAGAGTTAACAATTATTATCAAGATATAAAGATCTTTATAAAATAAAGATGGTCAAGTGTCTGGGAATAGGACAGGACATCAGGGCAGACAGCACAGAGAAGAGCTCAGGGGAAACTTGGTGCACACAGACCTTGCAGTGTAATAGTCACCCTTGGTGTCTGCAGCACACTCTGTTTCCTTCCCTCTATCATGAGATCTAGCAGTCAGAAATGAACCATGTCTATTCTCAAGATATATGCCAGAGACCTTTCACTCTCATGAGGATCCCACTGTTTAAGATGATCTCTGAACCTCAACAGTAACTTAGCTGTTGTTTAAGAGGCCCTGAAGCTCATAAACAATGTTAAATCACACTGTATGGTAACCTGTGTCTCAAAGGCTGTGAGCACATCAATAAAACTGTTGTGTCTACTCTGATTAGCAGGAACCTGAATACAAGAAGAAAGATAAACTAATGATCTAATAGAAAATAAGTCTTAATGTGATGGGCTTACTCCCTCCTGGGAGTTTTTCTGGCTGTCTGCAAGGCTGGAGCCATTGAGAACAGGATGCCCCTATACCTCTACATTGCTACAGTGCTGACAATGACATGGCCAAACAGGAGTACACAATCCTCCCATTTGGTACAGCAAACCTCAAGAAAGTCATGTGCATTGGAGTGGAGCTTCACCACAACCTGAAGAATATCATCAAGAAAAAATATGGGAAAGATGCCACCAACATGGAGGATAGAAGTGTGTTGACTACTAACATCCTAAAGAATAAAAAAGCAGCTCTGAAGAATGAGACCAAGATAACCACTTACACCCATAAAGTTGTCATTGGCATGGACATGACTGCCTTGGAGTTTTTCCAGGCAGGGAAAAGTGTGATCTGGGCTTCAGATTGTCTGATCACTCAAGTAGGTATATCACATCTGACAAACTGACTGACCTGTACAAATTCTTCACCAAAACTAACCAGTGGTGTCTATGGAACATCTCTTTAACCAAGGTGACTTGGAATCTCAAAAATAATTCACAGCCAGGACAAGAATTTAGGTGGTAGATAATGGTCTCAACAGTTATCAACTCAAAACAGATTTCCAAGATTTCCTAAGTGAGAAATCTTATAACTTCCTCCTGCTTAAAATGAACCAAATTGGCTCTGAGACCAAGTCTTTTCAGGCATGCAAGTTGGTCTAGTCCAATGCATGGGACTTGATGATGTCTCATCCCTCTAGGGAGACCAAAGACACATTTGTTGCTGGCCTGGTGTTGGGGTTCTGCTCCAGACAAATCAAAAGTGGTACACCTTGCTGATCTGAGCACTTCACCAAATATAGCCGGCACCTCAGAAATAAAGAGCCACTGGGCAGCAAGGTTAAGTTTACTGGCAGGAACTCCAGAGACCCTATGTGAGCATGTGAGCTCCTGAGTCTTTCTGGCACTATTGGAATGATTAGACCTTTGCCCCTGAGGTTCCCACAGATAGCTCAGGGTCCCAATTGACACTTGGAATTCCCTTAATAGTTAACTCCCCTCTTTCATCCATGTGATGTTCTCTCACTGATTCTTTAGAAGCAGGGGCCAAACATGACCATCCAGAACCCTCTTGGAAACTCAAGCTCTGTAATCATGCAATTGGCTCAAAACACTCTTTTTCTCACCTTGCTTCTCATCAAGTGTCTGGAGCCATGTGTATTCACAGTGTAATCTCAGAGATGTCTACAGGCAAGATACTCAGTAAATTTGAGGTCACCAAAAGGCCTCAGTGACCAATTAAAAAAGAACAAGAAGAAGAAGAAGAAGAAAAAGAAGAAGAAAATTCAACTAGGTTATCAGAAAGCATATTTAATTAATACAAATTCACTTCAGGGAAAAATGTCAAGTGAAACAATGTTTACTAAGTACTAAAAAATGCTAACCATGTTTTAGGATATAATGATTTTCATTGTGCAACCATGACATCTTAATTTTTTTTTAATTTTTTATGTGAGTTGTAATATACATTAAACTATATGGGTCACAACCATACAACTTCATGATTTTCACACAGATTCTTGTATAATCACAAACACATCAAGAATAGGTCTTCACCATTATTCTAAAAGTCCATTAATGTTTCTTCTAATCACAATCCCCTCTCTTTCCCCAAAATAAACACTATCCAGAATTCTAACACAAGACTGTAGTCTTGGCTGCTTTGTATTTTATCTAAATGTAATCATATAGTATCCATTCATTTGGATCTGTCTGAGTTCAGTTACTTGACATGCTGTTTGTGTGATCCATCCTCATTTCTGAGTTGTTTCTTTTCAGTTCATGTGTTTTCATGGCAATATAATGTCTCATATAGCAATATATCAAAATTTATATATCCTTTCAACTCTCATGAACACTAAGGTTATTTGGAATTTTGATTATTAAGAAGAATGTTACAAAACATCAAAACCATCAACATAAAACATCAAAAAACATTCTTGAATATAAAATCCTCATACATGTGGATGTATTCCTGTTGTTACAGGACTTAATTAACTAATTAAACCTTATTACTAACTCTAACATAAACCCTAGGATTCTAGGTATGCAAAAGTGAGTTGAAACTCAGAAGAGCTATGAACCAGGAGTCAAAGTGATCAGAAAAAACATAGCCATTAAATGGACTGTAACACAGCTTTGAAACATCTCGCATCCTTGAAATAAGCTTCATTGAGTTAACTGATCAAAATTATCTATCAAATATTATCAGTACAAGCATAATCGACCAAACTACTCAGGTAAAAGTCCTATAGATAGGCCTACATAAGTAAATAAAGGTATCACATGTTTAGTAATTGTTACTTTGCCAAAATGCCAAATAATAAAGCCAGAACAAAGCGAAAGACAGAAAACAACAAAAATATCTTATCCATAGACACCCTATTGCTTACATTTCATTCTAATGAAAAGAAAAGCCATAATAACTGGCTTGGTAAATATGCCTGGGCCTGACAACACAGAGTCCCTCTCACTGAGCCTGTAATATTGCCGCTGAATGCAGAATGCTTAACCAATTCACAGTAAACACTAAGGTGAGCCTTAAGTATGGCACAGTCCTTGGAGGAGTTCAGCTAGCCAGTGTGATAGATTGTAGTAGATTGATCACATTGGATCCTTTCTACCCTTGACTAGTAAATAATTCTAGTAAATCCATTTTGGATTGATTTATGTCCTAGGTTATGAAGACCTACCTTAAAGCTTCCCACAGTTTACTTAAACTTTAGACAGGTTTCTTCCAGACTATAGGCCACTGACCTGTCTTTTTTTTTTTTAATAGAATTTACTTTTAATTATAAATTTTTATTTTATCCCTTTGGAATGTGTATAAATTTTCTCCCAAATTCTTACCAGTTGTCTTTTTTTTTTTTTTTTTAAACTCAGGAAATTGTCTGTCTCAAGGACTTAGAAACAATCTCTTTGAAATGTAAACTTCAAAGAAGATAACACTCTTTATCTAGTCTCTGAAGGAGGGTAGGCTTCTAAATTCAATTAGCAACAATTAGCAAATGTAGATAGCCTGCTCCCAGAGAAAAACATTTGCAAACTCAGGAATAATTCAATGTGTTGGATACATACCACTGATAACCCCAACCCGAAGGTCCTCTAATACTTTTCCACTAGCTCATCTCAGTCCTTAAAATCTCTCCTTTTGTAGTGAACTTGAGTTCAGTCCCCTTCCCTATTGCAATAATTTCAAATAAGGTCTCCCTTAGTTGTTTAACATTGTCTGGTGCAATTTTTGTTTTGTCATGGGTGTGGCTACGTGTTTGTGTTTTCTCTCTCTGTCTGTGGTGTCTTGGCCAGCAAATTTACTCAAGAATGAGTTTACTGGGCGCCTAGGTGGCTCAGTGGGTTAAGCCGCTGCCTTCGGCTCAGTTCATGATCTCAGGGTCCTGGGATCGAGTCCCGCATCAGGCTCTTTGCTCAGCAGGGCGCCTGCTTCTCTCTCTCTCTCTCTCTCTCTGCCTGCCTCTCTGTCTACTTGTGATTTCTCTCTGTCAAATAAATAAATAAATAAATAGAATCTTAAAAAAAAAAAAAAAGAATGAGTTTACTGATTTATTGTAATGGGGTCATGAACAGTGCCTTGGGAAAGCACTCCACAGTATGGCAAAGCTGGTATAACAATGAGCACAATGTGCATGGATTCCTTTAAACTTAATGCCTATAACATTCCCAGTGTATAGAATACTTTTGTCCAAGTGCCCTCTCACCATTGCTCCCAGTGACACAATTGAGTTTTTGTTGTTGTTGTTTTTGTCTCATTTAGCAACTTTGGGCCTTATGGATGAGAAGTCCTAGTTTGGAAAGGAGGAACGTATTTACTGAAGAACATGTGAAGGATTTCACTAAACTTGAAATTATTGACTTAACTTAGTTATTTTGAGCTCCTTATGCCAATAAAACAACAATCAAAAAGAAAGTTAACTATATTAGCAGAGATAATGGACCACAATTATCATAAGGAGGTGGGGTTGCTGCTGTGTAATATGCAGGGAAAAGTACATCTGGAATACTTATTATTAATACTTTATTATTATTAATACTAATAAGATTCCTTAGGGGACCTCTTAATGCTTTCACTGAGCCAAAATCTTATGGCAATTGCAGAAAACAAAATCTGATGAAGACATGATAACAAAAGTAATGGAAGCCTCAGGCATGAATCATAGTATGATTATCACATGTGCTCGTACTCTTGGCTAGTTAAGTGCTGACTCAATTTGAGGCTAAATCTAAGATGAGCAGCAGAAGACGAATGTAAAGAATATCAGCTGTGGTCAGCTTCAGGATCAACTGCAGCAATTGGTTATATATTCTTGTAATATGTTGGTTATAATTGCTGTTTTAAATTTCAACCAACTTTAAGGAACAGTAAAATTAAGAGATTTGGGCATTTAACATAGGGACTGAATAACGTAAGGTGAAGACAGTAGCTTTTTTTGCTACGTCTGACCAATACACAAGTAGTTCAGCATATTATTGGCTAGTTTCCAGTGCCAATCTCTGTATCCTGTGCCTTAGGACTTTTTCTGGGAGCACAAAAGGCTATAGTCTGTGAATTTTTAGTGCTGGAAATGTTCAGGGACTTCACAACACTCTGGGAGTAGATGAATAAATATACAGCTCCCTCGCCTCTCAAGTAAGATAATTTTGAGGTGTAATTTTATATGACTTTCCAGAGTTTTCTCTGTGGATTGAATTCCATTTGTTGACCACAATAGCTAACCAAAATGTTCCCTTCTGGTTATCTTCTTTTCCTGTCATTTTATCACATTTCAACCATGACATTTGTGCTTCAGAATAATTATATCCACTCAATTTTTTATCTCAATATCTGCTTCTAGGAAACAAATAAACAAAAACAAAACCCAGCAACAATGCACATATGCTTATATGATATAATCTCTGACCACTGACTGACAAAAGGAACAGGTAATTTTTATGTCCTATGACATGCACAATGGTGGATACCTGTATAATTTTATAAGATCCTCAAAGAATGGTATTTCTAGATCAAACAACTTCCTTGCCTCTTTTTTAATTCATGAAAGATATAATGAATGCATTTTTCATATAAATCTGTATAATCACAATGAGATAAATCTATCTTGATTACTTACTTGATCTTAGTTCTAGATAAATTTCTCAAATTTCATTTCTCAAAAATACTAACAAAATAATTAAGTCCTTGGTAAATTGTATAGGATTTGAAGTATATTCTGGAATAAGTTAAAAGAAATTTAAATAAACACCCCACAACATTTGCTCATGAACATTGCCTTTACTTTAAATTCAAATTAGGAGTCATTCTCATGAAAGAATATTTACTACTTATTATTTTACTTTTTAAAAAATGGAACTGAAAAGGTTTACATTGGGTCAGCATATGATTTAAAATATGGAATTATGTACACCAATAATGAAGCAACAGAAAGAGAAATTAAGAAAACAATTATATTTGCATTGCACCAAAAATAGTAAGATACCTAGGAATAAACCTAACCAAAGAGGTGAAAGACCTCTGAAAACTATAAAACATAAATGAAAGAAATTAGAGACAACACAACAAAATGGAAAGACATTCCATGCTCATGGATTGGAAGAACAAATATTGTTAAAATGTCTATGCTACCCGAAGCAATCTAAACATTCATTACAATCCCTATCAAAATACCAACAGCATTTTTCATAGAACTAGAACAAAATGTCCTGAAATCCGCATGGAACCATGTAAGTCTCTAAATAGCCAAAACAATCTTCAAAAAGAAGAGAAAAGCTAGAGGCATAACAATTCCAGACAACAAGTTACATTACAAAGCTGTAATAATCAAAACAGTAGAGTACTGGCATTAAAAACACACATAGATCAATAGAATGGGATAGAAAACCCAGAAATAAACCCACAACTGTATGGTTGATGAATTCTGGACAAAGTATGAAAGAATATCCAATGGGAGAAAAGACAATCTATCCAACAAATAGTGTTGGGAAAACTGGATAATAACACACAAAAGAATAAAATTAAACCACTTTCTTATACCATACATAAAAATAAATTCAAGGGGCACCTGGGTAGCTCAGTGGTTTAAAGCCTCTGCCTTTGGCTCCAGGGTCCTGGGATCGAGCTCCGCTTTGGGCTTTCTGCTTCGCAGGGAGCCTGCTTCCTCCTCTCTCTCTCTCTGCCTACTTGTGATCTCTGTCAAATAAATAAAATCTTATAAATAAATAAATAAATAAATAAATAAATCCAAAATGGATTAAAGACCTAAAGGTGATACCTGAAGTCATAAAAATCTTAGTAGTGAGTGGTGGTAGTAACTTCTCAGATGTTAGCTTTAGTTTTTTTTTTTTTTTTTTTCTAGCTACATCCCCCAAGGCAAGGGAAACAAAAGCAAAAATAAACTATTAGGACCCACTCAAACAAAAAGCTTCACACAGTAAAATAAACAACCAATAAAACTAAAAGGCAGCCTACAGAATGGGAGAAGATATTTGTAAATGACATATCTAATTCATCTTATGAAGGGTTGGTATCCAAAATATATAAAGAACTTATAAAACTCAACACCCCCAAAATGTATAATCCAGTTAAAAATGGGAGGAAAACTTGAACAGACATTGCTCCACAAAAGACATGCAAATAGGCAACAGACACATGAAAATATGCTCATTATCAGGGAAATACAAATCAAAACCATAGTGAGGTATCACCTCACACGTGTCAGAATGGCTAAAATCAACACAAGAAACAATAGGTGTTGGTGAAGATGTGGAGAAAAAGGAACCTAGCGCACTTGTGGGAATGCAATATGATGGAGCCACTCTGGAAAACAGTATTGAGGTTCCTTAAAAATTTAAAGATAAAACTATTCCTATGACTCAAAGATTTACCCAAACAATATAAAATTTTAATCCAAATGGATACATGCACCCTTATGTTTATATCAGCATTATTTACAATAGCCAAGATACAGAAGCAGCCCAAGTGAGCCCAAGTATCCATCCATTGATGAATGGATAAAAAAGAGGTGGTATGCGTGTGCATGTGTGTGTGTGTGTGTGTGTGTGAATATATATAGTCATAAGAAATAAGGATATCTTGCCAGTTGCAATGAAATAGATATAGCTAGAAAGTATAATGCTAAGTGAAATAACTCAGTTAAAGAAAAACAAATACCATATGATTTCACTCATATGTGGAATTTAAGAGCACAGGGGGAAAAAAGAGCTAAAGAGAGAGAGACAAACCAAGAAATAGACTCTTACTTATAGAGAACAAACTGATGGTTACCAGAGAGAAGGTGAGAGAAGGAATGGGTGAAATAGCTGATGAAGATTAAAGATCATATTTATAATACCACTGGGTGTTGTATGAAAGTGTCAAATTACTATATTGTACACCTGAAACTAATATAATACTGTACATTAACTAACAGGAATTAAAATAAAAACTTAAAAAAATAATAAAGTTCTATTTCACAAAAAGTGAGGAAAGAACAAGAACAAATAATTTTCAGGGAGAAAAAAACACATGAATGATAATCATATGAAAATATGTTCAATTTAATAGTGATCAAAGAGGGGAGGAGTCAAGATGGCGGAGAAGTAGCAAGCTGAGACTGCTTCAGCTAGCCGGAGATCAGCTAGATAGCTTATCTAAAGATTGCAAACACCTGAAAATCCATCGGCAGATCGAAGAGAAGAAGAACAGCAATTCTGGAAACAGAAAAACAACCACTTTCTGAAAGGTAGGACCGGCGGAGAAGTGAATCCAAAGCGACGGGAAGATAGACCCCGGGGGGAGGGGCCGGCTCCCGGCAAGCGGCGGAGCAACCGCGCACAAAATCAGGACTTTTAAAAGTCTGCTCCGCGGAGGGACATCGCTCCAGAGGCTAAACCGGAGCGAAGCCCACGCGGGGTCAGCGTGGCCTCAGGTCCCGCAGGGTCACAGAAGGATCGGGGGTGTCTGAGTGTCGCAGAGCTTGCGGGTATTGGAACGGGAAAGCCGGCTACAGAGACAGAGCCGACAGTAAGCTCGCAGCTCCGTGTTACCTTGAACCGGTCGCAGGCTCGGTGAGCTCGGAGCGCGGCCGGAGGTCAGGCAGACGGGAGTAACTGGGCGCTGTTCTCTGAGGGCGCACTGAGGAGTGGGGCCCTGGGCTCTCGGCTCCTCCGGGCCGGAGACCAGGAGGCCGCCATTTGTATTCCCGTCCTCTGGAACTCTACGGAAAGCGCTCAGGGAACAAAAGCTCCTGAAAGCAAACCCGAGCGGATTACTCACCCCGGCCCCGGGTAAGGGCGGTGTAATTCCGCCTGGGGCAAAGACACTTGAGAATCACTACACCAGGCCCCTCCCCCAGAAGATCAACAAGAAATCCAGCCGAGACCAAGCTCACCTACCAAGGAGTGCGGTTTCAATACCAAGGAGAGCAGCAGAATTCCAGAGGAGGAGAAAGCCAAGCACGGAACTCATGGCTTTTTTCCTGTGATTTTTTTTAGTCTTGCAGTTAATTTAATTTTTTCTTTTTCATGTTTTTTTTTTTTTTTCTCGCCTTCGGGTAAAATTTTTTTTTTTTTTAACTGTTACCTTTTTCTTTTTTAACGATTTTTTACTAGTTTATCTAATATATATATATATTTTTTTACATTTTTCTTAGGTGTTTTCTTTTTTTAAAAAAAAATTCTTTTCTTTTTTTTTTTTTTTTTTTTTTTTTTTTTTTTTTTTTTTTTTTTCTTTTTTCTTTCTTCCTTTTTGAACCTCTTTTTATCCCCTTTCTCCCCACTCACGATTTTGGATCTCTTCTAATTTGGCTAAAGCATATTTTCCTGGGGTTGTTGCCACCCTTTTAGTATTTTACTTGCCCCTTCATTTACTCTTATCTGGACAAAATGACAAGACGTAAAAATTCACCACAAAAAAAAGAACAAGAGGCAGTACCGAAGGCTAGGGACCTAATCAATACAGACATCGGTAATATGTCAGATCTAGAGTTCAGAATGACAATTCTCAAGGTTCTAGCCGGGCTCGAAAAAGGCATGGAAGATATTAGAGAAACCCTCTCGAGAGATATAAAAGCCCTTTCTGGAGAAATAAAAGAACTAAAATCTAACCAAGTTGAAATCAAAAAAGCTATTAATGAGGTGCAATCAAAAATGGAGGCTCTCACTGCTAGGATAAATGAGGCAGAAGAAAGAATTAGTGATATAGAAGACCAAATGACAGAGAATAAAGAAGCTGATCAAAAGAGGGACAAACAGCTACTGGACCACGAGGGGAGAATTCGAGAAATAAGTGACACCATAAGACGAAACAACATTAGAATAATTGGGATTCCAGAAGAAGAAGAAAGTGAGAGGGGAGCAGAAGGTATACTGGAGAGAATTATTGGGGAGAATTTCCCCAATATGGCAAAGGGAACAAGCATCAAAATTCAGGAGGTTCAGAGAATGCCCCTCAAAATAAATAAGAATAGGCCCACACCCCGTCACATAATAGTAAAATTTACAAGTCTCAATGACAAAGAGAAAATCCTGAAAGCAGCCCGGGAAAAGAGGTCTGTAACATACAATGGTAAAAATATTAGATTGGCAGCTGACTTATCCACAGAGACCTGGCAGGCCAGAAAGAGCTGGCATGATATTTTCAGAGCACTAAACGAGAAAAACATGCAGCCAAGAATACTATATCCAGCTAGGCTATCATTGAAAATAGAAGGAGAGATTAAAAGCTTCCAGGACAAACAACAACTGAAAGAATTTGCAAATACCAAACCAGCTCTACAGGAAATATTGAAAGGGGTCCTCTAAGCAAAGAGAGAGCCTACAAGTGGTAGATCAGAAAGGAACAGAGACCATATACAGTAACAGTCACCTTACAGGCAATACAATGGCACTAAATTCATATCTCTCAATAGTTACCCTGAATGTGAATGGGCTAAATGCCCCTGTCAAAAGACACAGGGTATCAGAATGGATAAAAAAACAAAACCCATCTATATGTTGCCTCCAAGAAACACATTTTAAGCCCGAAGACACCTCCAGATTTAAAGTGAGGGGGTGGAAAAGAATTTACCATGCTAATGGACATCAGAAGAAAGCAGGAGTGGCAATCCTTATATCAGATCAATTAGATTTTAAGCCAAAGACTGTAATAAGAGATGAGGAAGGACACTATATCATACTCAAAGGGTCTGTCCAACAAGAAGATTTAACAATTTTAAATATCTATGCCCCCAACGTGGGAGCAGCCAACTATATAAACCAATTAATAACAAAATCAAAGAAACACATAAACAACAATACAATAATAGTAGGGGACTTTAATATTCCCCTCACTGAAATGGACAGGTCATCCAAGCAAAAGATCAGCAAGGAAATAAAGGCCTTAAATGACACACTGGACCAGATGGACATCACAGATATATTCAGAATATTTCATCCCAAAGCAACAGAATACACATTCTTCTCTAGTGCACATGGTACATTCTCCAGAATAGATCACATCCTCGGTCCTAAATCAGGACTCAACCGGTATCAAAAGATTGGGATCATTCCCTGCATATTTTCAGACCACAATGCTCTAAAGCTAGAACTCAACCACAAAAGGAAGTTTGGAAAGAACCCAAATACATGGAGACTAAACAGTATCCTTCTAAAGAATGAATGGGTCAACCGGGAAATTAAAGAAGAATTGAAAAAAATCATGGAAACAAATGATAATGAAAATACAACGGTTCAAAATCTGTGGGACACAACAAAGGCAGTCCTGAGAGGAAAATATATAGCGGTACAAGCCTTTCTCAAGAAACAAGAAAGGTCTCAGGTACACAACCTAACCCTACACCTAAAGGAGCTGGAGAAGGAACAAGAAAGAAACCCTAAGCCCAGCAGGAGAAGAGAAATCATAAAGATCAGAGCAGAAATCAATGAAATAGAAACCAAAAAAACAATAGAACAAATCAACGAAACTAGGAGCTGGTTCTTTGAAAGAATTAATAAAATTGATAAACCCCTGGCCCGACTTATCAAAAAGAAAAGAGAAAGGACGCAAATAAATAAAATAATGAATGAAAGAGGAGAGATCACAACTAACACCAAGGAAATACAAACTATTATAAGAACATACTATGAGCAACTCTACGGCAATAAATTTGACAATCTGGAAGAAATGGATGCATTCCTAGAAACATATAAACTACCACAACTGAACCATGAAGAAATAGAAAGCCTGAACAGACCCATAACCAGTAAGGAGATTGAAACAGTCATTAAAAATCTCCAAACAAACAAAAGCCCAGGGCCAGACGGCTTCCCGGGGGAATTCTACCAAACATTTAAAGAAGAACTAATTCCTATTCTCCTGAAACTGTTCCAAAAAATAGAAATGGAAGGAAAACTTCCAAACTCATTTTATGAGGCCAGCATCACCTTGATCCCAAAACCAGACAAGGATCCCACCAAAAAAGAGAGCTATAGACCGATATCCTTGATGAACACAGATGCGAAAATACTCAACAAAATACTAGCCAATCGGATTCAACAGTACATTAAAAAGATTATTCACCACGACCAAGTGGGATTTATTCCAGGGCTGCAAGGTTGGTTCAACATCCGCAAATCAGTCAATGTGATACAACACATCAATAAAAGTAAGAACAAGAACCATATGATACTCTCAATAGATGCTGAAAAAGCATTTGACAAAGTACAACATCCCTTCCTGATCAAAACTCTTCAAAGTGTAGGGATAGAGGGCACATACCTCAATATCATCAAAGCCATCTATGAAAAACCCACCGCAAATATCATTCTCAATGGAGAAAAACTGAAAGCTTTTCCGCTAAGGTCAGGAACACGGCAGGGATGTCCATTATCACCACTGCTATTCAACATCGTACTAGAGGTCCTAGCCTCAGCAATCAGACAACAAAAGGAAATTAAAGGCATCCAAATCGGCAAAGAAGAAGTCAAATTATCACTCTTCGCAGATGATATGATACTATATGTGGAAAACCCAAAAGACTCCACTCCAAAACTGCTAGAACTTATACAGGAATTCAGTAAAGTGTCAGGATATAAAATCAATGCACAGAAATCAGTTGCATTTCTCTACACCAACAGCAAGACAGAAGAAAGAGATATTAAGGAGTCAATCCCATTTACAATTGCATCCAAAACCATAAGATACCTAGGAATAAACCTAACCAAAGAGACACAGAATCTATACTCAGAAAACTATAAAGTACTCATGAAAGAAATTGAGGAAGACACAAAGAAATGGAAAAATGTTCCATGCTCCTGGATTGGAAGAATAAATATTGTGAAAATGTCTATGCTACCTAAAGCAATCTACACATTTAATGCAATTCCTATCAAAGTACCATCCATCTTTTTCAAAGAAATGGAACAAATAATTCTAAAATTTATATGGAACCAGAAAAGACCTCGAATAGCCAAAGGGATATTGAAAAAGAAAGCCAACGTTGGGGGCATCACAATTCCGGACTTCAAGCTCTATTACAAAGCTGTCATCATCAAGACAGCATGGTACTGGCACAAAAACAGACACATAGATCAATGGAACAGAATAGAGAGCCCAGAAATAGACCCTCAACTCTATGGTCAACTAATCTTCGACAAAGCAGGAAAGAATGTCCAATGGAAAAAAGACAGCCTTTTCAATAAATGGTGCTGGGAAAATTGGACAGCCACATGCAGAAAAATGAAATTGGACCATTTCCTTACACCACACACAAAAATAGACTCAAAATGGATGAAGGACCTCAATGTACGAAAGGAATCCATCAAAATCCTTGAGGAGAACACGGGCAGCAACCTCTTCGACCTCTGCCGCAGCAACATCTTCCTAGGAACAACGCAAAAGGCAAGGGAAGCAAGGGAAAAAATGAACTACTGGGATTTCATCAAGATCAAAAGCTTTTGCACAGCAAAGGAAACAGTTAACAAAATCAAAAGACAACTGACAGAATGGGAGAAGATATTTGCAAACGACATATCAGATAAAGGACTAGTGTCCAGAATCTATAAAGAACTTAGCAAACTCAACACCCAAAGAACAAATAATCCAATCAAGAAATGGGCAGAAGACATGAACAGACATTTCTGCAAAGAAGACATCCAGATGGCCAACAGACACATGAAAAAGTGCTCCATATCACTTGGCATCAGGGAAATACAAATCAAAACCACAATGAGATATCACCTCACACCAGTCAGAATGGCTAAAATCAACAAGTCAGGAAATGACAGATGCTGGCGAGGATGCGGAGAAAGGGGAACCCTCCTACACTGTTGGTGGGAATGCAAGCTGGTGCAGCCACTCTGGAAAACAGCATGGAGGTTCCGCAAAATGTTGAAAATAGAACTGCCCTATGACCCAGCAATTGCACTATTGGGTATTTACCCTAAAGATACAAATGTAGTGATCCAAAGGGACACATGCACCCGAATGTTTATAGCAGCAATGTCCACAATAGCCAAACTATGGAAAGAACCTAGATGTCCATCAACAGATGAATGGATCAAGAAGATGTGGTATATATACACAATGGAATACTATGCAGCCATCAAAAGAAATGAAATCTTGCCATTTGCAACAACATGGATGGAACTAGAGCGTATCATGCTTAGCGAAATAAGTCAAGCAGAGAAAGACAACTATCATATGATCTCCCTGATATGAGGAAGTGGTGATGCAACATGGAGGCTTAAGTGGGTAGAAGAATAAATGAAACAAGATGGGATTGGGAGGGAGACAAACCATAAGTGACTCTTAATCTCACAAAACAAACTGAGGGTTGCCGGGGGGAGGGGGTTGGGGAGAAGGGGGTGGGATTATGGACATTGGGGAGGGTATGTGATTTGGTGAGTGCTGTGAAGTGTGTAAACCTGGTGATTCACAGACCTGGGGATAAAAATATATGTATATAAAAAATATATGTTTATAAAAAATAAAAAATAAAAAAAAAAAAAAAAAAAAAAAAAAAAAAAAAAAAAAAAAAAAAAAAAAAAGAAAGAAATAACCCAAACAGAATCAGATCCAAGCAAATTTCAGAAAGTGTTATATGGTTAAGCAGGTAAAGTGGTGTTGATTATATTTGTACATTTCAGGTATTATTTAAACTTAGAAAATTAAATTTAAATTGTACTTAGAAAAAAAAAAAAAAAAAAAAAAAAAAAAAATAGTGATCAAAGAGCTATACACTGAAATGAAATACCAGTTTTTGATTGCCAAAGCTGCAAAGACTTAAATGTGTTTTTCATTTTTGTAATGGGTGAAGTGAGTAAAATGGACACTCAAAAAAATGTTGGGGGAAGTATAAAGTGAAACATGTTATAAAGCTGCTAAAAAAAATAGGGTGATGGGGCACCTGGGTGGCTCAGTGGGTTAAAGCCTCTGCCTTGGGCTCAGGTTGTGATCCCAGGGTCCTGAGATCGAGACCCGCATCAGACTCTCTGCTCAGTGGGGAGCCTGCTTCCTCCTCTCTCTCTGCCTGCCTCTCTGCCTACTTGTGATCTCTGTCAAAGAAATAAATAAAATCTTAAAAAAAAAATAGGGTGACATTTAAAAAAAATAAGAATATGGAATTCTGATATTGCTTTCTAACTCACAGAAGCTGGAATTTTTAGTTCAAATGTGAATGAAATAAACATCACAATTGGTTATGTGAGAAACTCGGATTTATAGAACAAAAGTACATTATTCCCTAACTATGTTTTTGTTGTGTTCTTTGTCAAGGTAAAAATATAGGATACTTCACTGATTTGCTTATTGTGTTCCTGCCTGCCATTTATTTTTCCATAATAAATTTTTATATGGAAGAAATTTATTCAGTTTGGCTTTTTAATCATTGTACTTCATTTTAATTACAATTATATCTTTCAATCATTTTACTGTATTTTCAGGGTTTCTTTTTGTTTAGTACCCTCTATCTTTGGTCACACTGCTTCCAAGAATGAAGAGATAGATCAGAGGAAGAGTGGCAGGCAGCAAAGCAAAGTTTATTGATCCATACTACAAAGCTCTGGAAGAAGGAGGGGACCCCAGAGGGTTGCCACTGGAATTTCTAAGTCTAGGGTTTTTTATGATACTGTTGGTTTTAATCTGATTAACACTCCAATTACCTGTCATCCAAGGTTTTGTTCATGTGTTCTTCTACCTATCAAGGAGTTCTTCAGTGGGAAAGGGTGGAAAGCTCCTTCCAAGGTGGTGTAAAATCCTTTAAAGGGTGATTTCCTCTTAGGGTGGGGAAGTCCCTTGTCCCTGACTGCCTTTCTTCTGACTATCCTTCATTATTATTTTTATCATTTTGCAAGAATAATTTTATGGCCATTAGAAATGAGAATGTTTTAACATAAATTAAAACACATTTAACCTGATTATTATATCTATGCAGTTGATTCACTTTAAGGAAGCTCAAAAGAAGCATCAACTATTTTTTATTTAACAATTTGTATTTTATGAATATAACCTTTGAAGTTGGGATAGGAGCCCAGAGGGAAACCTGAAAGAAAAAACTTTGGGTTTTTGTTTGTTTTTTCCCCTTTGCTTCTTTCCCTGCTTTATTCTTGCTAGGACCCACATCCTTGCCCTACACAAACCTTAATGTATGTCCTCCTTGTAAGGGACCAAGAGATAATTCTATCTTTGGAGTCTTCCAGCACAATAGATGATATCTAAAGAATGATCAGACAGAGCCACCATGTGCCTATTCCAGACCGCTGGCTCTATATATCTTGACATCAAGACCCCTGGCTTCAGGGAATAAATGACCTGTGAAGGACACCTGAACTCTCTTCTTGTTTTAACCAGTTCCTGGAGGCCTGAAACAACCCGTGCACCAGATCACAACTGCCAATAAAAACCCCAGATCCCAAGCAAAAATGAGACTCCTCCCTTTCCCTTCCAAGCCTCCGAGATGCTCCTAGATGCTCATTCTGTATCTCTCTGTATCTCTCTACATATCTTCAGTAAAACTCTTTCACCTGCAGGCTCGTGTTTGATTTCTATCCTGCAAGAAGCAAGAGCTGGTTCTGTAGGACCCTTTCTGGGTCCTTGGACCTAGCCTGCCTGCATCAAAGTGGTTATTATAGTTGTTATCAAATAACATTCTACACAAAGCCACAATATACCCAACATAAAACCTTTTCAGATTTTTGACTGACCCATAGAATAAAATATGTGTGTATCGCTATGTGTATATTTAATTAATTTTATTGTCCAAATAATAAAGCATTTCCCAGTTTGAAGTGCGTCCACAACCATATTATGTCTTAGAAAGGTTTAGATATAGACTAGCCAATGATTGAATGTATAAAAACCACATAATCACTGCCATATTCAACACATAGTTAAATGATTGTTATTTTAGAACTATCTTTTCAGTACTTTCTTCACTCTTGAGTTTAAATTCCCAAAGTTAAATGTTTACAAATGTCTAATAGCAGGGATATGCTTTTTGATATAATGGATAAAATGAATAGTTATTATAGTCCTAAAGAATTACACTGTTTGTGAAATTTCTATCCTAGGAAAATGTGCTATTTACTTTATATAAATAGGCGTTTTTAAAAGTACTAGGAATCTGTTTTTCTTATATGCTAGAAAAATTTCCAGCAAGTCCCAGAGACCAAGTGGATAACTCTATCTTGGCCCTTATGTACTTTATTCCCCCACGACCTTCAGAGACCTCTTTGGTTATTAGCATAACATTTTCTCACCTCTCAGGTCTCCATTTATGCTTCAACAGCCTCATTTACATTTGGCTTACTCACTCAGCAATACTGCAGAGCTTCTTAGAAGGAAATAAGCTATCTTTGGACAGGAAATTTAACCAATAACTCTAGATTTACATTTTTAAAAATGTCTCTATTTTCATTCCTATCAATGGGACTTGATGGATTTTCTGGGACTTGGCTCTTTCCTTTTATTTATTGTTTATGTCAGCCTATATTTCTCCAATTTTTATTCTTTTTTCTGTTTTTCTAAATAGGAGTAGGTGCAATCTATTTTATCCTGTTTCCTTTCTTTAAAGTCCTTTGCTCCACCCAAACAATATTTATCCATAGATACCCTATCATCAGAATTGTTTTGTAAACATCTGAGTAGGGCTGTATATCAGATTGGTTTATCAAGGCACCAGAGTATAATATAACTGAATACTAATTTTACTTCGGAAAGATCATGCAATTTGTTTACTTGGTTTTGCAAACACTTGAGGGTGCTATGGAAAGTTAGAGCATTGATGTTCAAATCATTTCAATAACTTCAGACTGCCTCCTGGCAGTCATTTTATGTTTTGTTCCTACAGAAGTTTTGATTAGATAGATCAAAGTTGGTTCTCAAATCATAAGGAAAAAATGAAAAAGTCAGCATGAATTTTTACACAAATCAGGGCAGAATGGTCCAGATTAGAAGGAGAAAAAAGAACTAAAAGATGCAGCTTAGATTGTAAAGTAATTTTAATGTAATTGAATTGAGATATGCAAATATACTTAAAAACTGTCTGATGTAAGTGCATCTAAAAGCAGATCCTGAATCACAGCAGGGTCCTTAATATAATAGAGAAGTCAATGAGAAAAATAATTGTAACTGTAAATCCATAGTTTATAGTGGGTCTAAAGTAGTATTTCTTTTATGTAAACAAGACTGAACTGCTTTTTAAGCTGGTGGGCAATAGCTTAGAGAAAGCTTGTTAAGTTGTTTTATTTTTTCTGTGTCCCTGCATCAATTGGATGACAATTTAATTATAGATATGATGACTTATGAAATCAATAGATACATATTAAAATTAAGTTTGCGTCTTTAAAAGCATAATTTGTATAACCAATGGATAGATGGTGATGATGTTCTACTATGGAAAATTCAAGTAAAGATTATATTTTATAAGCTAGAAAGTAAGAAAGTATAGGATAATAAGGAAGTTACTGTTTTGCCTGTTACGATTATTCAATTGAACCCTATTCTCTATAGCTTTCTTTTACAAGTGGTTGCTAAGCTACAGTGAATTGAATTCTGATGATCAAATAGTTTTATAAATACTTGCAGGGGAATTTCATAGTGATTTTGAATAACACAAATAAAAAGGTAACGTAACGTGTTTTAAAAATAAGTAAGTGTTGAATTCTGGTAGAAGACAGAATCCAAATCTTGTACAATTTCAGCCTTTGACTGAGAGGTTACCTTAGGGATTAAGGCATATGATCTTTTGAAATAAAATGAATTGTCATCAGAAGATCTATTTTGCATATTTCTTCTTGAACAATTCAGCTGTCATGACTAAAATATGCAGGTGAAATGTATAAATAATAAAACCGGAGACATTAAAAACCCAAGCCTTCCTATTTGTCTAGTGATAGAAAATATAAACCTCTATTGAGATGAAATTTTAGCCTTGTCTATGAAATTCCAGAAAAGCAATTTGAGTACTTTTGAAAAGGAAGTTTTAGTTATTTAATTATCATGATTTAATATTGAAAGTATTTGTAGTTTCCTTTATACTTAGCTGATTACTGCAACTTTATAATTTAGTTATGAACTCTAATTGATTCAAGACTGAGTTGCACTGCTTACTTTTTTTTTCTTATAGTTGATTTGATTTGATTTATTTTGTTTTACCTCATTTAAAATAATAAAGGATAGAGACACAGTGAAATCATGCCTGGGGATATATTTGTTTAGAAACAAAAACTTAATCTATATATTTAGATGGTGGTGATCCTAACACATTCTGACTCAAAAAGTGTTTATTTTTCAGGTGGACCCTGTCACTACTATCTTTCAATTAATTCTTAAAAACAAGTGGAGCTCTAGCAAGAAAATGTACCACTAAAAGCAAGAATTTGTAGTATTTTTTTTTTGAATTCGTAGTATCTTTAAGAGATATTAAAAAAAAAAAAATACATCCCAGGAAAAGATACATGTAAAATAATCAGTACACATATTATCTTCTCCCTTTTTACCAAGAAACACAATAAATAGGCAGATTATAGTCTTGGTTACATTCTATGCAAATAATAAAGGAGAAGAGAGGGTGTAACCAAGCCAATATGATTTCACTCCTTCTCAAGTCTGAAACTGTACTAGGTGTGTTGTCATATAAAGAAAACTTTTATTTGCAGCAAAGAAGATCACAGGGAATGACTTCCAAAGCCATGACTCCAGGAGAGAGGGTGAATAGATTCCTTTTCTTTAAGGTAGGAGAATATCTAGATGGGAAACCTTGTCATCCAAGTAGAGGTAGGCAAAATGTTGTACCATGTGCTTTAAGGAAACATGCCTGTACATACATTATGTATTATGTAGATTAGGCTTAGGGTCCTCCTTGGATGGAGATTTTAGTATTATAATGAGGTAAAGGTGATTATAGGTCACTCCACAGATCATCCCATGGTCCATCTGTGCAGACATGAGTCAGGTATATCTCCAATGGTCTGAGTGGTCTGGCTTGGTGGGGGATATTTCAGAGTAGTTGCCATTACCTGGAGTGGGGGAGTTGGTTTTAGATTTCATTAGTCTGATTATCATATGATCTATCCGATATGAGGAATTTGAGAAGCAGGGCGGGGGTTGTGAGGGAAGGGAGGGAAAAATGAAATGATGGGATGGGGAGGGAGACAAACCATAAAAGACTCAATCTTAGAAAACAAACTGAGGGTGTTGGAGTGGTTGTGGAGAGGGGGATAGGATGTCTGGATGATGGACATGGATTGAGGGGTTTGTGCTAAAGTGAGTGCTGTGAATTGTGTAAGACTGATGATTCACAGACTTGTACATATAATACATTATATGTTAACTAAAAAAAAAAAAAAAAAGATTTCATTTGTCTGAGTTAAGAGGAAAGCAGGAAAGAAGAGCTTAGGGGAAAATGTAAAACAAAAGTTAGTGAGTATAAGCCTGGGGTCAGTAAAGTGTCTTAAGGTCTAGCTGGTAAGATTTAGAAAGAAAAAAAAAAAAAAGTTTAAGAAAGAAGGTAATGAGCACATAGAATATTCTCCAAGATAAACCATGTTGGACCACAAAACAAATCTTAATAAGTTTAAAAAATTCATGTAAAATATATTTTCTGATCACAGTTGAATGGAACTAGAAATTAATAGCAGAAGAAAAATTGGAAAATTCACAAATATGTAGAAATAACATACTCTTAAACAACTAATAGGTCAAAGAAAAAAGCATGAGGGAAACTCAAAAATACCTTGAGATAAAAGAAAATGAAAACTTAATATACAAAATCATGGGATGCAGTGAAAACAATGCTAACATGGAAAATTATACCTATAAATATTTCCATTAAGAAAGAAGAAAAATCAACAATCGAATTTCATACCTTAAGGAAATACACAACATACAAAAAACTATCAAACAAATAAGCAATAATTAAACCAAGTTTACCAAAAGAAGGAAATAATGAAGATTAGTACAGAGGTAAACAGAGAACAGAAGAACAGTAGAGAAAATCAATGAAACCAAGATCTCATTTCTTGAAAAGATCAACAAAATTGACAAAACTTTTCACTATGGAAAAAAAAAGGGAGAAGACAAAAATAACCAAAATAGAATTAAAAGTGGGAATATTATTATTGACTTTACAGAAATAAGAACAACTAAGAAAAATTACTATGAATAGTTCTATGCCAGCAAGTTGAATAACCTAGATGAAGTGATCAAATTTCTAGAATAAAACAAACTACAAAAATTATGTCATGAAGAAATAGAAAATCTGAATAGACCTATAAAGGAAATTGGATCAATAATCAAAAACTTCCCAACAAAAAAAAGTCCAGGACTAGATAGCTTCACTGGTGAATTCTACTAAATATTTAAAGAATAATTAACACCAATCCTCAGATTACTTTTAAAAACTGGGGAAAAAAAGGTGGGGGACACTTACTAATTCATCCTATGAGGACAGTATTATCCTAATACCAAAGGCAGACAAAGATTCTACAAATAAGTAAAATTAAAACCAATTATGTCTGATGAATAGAGATGCAAAAATATTCAACAAAATATTAGCAAACCAAATTCAACAGCAAATTAAAATGGTTATATACCATGACCAAGTGGATTCATTCCTATAACGCAAAGCTGGTTCAACACAATAAAATCAATAGAATATACTGCATTAACATAAAAAAAGGAGGGGAAACCCATATGATCGTGTCAATCAAAGTTGAATAAACAATTTACAAAACTCCATACCCTTTTGTGATAAAAACATACAACAACAGAAGGAACTACCTTAACATAATATAGGCCACAAATGAAATATCCACAACTAACATCACACTTAATGGTGAAAAACTGAAAGTTTTTCATTTAAGATCCTGATTAAGACAGCAATGCCGGATTTTGCCACTTCTATTTACAGTACTAAATAACCTACCCAGAGCAAATAGGCAAGAAAGAGAAATAAAAGACATCCAAATTTAAAATAAAGAAGTAGAGGTATCTCTATTCACAGATAACATGATCTTGTATATAGAAAACCCAAAACCGTTAGAACTAACAATCAAATTCAACAAAGTGATAGGATATTTTCAAGACACCAAAATCAGTTATTTCTGTGCACTAACAATGAACAATTAGAAAATAAATTAAGAAAAAAATTTCATTTATTTTACAGCATCAAAAAGAATAAAATAGTAATAAACAACCAAAGATGTAAAAATAAAAGTGAACTGAAAAATACAAAATACTGCTCAAGGAAATTAAAGACACCAATAAAGGAAAGATGCCCTATGTTCATGGATTGGAAGACTTTATATTGTTAAGTTCAATAACAATAATCAACACTTCCCAAAGAAATATACAGATTCCATGTAATCCCTATCAATACTCCAAAAGGATTTCTGTCAAAAAAGAAAAATCCATCCTAAAATTCATATGAAATTGCAAGGAATCACAAATACCCAAACCAATCCTATAAAAAAAAAAAAAGGATGTCTTATAGTTCCTGTTTTTAAAACTTTTAAAACTTGCTGTAACACTACTGTAATTAAAACAGTATAAAGTACAGCATAAAGACATATAGATGGATGGAGTAGAATATAGAGCCCAGAAACAAACCCTTATATAATTATCATCACTCCTGTTTGCGAAGAATACTGGAAAAAATATTTGTTTTATTCTAACTAAACATGGGCTTATCTGAAAATTCTGTTATTATGGGGGAAAAAAAGACATAGATAACAGTTTCTACCACATAGAAGTAACAGAGATAGAAACAGAATGGGGAAAAGACCTATAGAGGAATCTAAATAGCTTCAGAAATAGTCTTACTCTTGCTGACAAAAGGCTCTGCACAATCTGGCTTCTGAATTTCTTTTCAACTTCTCCCTCATGTTCATTTTTATCCAGCCATGCTGGCATTCTTTATATTCTTTAAAGGCGATGGAGCCCTTTCTTTCCTATGAGCCTGCACATACATGCATAATGCTTGGCATGGTCTTTTCTAGTTCTTTTCAGCTTGGCTTGTAGCCATCCCTCAAATCTCATATCTTTTGCTCTTACGAGGTAGCTTCTTATTTTCATTATATCCTTTAGATGGAGTTCCCAGATTTAGCAAATAAAAATATCTGATAACCCGTTAATTGGAATTTCAGATAAAAAATGCATAATATCATTTTTTAGTATAAGTATGTGCCATACAATATCTGAGTCACATTTATAAAAAAAAAATCTGAAAAACAAAAATATATTCATTGTTTATATCAAATTTGGATATTACTGGGTGTCCTGAAATTTTATCTGATAACCTAATTATTGAGGACTTTTAAAAATCTATAATTACATTGTTTATTTATACAACTATTTATGTATTGTTTTATCAATGTACTGTCTATCTCTCCTAATAAAACAAATTCCCTGAGAGCTTGATCACTACAGTATCTGCTGGGCCAAACACAAGATAAACTTAGTAATTATTTTTTTTGAATGAATAAAATAAGTCTGTACCTACCAACACTATTATTTAACACTATTCAATAAGTTTTACTCAATATCATAGGCAAAATAAGCAAAGATAAATAAAAAATACAGAATTTACATATATATGTGTGTGTGTGTATGTATGTATGTATGTGTATGTATGTATATATATATATCTCCTCTGAGGAAAAAAAATGCCACTTGACTTAGAAAAAAACCAAGGGATTCAAAAATGTTGAATTCAAAAATTCAACAATGAATATATCATTTACACTGATCACTGGCAATGTGATAACGTTTATCAGCTATCTTTTGATTTATATTTGATTTAATTCAACTTTCCTCCTTCTCCAAATTACATGACATTCAAGTAAAATGCATTCAAATAGTTCTATTTAATATTTCATGTATAAAATAATCACATTTTTTCCTCAAAATCTTTTCTCTACTGCTGTTTCTACCCAGTTTTTCTTATAGAAAAATAATTCAAACTTTTGCTACAAAATTTTGGTGAGAATTATTTTAAGAGAGGTTAATTGCTATTTTACTTAGCAAAGGTGATTTAAATATAATAAATGACTAGTCTAAACAGAACAATAGCAATGTGCATGGACTAAATAAAGAAAAACATTTCTCTTATCAGGCTGTGAAGGTAACTATCACATCACATTATGCTTCAAATTATATAAACGTAAGTAAAAAATGTTCAATGTTATTAACCTTTAATCTTAGCAAATCTTTATCTTTTCTATTAATTTTATTTCCATTTTATTTTGACTATAAATAAAAACTAGCTCAATAGAAAGCTATAGAATGGCCATGCTTTGGAAGAAATTTACTAAAAAGGTGTGCATTTATCTTCTTTTTTTGAATTTATTTTTATTTTTATTTATTTGGCAGAGTAAGAGAGTATAAGTAGGGGGAGCAGCAGAGGGAAAGGGAGAAGCAGACTCCCCACTGAGCAGGGAGGCAGATGTGAGCCCTGAGATCTGAAGCTGAAGACAGATGCTTAACTGACTGGGCCACACAGGTACCCCAAGATACACATTTATCTTAACTTTGTGCAATAATTTAGTATGATTTTCCTGAAACTCCAAATCAGTATTTATTAAACTCAAACAAATATCTTAAAACCCATTTGGAACAACAAACAAGTGACAATTATAAAGTGATTTAAGCAGTGGAATAATGAGAGAACTGGCACAAATAATCGTAAAGCTCTAATAATTGTGACATGCTACAAGTACAGAATAGATAGGTCAATAGGAAAAAAATAGTAATCTCAGAAAACAATGCTAGCAATTACATGCAACAAAAAGATGTTTATTATCTATGACATTTTTAGAAGGAAATTTGTGAAAGCAAGTGATGATTTATATTTTTTACTAGGTCCTACATGCTTTTCTTGACAAATAGAGAAGGAAGATTGAGTGTCCAGAAACTATCTTTAGAAAGGTGAATTATGTTCTGAAAAGAAGCATAAAGGTGCACGTTGAGGGTGAAGAGCAGAGAATGATGGGAAACTATCAGAGAAATTTCAGCATTCGCCTGGAGGGAAAACATTTAGAGAATTGGAGAACTGAATAAATAGGATGTTTAATGAGACTATGTGAGAAAAATCTCCTTAAGGAGATTTAGAATAAAGCTCTATTTTGCTCATTAAGGTTTCTGGTTTTAATTGTGGTATCCTGGAAAAGAGATTGAGTCATGAGGGGTCTAAGGTTTATTTATATCATATGTATTTAAAATTTCATTATTTAAAAAAAAAAGGTGATTTAAAAGGAAATTAAATACAGAACATAGAGCTACAAAACCAGAAGTAAATATAAGTGAATACTTAAAAGTTTTTATACATAAAGAAAACCTTTCTAAGCATCAACAGAATATAAGGTGATTAGTCAATGTGACTGGCTACAAATTTTAAATTATGGTGTTGAAAAACATGAATATCAAAAATCAAGGACAAATAACAAATGGAGGAACGTACTTTAGACATGTCATTCTCACATTAAATAGATAATTAATGAGTTAATCTATAAAATAATGAGCAAAACACTATATTTCCACATAAAATATGGCCAGAGAAATAACAAGCATTTTATAAAAGAAAAAAATACATAGACATACAAATCAATGGAACAGAAAAATGAACCCAGAAATAAGCCTATGCATATATGGACAATTAGTTTATGACAAAGAATCCAAGTATATACAATGACAGAAGAACAGTTTCTTCCATTAGTGATGTTGGAAAAACTGGATAGCCACATGCAAAAGAATGAAATTGTTCTACTGTCTTACACTATCTGCAAAAATTAAGCCAAAATGGATTAAAGATTTAAATAAAAGACTTAAAACCACATTACTCCTAGAAGAAGACATAGGCTGTATGGTCCCTGACATCAGTCTTGGAGATGATTTTTTGTAACTGATTCTAAAAACAAAGGCAACAAAAGCAAAAATAAGCAAGTGGGACTACTTCAAACTAGAAAGTTTCTACACAGCAAAGGAAGTTATCAACAAAATGAAAAGGCAATTGACTGAATGGGAAAACATATTTGCAAATCATATATCTGATAAGCAGTTAATATCCAAAATATGTAAATATCTCATAAAACACAATAGCCAAAAAAAGAAGAAAATTCAGATAAAAACTGGGCAGAATATCCAAATAAATATTTCTCCCAAGAAGACAAGCAAATGGCCAACAAATACATTAAAAAAATCCTCAACTAATCAAATGAAATGAAAAATCAAAACTATGAGATACCACATAACATCTACTAGAAAGGTTATAGTTGAGAAAATGAGAGACAAGTAGTGCTGGAGAAGATGTGGCTAAAGAACCTTTATACACTGTTGGTGGGAATGTAAATTAGTCTGCCTAATCACTATAAAAAACAATATGGGTGCTCCTGAAAAAATTTAAAATAGATCTGCCATATGATCCAGTTATTTCACTGCTGGGAATATACACAGGGAAAATAAAAACAGGATTTCAATGAGAAACATACATACCCACCCGTGTTTATTATAGCATTACTCAAAATAGACAAGATTAGAAACAACCTTAGTGTTCACTGGTAGAAAATGAATGAAGATAAATATATAACGGAATGCTATTTAGTTGTAAAAAAGAATGATATCTTGCCATTT
This sequence comes from Mustela lutreola, assembly GCF_030435805.1. NCBI lineage: Eukaryota > Metazoa > Chordata > Mammalia > Carnivora > Mustelidae > Mustela > Mustela lutreola. The sequence continues at coordinate 77,442,799 of NC_081290.1, forward strand.
TCAACAACATGGATGGAACGTCAGAGAGTTATGTTAAATGAAATAAGTGGACAAAGACAAATACTGTATGATCTTACTCACATGTGGAATCTAAACCAAATCAAGCCAAGGACAGACTGGTCGTTGCCAGAAGTTGGGGATGGAGGGTAGGATGGGTGAAATGGTTGAAAAGGGTCAAAAGGCACAAACTTCCAGTTGTAACATAAATAAGTCATAGGGATGTAATGCACAACATGATGACTATAGTTAATAATACCGCATTGCATATTTCAAAGTTGTTAAGAGAGCAAATATTAAAAGTCCTCATCATAATAAAAAGTTAAAAAGATGTATGGGACTGGATATAAATTAAAATTATTGTGGTGATCATTTTTTAAGATGTACAAATATCAAATCATTATGTTACATACCTAAAATTAATGTGTGAATTATAAATCAGTAGAAAAAAATATATAAATAGCCATTATATGAATAAAAGGAAAACAACCTTTTAGTAACCAAGACATGCCAGTTATAAAAGTGAAATGAGTGTAATAAAAAATAAAAATTAAAAAGATAAAAAATTAATAACTTTGAGTATTATATTTTGGCATTTATATAGCTTGAAATAGGATGTTATCAAAATGTTATGTTTATGACTGGATGAGAATAATGTTGTGGCCTCATGAGAGAAACTGCTCCTACATTTTGGACATATTCATCATATTGCCCTTAAAATGGCAGTACCAATTTTTATTGTATCCACAAGCACAAGAAACAGTTAGGATGACATATATTTTTTGTATCTAGTGAGTAAACATCTATAAAGGTGTCTTAAGGAAATAGACATATAAGTAGAAATTTATATGCATAGTAGTATCCGTCAGTAATGCCATTGGTGTTATAGTAAACACTTATAAAATTTTATTATAATAAAAAATATTCAGACAATCTACATACTCTAGAAAAAGTAAACTGTAACTTGTAATATGTGTAGGACTAAAGTGATCATGCCTATGGAGCCAAAACTAGAGTTTCTGTCAACAGCTGTCATTTTCTCCTCTACCCACGCAGGAAAATTCAACTTAAGAGGCCACCTTGGGAACACACACTATACCATCTCTTCTACCAGTGCCATTTAAACTGTAATCTAGCATATGCTTTTTAAATAAAATTGTTTACCTATATGACTCACTTTTCCTCAAAACAGTATTTTTTCCAGCTCCTTCAAACTGTTGTGTCTCTAAACTTTGGGAGTCAGCCAAATGGGAGTTGAACTTTGTATAACTAAAAGCTCTCTTATGATAGTTTTATCTCAAAGAAATTGCCTATATCCAACACTAAATTAGATCTGTACACCACAAAACAGGAAAATGTTGGAAACTTTAGTATTATCATTTCCTCCCACTTCTACTATGTTTATTGATATCTCAGAACACTGGGAATATATCTATATATCTATATATCTATATACAGATATATATCGTTATATATATCTATATATATCGATATATATCTGTATATAGATATATAGATATATATAGGTATATATATATCTATATATCTCCCCAGATTTAAGTACTGTGTATCTCCTATTCTCAAATAATCTTCCAGAGTAAAAGTGGCTTCTTGTCACTGGGATTGGTATATAAGCATATCCTTAAGGATATTTGCTCAGTTTACACTTCCCCAGATGAAAACCTCTTTATTTCTAGTAATCATAATCATTCTTAAATCTTACCAGGGTAGAGATAGTCACACCCAATAGTGTAAGAATGGGAGTTGACCACACCAGAAAGACCAACCGTATGATTTGGTGAAGGCTTTGGGCCAAGTGATACAAGCCCAACCTCCAGGAGATTGCTGGAGACTGAGTTCAATTACATAGGTAATAAATCAATCATGCATATGTAATGAGATCTGAGTAAAAACTCGGATATCTTGGTTTATAGGAGATTCCCAGATTGACAATATTCCTTGTGTATTGTCACATTTCAATGGTAGGAAAATAATGCATCCTGGGGACAATGGAAACTTTCATTGGCAACCCTCTCCAACTCTTCCCTATGTGTGTCTTTCCATAGCTAATTTTAATGTATCTTTTCCCTGGAATACATGTAAATAGGAGTATTAAAAGACTCAGTATAATTTTCAGTGAGTTGAGTTTTCTAAGACTCAACTATAAAATGATTTCTAGAAAATTTTTGAAAATGAGTGTGGTTTTAGAAACTTACAAAGTTGAAGTTGGTGTCAAAAATTAGGGTGATCTTGTGTAGACTACTTGTGTAGTTGGACCCTTACTCCTCACAGTTGGGGTCAGTAGTCTTGGGCAGAGCTTGTCATATAGATAGCTGTGCCCTTTAACTCTATAGTTTCGTTAACTTTAGGGAAGGGCCCTTTATAGTAATTTAGTCCTGGGTTCTACAGATATGGGGAGAAGGCCTGGAGCTTCAAACTGAAGCATAAGAAAGGGTCAGGAAGAGACATTTCCATTGGGCTGAAATATTACATAAGATGTTCAAGAAACTGACTAATGGCCATTGGACTGGATTACACTGAATTAGGAGAGTGATGCAGGAGGTTTCATAAAGTCTGTCTTCCCTAATTCATATATGAATAGTCAATGTGACTGTTATGAGAGATGGGATTGTGTGTACAAGAGAGGATGTGGCTAATGTCACCAAATATGTAAATATATAGTATATATAATATATATGGTATAGATAGGTATATAGGACTTGCTGAAGAAGAGGTGGGACAGAGGTAATAACTAAAGATAAACTCTAAGTTTTGCCTTAAATCACTAAATCTATTTAAATAAAAAATAAAAATTTTTATCCAAATTTCAAGTTGAGATAAGTGTATCATCCACATACCATAGCTCCACCGGAGCTGAAGGGCATATTGTAGCCATACCAAGAAATCCCCTCACTTTGAGAGCGCCGAATCCTAACCACTAGACCACCAGGGAGCGTCGAAATCCCCTCACTTTGGAAGGTAAGAACGACTTCATGTTCTGGAAAAATGGAGGGTATTGAGTATTTGCCTGCAGAACATCTGGTATCATTATAGGCCACACCTTGTTTCAGTGAACACAGGTGCTCACCCATACATATGAACAATGATGATGAATGCATCCTGTCAGAGGTGTCTGTAAGTTTTTCCTACACAACTACTCCATCAGAAAGATGTTCCTAGATGAGAAGAATCTGCATACATGAAGCATATAAAAGATTGTCTTTAAGCAAATACAACCCTTCTAAGTGAATGAATTCAAACTATTTATTTATTTATTTATTTATTGCCATAGGCAACTGAACTTTCACCATTTCAGGTGAAGAAAGGTGTCTTCAGGTATTTATAGTTTTCATTCACTGAGTTTCAAACAACCAAAACTGCAGTGTGCTACAAATATCAGAGAGCAACAAAGCTATTCTCAGGCAAATCTTTTGTCTAGAGAATATTATTGCCATTGAACCACAACATTAACAGAGACTAGCTTTGCATTAAGCAGATGGACAACCCTACATAGCATGGCTGTGTAGTCACCTGCTAGGATTTCTAGATGGTTTTTAATTCATTCATTCTATATATTTATTCATTTATATGAATCAGGCACTATTCTAGACTCAGGATATATATAACAGAGGGAAAATATCCTTTATCTCCAGGAGCTTACAAACTAGTAGGGAAGGCAGATGAAGGAGAGTGAGAAAGAGACAGAGAAAGAGAAAGAGAATGAGAGGAAGGAGGAAGAGAAAACAAGGGAAGAGGAAAGAAGGAGAGAGAGAAAAAATGTAGTTAGTGATAAGGAAAGAATGTCAGGAAAGAGCAGTAGAAGTGTTGGGGTGGGGATAAAATTTCAGAGAAGATGGGCCCAGAGAGTTCTTTATTTTCACTCTACTCTTCTTCTGGCCCTTTATCTGGATAGTCTCTGGGAGGCAGCTAGGGTGGCTTGTCAATGTCTCAAAAGAGCCTTTCCATGGAAATGGAATGAAGTAAAATTAATCAATAGCTTTGAGGCTTGTTGAAACAAAGATTAATGATGGGAAAGAGGACAGTATTAAGTGGAGATTTATGGTTGTGGACAGGTGGTCACGTTGTAAGGAGATGCAGTTGCCATCATTGGAAAATGGAAGTAAAACAGGGCAAAACCTCTGAAAACATGAAACTACAGGGAATCGCTATTTATTTGTAATACAAATAGGATTTCAAAAGACTCTTTCCCTGTCTGCCTTTTAGTCTTCATTGTTAGTGCTAAGCATCAGAACCTGAAGGGTAGTGAGAGCAGAGATGACTTTGGTAAGCTGGAGGGATGGATCTGTTTCTGTATAGACTTGGGACTGATGACACAACACATTTATTACTTGGGGAGATGGGCAGAGAGTGTGTCAGCACAGATGGAAGACAAAAATACCAAGTTAGTTAGTATAGAAGAATATACTCCATTAGAAATCAAGGGATTGGAATACAAAAGGCAGGGTTTGGTAATTTTGCAAGTAAGCTTTGAGGCAAAACACAAGCTTACACACACACACACACACAAACACACACACATGCTGTGCTGCTGTAAGAACCAATTGGACCTGGGAATTTCTTTGATCATGTCCTTTCTTTTGACAGATAAGAATCTGTAATCTGGCCATCTGGCCATCCGAAAAGATAATTCTCTAGATAAGGGGTCTCTTAACATTCATATGAAGAAATAGTCAAGCAAGTGCTGATAATGTACTCCTTTCTATGCACTAGCTATGCTCCAACTAGCTGTTTAATAACTTGGATATGTTTTATCTCTTCTTTAAAGGAAACTCAGGGAAAACCTATGAGCTTCAGAGCACCAAATTGTTTTCACCTCAAGGCATTTGCTTGAAACAGTTTCCACTCACTCTCTCAGTACCTCTCAATGTCACCATCTCAAGCTGATCTTTACTGTTAACAATATGAAAGATACCCTACTGTCATTCACTATCTCTTTACCCAGCTGCTCTTTCCTCCCACTACCACACCCAGCAGTGTGATAATATATTTATGTGTTTAGTTTCTACCTTGCCTTCTGGAAAGTAAACTCCATGCTGAGAGCAGTGCCTAACACCTAGCAAGAAAAGATTTATTCTATAAGCCCATAAGCAAAATACTTAGCAAATTCTCCACATCAGTCAAATAAGGATTTGGGCATGTGCTTATATGTAATCTTATCTAAGGAGCATCATAAAACATAATAAATGTTCTGCATTTCTCCTGGTACATCATGGGTTTTAGGAAAATAGTTCCACATTAGTGCTCATGCTTTAGGTAACTACCCATAATTCCATAAATCTTTAAGTAAACACATTTTTTACCCAGTAGCAGAATCCCTTAGTTTTCTAATCCATAATGGCAGATAAAAGCAAAATTAGGACACATTAAAAAAAACAATTTTAAGGAAGTACGGATTGCCTTTTTTCTGTTGTAGATTCAATGCTTACTTGGTACTTTGTTGTATTTCAGGAAGACTGTTCATAATAGTATTACATATGGAGATAGATAACAAGTGGAAATATTTTAGAAATATTGTACATGGTCCCCAGGTTTATTAATTTTATATAAAATTAAGAATTTGTAAAGAATGTCATAACGTTTTTTAATTCTATTTTCCATTCAGATTTGTTTTTGTTTAATAAATATCTTCAAAGATTGTAGCAATCAGTTCTAATTATCTTTATTTAGGAAGTTTAAAAGTCATTTCTTGGAGTACCTGGGTGGCTCAGTCATTAAACGATTGCTTTCAGCTCAGGTCATGAGCCTGAGGTCCTGGGATAGAGCTCCACATTGGGCTCCCTGCTCAGCAGGAGACTTGCTTCTCCCTCTCCCCCTGCTTCTTTTCCCCTTCTTGCTGTATCTCTCTCTGTCGTATAAATAAATAAAATCATAACAAAAGCATGGAGGACATGGGGAGTTAGAGAGAAGGGGGTTGGGGTAAACTGGAAGCGGAGGTGAATCATGAGAGACTATGGACTCTGAAAAACAATCTGAGGGGTTTGAAGTGGCAGGGGGCGGGTAGGAGATTGGGGTACCAGGTGGTGGGTATTATAGAGGGCATGGATTGCATGGAGCACTGGGTGTGGTGAAAAAATAATGATATTGTTATGCTGATAATAAATAAATGAAAAAAATCATTTTTTAAAAGTAATTTCTTCTTTTCAACCTTTATTTTTTAGAGAAACTTTAGTTTTACAACAAAATTAAGAGGAAGATACAGAGATTTCCTGTATACCCCTTGCCCTCCTGCATGCAGAACTTCCCCATTATCAACATTACTCACCAGAATGGTACATTTTTACCAAGGATGAAACTACGTTGACATGTAATCACCCAAATTCCATAGTTTACTTTAGGAGTCATTCTTGGTTTTGAACAATTTTTGGGTTTGGAAAATAGTATAATGACATATATGTACCGTTATAAAATCAGAGACTATTTTCACTGTTTTAAGAATCATCTGTGTTCTGCCTGTTCTTTTTATTGCCACTGATCTTTTTATTGTCTTGATAATGTTGCCTTTTCCAGAATGTCATATAGTTGAAATCATATAGTATATAGCTTTTTCAGATGGGCTTCTTTCTTAGTAATAAAGATTAAAGTTTCCTCGGTGTTTTTTCATGGCCAGATAGCTCCTTTCTTTTTACTGCTGAATACATTCCATCTTCTGGATCTACCACAGTTTATCCATCTGCCTACCAAAGGACACTTTGATTGCTTCCAAGTTTTGGCCATTATGAATGAAGCTGCTGTAACTATCCATGTGCAGGTTTTTGTGTAGACATAAGATTTCAACTCCTTTGGGTGAATACCAAGAAAAGCAATTGCTGGATCATATGGTAAGAGTAAGTTTAGTTTTGTAAGAAACAGCCAAACTGTCCTCCAAAGTGGCTGTACCATTTTGCATTCCCAAGGCAGTACATGATTTATGATATTGATCCACATCTTCACCAACATTTCATGTTGTCAGTGTTCCGGAATTGGACATCCTTATAGGTGTGCAGTTGTATCTCATTGTTGTTTTAATTTGCATTTCCCTGATGAAATATAATGTAGAACATCTTAAATATTCTTATTTACCATCTGTATATCTCTTTGATGAGGTATTCTTTAACATCTTTGTTCTTTTTAGCAGTGTTGTTCATTGTCTTATCGTTGAGTTTTAATAGTTTTTGTATATACTGGATAAGAGTCCTTTATCAGATTTGTCTTTTGAAGATATTTTCTCTTAGTTTGTGGCTTGTCTTCTTGTATTATTGACATTGTCTTTCACAGAGCAGCATCTTTTAATTTTAATGAAATCCAATTTATCAATTATTTCTGTCATGGATCATGTCTTTGGTGGTGTATCATGATCATATTCAAGGCCATCTAGGTTTTCTCCTATGTTATAACCTAGGAGTGTTAGTTTTGCATTTACATTTAGTTCATGATCCATCTTGAGTTAACTTTGTGAAGAGTGCAATGTGTGTGTTGAGTCATTTTTATACATGTGAATGTCCAGTTGTTCCAGAATCATTTATTGAAAAGGCTATTTTTGCCACATTGTATTGCCTTTGCTTCTTTGTCTAAAGTCAGTTGACTATATTTATGCAGGTCTGTTTCTGGGTTCTATTCTCTTCCAGTAATCTATTTGTCTATTCTTTCCCTAGTACCATACTGATTTGATTACCGTAGTTCCACAGTATGTCTCGAAGTTGGGTAGTGTCCATTTCTTTGTTCTTCAATACTGTTTTAACTATTTTGGGTCTCAGGCTTCTTCATGTAAACTTTAGAATCAGTATGTTGAGGTCTGTAAAATAAAGGTTGTTATTTCTTAAATCTGAAAGAATCAAGTATAAGTATTTTCCAGGTTAGTCAGTGTGATTGGTTTAAAGGAATAAGATATTCATTTATTACTCCTGTAGCTCTGTATGAGAGAATTTTTAGTTATTTCAGTTCACAAAAGAGTATTGTAGCCCCAATGTCATATATACTTTAGTACAATATAATTTGTCATACAAATTCTGAAGTTTCAGTCTTTTATTTTTTTTTTTTTGAGAAAAATAGATGTCATGGTTCTCATTCGTTTATGTGGGTATGTAGGAGGTATTTGAAGAACGAGGAAGTCTGTGGTCTTTTATGGTTAGCTTGACTATTACTTGATGTAAGGAGCACAGTGCTGTACCAATAACAATTGTCTTATATATGTAAATAGCCATTATCTAGACTAGAGAAACCCTTGCTACACTAATCTAAGGCTCTACAGTGTTGGGAAAAGAAGTTGAAACTGCCACAAATAAATTGAAAGAGAAGAACTATTGCAAAAGTTCTACAGTGACTTACCACTTCTTTTATATTATTATTCTTTTTTTTTAAATTAAATTTATTTATTTTCAGCATAACAGTATTCATTATTTTTGCACCACACCCAGTGCTCCATGCAATCTGTGCCCTCTATAATATCCACCACCTGGTACCCCAACCTCCCACCCCCCTACCACTTCATTCCCCTCAGATTGTTTTTCAGAGTCCATAGTCTCTCATGGTTCACCTCCCCTTCCAATTTCCGTAAATTTTCTACATCTGCATCAAAACTTCCTGTGGAAGGAATTCTTGCTGATGCAGTAAGGAGTATGTTTACGTCTCCATATTAAATAGACTACATTGCTTCTTTTCCTAAGTACCCTGGTAGTTTATGTATCTCTTACATATACCAATGATTGCTTGGCATGCATTTTTGCTAGTTGTATACATGTCCTGTGTCTCCAGTTCTCTTGTAAATTCTTAACAACAGAGAACAAGCAATTTTTTTTAACTTCAAACAATGCATTGAAGATTGCCTTACATATAACACTCGACCAATGAATGTTTGGTTGGGCCATTAAATAAGAAATAAATACTAGAGTCAGTGGATGGATTTTTCAATTTTGATGATTGCCAACTCAATGTTCTCCTGGAAAAAAGAACTGGTAGGATGTAAATATATATTAAAAAATGTTTTGGGGCACCTGGGTGGCTCAGTGGGTTAAGCCTGTGCCTTCGGCTCAGGTCATGATCTCAAGGTCCTGGGATCGAGCCCCGCATTGGGCTCTCTGCTTAGCAGGGAGCCTGCTTCCCCCCTGCCCCCTGCCTACTTGTGATCCCTCTCTGCCAAATAAATAAATAAAATCTTAAAAAAAATGTTTTATAAGGAACTGGCTCATGCAATTATGGAAACTAAGTCCCAATATCTGTAGTTGTCAAGCTAGAGAACTGATAGTGTAGTTTAAGTACAAATGCTGTCAGGCTTAGGATGGGAGAACTGATGTTACAGTATGGGAATAAAGTCAGAAAGACAACAACAACAACAACAACAACAAAAAACAATGTTCCAGGAAGTCAGGTAGGAGGAGTTCCTTATTACTCACAGAAGAGTCAGTCATTTATTTTATCCAGACCTTCAACTGATAGGACTGGGCCCACCCACAATAGGGATAACAATCTGCTTCATTAGTTTACCAATTCAAAGATTAATCTTATCTAAAACACTCCTACAGATTGATGTTTGAATAAAAATCTGGGCACAGTGTGGCCCAGTCAAGCTGATACATAAATTTAAACACCAAACCAAGGAATTAATATTTTTATAAGTAATTCTCACACTGTTCACATGGATTATGATGCTTAGACCATTTCTTCCCTGGAGAAAATGTGCCCCTTCCCCTTTCATTACTTCATGCTAGATGGCAGTCCTTATTTCTCTTATTTTCACTCCTATAAGTGACTACCTAAAAGATCCTTTGAAAAAACAATAAATCTGAGTTTTGTGGTTGCTGTTTTTAAAAATTAGTTGTGTTTTTAAAATAAATGATCTGTTTTTGCTATTGGATAGGAACTACAAATCTTTGGAAAGCTTGGGACTATTTAGTTCTCTTGATATATCTAAGATCTTCATGTTGCATATAAGCATTTTTACTCATTTACATCAGTATATTCATTTTTATACATTCATTTTTTTCTTTTACATAAACATAAATGTGCCTTTCAATGTACATTATATATGTACTTTTATGAAGCAATAATGAGGGTGAGGAATGACAGGTAGCTAGACAGCTATTTTTTCAAAGAAAGAATTCTGTTCTGGAATGCAATTTGCATTTATGTAATATTTTCTGAGTGTCTATCAGAGCAGGTTAGTGGGATAATGTTGAATATTTCATAATGTGCCTGCATTTTTTTTTTTTATCTCTGGTAACCTTTTGACATGAACTTTATATGATTTAAAAGAAAGGTTCTCAACTTTTCTATCATCCTCTTAGATGATATTTATAAAAGTATGGAAACATAAAAAGTAAAGGTGTAAATCAAGTATTCATGCAGTGAATTTAAGAAGAGGAAGATAAGATGAATGAATAAGGCCTAATTACGTTCATTGGGGGTCAAAACATTGACTAGAAAACATAAAAATTTAACAATAACACAGCAATAATTGCTTGAATCATGCAGATTAACCACCTCCAAATTCACCAGATTATTAAACTTTAGCTATATGTTGGGTATATGGACTGAACATCATTGCCTTTTATTTTTTCGAATATTTTCCTTATTTTGGTAGTGCTAACCAAATGGGAAAAAAATATATACATACGTGTGTGTATGTCGGTGGGTGTGTGTGTAATCTTTTTTCTCATCTTAGAAAGTTATTGCCCATCAAAATAGATGAGGAAAAGCATAGGGCTTTCTCTTGTTTTAAACTTTTTCTCCCACTTTAGCCTCTAATTTTTGGTAGCTTTCTTACAGGGAATGAATTTTGCCTACTATCTATGTTTTCAACAAGCCACAGTTCACAAAAGCCACTGGGAGCAGTTTGTATCCTCCTGTCATGATTCAGGAGTACTGATTCTTCTGGGATTACTTGTCTTGGATCATCCATGATTTGAGTGGATTCATTATCTCCCATTTTCAGGAAAATTATATAACTCTAAGGGTTACTTTATCCTGATGGTACATTGGGGTTTTCCCTTAGCTCATTTCTTACCGTGAATGAAATTGATGACTTTATTCTAATTCTTTTCTTAAAGAATAAAATCCATATGCCCTAATTTCAAGTAGATGCTTGTTTGTTTTGCCAAATAAAAGTTTTTCGAATATTTATGACAGAATCAATAGAGGCAGAATGAACTAGATAGATTCATAAAGTTTGGGTCATATCCCAGCTCAATCTATTTTTTTTTCCCTAAGGACTTATTTTATTTCTTATAATCAGTGGCACATATCATCCACTAACATCATCCAGTCAACTCGCTGTACAAATGCTATGCAAAATTGTTTGAACCTTTTCACACCACAGAACCTTTTGTTTCTAGTATTGTTTTAAAAGAATGAAGATTAAGCCCACACAGCATGACTTGTAAAGCACAGCTTTACACTCTAATTATGTATGACTTTACATAATCCATATATATATATTTTTTTACTTAGAAGATATATATATTTTTAATTAATTAATTAATTATTACTTAGGAGATATTTGAATAATAAGACATGTAAGGCTCATTACAGAGTGTAGTTATAAAGTCTGACCTTTGATAAATGAAAAGATCCAGTGTTTTTAGATTGTAACTATTTGTACCTCTGCCTCCACCCTTTTACTTATAAGTTGTTAGACATATTTGCTCAATTACAGCTACCTTGTTTTTAATTGCTGCATGTCAAATTGATTGATTGTTGTCCATTTCTAGCAGTCAGCAGCAATGCTTCCTTGCTTCATGTTATGAATCAGTTTACATTTATTTGATTTCTTCTGCCCACCATAAAGTAGCTGCTTGGAAATCCTGTTACTATCATGAAGCAACCAACTTATCTAATTTATGTATATCTGAGATTCAATAAACATTACTTCAAAGTCAGGAGACTGACACTGTTTTAATGTAAGGATTGATTACTCACACTTTCAAAGCTAACTATAAATTTGGTCTTTAGCAAACTATTTTTTGAATGGATATAGCATAATGTGAGAAGAACATTTTTGTATCTTTGTGTTGTGTCCTGCTTTCCTTGGGCACTTTTGTTAAACTCCAGAGTGCAGCAAGTTCTTGCATATCTATGGGTGTCCAGTGGATGGATGAAGGTTTGTCTATACCACATTAATGTGGGAGTGAGTAATGAAGATAATAATACATCATATTTTGTAGCTCTTAAGAGCTGAGTTGCAATACTTACTCTACTATGTAGTACCTGCATTTCTTTCTACTATTTTCTGGGAGCTTCAATAGCCACATCTATGAAGCTGAATAAATATGAATCTATAGGATGGTTATATTCTAGGATTGTATAAGATTGTAAATGTAAAATGGTTAACATATTGTTTGCCATATATTGCATGCTCAGTAAAACTTATTTTTTTATTTTCCTTCCCTGTCTATCTAATAATGGTCAGCTTGTATTCAAATTATAGACATTTAATTTGAAAATTCAGTAATAGTAGCGAAGTTAGTTTATTATTACCACAAAGGGGATTTAGAAGTTTATCATACACTTGCCTTCAAAGAGAGAGCTCTTCAAAGGGTTATTCATTTTTAAGGACAGGAATTATTTAATATACCTAGTATGTCAAGAAATACATTGTTACATGTATATATGAGAGACCAAACTCTGGCTGAAGTATGGCTTTATCATTTCAAAGAAAGAAAATTTGAAATTAGGATGCATGATAAAAATCAAACCTTGTTGGGCACTGGAAAACACATATAACTCTCAAGTATGGAATTCTAGATTCCTTGCCAGCTGAAAAGGCATTTATATCAAATAAAAGTGATGTTAGGTTAAAATATATATATATATATATATATATATATATATAAAATGTTTCAACCATACTTTTAAAAACTATTATTAAAGGGCACCTGGGTGGCTCAGTTGGCTAAGCATCTGCCTTCGGCTCAGGTCATGATCATGGAGTCCAGGGATGGAGTCTTGCATGGGACTCCCTGCTCAGCAGGGAGCGTGCTTCTCCCTCTTCCTTTACCCCTCCCCAACTTGTGTGCTCATGCTTGCACCCTGAAGGAAATAAAACCTTTAAAAAAAAGCTGTTATTAAAAAGACCCTATTTTACTGGTTTATAGAATCAATACGTAGTTACTAGAGTGAGTAAAAGAAACAAACCAGAAGTGTTCTTTGCACTATGACACTTGGATGTGCCATTAATTTTGAATAAGAATACTTAGTTGTAGGAAAAGGGATAATTTCCTCTCCCTTTATTTTATTTTTATTCCCAACTGATCAGGGCTTCTCAACATTAGTAAATCTCAAATAAGCAAACACAGTTATGTCGTTACTTATGTTCTAATACAAAACATTGTCAGTAGCTTTTAGTAATGAACTTTCAGTAATGATGAAAGTCAAGAAGCACATATAGCAAGATTATTATTCTTTCTTATTGAGATATCATCTAATATGGAAGGCTGATTTTTTTAATCCATTTAGATTTATATTTTTATAATGAATTTGTTACCATCTTAATTATCTGAAAATGGAAAGCATACACTTCATACACTAGCTTAGAAGTTATACGAATAAATGGGAAAATATCTAAAGCAATGGACTGGGAATGGGTGGATTCTGTCAAATATGTAGATTGTTTCTGTCCCTGATTAGCTAGCCGTGTCATTTGGGGCATATTCGTAATCACGTGAAGTCCACAAAATATTTGAGGACTAGAGAGATAAAATGTATTTTGCATTATTGGTAGCATTAAAGGCTTGTTTCTTTGTTATTTCTGGAAGTTAGGGAGTTTAGTGACTGAAATCTTAATTAAGTAGTTTGTCTAATAGTCCATTATAGAAGGAATGTAGGATTGAACTAAGAAGACGTATTTCAGGGATAAATAAGGTAAAGTATCATCAAGGTATTTTCAGGCATAGAACTGACATACCTTGAAGGATGACTGGCTGTTGCAGAGAAGCAAGAAGGAGTCAAAAAGAGTTTCAGTGAGATGCTTACATTAGCTATAGAACAGAACTGAAAATTTGGAATAAATTGTAGTTTGAAAAGTTTGGGAATTCAGGTTGTTCAGTAAGGCTGTTTGAAACTGTCTTAGAATTTGACTTTCCTATAACCCAATGAAAGTAAGTTAAATGTACTAAGAATCAAAACAAAGGGAACACTTCAAGTGGTAATCAAGTAAAGGATAAAGCTTAATGTCTTCTACTTTTAAACTGAATGTCAAAGTAATAGAAGGCTTTTAAATAGGGGACAAGCATAGTGTTCCACCCCCTGGTACCATGAGAGTTGAGTTCGCAGAACCTTAAGAATCCTTATTAGTACTCTCAAGTCTGGGGAGAAGCAAACTGAATAGCACAGCATTTATTTTCTCTTTTTGCTTGAGAATTAGTGGAAATGGGTCTGGGAATAAATAGGTAGGATGGGGAAGATAAATGAAGGAGATGATTCTCTCTAAATAGAGTAAACTCTCTAAGGCAATTCTTCTTTTTTTTTTTTACGATTTTATTTATTTATTATTTATTTATTTATTTATTTATCTATCTATCTATCTATCTATCTGACACAGAGAGACACAGTGAGAGAGGGAACACAAGCAGAGGGAGTGGGAGAGGGAGAAGCAGGCTCCCCGCTGAGCAAAGAGCCCGACGTGGGGCTTGATTCCAGGACTCTGGGATCATGACCCAAGCCAAAGTCAGATGTTTAACAACTGAGCCACTCAGGCTATTCTTAAACTGAGTAAATAATTGGGATCACATAAAAATTGTTCTCCCTTCTCTGTCCCTGACACTTATGGGGAATGAATTTCTGTACAGATATTTTTTAAAACTCTCAGAAGAAAGAGCACAACTCATTTATTCTTAAATAGATTTCAGCTTTATCTACTCATCTGAGATTTCCACATTCTCTCCTCATCTACTCCAGACCCTACTCAGCCCTCAAACTATAGCTTGGAGAGGAAAACAAACTGGCCTTAGATATAGTGGGAACAATGACAAGAAGTATCATGCAGTCCTCAAAACAAGTTTCACTATTGGATGGATTTGGTCCCAAAAAATTAAGCTCACAAAAATAATAGCAGCTAATGAAAGAAATATCATATGCCAATAAGTGAAAAATATGTTAAAACAGATGCCTGAAGTCTAAGAAGCCAGTTCAGAGAAGAAAAGAACATTTCTCACAATTGCTTCTTGGTACATAAATCAACATAATAAGAATATAATTTAGTAAAATAAGAGCTCAAACACTAAATAATTAAACAATACAATGAAATAAAATAGGGGATTTCAGACTTAAAAAACTGAGAATCAACACACCAATTTGGATTTTATAGTTAGAAAAAAATGAGAACGAGAAAATATAGCCCTAAAAATCAAATTGCTGTTAGAGTGGAAAGCTTGAGATGATTGCAACAGTTGCAAAAACACTTAAAGACAAAACACTTAAAGATATAATATATTTCTAGAAGGCAATGATATAATACGGGAAATAAATGCCCTTTCTTAAAATAAAGAACAAAATATCAAAAAAGGGTCCTATGTTCTAAGGAATTTAAGAAAGTGGAGAGATAAAATCCCATACAACAATTATTTTTCAAAGATAAAGGCAAGACAAGTTATTCTTTAATACAGGGGAAAAAAACACAAATTAGTTGAAAAGGATCAAACTGGTCTCAGGTTTGTCTGTTTCTCTCTATTTTATTATTTTTTTTTAAAGCAAACAAACAGAGTGAATGCTAAAAGATAATGTAGCAATATCTATAAAATCTGAGGATGAGAGTGCCTTGAGAAATTTATTGCCAGCATACAGCCCGTTTAGGGTTAGAATCAACAGACAGACCTCTCCAATATGTACAAATTCAATGAGTATAGCACTCTGGAGTTTTTCTTCAGAGTGAAGTAGATTACCCACTTGACCACTACATTTAGTCAAATGAAAGATGAACTTATATGTGAAACTTGGTAAAGGAGGGGCTGTATTAAAGAACTAGTGGTAAATTCTGACTCAATAGAATTTTCTGTTAAGAATACTCATTTCATGTTCCTAACTTGGGTCACAGTATTTAGTCTGATATTATACAGTCATCTTCATGCTCTTTTTGGTGATGTTTGAAATGTTTATATAAGAATATACCATTTTTACAAAAGCAATTGAGTAATTTGCTTAAAAATAGAAAAAAAAACAGTAGCAACTATCCTACAATATCAGTAAAAATTAAATCAGGTAGTAGGAAAATGAATATTTCTCTTTTCTCTACTTTTATTTTTAAGGGCATTTTTTTTTTTTTTTAATTAGAAAACTTAGTGAAGGATTTGACTGAAAGGGATAAATAAAACCCAAAGTGGAGTTCACTTAAGCAAAGTACCAATAGAGTATCTGAGGCCAGAGACCTGAGGACACAACTCATTTAAGAAACAGATGGTAAAATAAAATCAGAAAATACTAGAAACCTTGCTCACTTACTCCTTTTAAGTTGGTGAGCAAGCTGAAAATTGGTGAGAAAAAAGTAACAAAAGCCAACAGAATAAAGTTTCTTTTCTAATACCGGTGTTTTTACCATTTCAAGAAAATGTATTTATACTTTACTAATTCGTGATATCTTGTCAATGATTAGCCTCATTTAATGAGTCTCTAGAGGTGTACTTCCATTTCTGCAAATGTCTTATTGTTTAGTAGCTATACGAATTCTTTAGCTCCCATTTTCTTCTGAATGACATTCTTCGCAGAAACAACTGTTAAAGCCACAGCTCCATTTTTCTATTAATTTCCTGTTCCCCACACCTGGGATTCCAGGTTCTGTTCACGGATTTAACTCCACCCTGTCATACTGGGTCCTCAGCAAATGTATTCAACTCCTTCTCAATCCAGTGTTCAGCAGGGAATTGACAGAACAGAAAGAAAAATTACTTTATAGTTTCTTTTCCCAAAGAATAATACAATTGCTATTTATTTATTATTTATTAGGGAAATACTTTTAAAAACCACTTTAGTTTGTTCGTGTGAAAAAAACCTTATTAGATTAGAGCACATCTAGAATTATGTATCATGAATATTATACCAACTTTTTAAAATATTTTATTTATTTATTTATTTTATTCGACAGTGAGAGAGCAGCAGCAGCAACAGAGGGAGAAGGAGAAGCAGGCTCCCGGCTGAGGAAGAAGTTCAGCGTGGGAGTCAATCCCAGCACCCCAGGATCACAACCTGAGTGGAAGGCAGACACTTAACTGGCTGAGACATCCAGGTGTCCCTATGCTAGCTTTAAATAATGCATTTTATTACCAAGTTCTTATATAATGTATCAATGTTTGAAACTGTTATTTACGTTAGGATCAATTTGTCTTGATATTTTGAAAATCAGAATAATTTATTTAAAATAGATTTTATTAGAGGCTCCTGGGTAGCTCAGTGGGTTAAGCCTCTCCCTTCGGCTCAGGTCATGATCTCAGGGTCCTGGGATCCAGCACAACATTGGGTTCTCTGCTCAGTAGGGAGCCTGCTTCCTCCTCTCTCTCTGCCTGCCTCTCTGACTGCTTGTGATCTCTCTTTCTGTCAAATAAATAAATAAAATCTTTAGAAAATAAAAATAAAATAAAATAGAATAAATAAAATTTAAAAATGAATAAAATGAAATATAAAATAAAATAAAATAGAGTTTATTAGAAAAAACAGCCACTAAGAACACCTGGATGGCTCAGTCATCAAGCATCTGTCTTCAGCTGAGGTCATGATCCCATGGTGGCCTCCCTGCTCAGCGGGAAGCCTAATTATTCTTCTCCCACTGCTGTTTGTGTTCCTCTTTCGCTGTGTCTCTATCTGGCCAATAAATAAATAAAATCTTAAAAAAAAAAATCCACTAAACACAGTCTTCCTTTGCTAAGAATGAGATTTAAACTCATTTTCATGTCATCTAGGTAGTTATGAAAATCAGGTGATTATAAGAAAAGAAAATTATATATCTCTCTTTTATTTTGATACATGAAAAACTCTTAATTACAATTTAAGTCCTACATTTAAATTTCCAATAACCTTTATATGGTTAAAATTATTTTTCAATGAAATATGTATAACGGCCCAAATAGGCAAAGTAGTATCTCCCTTCAGTGTAGCATTTACATTAAAATTAAGAATAACATCTCCTTTACATTTTTAAGAATATAGTAATTTTTTCATATTCAGTTTGACAACCTCGATGAGAAGTACAACCAAAAGTTACACTGAGATCTTTGAATTATGATTTATTGACCTAGTACAACCAAAACAAATTCTAAAAATGTTAAGAAAAAAAAATTGTAAATTGGAATTTTCTTACTCAACTAAATAGATGTATCCTTGTTGTGAATAGTAATTCAGTAAAACACCTAAATGTATCTGATAATGAAGTGTTCTTAAGACATGTTGAATTGGTATGGAATATACAACACGAGGACAGCAATTCTGAGTCAGAGATACAGATCCTTAATCTGGGAGTAATGAATCAAGGCATATTCAAAAGGACTGTGATTAGTGAGAATGTCAACTCTAGCAGCTGAAGCTAAGACCTGAACTTCAGGCTTTGCAGAGCCTGGAACTGGTACTTGGTCAGTAAGGCCCCATGGTCATGGAGAGGGATAGATGTGGAAGATCAAGTTGAATTCTCACATGAGGCCTAGAGGCTACACCGGGACTCAACCCCACAATCTATCAACTTAGTTATGGAAGGAACATTTTAGTATTTGCTCTAAACAACCTAACTTATCTATGAGGAAATGTGTTGTTTGCAGGTAGGTTGTTGATACAGAACTAGAAATTTGGGATTCAGTATTCTTTCTTTCTCATTCTCTGTCTTTGTCTCTTTGCATGTTTGTACAGAAATTAAAATCATGATTTTATCAATTTACTTGCAGCAGAATATAAGGCCTACAGATATCAAGTATTTCAATATTTAGTGCTCAGTATTCAGGTATCTACTGAAATGCCCTGAAATCATTGTGGCTTGAATGTAATCTACTGTTTCCTGAGGTACTGGACACTGAAGCCCCAGAAAACATATGGTTCACCCAATGTGCAACTTGGAAACAGTAGTGTGTGTGCATGTGAATTTAAATTAACATTATAATTAAGTATCTTTTTGGAGTATCAGATAAATGACTATTCATTTTACTATTCATTTGAATAACATTCATTCATAAATGACTAATCCCCCAAACTCTGGGATTTTTCTTTTAGGGTTGTTTTTTTTTTTTTTTTTTTTTTTTCAGGAAAAAAAATGTAAACAGATGCTATCTGTGGATATCTTATGATTGTGTAATGTCTTTTAAAACCCTTGTTTCTATTTCTTGCAATATACTTTAATACTTTGAGATTAATACAGATCATGTCTTTTAATCTTCGTAGTCCTATCTCCTATAGGCACAAAAGAAGAACACATGATCAGATGGCCTGCAAGATCTTCAATAACATATATTAGAGATGATGCAAAATGGGTTATTTGGAATGCTTGGAGATATTTAAGTCCCACAGCCTGGTCATGGTATTCATGGATTGAATATATGCATTTTGCAAAATACCAGTGTAAGGCAAGGCCACTCTGTGAATATGATGGTTCAAGACAAAAGTAAGACCACTTCATAATTATGATTGAACGTAGTTAAGGAAAAGAACTACAATCTAACCAAACAATTCTTTCTCCTGGAATGGAGTCTGCTGCCTCCCACACTTAACTACAGTTTTAGCCTTACTACATTCCGCCTGTGTTTTAAGATAAGCTTTCTTAAAGTAGGTACTAAAGAATTACCTCTTCCTGCCTCATCCAATCCAGAGAAAACATCACTTCATTAAAACCTCCCCCAAAATCACCTAACGTAAGGCCAGATCATAAAATTCCTCTTGAACACCTTCTTAGTGAGACACTCCCATTGATGTATGTTCTCCTTCGTTGCAACAAGTCAATAACCCCAACTTTTTTCAGTTGTAGGTATATTTGTGCTAGTTTTTGGCTGGCCACAGTGAACACCTCTTCTGGCAAATTTTGTTGTTGTTTTATTTTACAGAACTATCAAATATGAAGTATACTTACATATGAGATATCCTCCACATCTTCTTTCTTAGGCATTTACAATATTGAAATTTTAAGTTAAATTCAAGCTTTACAGTAGTGTTGGTCAGAAATTTTCCACAAGTCAAATGATATTAATAAGAATTTTCTCTCTCTTTGCATTGTGGGACTTTTTTTGTATTTAAATATATAATAGGAACTTATGTACAGTTCATTTTCATTTTTTCTCAACTCGACATTTGTGAATTTGCCTACTCACTAAAATTTATTTGTAATTCTTAAATCAATATTTATGGCATATTAATGGACACTTGTGGGCAGGTACAGTGCAGCAAAATATTTGAGGGGCCTGACAGGCGAATTTCTAGCTGAGGACAACCAAAATAATGCCCGCCTTACTGTTTCAACTCTCATGCTATAATCAAGTGTCTTTTTTGTAGCCTATTTAGTGTCACATTATTCTTATTTTTCTGCACTTGTTAGTGATTTTGCTATTTAAAATGGTCTCCATACATAATGCTGAGGGGCGGTCTAGTGTCCTAAGTGCAAAGATGGCTATGATATGCCTTATGGAGAAAATATGAGTGTTGGATAGGCTTTGATTGGACATGAGTTAAAGTGCTGTGCACCATGAAGTTAGAAGTTAATAAATCAATAATATATATTAAATAAGATGTCTTTAAAAAGAAATGTAAATGAGCTAGAAAAGTAAATATATGAAAAGGAGTACAGTGCCTACTCTGGAGCATGGGTCCTGGAAGTAAACCAAATATTTTAATGAGACCCATGAGAAAGTGTGTCCCAGGAAAAAATTCGTAATTATGAATAGCCTAAAGTTTGTGAATCTTTAAATTTAGCTTTGAACCATCTCATCTCTTTTTGCATCAATATGTTCTGCCCCTCTGTGTGTGTGTGTATATATATATACACACACATATACATATATATATATATATATATGTATATGTGTAACACCATTCAGGGTCTCTATAAGTTATCATTAAAATGTCTAGCATTCAAGAAAAATTGTAAAACATAGTGAAAGATATGAACTGAAAATAAAAATGAAATGATAAAAATCAGAAAATATAAATAGACTCACAGGTGATCCAGATATTAGTTATCAGGCACAGATTACAAATTAATTCATTGAAAGTACATATTGATTACTTTGCAGTTTCAAGAAAACTGATGACAAAATTAAGAATTTTATGAGAAAATTGAGTTTTATAAAGAATTGTCATCGATAATTCTAGAAATTGTTGAAATATTTCAATTATTAAAATTAAGAACTTTGGGACACCTTGATTGCTTAGTCAGTTGAGCATTTAACTCCTGGTTTCGGCTCAGGTCATGATCTCATGGGTCATGGGACTGAACCCCCAGTCAAGCTCCATGCTTGGTGGGGAGTCTGCTTAAAGATTCTCTCCTTCTGCCTCTCCCTCCACTCTCTTTCCCCATCTCTCTCTTACAAATAAGTAAATAAATCTTTAAAAATTGAAGAACTTATATATGGGTTTAACAATAGATTAAACTAGTAGAACAGGGTTAATGAAGTAGAAGGTAGAGTTATAGAAAATATGCAGAATAAGAGTGAGGAAAAAGAACTGGAATAAAGGACAAGAAAACTATACCAAACACATCAGAAATGACAAAAAGTTCAAAATAAATACAAGTGGGGTTTCAGGAGAGAAAAGAGACATAATTTGAAAAAAATGATAAGAAATGATGAAATGCATCAAGCCTTAAATTCATGAATAGATTTTCAAACAGATTACAGATTATGAAAAGAATAAATACAAAGAAAACATATTTTAGCACATCATACTAAAACAATTGGAAAGCAAAAATAAAAAGAAACTTCCAGAGCACCACAAATGACATAAAAAGGATACATGACTTTCAAAGAAGCAAAAATTAGACTGAGCGCTGACTTTATGATAGAAAAAAGAAAACAATGCAGTGACATTTGAAATTCTGAAAGAAAATAACTGCCAATATAAAATCTTATAACCCATAAAAGCATTCTTCAAAAGGGAAGTTATAATAAAAATATTTCAGACAAACAAATATAAGAAAATTTCTCACCAGTAACCCTACATTAAAGAATTTTCCTTTTCAGGCATAATAAATAAAGTGATCTCTGATGGACACACTAAAAAAGGAAACAATATATTTTAAAGATAACTCCTTAAATTATTGTTTGATATTGAAAAATGAATCAGTGTCACTTAGGTTGCTTTTGTTGTTGTTGTTGTGTGTGTTTTTTGTTTGTTTGTTTTTTACTGTCACTTATATTTAATTTGTAAAATACAGCATGGTACTATAAAATTACTCAGTTCTTCTACTGTTTTAAAATACTTTAACATTTTGATGTGACTATATGTAAAAATTCTTGTTTAAGAAACAAATGCCATATTTCAGAACAAAATATTTGGAAATCCAAATATATACCTCAAAGAAAAAAAGAATAAAGTTACATAGATTAATAATCTTAAAATTCATCATTGATGATTGCATTTATATCTAATACCTTAATTGGGAAAAACTTAAGCTGTTTTAGAAAAATAGATGCTGTAAAACATGAAACTATCTTCATAGTGTTCTTGAGACATAAATAATTTACATGATAAAATTATCTTTAACCATTTTGCCCCAGTCTACATTTCAGTTGATGAATCATATTATGACATACAAGAGACAATTGCTTTTTTAAAAACCAGATGGTAATTGTCAATTACTAATTGAGAAGTTGCCAGGCCACTGAAACAAATGAGGGGATGAAATGAGAGGTAGAAATTAAGAAAATCCAAGGAGAGGGGTGCCTGGATGGCTCAGTGGGTTGAGCCTCTGCCTTCAGCTCAGGTCATGATCCCAGTGTCCTGGGATCAAGCCCCACATTGGGCTCTCTGCTCAGCGGGGAGCCTGCTTCCCCCCTATCTCTGCCTGCTTGTGATCTCTGTCTGTCAAATAAATAAATAAAGTCTTAAAAAAAAATCCAAGGAAAAAAGAAAAGGCCCATTGTGAGTTCTAACACCAACAGATGGAATCCAGCTACAGATAAACCAAACTTTAAAATATGAGCAATAAAGGAAAAATAAAATAAGAAAATAAAATAGTAACAGTAAGGGAAAATTGGTTTTTTACCTATTTGAAACTCTTGATCGAACAAGATAAAATCAAATTTTTATCTAGGGATCTAAGTATTATCCTAGACTGTCATTAATTTTAATCATGATCTTACACTATCATTAAATATATTCCAATAATTATATATGGCAGCAGCTTGTTTTAGTTTCTTGTTAGTCAAAAATAAGCAGCCTATACTACAAGGTCCCCCAGTGATAGGTCTGTGAGCAAAGGAGCGAGACTGATACAAAGCGAAAGTCAAGCAAAGCTTTATTTCTCGCCAAGCATCTAAAATCAAACCGACCATTCCGGGCCGCCTCTTACCGAGAGAGCGATCCCTCCCAGCCTCACAGACTAACTTTATAGAGCAAAGGCCATGTGGTTGAGCCTGGCCACACACAGGTGGCCAGTGAGATTGTAACAATACAACCATGAAAATGGAGTGTGTTGTCTCATGTAGACCTGAGAAGCTATAAAAGTCCAAATGTGATTGCTGCTGAATTGTTTCTTAATCTACTTACAGACATAGGAACCAGACAGTCACTGTTTCACGGGTACTGGAAGAAAGCATGACATTACTGGTGCAGACAGAGAGAACGTGGCAGAATAAGCAGGATACTTACTACATTGTTGGTGCTGTGAATACCTGGAAAATATATTCCTGGAATACTTAACAAGAATGCTGAGGGATGCTCAGGGTCCATTGCCTCTCCCAACACTCCTCTTGGCTTCCCAAATATAATTATGTTTAAATCGGTTGTATTGTTTGCATTGCATTGCCTTTTTGATGCATAAATTATTTTCTTCAACAAGACTGTGAATACACTGAAAGAAGGGTCCACTTCTCAGCATGTCCACCTTAGCATCTATGGACATTAAAATAAACTTGGTATGTCCTTTGCTTCTTTATGTCTACATAGTGAATCACCACAAATTTAGTAACTTAAAGCAATAGCAATTTCATTAACTCATGATTTCTGTGCTCAGGATGTCAAAAAGGACTTGTCTGAACAGATCTGGCTCAGGATCTCTTGGAAGGTCGTAGCCAGCTGGCTGCTACTGATAGAACTCTGGGATCTGAGAGATGGTGAGGGCTATCCAGGTATTTTTCTCATTCCATATAGCATTGGGGTTTTTCCATCTAGTCTTCCCTCAGGAGCGACTGTGGTATTTCACAGCATGGTTGTCTCAGGATACTTACATTCAGTGTTCCAAAGGAGAGTGTCTCCCAAAGTAAGACAAAGATATTTTTTTCTCTTGTTTACTTAGCTTTCCAAGTCATTTCCTCCATGATCAGTAGCCTACTTAGATACAGGAAGAGAACATGGGACCCCTCAGAGAATGTCAGGATATTAAAATTACATTTTCAAAGAGAAAATACTGTGGCCCTACTTGAAAAATATAAATTATCATATTGTTTTAGACATTATTGTTAAAAAAAGAAAATAGAAGAAAGGAAAGGAGGTGTGATATTGTGATTCAAAATAAGAGATACATTTTAGTTTTCTTCTCCATTTCTGGCACAGAGTCCCTAAAACCTTTTGAATTTCTTTTCTTTTTTTTTTTTTTTTTAAGATTTATTTGTTTATTTGACAGACAGAAATGACAAGGAGGCAGAGAGGCAGGCAGAGAAAGAGGAGGAAGCAGGCTCCCCGCCGAGCAGAGAGCCCGATGTGGGGCTCAATCCCAGGACCCTGGGATCATGACCCGAGCCGAAGGTAGAGGCTTTAAACCACTGAGCCACCCGGGGGCCCCACCTTTTGAATTTCTTAAGTCAGTGATAAATGTTTCTAAATATTCATAACAAAACCCTTTCAACCACACCGGTTCTGTTGTTACTGAGGTGACTTTCAGAAGGTACCTAAGAATTGGGGCTGGTTGCCAAGGGAACCAACAGGATGATGAAAGAATTGGAACTTTCAGGCCCACACCCTGACCTCCAGGGAGGGAAGAGGGTCTGGAGGCTGAATTGACCACCAATGGTCAATGATTTAGTCATTCATGCCTAGGTCAGGAAGACTCGGTTAAAACATAAAAGAATGGGCTTTGTAGAGCTTAGAGTTTTGTGAATCAGAATGATCCCACATGCCTCCAGGGCTGGCCCCAACTCCACAGAGACAGCAACTCCTTTGTTCAGTACCTCACCATATGTATCTCTTCATCTGGCGGTTGATTCCTATCATTTAATATCCTTCATAATAAACCAGTAATCTAGAGAGTAGACTGGTAATGTGCCAGGATATTAATCAAACCCAAGAAAAGTGTTTTCGGAACGTGTGCTTTAGAGACATTTGTTCAGAAGCACAAGTGACAACCTGGACTGGTGACTAGCATCTGAAGCAGAGGGCAGTCTTGTTGGACCACATCCTTAATCTGTTGAATATTATGCTATGCCTGGGTAGTGGGTGGTGTCAGAATTGAGCTGAACTGCAGGACACCTAGCTGGTGTTATTGGTGGTCCACAGGCAACTGCCCCCACCTCAATGAATTAGAATAATTAGATGCAGAACTTTCAAAATAAAAGGAGACATAACAGAAAGAGAGATGGAAGGAAGGAAAGAAAATAGTACAACCTAAAGATCATAGAAATATAATTATAGTAACAAGTAAAAACTATAAACCAGACATATTGTGTGTACATACATTTCACTATTTTATTCATGTTAAGAGAACAATTGTTAATTAAGTTCATATCAAATGAAAGAACTAATGAATGAATAAAAGATTGAAAACACTTCGAAATCTGATTGAATGGTTTAAATATAAAATAGTAATATCCTAATTCTAAAATAAATTCATACATCTCAAAGTTGTTTTACATTTTCTTTCAGCCATTAGTAGCATAGTGTTATTTCCATCTTACTGAACAGTTATTAACTAGTAGTTAACAAAACAAAAAGCTGGTTTATTAGGAGCACTGATATAAATGAATGAATGAATGAAAAAAGGAAAGAAAAATGAATTAACTAATAATTAATTGCACACAATTTTTAATTTCAGTTGGTTAACAGATTAGGCTTTTCTCCCACACTGGAATGGGTTTTAGTTGCCTTTATTTCTGAACAAGGGAGATTGTGGATTTTCAAATACATTTTTGAGTCCTTGAAAAACATCAGACCTATACCTTAAAATAGATACTATCTTTGTCTTATGTCATTGTTGGTCAGTGGGGTTTTATTACTTTTCTTTTGACCTTTGCATCATTTCCTGAGAAGTTTCTACTGTTGTAGGCTGATAGGCAATTTACTTACATGTAACGTGACTCTTCCACTTGGCCCTATAATCGTCAACTTCTTTGAATGCTGCCAGGAACTTCCCAGATAGGTGTGAGTGACAAGCCTGGTGATAATGGAGGTCATGCCATGTGGAGATGAGGTGCTCTGGCTTTGCAGTTCTTGATGCAGCATCTGGATATCAATTGTTCTCTTCCTGCCTTTATTGCTGGAGGGTGGGAAACCCTGTATATATAAGGAGATAATAACATGATCTTGGAGTATTTTATGACAATATTTTATGCTACAATTATGTCTATTTTTCAAGCTTGTTCCTTTCTTCATGCAAACAATTTCAATCCATTTAATCAGTTTTTCAGACAGCACATTGTCTTTTTAAAATCTAATCAGAGAATGGTATTCTTTTATAGAAATAATATTTACTTAGTTTTATAAAATACTGTTTTTCTCCGTCCTCTGTAAGTCATTTTGATATTCTTTATATTCCCAGATGTGGTAATAATTAGAAATATTCTGATCTAAGTGTTCCTTCTTAAATGGACTTTTGCATTAAGGTGTATCTAAGTATCGTTATGTGATTCTTAAAGCAGTGCTCTTTATGTACTAAACACAATACTAATTTGACATTCTTGACAGTAATGACTCTCTATTTCTCTCTTCACCATCTGTTTTTCTGAACTGAACTTCTTTATTCCCAGAAATTATCATGTCATTTTCTGCATCAGGGCATTCAAGATGTTCTGCCTTTTTTCTGGAAAAATTCCTATTCCCTTGAATCCCTATGATACTTAAAATACTCCTTCCTGGGATGCCTGGGTGTCTCAATCATTAAGTCTCTGCCTTCAGCTCAGGTCATGATCCAGGAGTCCTGGGATTGAGACCCACGTCTGGTTCCCTGCTCAGCAGGGAGCCTGCTTCTCCCTCTACCACTCCCCTTGCCTGTGTTCCCTCTCTCGTGTGTCTTTCTCTGTCAAATAAATAAATAAAACCTTTAGCAAATAAATAAATAAATAAATAAATAAAATACTCCTTCCTCATGTGCTAGTTCTCTTCCTAAACATTATTTCTTTGAAGACTGACATTCCTAGCTATACAATCCATGATTCCATAGAAATTCAAACCCCACCCCCAGTCTGGTTCTTTCCACCAACACTTCTTTAATTGACTCTTTCAGCTTAGTGGGAACAGAGACTGTTTGCCTCATTACCACAGTGCCCAGCCCATTGCAAGTGCTCATAAATAATATATGAAAACATTTGAGCTCAGTCGTAATCTCGTTTCCTAGCCTGTATCAACATTTTGAAAAAGTGCTCTCTGAGAAAAAAGAAAAAGACAGGAGTTAAGAAATTACAAAGAAAAAATGTTCAAAGAGAGAGAGAGAAAGAAAGAAAGAAAGAAAGAAAGAAAGAAAGAAAGAAAGAAAGAGAAAGAAAGAAAGAAAGAAAGAAAGAAAGAAAGAAAGAAAGAAAGAAAGAAAGAAAGAAAGAAAGAAAAAGAAAGAAGATATCAGAAGTGGAAGGGAAGGTAGAAGCAAGAAATGCTCAGGGAAGGAGAGTTAAGACAAGTATGTCGTGGTCTATTCTCTATGTAAAGACCTAGAATAGTAGTGACTAAAAGGACTGTTCAGTTTCTAACAATAAATCTACAATTAGACTAATACCAAAGTCTTTTTTTTTTCCTTTTTATATTTTGCAAGGTGCTCTCACACATCTTAATTTGTCCTTATACAAACAGTATGAATGAGTTTCATATTTTTACTTGTGTGAGAAGTGTTAGAGGTGAGAGAGTGAGTCTGTGTTGTGTGAATGGAGGTCTTGAAAGTAACAAGCACAAAACAATATATTAAAGTGAAAGTACACTTTTTTTTTTTTTTAGATTTATTTATATATTTATTTGACAGAGAGAGAAAGAGAGCGCAAGCAGGCAGAGGCAGAAGGGAAATCAGGCTCCTTGATGACCAGAGAGCCAGAGGTGGGGCTTGATCCCGGGACCCTGGGATCTTGACTCCATCCAAAGATAGACACTTAACTTACTGAGTCACACAGGCATCCCTGAAAGTATACTCTCAAGGTGAGAGACCCAGTGGGTATTGTGAGATATAACCCGCCCCTAGATTGTTTTGGAATTGGATATTATTGGTTCTTTTTGGGCTGGGAGGAACTCTGAATAGTGGAATGGTCTCTAATGAGGGTTGTTTCCAACCACTGGGAAAACTTCACCCACAGGTTTGGGGGGAAGCATTTGATCCAGCCAGTTTGTATTAGAGGAGTCTTGGACACTTTCTGAATCCACTGCAGCTCTTCTCCTGACGCAATTGTATTATGATGAGTCTAGGAGTTGCCTTGAGGCAGAGGTGGAAGAAGACAGCACATGCTCTGCACCTGTGGATCTCTACCTGTTCTCGATCTGTCAGCCCCCAAATCTCCAAAGCCATAAGGTCAAGATGTTGAGCTCCCAGGGCATGTCTCTCTCATTCCCCTTCAAGGGCTTGGAACTCTGCCTTGGGGCATTCATTGCTCCTGTCTAACTTCTACCTAACATAAGGACAAAAGTTGTTTCTGAAAGTCCCATGCTTGTAGAAGACCATTCCTGTTATCTCCTGAATCCCTCCTCTCCTGCTTTGCTCAGCTATTTACCCTATTTCTAACAGAAGTTTCAAATAGCTTTCACGTATCTCTTCACTTGCTTCCCTGGCCACTCGTATCTTCCAAAGTGCTTCCAGAGTGTTCCCCTAAAATTTAAAATTTATCATTTCACCTAGCTTTAAATCTTTCTGTGGCTTCCCATCACACTCAGGTAAAGGTTGAGTATAATTTGTTGCCTGTCTTATTTATATTCCTTTTTCCATTATGCCTCCCTCTTCTCTCAACACTTTTTGATTATTTATAGATGCTTGAGAATGACCTTCTCTTATATTCCTCTGGGCCTTTACACAAGTTTCTGCTGTCTAGTATAACTTTCTCCCACATTCTGCCCTTGGTTAAATGCCACTTATGCTCAAATAAGCAGTTCAAGTGTCATCTCAGCTTAAGAGTCTTTTGTAATCTCTTTAATGTGAATGAGTTCCCTTTCTTCTTTAGTTTTCCAAAATATGTCCATTATATCTTGCATTATTATATTTTTGCTTTTTATTGCAATACCCCACTCTATATTACACATCTTTACTGAGGGCACAGGCATTTCTCTGGTCATATACATATTCTGGATACTTAAATCTCCACCTGGGTTAGCATATGTCTCACTGAATATGGGCTGGACACAGGTTCTCTAGGTTGCAGTTTATCAATTTTTATCAAAATCCATTTCAATGTTGCTTAAGCAAAATATAGCTCTTTAAGAAGTGAATTTAAATGTTCAATAGAATCCAAGTAGAAGTTGAACAAATAGGAACTTGGAATGCCATTTTTCATTTGTGTCTGTTCTTTCCACCCCTCCCTTTTCCCCTTTACTTATGGGGGTTTTAGTGTGTCAGCAAACATATGGTCACTGCAAAGCTTCCAGTTTACACACTTTCACTAGTCCTGTCAATAATTTGTTTCCTTTTCTTAATTCCAATTCCACATTCCATAGAAAGAATTACTACAAAAATTTCACAGAGATTAAACCATTTTTCATATAGACATGCTTTTGTCAATTGCTGGTGTCCAGGTAAATTCAAGTGGAATTACTTAGAATCATCCCTGTTTGCTACAATAGCTCTCCTAGAGCAAAAGGATTATTATAAACTAGTAAATAACTTCACTTTGGTCACTAGATTTCTCTTCTCCACACTTTCCATTTTTGAAGGTCTTCTTTTGGTTCTTTTATTCTTTGGTAGATCCTTCTGCAAGTATTTTTCTCAGATAGAGTGAGTGATATATTTCCTTTCTTAATACAGGTAAACATCTTTTACTTTGTTAAATGAATAACATCATTGTTTCATGTAGGATTCTTTGGGGAAGCCTGTTTCTTTTGGTAGCAGTAAATATTATTTGCTGTCTTTGGGTTCCAGTGTTGGTGAAAAGAAACCACATTGACTTATGAAGTACTTGTTTCTTTTCTGAGTGAGAGGCTTTAAAATTTCCTTTTAATTTTTGAATTTCTCAAAGTTTGTGCTGTTTTGTTGTGAGTTCTACCCAATAAGAG
The DNA here is from genome assembly GCF_030435805.1 of Mustela lutreola. NCBI lineage: Eukaryota > Metazoa > Chordata > Mammalia > Carnivora > Mustelidae > Mustela > Mustela lutreola. The sequence continues at coordinate 77,473,282 of NC_081290.1, forward strand.
TATCATTTGCATATTCAGATCCTTATTTATTCTGGGATTATTATTTTCCTTTTGTTGGAATAATTATTGTCGCATTTCCATTCCTTTCTTTTTCTCCTCCTGTTATTTATTTGTGTATTCCTGGATTTATCCGTCAGTTCTCTTATTTTTTTCTCTACAAATTTTAATCTTCATCTCTTTGATTTTCCCTTCCCTGTGTTTGTAATTATTGTTTTTACTTGATATCCAAAATCTCCATTTTGGGCCTCAACCATAATTATTCTCCACCAGCTACCAAATATTTATGTGGGAAAATCACATTTTTAAATATATATATTTTAAAGATTTTATTTATTTATTTGACAGACAGAGATCACAAGTAGGCAGAGAAGCAGGCAGAGAAAAGAGAAGGAGGCAGGTTCCCTGCTGAGCAGACTCTGGATCCCAGGGCGCTGGGATCATGACTTGAGCTGAAGGCAGAGGCTTTAACTCACTGAGCCACCCAGGCGCCGCGGAAAATCACATTTTTACGTAATATAGAAAGATTGTAATTTGTGTCTTACTAAATGGAATTTCTATGATACATACATTTTTTGCATCTTGCTTTTCTCGCTTAGTATTTCCATATGGAAAATACTAGAAACTTTAGGAGTCATTGATAGGTGTTTCTGTGTATTTGTTTAAAGTTGCATAAAATACCTTGATTAAAGTATACCTTTGTCTGTTGAACTGTTTGCCTGGCATGAGTATATATTTCTCAACTTTGGTTCATTCTTTTTAAATAGGAAAGTGGGTAAACTTCAGAATGGTTTTGAAGTGAGCCAAGTATTTCTGTTGAACAGATTATTAGGCAATTAAAACATACTTAGACATGCGAAAATGTTTTCGCTTCCTTTATATTTGTCCCAAACTTACCTTGTCAAAATGATTTGTTTTTATGGAAAGAGTGAAAATACCATCTCCAAATCAAGAAGAAGGAAGAGAAAAAAAGGGTCAGAGATAAATCAGAATTAAATCAGTTAAATGTGGAGTGCAGAACAAAGGAAGCAGCGGAGAAAATTAACCTCAGGAAAAAAACAAAAAAGAGTCAATGAACATCAATGTTCATACATGGGAATCATGATTAAAATCACAAGCCATTCATAATCAAGATCTCACGAGACAAAAAAGGCAAAATTTTCTGATACCTCAGTTTATATATTCTTGAAGAGAATTATTAAATATATTTATCAGGATTAATTTTGGATTATGTAGTCTTTCATTCTTATTCTTAAAGTGGTCAAATGCCAGACAAATGCAAGTAATACTTGACCTAAGTATTCAATTTTCTGTTCAGCTTTAATTATTATGTTGCAATTTTTATTAAATTTGACTAGAGGCTTTGCCAGTGTCAAACATAAATAGGAGAAAGAGAAAATTTTAGGCAACTTAAGAAAAGAATCTACGTTAAAATTCACAATTCCTTCTGTGTAAAAAATATAATTACTCAAATAATATATTTGAGAAGTGGAAAATAGTATTAGTGCATCCTATTATATGATAACTAATCTTTGTAATCTTTGATAACTAATTTTTTTTTTTTTTTAGTTTCATTCCCAATTGAGCTAGAATAGAATAAAAAATCCTTCTGTAAAGTTCATTTTATGGGTTGGAAGATGAATTTACCTTTTGGATAGAATTCAGTTAAAGATAGTACGCATTCCAATTTTTGTCCACCAAGACTGTACTGATATATGTGAACATATATTTTTATGCTAATGTCAGATGATTCAATTTATTTATATGTATATTGAGTGTAATTTAGTGTATTTTTGAATGTTTTAATCTTATTTCATGTAATTCAGTTTTATTCAATCTCGGCTTTCATGAAATGTTGAAGATGAAATAAAAATAAGATATTTGTACTTTCTAATTGAGTATCAGCCAGAAGAATTATAGGCGTCTTTAGTACTGAATGTGGGTGTAACAAATATATGAATGACATTTGCTAATATAACCAGGATTATATCTATGGCCCATAGGTCAAATTCTGCTGGCTGCCTATTATCATATGTCCTGAAATCCACTGCTTTCACCTGCATAAAAAAAATAAGAACATTATTTCATGATATGTAAAAATTATATGAACCCTAAATTTCAGTGTCCATAAATAAAGATTTACTGGAATACAGCCACAGTCATTTATGTTTTCTTTGGTTGTTTCCATGGTACAACCACAGAATTGAGTAGCTACCGAGAAGAACATTTGGCTTGCAAACTCACAAATAGTTACTGTCTGGTCCTTTACAGGAAAAGTTTGCTGACCCTTGTGATACAATATGTACTTTTTATAACTAAAATTATATTTAAGTTATAAATATAGATATAGATATAGTTATAATATATAGTTATATTTATAGTTATAAATATAAATATAGATTTAAGAAATAACTTTCATTTGAGGATCTATCACCAACTATTAACCATGCCTTAAATTTCTCTTTTTCTCAGTATGAATTTTAAAATGGCCAGATGAAGACAAATTATATGTAAAAGAAATGGAGATTTTTCAAAGCAAATTAAGAAATATAATAAACTAAACTGGAATTTTTTTATAAACAGTGTATATTGATTATAACTTATGACCTTAATAGAACCTGAGTAATAATGCTAGAATCAATCTGTTTTCGAATGAGAAAATATTTGTTCCATGCATATCATATTCAGGACATAGAAAATGCTGTGGAGAAGAAAAGAATGAGTAAAACACAGGTCTTCCTGCCACAAGATAAATTCTAGTGAAAAAAATTGGGTAAGTGTGATTAATGAATATAATACAAAAATCAAAATAAGAAATATATTTAAGAAAACATCAGTACTGGGAAATTGAGAGCCTGTTTCTCTCTGTTATGTGGGATTTAGAACATAAGCTTCTGAAGAACAGCTTCTGTATAAACAAAAGAATAAAAAAATACCTTTCTGACTCATACTTAAGAAAAAAAATAATTACCCACGGGGTCATATAGTTTTTATTGAAATAAGATTTTTGAGAATCTTTATCTACAGTGACTTCTGCAAAGTCTTCATTTCTATCTTCATTTCTATCTTCTCCTAAAGACTCATGTAGTAAACAGTATCACAAAGGAATAAAGTGTACTTTTTTGTGTGCATAACACCTCTGTGCAAAAACTGGATCTTAAAATAATTAGGGTGAATCTATTTCCCACTTTTGTAGGAAGGCTCTTGTTAATTCAACCAAAATAAGTAAACCTCCACTCTACCTCTCAAAAGTGTCCTGGTTGGGTGGTTAATCATATTATCACCCAAATTATTAGAGTAACGCTTTGAATAAAGGAGAAAGGGTTGTTTTAATATTGGAAATTTATTGTTAGTATCACATTTTAATTGCAATTTTTAATTTTTGATGCACTTTTATTTAGTCGTTTAAAAAGGAAACAATTATAGTACAATAAAGCTTTCTTATTCTTGCCATTTCCCTGTGAAGGCAGAAGAAACTTTTCAACTTTCTTAAAATATGAGGTAGTATAATACAAAATTAGAGATATCATTAGTCTATTTTGGCTTCTGCCACATAATTTTTACTTATTTAAAGTATACGTTGTTTTTGTAATAGCCATAATATGATATCCCAGTCATGAGACTAGGATCATACATGTTTTCCTGTGTATGATTATGTACTTCTTCCTATGCTTAGTAAATTAAGGATATAACAAAATATACAAGGACAATTAAGGATATTAATTAAATTAAGATTAATTAAATTAATTAAATTAAGGATATAAGAAAATATACAAGGACAAGGATAACATTCCTTCCCTGTTTTTTTAATTTGTTTCTTTGTTTTTTTGAGAGGCGGGGGAGGATCAGACAGAGAAGAAGAGACAGAATCTTAAGCAGGCTCTATGCCAGTGCAGAGCCCTACATGAGGCTCAATAGCATGATCCTAAGATCATGACCTGAGCCAAGTTCAGGAGTCCTTCACTTAACTGACTTAGCCACCCAGGCACCCCACACTTCCCTGTTTTTCCAATTAAAATTAAGTTAATTCTCATTTACTTTTTCAATTCTGGAAGTATATATGAAAGTGGTCTTTATTTTATTATTTCAAATAGCTAAATTGGTCTCAAGCTTTAATAGAATAAATTTCTGAATCACATCTCTTTTATAATTGCATGATTTCAAAAGTGGGTATAATAAAATGCATGTGGGCCTATAAGAAATTTAGAAAGCATTAGGGGTTATATTTAGATGGAAAGCACTTATTTTTTATTTTTATTTATTAAAGATTTTATTTATTTATTTGACAGATCACAAGTAGGCAGAGAGGCAAGCAGAGAGAGAGAGAGAGAGGAGGAAGCAGGCTCCCTGCTGAGCAGACAGCCCGGTGCCCAGCTCCATCCCAGGACCCTGGGATCATGACCTGGGCTGAAGGCAGAGGCCTTAACGCACTGAGCCACCCAAGTGACCCAGATGGAAAGCAGTTAATATTTAATGTTAGGAATACTTATAATATAAGATGAAGCAGCAAATCTTAATAACTGAATATCCAGAATTGAGAATCCATAATAATGTATCAAGTTGTGAGGTTTTAATAAAGAGATACTTTAATCCAGATTATGTTATTTAAAAAGTAAATCACCTTGAGTAAGTCATTGATTACTTAGAGGTTTTTTTCCTTATCCCTGAAAATGGAGATGCTATGTACTGAAGAAGATTGTTGTAACAAAATAATGTAAAAAATAATGTGTGGCAAACAGTCTAATGATATTATCTTTGCATCTTGTTCGAAATAGAAATGCCTACACCTTAATTTGCACTGTGCACCCACTTTTTACCTGACATTTTTTAGAAATGTTCCATTATTTCCTTTAATTAAACCAGCTTGAACTAAATTGAGAGTTAATATTTTATTATCTATGGAAGGGTTTATTAAGCATATTAATAAGGTAAATGTAACATTAGGATTCTTGAATCAGCGAAGGCAGTATTAAAATATTAATCATGGTATCTAACTTTGGAAGGGTCCTTAGAGATCAAGTATCTACCTACTTTATAGAAGAATAATGGTAAAATGATCTTTCCAAAATCATTTTGCTAAATTATTCTTATGTTTATGAATTTTGCATTTATAGTAGGCAGGTCTTTTTAACTCTGAAATTAAAGAAAATAAATAGAAAAAAATAAGTTGGAAACTCAGTGAAGCTGAAACAAAGGTACAGTATTTGGTGTGCTTTTCAAGAGTTAAGTCACAAAATGAATATGTTATTATCAATGATAGGTTTCCCTGCTGAGTAGATTCTCCACTTAGTTTAGTAAACTAAGCTGCTCATTTATTTGAAAAAGCAATGTTAAATATTTGCCAACCATCTAGCTATTATATAAATGGGTTAATGGCAGACACTGTGTATGGGTCCCATATCATTTACTTCTTCAAGGCAGACTGAAACTGTCATCTCAAAAGTCCAAACTTAAGTGTTTACACATCCAGTTGCTTTAAATATAACTAAAATAAGCAGGTGTTTAGACATTAAAGCCTTTCCGCTTTTCACAAGCTACACTAGACATCTGCTAGTCATATAGAAGACAAACCCTGGGACTAAGAAACGCCGCATGCCCCTGCTGCCCTCTCAGATTCAAAATGTCGTCACCGTGCTACTAAGCAAAATCATCAGGGCGGGTAAACTTCCTGGGTGCTCCCTCCCTGCCTTCTTCCCCTTCCGGTTGGTGGTGGCTCACGTTGTTGCCTCTGGAAGGTCACAGGCTGTCGGCAATTGATCCTCACAGGCCGCCTCTCAAAGCTGCCTCCAAAGAAAGCTCATGGTGGGCTATTGCCACCTTTTACTTTGATCAGCACCAAATTCTTTTCACCCCCTCCAAGGCCAAACTTTAAAAAACACAGATCTTTTCATTCACTGGATTAATAAAATGTTTAAAAATGTAAATGATATTTAACCTCATTTTTTAATATATGAAATCAAACCTAAAGATTCATAGATTGTATCTCCCCAATTGTATCTCCCCAATTTCAAGGCAAGTTTTGTAACACAAAATTACTCAGATTATTGTGAAATTACTCAGATTATTGTGAAAGTGAAAGAAAATAAAATCTGTTCTGATGTAACTCGTTTGGGCAACCAATAGTATACTTGTCTCATAAGTAGTATTTGTAAGGACCTATTTAGAAACTGTCCCTGCTCCTCTTCCCCCAGGGGATTTACTTGGAGACAAGTCCCGGAAACCAGCTTCAGGTAACAAAGCCCAGATACAAAGATGGGTCAGACCAGGTGGAGACATCAGATCAGTGGGGGGGATGCATACTGTCTCCCTGGTTACCAAGGAGTATGGGCCCCACTCTTTGGGAGCCTTTTGGGTGTCAATCCCAATCAAATTGTAATAGACTGGTTCAAATGTCTACTAGGGTAAATTGTAATTCAGTTGGTCACCTAGCATCACTGTGGAATTTCCTGTGTGTGTTACAATCTCATTGGCTACCTGTGCATGGCCCTGCCGTACCGCATGGCCTTTGCCCTTAAAATCTAGTCTGTGAAACAGAGAAGGGTTGCCCTCTTTTGTAAGAGGTGCAGCCCTGAACGTTCCATTAGATTCTTGATGCTTGGTGGGAAATGATGCTTTGCTTGACTTTCGCTTTGTATCAGTCTCACTCCTTTAATCACGGACCCATTATTGGGGCATAACAGTATTTTGAAGATTCAGAGCAAAAACCTGTAACATATATACATATATATAACATGCATCCTTTAACATTTCTTATCTTTTTTTTTTTTTTTTTTTTTGAGAGGGAGAGAGAGTTGGGGACTGGGGAGAGGAGCATAGTGCAGAACCTGATGTGGGGCTCAATCCCATGGCCCTAAGATCATGACCTGAGCTGAAATCAAGAGCTGGATGCTTAACTGACTAAGCCACTGAGGTGTCCCACTTATACAGTCATTCTTAACCGTATCACTACCCAGTTTGGTACATTTGAAGACTGTAGAATTGAGACATTCTGTGATAATAAGGACAAAGAGAAACCTGCCTCCTTAAACACTTAAATAAATCATATAGTTTTTGAGTATCAGAAAGAATCAGAATGAAAAAAGTCACATAAATTCCTTCTTATTACAGAAGTTTCACCATGCATGTTACCTCCTTCAGAAACTGTCCATAAAGCACTTTCTCTCACTCCTTAAGTTCCTTTCTTATGTTTCTTATTGATCATAGAAGTTATTAAAAATTTCTGAAATATCTATTTTCCAGCTTTTTTCCCCTCACTAATTGTTACATTCAATGAAGTCAATGGTCATGTTTTTTACCTTATTATTGTCATGATCTGTTACAGTTCCTTTTATTGTTACTGGCATAGAGTACCCCATCCATCTATCTTTCTTTCTTTCGATTAATGAACTGATTTTCTTCATTTATTCCTTTTCAGAACTAAATTGAATTTAATTCATTAGAATAATTCTATGCAAATATCCAATTACCAGGCACTGGGAAACATCATGCCCATCATATTGAGATTGGATACATGGGAATCATATCAGAAGATCCTAATTTTTTTAAGAAAATAAAATTCAAATAGAAATTACAGGCTTGATCAGTCATAGCTTTCAGTGAAGATTTTGGTACCAAGTTATGAGTCATAGTAATCATGTCAGTATAGGGACACTGAGTTAGTTAAGGAATATACCTAAAAAAGCAATAAGATAGGAATAATGTGACTTAGAAAGAGAATTGAATCACTAGAAAAATTTATAATGAGAGAAATATAAAAAAAAAAAGTTTTTTCTTCTGGATAATTACAGCCATCTTTTGACAAGTCTTTCTGAGTCTGAATAATTTAAAATCTTTTCATCTTTTCCTTCACAGTTAACTTTTCAAAACCTTGATCATATAATTTCCCCTCTCAATAACCTCTTGTGACTCACCATTGATTATAGAATGAAGTCCACTAAAGATGTTCTGCAGCCAACTTTTTGAGTTCTAATTCATTACATTATTTTACCCACCAAACAACTGTTCAAAAATTGTTATTTCTGTATGTGTCATTAGTAATGAAGTCTAACCATATTTTAGAAGCAAACAACTCACTTACCCTATTTGGTTTTCATGATATGTATGTGAAAACATATAGATTTTTAAAAATGTAAATTCAATCTTTAATATCCAAATATTTACCATTTAAAATATGTCAATATTTGACAAAAAGGAGGTATCTTTGGAATCTGGAATATTTCAGTTTTACTGGCTCGTTATGATTAATCAAGCACATATACAGAAAATACTTAGTTGCAATTTTCATATTAAAATAGCTCTTATTTAAAAATTTTGACTTAGGGGCACCTGGGTAGCTCACTTGTTTAAGCATCTGAATCTTGATTTTGGCTCAGGATATGATCTCAGGCTTATAGGATTGAGCCCTATGTCCAGCTCTGCCCTCAGTGGGGAATCTGCTTACAGATCCTCTTCCTGTCCCTCTGCCCCTCCTCCTGCTCTCTCTCTCAAATTTAAAAAAAAAAAAAAAAAAAAAAAAAGAAAACAATCTTTAAAAATAAATAAATATAAATTTAATCTTAGGAAATTTTTCACTTGTTTTGAAATATAGCTGTGCATGTTTCAAATGCTTAAAAAAAATCTATTTCAAGATTCCAAATACTGGACTGTTTTTATGAAAAAAGTTTTATTTGCCATAGAGATATATTTTAAAATTGATGTGTATATATCTCGGAACTTGAAAATGTCTTTTTTAATGTTTAGAAGAAATGTTCCAGAATCTGACAATATTTGCATTTCATTTTCACTAACGACCTAATTTTTCACTCCTGCAGTTTATGTCAGAATAATCCCATCACTGTGATTCATTGATAGAGACATAATCACATGGTTATATTAATAATTTTTGCTACACTTTATACCTTACTGATTTTAAGAGGTCAACATTTATCATTCTGTTATCTTCTTGGGGAGCACTTCTCTGAGAATGGCTGAAAATTGAATTGATTTCTCTACTTTATTAAGGCATGAGCACACTGGTCATGCCTGTCTCTCATTTGCATTTACCTCTCAGGTTTTTATTGTTGTTGTTTTTATTGTTGTTTTCTTTTTCTTTCTTTCTTTCTTTCTTTTTTTTTTTACCCTGTGCAGTTTGCAAAAAAGCAACCTGAATTTGCTATGGATATGACAGGTTAGAAATCATCTAATAGATGTTCTAAAAGGGTTGAGTTTTGAAGATATTTGGACACACTTATATGAGAGAAATGGTTGAAGAAATCAGAGAAGTTTGAACTAAGAAGAAAACAAAGGGGATTTGGTGGGTTGTTTGGTTTTTTTTTTTTTTTACATTTGAGAACCAGGAATTTAGAATAGTATTGTCTTCAATGGGTAGTTGCAGGTGAACTGTAACCAGATAAGTGTCAATGGAATTGGGAGAGCTATCTTAAGGGGGTGCTGAATTGCAGAGAAAAATATTATGCCCTAAATGAGAGCTTCCCAAACTTTAATGTGCATAAAATTTACTTGGTCAGGGGCGCCTGGGTGGCTTAGTTGGTTAAGCATCTGTCTTTGGCTCATGTTTAACTCAGGGTTGGGCTCTCTGCCCAGTGTAGAGTCTACTTCTCCCTCTCCCTGTGCCCTACCCCACCCCGGTTATGCTCTCTCTCTCATGCTCTATCTCTCTGTCTCAAATAAATAAATAAATAAATTCTTTAAAAAAAAAAATCACCTGGTTGTCTTGTTAAAATGAGGACAGTGATTCAGTAGGTCTTAAGTAGGACCTGAGATTCTGAATTTTTTAACAAGCTCTTAGATGTTATAAATATTCCTATTCCTGAAAGAACACCAAGTAGCATGATGTTAGATGACTGCCAAAGAATGACCACAAGTATGTTCATCTGATGGTAGTCAGGGGCAGGAAAAGATGTACTTACAGATTAGCTCTCTGTTGATGTCTGCCAAGAAAGGAAGTTTGACTGGGGAGAATACCTGGGGAACTTCTAGGGAAGCTTGAGGCTGCCTAAAGAAATTCATAATCAGGAGAAATATAGGGCTTGCTTTGTTCTGACCAGTGAGATTGGAGGAGAAACTAAGATCGGAGTTCCTGAAGGTTATTTTAGGAAATTGTAGTTTAACTTTGATACTGATCCAAAGAGGTTAGATAGTCAGGCAAATATAGAAACCAGAAGTGCCCAAAGCATCCGACTAAATCAAATGAAATGTACAGGTGATCTTGGATAAAAGTCAGGTGGCATCAGTATTAGATGAAAAGAAGAAAAAAAGTTACCAAAAGTCACCTCAGAGACAAAATGCACCTGGTGACAAATACAGGATCTAAATTTTGGTGCATCTAACAAAATTAATCGGTTTCTTCCCCCACAACTTCCACACATGGTATCCTGCTTGTTAAATGAATTACATTGCTACTTGCTTTGATATCAGAACATATCAAAGTCATGGAAGCAGAATTAGGGCCCATAGATAGAAAAAACAAAGTTAATTCAGCTCACTATAAGAAATTCCCTTCTTAAAACATAATCGGGTGGGGGGGTCACTTGGGTGGCTCAGTCAGTTGCCATCTGACTGTTGGTTTTGGGTCAGGTCAGGAGATTCAGCCCCACATGGAAGCACCAGTCAGGATCCTTGCTTAGCAGGGAATCTGCCAGAAATTCTCTCCCTCTATTCCTCGGTCTGGCTCAGGTCATGATCCCAGAGTCCTGGGCTCTCTCTCTCCCTCTCTCTCTAAAATAAATAAATAAATCTCTAAGGAAAAGAAATGTGTGTTTAACAACAAAATAAAAAAAAAATCATAGTGGATGGGCTTACATTATGGTATATACTGTAATTTTTGAAAACCATGGGGCCACTCTACCCTTCATGAATATAAGACAGGAATTCCTGTTTTAAATTTAAAAACAAAACAAAACATGAATTTCATTTTTTTAAATTTATAATTTTATAGTACTAAGTGAAATATGCATTTTTTATCAATTTATGACATCCAACTGATTTCCACTCATGAACAGTGCTGTCATACTTCATATAAAAACACCTCTACATGGAGCATGTTTCTCTTTTTTTTTTTTTTTTTTAAGTTTCCAGTAGTTCTCTTTCTGACACTGACAAGTCATGTGTAGGGGAGGAAAAATAATCTCTCCTCTATTCTTCTAGGTTCCTTGGCTGTTTGACTGATTATTCAAGTTTTCCATGATTGACTATATTGATCAAACCATACCTCTATGCAAAGAATGTCCAAGGTGGAAAAGCAAATCTATTCATCCCTCTTTCTTTGGGGCAGTAGTTTTCTAAGCTGGTAATTACAATTACCTGGAGGATTTTTTTTTTTAATATTATAATTTTTAAGCTACATACCACGAGATTTTGGTTTTGTTGTTCTGGGTTGGGTGGGAGATGGTTATCAGTAGTTTTTAGAAATCCCCAGGTGATTCTTATGAGCATCCGAGGAGGGGAATTGCTGTTTTAAAAAGCTTGAGAAACAGTTGGAATTTTGTGTTCCATACCTCATTTATGAGCTTCTCAGTTAAGGTAGTGGCTTTACATCATTACATCAGTTTAATATTTTGAAGATTATTTTGCTTCATCATATGTAAGAAAAATAAAATATACTTTGAATAAATTCATATTGCATGCTTGGAACTATTGACTGGCATAGGAATTATCTTAATGACTTAGCTGAAAATGTGTCTGTCAAATTACATGTAGAAGTCTGGATACTTCAGGACATCTTAAGTATAGAAAGATAGCAAGAATGATTAGTTTGTTTTTATTTTAATATTTTATTTATTTATTTGAGAGAGAGCACGAGTGCTGAGAGAAGTCTAGAGAGGGAGGAAAAGAAAAGCAGACTCTGTGCTGAGCGTGGAATCCCATGTGGGGCTTGATTGCAGGATCACAAGATCATGACCAGAGCCAAAACCAAGATCAAATATTTAATCAACTGAGCTACACAGGTGCCCCTGGAACAATAGTTTTTTAAGTGAAATTACATTCGTGTGGGCTGGATCATTTAAAAACAATTTAAACCTAGCTTTTGAGAGTGGATTATTTTTAATTCTATAAAAAACAAAACAAAACAAAAAACAGTCTTGGTGATGTGGGAAATAAAAGCAAAAGACACAAATTTCCTTACTGCCTATAGCCCATTGACAAGTCCTTGAAAGAGGTAAAGTGACCTTCCTGTGGGGGCTCAGCTGTCTCAATGTTGACACTTTGCTAATGGGCAAAAGGCAAACTTGGCTTAACATTATCCTGACCCCTCAGGATCCTATAAGTCAACTTGAACATACACACATTCCTCTGGAAACTTCCTTTATCTCTATCTCCCAAGATACATGTTAGGGATCATCTTCCAAGCATATGATCCACTGATATACTCCTGAAGAGTCTCATGACTGACTTTTCCTAAACTATAATAAATGAATTTTTCGTAATGATAGCTAGTCCCCTCAGGGTCCTGGAAACCTAGTTTTCAAAATTCTTTAAAGACTTACCCTATCGCTAACCTTCTCCTAACTTGAAAATATATAATGGACCACTTCTTTTGACTTCAGTGCAGCTCTTTCTGGCCACGGGTCCTGTCCCCATGCTTTAATAAAACCATTTTTTTTGCACCAAAGATATCTCAAGAACTCTTTTTTGGCTATCTGCTCTGAACACCAACATTTTCATGGGTATCAAATGTTGACATACTCTAAATTAAAGCATACATAGGATGAAGCATACATTTCTGTATATAACTTAAATGCAAATAGAAGGGATAATCTATTTTTAGCTATGACAGAAGCCTTACCACATATTTATTTGGAACAGGTTTTATTGGCCTTGTTTCATATTTTATACACACACATACTGAAGAAATGACACTATTGCAATTCCACCAATCAATCTAAACACAAATAACTGAAAGCTGCCACAAATGAAGTTACTGCTGCTTTCCTTCTTTCTGATTTGTTTGGTTGTTAATTCTCAGAGTTGTATAAAAAGAAAAATGTTGCTTATAATCTGAATTGACAGATTGGGGTCTCATGAGAGGTTTTTTTGTGTGTGTGTGTGTGTGTTTGCTTGTTTGTTTGTTTTAGAAAAGTAGAAAGAGAAGATTCCTTTCCTCTTTGTAATTTTCCAACTTTTCCTGTTCAAGTAATATACCCATGATAAACACAAGGAAAAAGCTTATTGAGGGGTGCCTGGGTGGCTCAGTGGGTTAAAGCCTCTGCCTTCAGCTCAGGTCATGATTCCAGGGTTCTGGGATCGAGCCTCACATCGGGGCTCTCTGCTCAGCAGGGAGCCTGCTTCCTCCTCCCTCTCTCTGCCTGCCTCTCTGTCTACTTGTGATCTCTATCTGTCAAATAAATAAATAAAATCTTTTTAAAAAATTTAAAAAAATTTAAAAAATTTAAAAAAAGCTTATTGAAAACATAAAGTCATCACTACGAATTTGTGAGTTTGGAGGCAAAATGTTGGGCAAGATTTTTCTCATGCAAAGGAAAAACTTCTGGTCTAAACCATGTAATTGCCTAAATTCAAAATCTCAGTAAGGTCAAATCTTAGTTTACTTTAAATGCAATACTTTGATACTAAAGTTTACTTTAATGAAATACTTCAAAACGCAAAAATGGATATAACATATTAGAAGCACAGTCTCTGCCCCTAAGTTAAATGCTCTGCCAGTTTTATACCTTGACCCCCAATTTTGGATACATTTTAACAAATAAGCAAGAATGCTAAACTAGTTAGAATGTGACTTATCATGATATAAATTTATTACAAAATTACTTATTAGTTCTTCATACTTGCAAAATACAGAGATTCCAGGACTGATTCAATGTTATCTGCTATTAGTTTTCTCCCCCCCCCCCCATTAGTTTTCTAATGTTTTCTTCCAACAACTTTGTTTTTGACAGGAAATACGTATTTCCCAGAGAAGCCCAAAAGTTGGAAAAAAAAAGAAAGGAAATATACCACTAAAACTGATCTTTTATGTTTTCATTTTGGTTATAAATAAACTCCCAATTAGGGCTCTATACATATGTTTATTTCTTCCTTAAGGGATTATTTGCTGGAGTTTAGATAGCACGCAGAGTAAGATTTTTTCCAAAATTGTAAAAGAATTTCCTTCAGAAAACAATTTCAACTGTAACTTACCAATCTGACATTATTATTTATTTCATTACTTTTTTTTTTTTTTCTTTAGAGATAGAGCATTCCTGTGAGGAGCTAGGGGGAGAGGGAGAAAGAGACTCTTAAACAGCTCCAAACCCAGCACAGAGCCCCAATGTGGAACTTGATCTCACAACCCTGAGATCCTGACCTGAGCAGAAACCAAGAGTTGAACACTTAACTGACCGAGCCGCCCAGACACCCCAGATCTGACATGCTAATAAATAGTGCCATATTTAGCTTTGTATTCTGGGAATAGTTCACCTTTAATTGATCAGCTAAATGAGATGAGATGCTCAGCATGGTACAATCCAGGATAAAATTTGACCTGTGTTTGAAGGTACATTTAGAAGTAGTAAAATACTCCTGCTTCATCTTTTTTAGCCCTTTCATAAAAGCAGAATAAGTATATAGGCATCTAAGCTGCATTATCATTTTCATGTACTCAGTACATACATTGATTATCTTCTAAAAATGACCATTTAGTGGTGGTTACTAAATGACTGAAAACAACCCCTCTTTGTCACACAGGGAATCCAAACAAAATGCAAGGATTTTGGTTAATCAAATTTCAAATTTAAATAAAGCTATTTCGTTTCTGAATGTTAGTGGATGTGCACAGGACACTTACAATTTTTTAAATTTATAAGAATTCAATTTTCAGGGAATGTGCTGCTTCGATCTTAATTCAATCAGCATGAATTTGTCTCTAAAAGGAAGAGATGGACTGTAATTATAAAGTTGTTTGATGCTGTTAAATCAATTCAGGTGCTGATGTTTGGAGTTCCAGCTGCATTATCAAAATGTAGTGTCTGGCTCTTGTATTTCCAAAGCAGTAAGGGAGATCTCTGAAGGACAACAAAGGAATGGGAAAGTAGGGAGTGTGCTGCGGCTGAAATGAATGCAAATGGATCTCCATTCATTTCATTCACAGCAATCTGTCACCTTTTAGTTTCTCTTTCCAGATAGAAATAGAGGATAATGCTGGAAATAGTAATGCATAAGTGGACAGGGCCTGACCATTAAAATGTTTACCATTTCCAGAATGATGCCTGCAGATGTTACAAAATTGAAACTGGATAGGTGTTAGAATTGCTGCCGGTTTCTATTCATTTGAATGGCAGCAACCCAGAGCTCTGTTTTACGGTTTCGTGTGGAGGGGCAATCCATTACCTTTTTTTTTTTCCCTTATCTGGGATCAAATAGTATTTTTGTGAGGATTACATCCCTGTGCTAAGCAGCAATAGAACCAATACTATGAGGTTTGAATGTCAAGCTTATTTCCAAATTCAACTCCTTTACAATCGCCGAGTTGACTTAGAAATTGAAATCCCTGTTTTGTAATTGATTTTTTTAAAGGTTTGAATAGGAAACTCTCCCTTCAAATTAAGCATTGAAAAGACTCATAGGAAATAAAATGTAGCAGAAGAGAAAAATTGGTGTTTTTGCATGAGTAGAATTCTTGAAAGATTGTATGGATGCCAAAAAAGTGATACTATATTTACAAATTATTTTGTGCAAGTAATTTTATCAGCAGCTTTTCATAAATTAGGAAAATGAAGCTTAGAAAGGTTAAGTGCTCCAACCTCCAAATTCACACTATTGGGTAGCTTGAGATTATAAAACAGTGGTTTTTTGGAGATAACGGTCTACCTGGCTTTGAATGTTGCCCTTAACAGAAGAGGAAAAATCTGTGTCCTAAGATGGCCAATGGAGCCAGCAGGTGAGCTGCAGTGCCCACCCCAGGGCTCTTCTCCCTCCTCTGCTTTCCATGCATGCCAAAAGTGCCAAGTATGTGGAAGTAGAAGTGTATGAATTATCCCCTTTGCTTGTGCACAGAGCTAAGATCTTGGAAGATCACTCTTCTCTGAGACTGCCAGTGTCAAATAAACCTCCTATCCTCCAAGATCTCTGAATGCTGCTTGGTTGTTCCATTAAGCAACCCAGTCAGGTTCCATAACATAACATTAAGCCCAAATAAAATAGTCATATTTGTTTTACAAAGAAAGATTTTTTTTTCCTGTAATAAAAGATGGAATGAGCTCAGTAGGGGGAAAAAAAAAAAAGGAAAAATTTTTTTACTAGTCTCGGGTATATTTTAAAATATTATAGAATACTGTGCCCAGGAAACAACTCTTATTGACTCATTTGCAGAGGAAGAACAGATTGTGTATAAATGGCTTCCTTGTTTCTCTCCAGCACCCCTCTAGAGCAAATTTGGGAAAGTGTTGTTTAGCCTTGCTGGTTTTGAGTTTCCTTTTCTTCTTTTTTAAACCCACTTGAATCAGGCTTTTTTCCCTAGACATACATAACTATTCTTGGCAGGGTTATCAAAAAGCTCCACACTGCCAACACCAGTGATGAGTTCTCAATTCTAATTGTATTTAACTTAACAGTTTTTGACTCAGTGGATCATTCTTTCTTTGTTCCAACAGTTCTCCTCTTGACCTTTCCGACCTCACGACCTCCAGGGTGTCTGTCTATAACAGCAACCCTCTCTTCTCATTCTCCTCACGCCGGTTTCTCTCAGTTCCCTATCCTTTCAACAGCTGAGTGGTCTGTCAACTCTCCATGTTTTTCTTAGCAATCCTCTTTTATAACTCTAAATGTCGTCTCTATGTTGATGACACCTCACTGTTTTCCTAAAATCTTGGTATCTCCCACTAACTCCAGAATTGATCATTCCATTTGGAGTTATAAATAAGCAACAACAACTTAACATGTTTAAAATCCAAACCCAAATAATTTCTCCCTCCTTCCCACCAAACTTGACGTTGTCTACCCTGACCAACTGATGGCAACACCATCCTTCTAGACATCCGCTCTCTTACGGGGGAATGATCCGCTCCTTCTCTTAACCTCTCTGTCATCTCAGCAAATCATACTCGTTTTATGCCTGCCCGTAAATTTCTGTAATAAACAGTACATCATATTTATATAAAATGGCACTAGTGCTATGTGACCGTGCATATTATCTTGACACTAACCAAATGTATTTAAAGTTAAAGTCCCCTAGCTAAACCTTCCAAGCAGATTGCTTATCTTAAACCTTCTTTATAAATAGTATGGAGCATGTCAGACTGTTGCAAGTATTCAGAGCCTCAGAGTTTAATGAATACATACAATTTCTAGGTCTTAAAAAAAGAATGAGAAATAGAAAACACCATTTAGGATAATTAAATGCATTGCCAAACATCTTCCTATCAGGCAGAAAGCTTAAAAAGAAGTAGAACTATCCATTACTTTCATCAAGATTGCTGATGATACACCAAGATAGGAAGTACAAAGCAGCTTCTTAGTTAGGAACAATGATACAAAAAGAAACAACAGAATCAAATGAAAATAAGAGAAGAAAAGGTCAGACAGCTTAAGAGGGAAGAATGACATGGGACACAAAACCTCTTAGAATGTAAGTTCCTTAAGAGTTTTCTGCTGTATCTGTAGGCCTGAGAAGGATGCCAGGGCCTTGATGGGCATCCAAGTATTTGCTGAATGAGTAAATGTTCCAGTGACCTTTTCCAACCCTTGAGCATACATTTTTACATTTGTTCCAGTGTCATTTAGAGGAGTTGAAACAAGAAGCAGAGTCTAAACCTGAATTGTGAGTGTTTAATCTAAAAGGGGAGATTTTGGGAAAGTCGAGTTTTTCTTTTATTCTTCATATTCTATTCTGATATATTTGATTGGTCTGCAAAGTGCAAAATACTGCAAAAATGTTTTCCACTTGGTATTTGTAAGTTATTTCAAAAATGTAGCAGCTTGAGAATAAAATCTGTTTTTTTTCCTTTCTCAAGTCTGATGTTCAGCTGTTTAGTGGATGCAACATGAGTTTCTTCTGAGTCTTCTTCTTTCATGTCATCTTTGAATCTTAAAAAGTATGTCAAGAATCTTCAAGGTTTTAATTTTAAAGCATCTTCAAACATCATACACAAACCGAATGTAAGCACTTTCTTGACTAATAGGCAACAATTGTCAAGGGAAAGGAAAGGGATATTTGTCAGAAAATACCCCAAGGGGTATTTTTTTTTTTTCTTGAAAATTTTTTCTATAGTTTTGGGCAGGTAATCAGATTCTAGTAAGCGTTTTCTTCTTAACTAAAAATAATAAAACAATTACAATACATACTA
Source organism: Mustela lutreola (assembly GCF_030435805.1). Taxonomy (NCBI): domain Eukaryota; kingdom Metazoa; phylum Chordata; class Mammalia; order Carnivora; family Mustelidae; genus Mustela; species Mustela lutreola. Next base: position 77,491,557 of record NC_081290.1, read on the forward strand.
CTTGCCTCCAGATTGCTCCCATTGAACAGGATGAGGTGATTTTTTTCACCATCTGATGTTTTAAGCATCCACGGATAATTGCTCCATAGTCTTATATTTAAATGATCTTTAGAAGATAACACTTTCTAAATCTCCTTTCCAGAATGTTATGCAAGTAGCATTTTTACATAATCTGCATAAGAATATAGAGCCTCACTAAAAGTTGCTGGATACCAAATGTGATGTAAAATGTGTTATTAAAATGTAAGCTCAATTTGGCAAAAATATATTTCATATCTTTTCTTATGGCTTGGCATTTATTTCCTTCACTTCTAAAAACCTGTTTTCCTGGAGGATAGTTAGGATTCCTACTCATAGTTATAAGGAAATATATGAGATGTTTACCAAAAGATGACTTAATGACCTCAGGGAAACATTGAAAGTATCTTTGTAGAGTTCATAAAAATATTACTTTGGAAGATGGTAGATATTTTCTTTGCATTCTCTGATTTAATAATGAACTATTGGAAATGTACAATACCCAGAATGAGGCTTACTATTTGAAAATGAGGTGATACCTCGTGTGGAAGGAATGTGCAATCTACGGTATATTTTGGGGAATGATTTGCCCACTATAGTTAGACCCTTGAATTTGCTTATCTTTATTTAACTGAAAGTTTGAAATTTAAACTTGTGTTGATCTTAAGGCAGAAGTGGTTATCAATCAAAATGAAAGCTTTACAAAATAAATTTGATTTTTTTTCTACTTCCAAATAAAACCTATGTTGTTCCCCAAACATCATTGTGAGAACCTCACTTCTATGGTTACTCTTCAATCCACTTTGATCTTCTAACTTACTCTGAAGATATCAGGTTTTTTTCCCAATTATTTTATTGTATTTGATACTGAGAAGGAAATAAAATCAACAAAATTTGAATAATTAATTTATTTATTCAAAAACTGTATTGGATACTGTTGGGAAGCAAGAATTCCTTTCCCTTTCATGGGTACTTCTAGGCAGACTGAGAATTAAATTACCATGAGGCAGAAAAACAGAAGAAAATCAAATTTAATAGTGTACCTTTGGGTATCCACTCAAACATGGGAATTCCAAAGACAGACAGAATGAGGTATCCATGTTGTTCCGAAGTAAGAAAAAGGGAGTGGAGATCTGGGACTTGGAGGAAAGGAATGCCCTTCACAGGGTGATAAGAATAGCAGATGTTTGGTAAATAGATGTTTTCTCTGCCATATAGATGGGCCACTCCGATAAAATGGATCTCTGCTACTAACCCTTATTCTGGGAAAGACCCCCAATTGAGATTCCTCTGTGTAGTTAAGGGAGGGGCAGGAGTTTCTCTTGAGCCCACAAGGTCTCAATTGCCTTTAGCTGTCTGCTCTCTGCCCTTACAGCACTCTATTCTGTAAAGAAAAGCTTTAGAACCTGGGGTTACAGTAATAAACAGGATTGTTCAAATCCCTGGCTTCATGGGGCTGTCTAGTAATAACTGTTACAAAATAATGTCAATTAATGGTGAATGCATTAAAGGAAAATATTTAGAGTAAAATAATGAGTGACTAGGAATGCTGTCCTAAGGTGATCTGGAAGAAGTCTCCGTGGGGAGGGAGTGACATTTTAGTAAAACCCTCAGTGAAGCATGGGAGCTATACAAGGGTATACTGGGAGACGAAAATGTCCCCTAGAGGAAAGAGTAAATGCAAAACTCTTGAGAGGGAAGTGTGCTTAGGTTTTTAAGAAAGAGTGAGGAAACTGATGAGGTCGCAAGAAATAAAAATGGGAGGCGGCTGGGGCTCCCTTGGTTAAGTGTTTAACTTGGCTTACGTCATAATCCTTGGGGTCTTGGAACCAGTTCAGTGAGGATCGTGCTTCCCCCACTCCATCTGCCCCTCCCCCCCCACCACCACTTGCAAGCATGCTCTCTCTCTCTCATATAAATAAAATCTTAAAAAAAAAAGGCGGGGGAGGTGGTAGAAAATGAGCCAATCATATAATGCTTTTGCAGCCTAGGATTTTGTAAGGAGCTGAATGCTATTGTTAGCTTTCAAGGGCTTTTAGAAATGAAACGATATTATCTCAACTTTGAAAGACACTGTGTTGGGGTGCCTTGCTGGCTCAGTCCATAGAGCATGTGAATATTGATCTTGAGGTTGTGAATTTTATCCCCATGTTGGATGTAGAGATTATTTAAAAAAAAAAAAAAATTTGTAAATCACTGATTTGCCGCTCCCCAAATACAGCTGGTTTATTTATCACTATAACACTTTTACAACCTCTTCTGGACTAAGTGTAGCCTTTTTTCAACTCTACATATAACACAGAGATAGGCACAATGATGATGATTTGCTGAAAATGTTTTGTAAGGAGATAAGGCAACTAAGATAAAATTAACTTTGAAGGGGTGACTTATGGAAAGTGAAAATCTACCAAGATGATGAAGAACCAGTGATATGCTTACAAGTTGGTGATTTCGATATCAAAGGTATTGTAAGCAAAGGATGCAATTTGAGGCCACCATCAACAGGTATAGAGAATATAGGCATCAGAGTTATTAAAGAGAACCTGAAACATATTACACACTTTAAGACTTCTAACAAAAATTGATTCTATTCTAACAGTGCCTAACCAGACATGGCTGGGAATGTTCCACCAACAGGAGCTCTGAGATAGAGACTTTTATAGAGAAAGGATGGAAGCAAAGTAAGAAAATGATTGATTGGCCTACAGCTTAAAGCCTTGTTGGCTGTTTGTGATTAGTTCTCCTTAGGTTTCAGTTTTCTAACCTTGAAGTTTTCATAGCCTTAAGTTTTAGTTTGTTTATTTAGGTTATCATGACATCAAAGCCTCCTTCTTTAATTAATTTAACAAGTTAATAATGTATTCCATATTCTATCTATTACCTAAATATCATTGTTTTATTTTCACATTATTTTGTGCAGAGAAGAATTTTAAATGATCATGGAAATAAATAGATATAAACATAAACATGCAGATGACATAGTGTTATGAATATTTCTAAGTTCCCTCCAGTCTATGGCTATTGTATGATAGTAGAGTGAGTACTTCATTTTATGAAATGACTCTTAGAGGTGTAACAGAGAACTGTTTAGTCTCTTATACATTTAGAACAATATCGTCAGATGGAAGACATCTGGAGTATATTATCAAGCTCTATATTACAGATCTCTCTTAAAATCTGAAGGTAATTAGGAAAAGAAGATAAAGAAGTAAAAACATGTTTATTGAAATAAGTTTACCACGAATATGGATAAAACTGGTAGAACAATCTGTTCAGGAAAAATAAAAGTGTTACCTTGAAATAACAAACTCTAAGAGGTTGTGAATTTTAATGGACTTTTCTTAAATAATGGCTGGTGATTCTAATATGAAATGCTAACTTTATTTTTCATATATAATTCCCCTAATTGTTTCACCTAGCAGTTTTTGTTTGCTTTTTAAAGGTTCACATTTTTTTGTATGCAGAAATAAAGGAACCTACAGAAGTAAATTAGTGTTCTAGTTTCTCATTAAGTAATGTATATTTCATATTCTCCTAATAAGAATAATGGAATCATTTGCCTTCTTAGATAGTACTTCAGGATATGCCACTTTAATTTACAGGTAACAGTTTTTTAGAAGAAAAATATTGTCCTTAATATCATTTTATCAATAGTAATTTTTTTGTTAAATGTCTTGTATATTTTTCAGTGATTTAAACATATTTTTTTAATAATTTGGCAAATGGTGAAAAAATCTGTTATTATAAGCATAAGGTAGATATATATATATATATATATATATATATATATATATACACACACACACTCCTTAGGCTAAGAAAACTATAATGATATGTTTCTATAGCTTAATAAAATTTAATCAATGCTTTTTAAACTAATTTAAAACCATCACTTCAGCTAAAGTGCTTTGTACTACCAGTTACTATATTATTTTGCAGTGTAAGTGAATTTATTGCTCAGAAAAAATGGTATAGAATAGATGTTTACAGCTATAGTGTCTTCACAGACAAAGGAAAAAACAAACAAAATATTTGATATCAGAGCTTGTTTTACACCCTGCAAGTCTGAATCTCTCTGTGCTATAGATCTGAATCCCTTTTCACTGCATGGGGTGGGGGAGGTACAAGTGTTCAGCCTATTCATGGGTTTAGGATGTCTTTAATAAAAATGAAGAAAAATGTAACCAGTACAGATATGGAAAAAAAAAAAAAAAAGATATTGAGTCACCTGAGTGGCTCAGTTGGTTAAGCGTCTACCTTGGTCATGTCATGATCTCCGGGTCCTAGGATGGAGGTCCCCCACCCCTCCCTCCATGGAGATGTGATGACTAGCTTCCTAATTAGCAGGGAGTCTGTTTCTCCCTCTCCCTCTGGCTCTATCATCACCTCCCCCACCCACCACATGTGTGCTCCCAAGCGTGAGCTCTCTCTCAAATAAATAAAATCTTTAAAAAGAAAAGAAAAAACTTTAGTAAAAAAAAGAAGAAGAAGAAGATATTTCTAACAATTCTTCAAGCTTCATAATGCATCAAGGTTTATTATTTTATAACTATGTGTCCCAAAATTTATTACCAGTAAAACCATTAAAATTAAAATAGCATGTGCTCTGGTGTTTAGAGTGGAACAGAGCTATTTTTTAAGGATAAAATTCCAAGACATAACCTGCATGGTGGCAGACTGAAAGATGAAAGTAAAGCAGTTGGAATCCCTTGGCCGGGCTGCAAAAAATTTTTAAAAATATGAATGTATATATTATAAAATATAAATAATTTTATAAATATATATATATATATATATATAGTCTGAAAACTGATTGTGGGGTGTTAAGGCATTAGAAGTTAATAAATCTCTTATAGAATGATAGAAACAACAACAAAAAAAGATATTAGACCCAAATGGTTAGCTTATATTAAAAACAATGTTAATAAAAAAGCAAAATAGTAACTCTTTCCCAAAGCAAACTAGTATTTGGCAATTGGAATCATTCAAAATGTTTTCACAACTAAAAGCTATTTGAATTTCCTCCATCGTTGATTGTGGTCTTATAAATTATTAGATATGAAGGGTCATGGTCTTTGATAAGTTTAATATGTCACTGGAAGGATTATAAAATATAAGTAAACCACAAAATAATAACAGTGGAAAAGAATCATGTCAAAAATAGAAATGGATTAGGGGCCCCTGGGAGATTAGGGGCTTAGTCTTTTAAACATCTGCCTTTGGTCAGATCAGATAATGATCTCAGGGTCCCAGGATGGAGCTCCACTTTGGGGATCCCTACTCAGTGAGAAGTCTGCTTGTCTCTCTCCCTCTATCCCTCCCCCTGTTTGTGCTCTCCGTGTCTCTCTCTCTCTCTCTAATAAATAAAATCTTAAAAAAGAAGTAGAAGTGGATTCTATTAAAAAATTCTTGGATAAAAGGGAAAATACAATTGAAATATTGGCACAATGAAAACAGGAGAATTTATGGGATTTAAAACAGTGAGCAGAGGATAACTTAGAGCTATATATATGCTTGTTATTAAAAATATAAGGATGAAAAAGAGTGAATAAATTCTCAGCTTGAAAAACTCAAAATAGAACAGAAAGGTAAATTAGAAGAAAGAACAAGAAAGAGAATGATAAAGAAAAGAGCAGAAATTAGTAAGTTAGAGAATGCAAAAAGAATAAATCTATATATTAAATTCCTATTTTTAACCATATCACTATTTAATTTGATCAAAAAAATAGAGAAATACAGATACACAGAGATAGAGAAACAGAGATATAGAGAGTAAAGAAATGGCAAAGGGAAAATGACCATTTAAGTAGAGAAAATTAAAAAAAAAAATCACAAGAGACTACTTTGAGACCTATCCAAAGAGTTTTAAAAACCTAGATGAAATGAATGATTTCCTAGGGAAAAAAGAGTTTCTTAAAATTATTCCACAAACAAATTTATGCAGTCAAATTTGCACAGGATAAAAAAAAAAAAAAAAAAAAAAGTGAAGAAATTACCCTGTAGAAAAGGACCAGTTCAAGAGATTTTCACAGGGAGTTTTTTTGCTTGTTTGTTTTTTAAACTTCTGAAGATCTCCCAGTCTGTGCCAGTTTCTAGGCTCTGTGACATATCAGTCACGACATCTTAATAAAGACAAATTTTGGGATACACTATTTTACATTTTGAATATTAATGCTAGTTTCGCTAGGATCATCCTCGGATAAGTTTATCGTTGGGTAGCGTTCACTAAGATATATTCTTGTCAAATAATAGAAGAGGCTCCTTTGAAATTAGTGCATTAGAAGGAAAAAATATGCTCATGATGTAAGGTTAAGGAAAACCTACTACAAAACAAAATGGAGAAATCCGTCCCAAACTGAAGATGATGGTAAAATGTACTCTCCATCTAGGTAGGGTTATCTCTGTAAAGGACATCACAAGTGACGTTTATTTTGCTCTTAATAAATTCTACATTTACAGAATTGTATATTGTGAACATTTATCAAGTATAAACAAAACCTGAAAGTTTTTACTTCTTAACAGTAGCAGAATCAAACTGTGGTATATTTCCTCCAGTAATAGAATCTCCAAAACAATTCAATTGTTAGAAGAGAGAGTACAAATGGATTATCCCCACGGAATAGCTGACCTTTCCTAGACTTTTGATTTCTCCATGCCTGAGAAAGATCCTGGTCCACGTGTCTGAATTCTACCTCTAAATGTAGGATCCTATATAGAAACAAAGGAGCTCATCCCGCCCCACCCCCGAAAAAAAAATCTATCAAAAAGCCACACATGTGTATAAACATACAGACAAAATAACAAACAGAACTGGCTTCTAATAGAGATTAGGAACAGACTGACAATATAGAACCATTAAAACTTGGTTTACAATAATCCTTCAAATGAAAAATAATCTAGTAAGAAAGCCCTTTTCTTCTTTTTAATTTTGTCAGAAAGTCTTTCACTCTGTCTTGTGCCTATTCGTTGAAATGAGTGATGCTGCTTAACCTTTTTAGAGCACTTTATCTTTATTTCCTCTTTCAGAAGTGTCATTTCACTTTTCTGAGAGCTGATCAACATCCATCACACATTTGCTCTCAAGCTGAAAATATACACAGGGAGTTTTGAATTTTGTGAACTCTTCTATTATTAAGTTTCGTCAATTGTCAGCATCCGTATTCCATTCTGATGATGAATAGAGGCATTATATTTCAGCATTAAAATGCAGTTAGGGTTGTAATGAGCATCATTAGGGACTCTAATGGAAATCAGAACTGTATGTCATTTTATTCAGTTTTTTTTTTTTTAAGTTTGTTTTTGTTTTATACTTTTTTTTTTTTTAAGCATGTTTCTACCAAGCAGGTGGGAGTAGAGGAGCATTGTGACCAGAGATGCATACATATAAGCATCATTCCAAAATATCTATTCCAAAAACTTTCTGTCTCTAGTCCTCTCCAGTTTGTTTAGTCTTATCTTCTGCAGCCTTTAAGAGTAGGGTAACAGTCCTTCCCAACATCGATGTTTACTTCCAAATTCTTTCTTATAAATCAAGTCTAAGCCTTCTGAATATACATTTTAAAATAAATAATGGATGTTTGTACATTTAACTCTGACTCAATTAAATCATCTATAATAAAAATGAAAAGAGTTGCTTTGAAGTCTGACTCACAAAATAAATGGTTCTTAGCTTTTGCCTTAGAAATTAGCATATATGCCTCTTTATAGAAGTTAGGGAAATAAATGCTGTAACTCTTTTCAATCTCCTATATGATACCTTGAGTGTGATCACCACTGAAATCTTTATGAAAACTTTTTAGAGGTGCTTTAATAATGTGCAGTTCTACACAGATTAGACATGGATTATATTCATTGTCTTGTCCTCATTTTCAATTTATTAAACTTTTTGTTAGCTCTTACAAATGAAGAAAACTATTCTTTAAAGGGAAATAACTTTCAGAATTGAATCTTTATTCCTTTATTCTGTAATTTTCTATAAATTTTATATAAATATAATGTTGAAGCTTGCTGTGATATGTGATGATGATATTTTATTAATCAAAAAGATTGGGTGACCCCTTCCTATTTCATAAACAAGTTAACTATCATGGTACTTTTAAAGCATTAAAGAACTTGGACTTACTCTGATGAATTAACTCTAGTCCTCTTAAAAATAGATTTTAGTGGCAATGAAAGAATATAAGAACTCCCAAATGAAATATCAAACACAACTTAGACATTCCAAGTCTTAGTGCTGTATAGGGAACAGAGGTGAAAATCAATGTCTGAGAGAATGCCAAATGCAAATTACCAATGAAAGAGAAACATTGCTCTGGGTATAATAACAAAACTGAATAAGGTGACATCTGAGAGGTAACAGACTCATGAAGGACACTTTTTAGATTCTCTTTTGAAGTGTGGCATCTGATAAAAGTAGTTAAGGTAGAAATAAGAGATCAAATCTTTATTTCTAATTCACTTACATTGCATGGTTCAAAATAGATGCAAATTTAAGGACAAAGAATATTTCCCCAAATATTCTGAAATACCATAGGAAACCACATGTATTTTTCTTTGTAGTTGAAATTATGATTATTTCCAGCAATATTCAGTATGATATAATCATTGTATTTGAAGCATAACAAGTTTGCAAGGAAAAACAACCTTTAATTAAAAAGAAAGAAAGAAAGAAAACTAATACCAGGTTTTATATTCATTTGATTAATTATATTTTTCTGGTCATTTCAGTAATTACATTTTTTTCTTATAGTTTAACTTTACTGAAAATCTATTACTTGAATAGCTGTTAGAAATACAAATCATTTTATAAAATGGTCTAAAATTAAATTTTAGAATTACTAAGATTTTTCGTGGATCTTAGCTATTATCACATCCAATAACTCAATAGAACGATATTTTATCTCTATTTTTATGAAGAGAAAAATGTCACACACACACACACACACACACACACACACACACACACACAGCCATACATTGTTGCCATCATTTTTAGAAGATGCATAAATTTTAAAAAGGAAATGCTACAAAGTATCTCCATAGAGAAAATTCAGCCTGTGAATTCTGGGACTACAATGGCTATTTTCCTGTCACTGAACTCTTTATTTTATCAGAATTTAGCAACTACAAATAATTTTATTTTCCAGGAACTGATCAACATTACCTCACCATGCCATCTTTTTTAACCTTGTCTTTTCTTTATTTTCTTTCATTCTTTTGTTCTTTCTTTTTTAATGCTGAGCAATAGAGCAAGCAAGCTCATGTCTTAGTAACAGTGGTTTCATTTCCTGTTTGAATAACCACTTTCTTTTTAGATCCTCTTAAATACACAGTGTGTGACATATCCACAGGTGATATTAACCAGAAAGGAAAGCAGCCCACGACTGTTATTTTTATTCACATGCTTTTGGTGCTCATTATTCCATTTATGGAGAAGTTCAGGGAATATGTTATGCCTTAATTAGGAAAGTAGGATTCATGAACATGGCTGAACTAATTCAAATAATTCCAGTGCTTGGCACAAGTATAGAGATATTTATGTAAGCTTTTGCTTTAGTGTTCATTATGTATAGTATGGGAGGGGTTATTTTCAATTAATTATCATCTATCTTAAGTCATGATATTTCTAGGTTTGTTTTATTTTTTCTTTTCCTTTTTCTTTCTTTCTTTCTTTCTTTTTTTTTTTTTTTTTAAGATAAGTAGTTTCATGCTCACAGTTTGTTATATCTTTTTGGTCCTGAAGGTGTGAACCTCTGCTTTTCTTTTCTTTCTTTCTTTTTAATTTTTTTTTCTTGTAGGCATTTACTAAGACAGTGACATTCTATGTAATTTAGTTAAAGATAAATATTTAATTGAAAAAGCATGATCAAACTCTACATGTCACATAATTACAAACTTGATGAAACCAACTTGAATATATGAAAATAGACTCACATTTCATATTAAAAACAGCCAGGGTACCTGGGTGGCTCAATGGGTTAAGCCTCTACCTTCAGCTCAGGTCATGATCTCAGGGTCTTGGGATGGGGCCCCCACCTTCTCTGCTTGCTGCTCTGCCTGCTTGTGATCTCTCTCTCTCTCAGTCAAATAAATAAATAAAATCTCTAAAAAAGACCCCCCCAAACAAACAAACAAGAAACAGCCTTCTAAGGGAATAAGCAAGAAAATTTCTAAAATAGAAGTTAAATGATGAAAGAGGAGGGTGGAACGCTGGAGACTGGATGTAGATAGACAAATATGCAGAAAGAATATAGGACTTTTCTTGGAGAGAGACATTTTAGGTAAAATGTGAAGATATGTGCACATCACTCCAAGAAATCACTTACAACTTCTGTTTGATTGCTAATCCAACGACTTCAAAAACAATGTGTTTATTTTACTCCACCCCATGGGTTAGACTGCAACCAAGGCCAGTAATTCTATTTTTTGATTTGCACAATGTAGTCAAACTTGCTATTCCCTCTTTATGTGAATGAAACAGTTGTTATTTTTATCACAGCAAAAATCACAAATGCTTTTTTTAGGGTTTCATCAAAAATCTTACTATAGAGTAGAAAAAATACAGTGTGTGTGTCCAGATTACCCACATTTATGACTTCATTAGATAAACTAATATACAGAAAAAAATAGTTAACAAATGTAACAGAAAAGGCATACACTATTGGACAGAAGAGCTCAGAAATGAAAATTTTATGAAACTTAATTCAATCATATATAGTATAGACAACACACGCATACATGATTTTTTTAAAAAGATTTATTTGTTTATTTGACAAAGGGAGGACAAAGGGAGAAGGAGAGGAAGAGGGAGACAAGCAGATTCCCCACTGAGCAGGAAGCCTGGTGCGGGACTCCATCCCAGGACCTTGAGCTCATGACCTAAGCTGAAATCAAGAGTTGGACATTCACCTGACTAAGTCATGAATTTAAGCAATATAAAAGATACGAAAAAAAATAACAAATCAAACTTTCACAAAGAAATGTGTGAGCATGTGAGATAACAAATATATACAATAAAATGAGGTAAACAGTCTATAAAAATGTTACAATGGTTGGGAGTAGTGCAGAAGTAGAAATATCGTAGGGATATACAAATATAATGGGTAATAAGAATTATCTGGATGGTGACATTGTGGTTGCCAACTACATAAATACACACATCATATATATGTGCATATGTACATGCATATTTTTATGAAGATATAGAATGTATATATACATACATACATATATATAAGTACTTTTGTGTGAAAGTGTATGTATATATATAGGTATACACACATATCATATTCTATATCTTGAGCTATACCTACACCCATATCCATATCTATATCCATATCCATATCTAAAGCCAGTGTTCCCTCCAAGCTTCAGACCTACATACCCAATTCTTTTTTTTTTTTTTTTAATTTTTTATTTTTTGTAAACATATATTTTTATCCCCAGGGGTACAGGTCTGTGAATCACCAGGTTTACACACTTCACAGCACTCACCAAAGCACATACCCTCCCCAATGTCCATAACCCCACCCCCTTCTCCCAACCTCCCTCCCCCCAGCAACCCTCAGTTTGTTTTGTGAGATTAAGAGTCACTTATGGTTTATCTCACTCTCAATTCCATGTTGTTTCAGTGATTATTCTTCTACCCACTTAAGCCCCCATGTTGCATCAACACTTCCTCATATCAGGGAGATCATATGATAGTTGCCTTTCTCCGATTGACTTATTTCGCTAAGCATGATACGCTCTAGTTCCATCCATATTGTCTCAAATGGCAAGATTTCATTTCTTTTGATGGCTGCATAGTATTCCATTGTGTATATATACCACATCTTCTGGATCCATTCATCTGTTGATGGACATCTGGGTTCTTTCCATAATTTGGCTATTGTGGACATTGCTGCTATAAACATTCGGGTGCACACGCCCCTTTGGATCACTACGTTTGTATCTTTAGGGTAAATACCCAGAAGTGCAATTGCTGGGTCATAGGGCAGTTCTATTTTCAACATTTTGAGGAACCTCCATGCTGTTTTCCAGAGTGGCTGCACCAGCTTGCATTCCCACCAACAGTGTAGGAGGGTTCCCCTTTCTCCGCATCCTCGCCAGCATCTGTCATTTCCTGACTTATTGATTTTAGCCATTCTGACTGGTGTGAGGTGATACCTCATTGTGGTTTTGATTTGTATTTCCCTGATGCCCAGTGATATGGAGCACTTTTTCATGTGTCTGTTGGCCATCTGGATGTCTTCTTTGCAGAAATGTCTGTTCATGTCATTTGCCCATTTCTTGATTGGACTATTTGTTCTTTGGGTGTTGAGATTGCTAAGTTCTTTATAGATTTTGGACACTAGTCCTTTATCTGATATGTCGTTTGCAAATATCTTCTCCCATTTTGTCAGTTGTCTTTTGATTTTGTTAACTGTGTCCTTTGCTGTGCAAAAGCTTTTGATCTTGATGAAATTCCAATAGTTCATTTTTTGTCCTTGCTTCCCTTGCCTTTTGCGTTGTTCCAAGGAAGATGTTGCTGCGGCTGAGCTCGAAGAGGTTGCTGCCTGTGTTCTCCTCAAGGATTTTGATGGATTCCTTTCGCACACTGAGGTCCTTCATCCATTTTGAGTCTATTTTCATGTGTGGTGTAAGGAAATGGTCCCATTTCATTTTTCTGCATGTGGCTGTCCAATTTTCCCAGCACTATTTATTGAAGAGGCTGTCTTTTTTCCATTGGACATTCTTTCCTGCTTTGTCGAAGATTAGTTGACCATAGAGTTGAGGGTCTATTTCTGGGCTCTCTATTCTGTTCCATTGATCTATGTGTCTGTTTTTGTGCCAGTACCATGCTGTCTTGATGATGACAGCTTTGTAATAGAGCTTGAAGTCCAGAATTGAGATGCCACCAACTTTGGCTTTCTTTTTCAATATCCCTTTGGCTATTTGAGGTCTTTTCTGGTTCCATATAAATTTTAGAATTATTTGTTCAATTTCTTTGAAAAAGATGGATGGTACTTTGATAGGAATTGCATTAAACGTGTAGATTGCTTTAGGTAGCATAGACATTTTCACAATATTTATTCTTCCAATCCAGGAGCATGGAACATTTTTCCATTTCTTTGTGTCTTCCTCAATTTCTTTCATGAGTACTTTATAGTTTTCTGAGTATGGATTCTGTGCCTCTTTGGTTAAGTTTATTCCTAGGTATCTTATGGTTTTGGGTGCAATTGTAAATGGGATTGACTCCTTAATTTCTCTTTCTTCTGTCTTGTTGTTGGTGTAGAGAAATGCAACTGATTTCTGTGCATTGATTTTATATCCTGACACTTTACTGAATTCCTGTACAAGTTCTAGCAGTTTTGGAGTGGAGTCTTTTGGGTTTTCCACATATAGTATCATATCATCTGCGAAGAGTGATATTTGACTTCTTCTTTGCCGATTTGGATGCCTTTAATTTCCTTTTGTTGTCTGATTGCTGAGGCTAGGACCTCTAGTACTATGTTGAATGGCAGTGGTGATAATGGTCATCCCTGCCGTGTTCCTGACCTTAGCGGAAAAGCTTTCAGTTTTTCTCCATTGAGAATGATATTTGCGGTAGGTTTTTCATAGATGGCTTTGATGATATCCCTACACTTTGAAGAGTTTTGATCAGGAAGGGATGCTGTACTTTGTCAAATGCTTTTTCAGCATCTATTGAGAGTATCATATGGTTCTTGTTCTTTCTTTTATTGATGTTTTGTATCACATTGACTGATTTGTGGATGTTGAACCAACCTTGCAGCCCTGGAATAAATCCCACTTGGTCGTGGTGAATAATCCTTTTAATGTACTGTTGAATCCTATTAGCTAGTATTTTGTTGAGTATTTTCGCATCTGTGTTCATCAAGGATATTGGTCTATAGCTCTCTTTTTTGATGGGATCCTTGTCTGGTTTTGGGATCAAGGTGATGCTGGCCTCATAAAATGAGTTTGGAAGTTTTCCTTTCATTTCTATTTTTTGGAACAGCTTCAGGAGAATAGGAATTAGTTCTTCTTTTAAAATGTTTGGTAGATCTCCCCCGGGAAGCCGTCTGGTCCTGGGCTTTTGTTTGTTTGGAGATTTTTAATGACTGTTTCAATCTCCTTACTGGGTATGGGTCTGTTCAGGCTTTCTGTTTCTTCCTGGTTCAGTTGTGGTAGTTTATATGTTTCTAGGAATGCGTCCATTTCTTCCAGATTGTCAAATTTTTTGGCATAGAGTTGCTCATAGTATGTTCTTATAATAGTTTGTATTTCTTTGGTGTTAGTTGTGATCTCTCCTCTTTCATTCATGATTTTATTTATTTGGGTCCTTTCTCTTTTCTTTTTGATAAGTCGGGCCAGGGGTTTTTCAATTTTATTAATTCTTTCAAAGAACCAGCTCCTACTTTCGTTAATTTGTTCTATTGTTTTTTTGGTTTCTATTTCATTGATTTCTGCTCTGATCTTTATGATTTCTATTCTCCTGCTGGGCTTAGGGTTTCTTTCTTGTTCTTTCTCCAGCTCCTTTAGGTGTAGGGTTAGGCTGTGTACTGGAGACCTTTCTTGTTTCTTGAGAAAGGCTTGTACTGCTATATATTTTCCTCTCAGGACTGCCATTATTGTGTCCCACAGATTTTGAACCTTTGTATTTTCATTATCATTTGTTTCCATGATTTTTTTCAATTCTTCTTTAATTTCCCGGTTGACCCATTCATTCTTTAGAAGGATGCTGTTTAGTCTCCATGTATTTTGGTTCTTTCCAAACTTCCTTTTGTGATTGAGTTCTAGCTTTAGAGCATTGTGGTCTGAAAATATGCAGGGAATGATCCCAATCTTTTGATACCGGTTGAGTCCTGATTTAGGACCGAGGATGTATCTATTTTGGAGAATGTTCCATGTGCACTAGAGAAGAATGTGTATTCTGTTGCTTTGGGTAGAAATGTTCTGAATATATCTGTGATGTCCATCTGGTCCAGTGTGTCATTTAAGGCCTTAATTTCCTTGCTGATCATTTGCTTGGATGATCTGTCCATTTCAGTGAGGGGAGTGTTAAAGTCCCCTACTATTATTGTATTATTGTTGATGTGTTTCTTTGATTTTGTTATTAATTGGTTTATATAGTTGGCTGCTCCCACGTTGGGGGTATAGATATTTAAAATTGTTAGATCTTTGTGTTGGACAGACCCTTTGAGTATGATATAGTGTCCTTCCTCATCTCTTATTATAGTCTTTGGCTTAAAATCTAATTGATCTGAGATAAGGATTGCCACTTCTCCTTTCTTCTGATGTCCATTAGCATGGTAAATTCTTTTCCACCCCCTCACTTTTAATCTGGAGGTGTCTTCGGGCTTAAAATGAGTTTCTTGGAGGCAACATATAGGTGGGTTTTGTTTTTTTATCCATTCTGATACCCTCCATCTTTTGACAGGGGCATTTAGCCCATTAACATTCAGGGTAACTATTGAGAGATATGAATTTAGTGCCATTGTATTGCCTGTAAGGTGACTGTTACTGTATATGGTCTCTGTTCCTTTCTGATCTACTACTTGTAGGCTCTCTCTTTGCATAGAGGACCCCTTTCAATATTTCCTGTAGAGCTGGCTTGGTGTTTGAAATTCTTTCAGTTTTTGTTTGTCCTGGAAGCTTTTAATCTCTCCTTCTATTTTCAATGATAGCCTAGCTGGATATAGTATTCTTGGCTGCATGTTTTTCTCGTTTAGTGCTCTGAAAATATCATGCCAGCTCTTTCTGGCCTGCCAGGTCTCTGTGGATAAGTCAGCTGCCAATCTAATATTTTTACCATTGTATGTTACAGACTTCTTTTCCCGGGCTGCTTTCAGGATTTTCTCTTTGTCACTGAGACTTGTGAATTTTACTATTAGGTGATGGGGTGTGGGCCTATTCTTATTGATTTTGAGGGGCATTCTCTGAACCTCCTGAATTTTGATGCTCGTTCCCTTTGCCATATTGGGGAAATTCTCCCCAATAATTCTCTCCAGTATACCTTCTGCTCCCCTCTCTCTTTCTTCTTCTTCTGGAATCCCAATTATTCTAATGTTGTCTCGTCTTATGCTGTCACTTATCTCTCGAATTCTCCCCTCGTAGTCCAGTAGCTGTTTGTCCCTCTTTTGCTCAGCTTCTTTATTCTCTGTCATTTGGTCTTCTATATCACTAATTCTTTCTTCAGCCTCATTTATCCTAGCAGTGAGAGCCTCCATTTTTGATTGCACCTCATTAACAGCTTTTTGATTTCAAGTTGGTTAGATTTTTGTTCTTTTATTTCTCCAGAAAGGGCTTTTATATCTCCCGAGAGGGTTTCTCTAATATCTTCCATGCCTGGCTAGAACCTTGAGAATTGTCATTTTGAACTCTAGATCTGATATGTTACCAATGTCTGTATTGATTAGGTCCCTAGCCTTTGGTACTGCCTCTTGTTCTTTTTTTTGTGGTGAATTTTTCCGTTTTGTCATTTTGCCCAGATAAGGGTATATGAAGGAGCAAGTAAAATACTAAAAGGGTGGCAACAACCCCAGGAAAATATGCTTTAACCAAATCAGAAGAGATCCCAAATCGTAAGGGGGGAGAAAGGGGATAAAAAGAGGTTCAAAAAGGAAGAAAGAAAAAAAAAAAGGAGAAAAGAAAAAAGAAAATAAAAGAAAAGAATTTTTAAAAAAAGAAAACGAATAAAGAAAAATATAAAAAAGAAAAAATATATATATTAGATAAACTAGTTAAAAAATGTTAAAAAAGAAAAGGGTAAAAGTTAAAAAAAAAAATTTTACCCGATGGCGAGAAAAAAGATAAAAAAAAAAAAAAAGAAAAAAATTAAATTAACTGCAAGACAAAAAACAAAAAAAAAATCACAGGGAGAAAGCCATGAGTTCTGTGCTTTGCTTTCTCCTCCTCTGGAATTCTGCTGCTCTCCTTGGTATTGAAACCGCACTCCTTGGTAGGTGAACTTGGTCTTGGCTGGATTTCTTGTTGATCTCTGGGGGAGGGGCCTGGTGTAGTGATTCTCAAGTGTCTTTGCCCCAGGCAGAATTGCACCTCCCTTATCAGGGGCCGGGCTGAGTAATCCGCTCAGGTTTGCTTTCAGGAGCATTTGTTCCCTGAGCGCTTTCCGTAGAGTTCCAGAGTTCCGGAGGACGGGAATACAAATGGCGGCCTCCTGGTCTCCGGCCTGGAGGAGCCGAGAGTCCGGGGCCCCACTCCTCAGTGCGCCTTCAGTGAACAGCGCCCAGTTACTCCTGTCTGCCTGACCTCCGGCTGTGCTCCGAGCTCAATGAGCCTGCGACCGGTTCAAGGTCACCCCGAGCTGTGAGCTTACTGTCGGCTCTGTCTCTGTATCTGGCTTTCCCGTTCCAATACCCGCAAGCTCTGCGACACTCAGACACCCCCGATCCTTCTGTGACCCTGCGGGTCCTGGGCTATGCTGACCCTGCGTGGGCTATACCCCAGTTTAGCCTCTGGAACGATGTCCCTCAGTGGAACAGACTTTTAAAAGTCCTGATTTTGTGCTCCGTTGCTCTGCCGCTTGCCGGGAGCCAGCCCCTCCCCCGGCGCTTTGGATTCACGTCTCCGCCAGTCCTACCTTTCAGAAAGTGGTTGTTTTTCTGTTTCCAGAATTACTGTTCTTCTTTTCTTCGATCTGCCGATGGATTTGTAGGTGTTTGCAATCTTTAGATAAGCTATCTAGCTGGTCTCTGGCTAGCTGCTGTAGTCTCAGTCTGCTACTTCTCTGCCATCTTGACTCCTCCCCTCCTACATACCCAATTCTTAAAGGAGACATCTTGTTGGATATCTCACAGACATCTCTTTGAACTTAACAGGTTCAAAGTCAACCCTTTTACTTATTATAGCTCCCACAGATTCCCCTCCATCAGTCTTCATTTCTCACTAAATGGCACCGCTAGTTACTCAGCTGCTCAAGACAGAACGTACATATCTTTGATTGTTTCATTTTTTTAACCCCCTTCTTATCAACGAACAGCAAGCACTATTGAGGAAGCTCTTCAAAGCTGTGCGTATTCTCTCCACAGTGAACTTGGCCTCTTTTCACTGTCACTGCTGGCCTTACATTTCCTGCATCAATCCATTCTTACTCTTTAGGAAATGTGAGCAAAAGAGTAAATCAGATCATGTCACTTGTTAAATCACTCACATAGTTCCTATTTCAGTTTTAATAAATACAACAGTCTTATCTTAACTCAGCCTATCTCCTGAGCTCATCTGTTGACAGCCTGGTCATCAGAAACTTTCTAGACCTTCTTTCTTCCTCAAGGCTTCTTTGGCCTCCCATATAGCCAATATATATATATATATATAATCTCTGTGCTCAATGTGGGTGGGGCTCAAACTCACCATCCTGAGATCAAGAGTCACATGTTTTACAGACTGAGCCAGACAGGTGCTGCCTAATATATATATTAAGCAGCACATATATATATATATATGCAGCCATATATATATATATATATATATATCTTTGGCCATATATATATATATATATGACATATATATATATGCTATATATATATATATATATATATATATATATATATCTTTGCCTGCCTCTCTGCCTAGTTGTGATATATATATATCACAACTAGGCAGAGAGGCAGCTAAAGAGAGAGGAGGAAGCAGGCTCCCTGCAGAGCATAGAGCCCGATGCGGGGCTCGATCCCAGGACACTGGGATCATGACCTGAGCCGAAGGCAGCGGCTTTAACCCACTGAGCCACACAGGTGCCCCTAAAATATATTTTTGAATTAATAGATGGATGCATGTAGAGGAATGTTCCAAGGATACAGTGAGGCCAAAAAAGTAGATGTTGTAAAATGCATAAATGTTATGAGGTCCACCGAGAATAAAAAGCAAGTAATAGATGTTTAATAGAGAGAGAAGTAAAGGAGAACTATAGTAATAGAAAATTAAATTAGAATGTGGAGCGCATTGTGTTTTATATTTTGAAAGCAAGAATTCATTTTGGAGGAAAGCATATTATGAAAATAACTGATGTTAGCTTGGGGAATATGTTGAAAAGAGCTGAAAATCTGAGGGAGTCCATTTAGGAGGCTATTAGAATCATTCAGATAATTAATGATATTTGTTACTCAATAAGTACAAAAGTAGATCAACAGATATCAGCCTAATTGAATTTTCAGAATATGACAATGCTATTCATTCATTAATTCATGTATGTATTCATTTATTAAGTGAAGATATAGGCTTAGTTACTTTTCATCTTAAGAACCACTATAAGTCTGGGCAAGTTCAAGATATGAATAATCCTTTCAAACCCTGGTCTCTCAGCTCTTTGACCTCAATAAATTTTCCTTTTCCTACATCTTCCATCAACTCCCACATTCACATCCTCTATGTTGTAATCACTTTAAAATGTTCCAGTTCTAACATCAGACACTCTCAGATCCCAAGAGACTATTTTCTCAAAAGCCAGAGCATCGCCCGTATTTGACTTCTTGGGAACATCCAGTCCATTAACCTTTTGGTTCTCTCTCTGCTTATCAGATACTTTTTGTCTTCAATTCGCTTTTAGAACACCCTTGAACAAATTCTCACATGGGCTTAATATCACTTGGCATAAACCTGTAATGATTTTTCTTCTCATTCAAATGAAGTTAACTGACTGTGATTATTGTCAATTGTTTTTAAATGCATAACCAATACATATGACTTTCTTTGCTGAGAAAAAATCTATGGGAAATATCTAAGTTCTTTAAACCTCAAACTTCGTCACTTTTCAAATTGTATTTAAAATAAATACAAGGGAAAATATATCTTATCATTTTAAGGAAGTTAAAAAAAAAAAAAAAAAGACAGTGTATCACCTGGAGCCACATATTATATGCTAGGGGAAACTGTAAAAGGGATGTAAGCACTTTGCCTACTTCTGGTTACAGGTCTAACAGCTTGCACAGAATTATCTGAAAGGCTTGGAAGGAGAACTGCTAATGTAAACACATGCTTGATACATTCACACCAGTTCTGGACCTAGAAACATTCAGAAACCTGAAGAATCCCATCTTTATGGAAAGAACTGGAGTCAGTTTTAACTCCTTGGTATTATGGAGCAATGCATTTGATAAGGAGAAAAGGAAGCCGAGGACAGGATTTTTGTCATCTATTGCTCTCTAATTTCTTACTAATTTCATACAAGAAGAAACCAAACACATTTTATTTCCAGAGGAAACAATTTCTAATTTTTTTAGATCCTATATTATTAAATTATGCTTATATTAAGTTGCCTGTAAGTTCAGTTATTATTTAGTCAGTGTGTTAAATTCCTGTATCTATTAGTCTATCTTTCCCATAAGGTTAAAACCTCATTTCTAGATGATTATCTACTTCCATTTTGTCCACATTCATTTCTGAATCACCAAGGATTACAAAAGATGATCACTCAACAAGGCATCTGTAAAGTTATACTCATTATATTTAACATAGACCATTAAACTGCTCAATAATTCCACAAGATTTCTCTCAGTTGGCTTACTCTTTCAGTCTCTGTGCTATTTTAAAGCATTTTCTCTTTCAAATATCTGACCTAACCACTTTATCTTTATTTTTTTTGCAAGTTATTGTGCTTCCTAATTTAGAAAGAAAATAAAAAGCCTCCAATTTAAACTACCTTAACCACCTGCCGAATATATACATATTCAAATTTCCGGTTGTGGTCTCTGAATTGGATATCAAAAAATATCAAAATCCATCAAAGAAAGGAATTGATTATGTCTGATAGTCATTGCCCAGTAAAGACCACTCTTGTCCTGGAGATACTTTGTTAAGTTTCACATTAGAAACTATTTGTTTGCATACCCTTTACCCTTGAACAATGCAATGGATAGGGGCCATAACAGTAGAAGATTCAGATGTAAATTTTGACTCAAAGCTTAACTATTAATAGCCTACTATTGACTAGATGCCTTACTGATAAACAGTTGATTAACACACATTTTGTATATATATTATTTACTGTATTCTTTCAATAAAATAAGCTAGGGAAAAGAAAATGTTATGAAAGTAAGGACAATACATTTACTGTACTGTATTGTAAAAAATCTGCATATCAAATGGATCCATGCAGTTCAAACCCGTGTTTTCAAGGGTCAACTGCATATATCCATCCCCGACTCAGTTGCTGTGTCCAGAGAGATGAAGTCACACAGTACAGTGTCATCTTCCTCTGCAGTTTTTTTTTTTTTTTTTTTAAGATTTTTATTTTTAAGTAATCTCTACATTCAACGTGGGGCTTGAATTTATAACCTGAAATCAAGTCACATGCTCTACTGATTGAGCCAGCCAGGAGCCTCTCTGCAGTTTTATGGAGAAATTAGGTACATGAATTGTGGGGATAGACAAGAAACGTTCAAATACCACTTTTCACAGTGGCTGAATGATATTGAACAACTGACCTGCTTGTTAGAAGTTTTAGGTTTTGTAAATGAAGCCACTACCTCACAGTTTTGTCATGAAGATATGCTGAATTCACACCAAGTACCTTATAAATGTGTGGCAGAGTTGGTCCTCACTACGTCATAGAAATTATTTCAAATATTGTTATTTATGTGCATATGACTTCCTATAGTTCAGTTCTAGGTAGACTAGTCTCTCTCTGAAAGACAGGGTAGTGTGAAAGTCACAAAGAGAAGTCATAGAAATCTAGTTAATAGAGTAGTACAAAGACCAAGGTATTTTAATAATAATTGGGATGGGGGGAGGGAGGTTGATCAAAGTTGTCAAACCTTCCCAGGACTACTTAGCATAACTTGTCAAAACAAGTATTTCTACAGGGTCATGAGTTATATTGCATCCTATTAGAAAGGTGAAAGAGACAAGCTTTATCCCTTAAAAGAGGTCACTCTTTGGGCTGCCTGGGTGGCTCAGTGGGTTAAGCCTCTGCCTTCAACTCAGGTCATAATCTCAGGGTGCTGGGATCGAGTCCCGTATCGGGCTCTCTGCTAGGCAGGGAGCCTGCTTCCTCCTCTCTCTCTCTCTCTCTGCTTGCTTCTCTGCCTACTTGCGATCTCTGTCAAATAAATAAAATATTAAAAAAAAAAAAACAAGCTGCATTTTAAAAAAAAAAAGTCACACTTAGATAATGTGTATTATTTATCTCAAAGCAACTTTAACCCAATAGGTTAGTTAAATCTCTGTTTATCAATTAATAACCACCAAGTGGTTCTCATCTTAAGTTTTTGCTTTTTCTCTTTAATACAGTTTGTGAAGATGCTTAATTACATTTTAGAAATTAAGATTTAATAATAAAGACCCTGAGACTTTTTGTAAATACTGATCTCAAATTTCATAAGTCCCACTTTGGAATTTGATTGATCTAATTTCTTTTCACCATTCTATTAATCAGGCTTCCCCTATCTTTAATGGGGAACAAGGCCAACTTCTAATTTGGACAAGCAAATACTCATTGGTTTTAGATATTATACCCCCAAAATTTGTATCACAAATTTGAAATATATATAAATTATTTAAGCATCATAGATGATAAGTTTAGCTTGCTCACTCTTATTTTTTCTAAGTGTGGTTTATCTTGGAATGAGATAAAACCTGGAGAATTGTTACTTCAAATTAATTAAGGGAAAAAATTAAGAATAATTTTCAGATATTTCTTTTGATATAGATTTATAACTCCTGATTAGTTTATTCAGTATAAATAAAAATACAGGATTGTTTATAAACAGACTGAAATAGAAAGAAATGATTGTCAAATAATTTTTTTTTTTTTTCAAATAGAGGGAGGAGATGAAGAGCAGAAAGAGATAGGGAGAGAGAATCCTAAGTAGGCTCCATGCCCAGCACTCAATCTCACAGTCCTGAGATCACGACCTGAGCTAAAATCAAGAGTTGAATGCCTCACTGACTGAGCTGCCCAGGGGCCCTGTCAGAGAAAATTTTATTCCATATCTAAAAGTAAGAACAGGGATATATCTTTAGTAAAGGTAAGTATCTGTTCTTTTTTTTTTCTTCATTTTTTCAGATTATATTATTTGTTTATTGACTAGAATGAGAAGATTTTATACTCATTTTGTGTCTGAAACAATATTAAGTTTTAACACAAAGCCTTTGAAAATTAGCACACAATTTTCCTATTAAAAAATGTGTGCAGTATATATTTACTATGATTCAAACTTCGGCATTTGTTGAGATTCTGCTTTGTGACTTGACATGTGATCAATATTGACAAATGTTTTATATTATTGTTGACATATATGTTACATCTTTATTTTAATTCTCTCTGTATTATTATTTTCATGAAGTACATATTAATTTAGATTTACCCATGTATCTAATTTTACCATTACTTCTCAGCATATGGTGTCCTGAGTTGCCCTATCTTGCTCCTTTTATTTTATGTTGACAGCACTGTATTAAGACATAAAAGAGAGAATTAAGAGTTCAAGCGGAGATGAGAGTCAAGAGAGCGCTATTAATAATGAACCTTTTCCTTGTCAAAACCTAAAATCTCAATTTTGTCCCCTCAGACTAGCAAGTCTATTAAAAGCTCTTCTTACCTTCTTAGAGTTTCTCACACAGCCTTCATTTCAACAGATAAACTGTTTTCTAGTTGAAAGTTACCCTAAAATATAAGCTCACTTCTCTGGGTCTTTCTCCCTTCCTGGACCTCGGTTCACAAGTCCTCACAGCACTGATTAATAGCTAACACCTTCAAACCGTCTTCAAGGAGTTACACTAAACATTATGTTCAGTTTGTCTAGTTGTTAAAAGAGAGAAGACTGGTTTGTACCACCTACTCTATCATTACCAGACATAAAACCTAAAGGTACTTTTTAAATGAACAAATTAACATTGTGTTGGAAATGCATCCCCCCAATCCTTTTTATTTATTTATTTATTTATCTAAATAGGTTACATATCATCTGTGGATATATTTTAATTTTAATGAAGTGATTCAGACTTTACCATTAATATTATTTCTAATTTTTTAAAAGATTTATCTATCTATCTATTTATTTGACAGAGCACAAGTAGGCAGAGCAGCAAGCAGAGGGAGAGAGAGAAGCAGGCTCCCCATTGAGCAGGAAGCCCAATGCGGAGCTCAATCCCAGGACCCTGGGATCATGTCCTGAGCCGAAGGCAGCTGCTTAACTGACTGAGTTACCCAGGCAGCCCTCTAATCCTTTATTTATTTATTTATTTTTTTGATGAAAATTTTAAGAGCTGTGTTTCATATTAAGGTGGTTAGTACTAGGCTGATATGTTTTCTTTTTTATTTTTCTTTTTTTTCTTTTCTTTTTTTTTTTTTTGCGGTGATGTCAATTATTTTTGTAAGACAGAATTTTATAGTCAATATAAAAGAATAATATGTCCTAAGAGTAGTTTTCATGATTTACCATCTGTCAACTTAATAAAGTTTAATAGTTTAAATAAGTAAATTTTGTTGAAGTTTAAGGATTAGAACCCTCTTGAATGATAATAACATTTGTTACCCTGCCATTAATTTTCATAGCAGCATCACCAATGTTTGTAATTGTCTCTTTGCTTGGTGTCTTGAAGACTTTTACATGTTAGAGCAATGAACCACATTAACAAATAGGAATGCGTAATGGTTTGCATTTCTTTTATAAAGGGAAACAGAAGGATTGTGGCAGGGCAAATGGGAAAGCATAATTAATATTTTAAACTTTCAGCCAGGTCAATGTAGAAAAGAATACATATGAAAATTGAGAATCTGGAACTAAATACTTGAAAAAAGTATTGATGGCTGATATTCCACAGAAAATTGTCATGCACTCCCCTGAGTAATGGTTACCTGATTTTGAAGAAAATTGACATGTCTCAACACTCTGGAATAGAAGTAGTGCCAACCCAGATTAGTCATTTTTTGCCCCAAGATATAAAAAGTAATGTTGGCTAGGCCTAAATGCCTTTGAAACAGGGAAAATTTAGATTTTTCTTTGTCATGCACTTCCTTTCTTAAGCCACTCAACTCATGAATATATTCATATGATATATAATTAAGGATAAGCCTACTATTATGACTTTCCTGGCTTGTATTTATGGCTTTTATGTTTATTATACTTAACCCCTCATGAACAACTATCATCTTTTGGGGGCTGAATTACAATATATTTAACAATTTGTTAAAGATTGTTTATGTTCCCCTCATATTCCTCCCTTTCTCCCTCTCTCCTCTTTTTCTTTTTCTTTCTTTCCCTCCCTCTTTTCCTCCCTCCCTTCCTTCCTTCCAACCTTCCTTCCTTCCTTCCTCCTTCTCTTCCTTCTATTTATTTTTCTTTTAAAGTGTTTTAACGATTCTGTATTTAAAAATTAATAAAACATGGACACTTTTTGCTTCACTCTTGTTTTGGATCCTGTTAAGTCAGTCTTGTGTTTTTTTTTTCTCTTGGTTCCTCATCCTCCCGCTCCTCCCCCCATCCTCAAATCTGTTTTGGTGAGTGAGCAATTTTTATAGGAAACTTCTGAGTAAGGATATATGGAAGATAAACTTTTTACAACCTCCCATATCTGTATGTGTGCATGTGTGTATCTATCTATCTATGTATCTATCATCTATCTATCCACCTTTATATAAAGATCTGTCTTTAAGATCTATCAGATTATAGATTTGTTTCAATATATAGAGAGATATATATTTATATATGTATATAGATTATAGATATATGGGTGTGTGTGTGTGTGTGTATATATATATGATTGATTCCATTCTTCCTCTTGATTCTTTTCATATGATATTTGTTCTTGTTTTTTCCCTCTTTTCCTTCCTTTCTTCCTTCCTCCTTTCCTTTCTTCCCTCCTCTCTCTTTCTTCTTTTTATTTTTCTGTTTTGTACACTTTGAGGATCATATCTTTTTTCCAGATTTTGATTTCATAATGATGTGTAATGTGCATGTGGAGTGAGCCATTGACATTTGCTGATCGGCTCACTCTGTGGGTTCTTTGACATAAAAATGCATCTTAAAGTCCTAGGAAGTTTTCTTGAATTATTTCTTTGATCATTTTCCCCTCCATATTTGTGGTTTTTTTTTGTTTAAACTTCTTAGAAATTGATGGAGCCTGGGTGGCTCAGTGGGTTAAAGCCTCTGCCTTCGGCTCAGGTCATGATCCCAGGATCCTGGGATCGAGCCCCGCATCGGGCTGTCTGCTCAGCAGGGAGCCTGCTTCCTCCTCTCTCTCTGCCTGCCTCGCTGCCTACTTGTCATCTCTGTCAAATAAATAAATAAACTTCTTAGAAATTGGAACTTTTAAAAACGTATTCTTTTATTTTCTTAGCTTTTCTCTCCTTTTTTCATCTATTTTTCATTTGTTTTATGTCTCTGGTGATTCATGAATTTTCTTTTTTAATTGTTTTAATGAATTTTGTTAAAATTTCCCTATGATATTTTTTTGTTTCATTTTCAGAACTAGAAAGTTCTGTTTTTTTATTTTGTGGTATCTTGTTCGTATATTATAGATGCAATATGTTCTGTTAGCTCTCTGAAGATGAGATCTCTCTATATAAACATCAATGTATATAAACATTCCCTTTTTTATGATAGTTACATTATAAATGTATATACAATCATAGATGTGTGTGTGTATATTCCACATATGGAATTCTACTATGATACATGTGATTGTATGTACATTTCACTATGTATGTGTGTGCATGTATATGTATATGTATATATACTCTATTAGCTATAAAATATAGTTTTTGCTAGCTGACATATTTCTGCTTCTTCTGGTTATTTTTGTTATTTTTGTTTATTTCTTTCATTCTTGACTTTTATGATTAAAAAAACTTTACTTAACTATCTGGTGAGTTTTTCAATATAATTTGGAGCTTTATGTACATGGATAAACTAGATAAAAACAGAACCTCCTTTTAAGCAGTCTCATGGGTATATGATAATTTCTGAGGGAGAACATGAAAATTTATCCTAGATTGGACAGTAGTAATTGCCTATTTTGGGAGTGGGTAGAAATTCTAGAATAGACTATAAAGGCTTTTAACTAACTGTCCTATTTTTACCTCTACCATTTACCACTTACTCATGAGGTATTGATCACTCTAATAATTGAAACTTTCTGGATTTTCACAGTGCAATTCAATTTGATTCTTTCTGGCATTCTTCTTTACATTCAGGTTTCATTGTTCCTGTACTTCTCTATTAGTTACTGGTCTTAACTGCTTTACTCTTCTATAATTAAACTGACCTCTCTCATCTGCTGTCATCCCCTCTCCTGTTATCTTTGTCTCTTCTGGCTTATGAAATTATATGCCTTTAAGGGCCCATATGCTGGAGTTTCATAAAGGAAAAAAGTAACCATGATTCTCATTTCACTATATTTGTGTATCAGGAGAATTACAGTTGATTTCAAGATGAAGGAAATTTATTTGCTCTTGATGTGAGGAGTAAAGATTTCAATTTTCAAAATAAAAATAAGTAAATTTTTTACAAATTTTCCTGCCTTCACCTTCAGGATATCATGTTACCAAACCGCTTAAATGATAATATAAAGAGATTGAGAAACAGGTTATATATACTTATTTGAAGTAAAATCCTAGTTGATCATAAAGAGTGCCTGCCACTTTTTAGTATGTATTTGCAAAACTATGTTTAGAGAAGAATATAAGAATGCATTGCATAGATTAAAAAAAATAGCAAATCTCTTTTGTTACTATTTTTCTCAAATTGTTTCACTGCTATCTACAAAGTAGTGTATTTTGTCTTCTTTTTCCTACCCTCTTTTTTCCTTAGCAATATCAGTCATTCCACAACTGACCAACTACTAATATACAAATAGCATTCAAATGAAAATTTCTGGCCCTATTCCATTCTCTGAGTAGCATAACTACATTCTCCAAATCTGATTTCTCATTGGATACTTGTATCTTAATATTTTTCATCAACTTATATTAGAAAACACTGTTTTTTGTCACAATTTGGATGTGATTATGAATAGTGGACACTATTTTTCTGTGTCTCAAAATGATCTTTGAATTTACTCCCTAAAAGAGAAACTCAGTTTTTCTGCTTCCAGAATTCCAGATGAAATAAACACAATTTTCTTTATTCCTACTAACAAGTATAACCAAAGTGTAATGAAAAAAATATAATGTTGATACATAAAGCAATTGTTAGAAATTGAAAGGTGGAGAGAAGACTGTTGGGCTAGAGCCAATGGGATGGAGGAAATGACGTGGTGATAAATTCCTTAGATTTTATTTTTGCCTCATATGTCTCAGGCTTGAAGCTGAAGATGCTAGCAAATCCAAAATGCCAGCAGATGCTGACAGAAAGATTAAACAAAAGCCTCTCTTCAGTCAACAGACTATGAAAGGTGCATCCTAGTGAAACAAAAACTTTTAAACAATTACCCCACTATGCTCAACAAAACAAAACAAAACCACTATCTGGTGTTAACTATCTGGTGAGTTTTTCAATATAATTTGGAAAAACTTATATTTTTTCAATATAAAATTTGAAAAATTTTAGAAAAAGAGTAAACCCCTACCCATGCCAGGTAAGACAAAGTGGGAATCATGGATATCCACTGTTATGGTTGAGTAGTGACAAGTAATCCCTAATGCCCAATATGATATCACAAAAGGCCAAGTAGGGTGCCAGGGCTTATATCCCCAATCAGCAAAGATAAGGCTCTCCTTCCCCTCATCACTGGGATAACAAAAGAAGACTGGAGGAAGCATAGGGGACAGACAAGTGTTTCATCATATCTTGATAATAAAGAGGCCATCATTATTACTTTCTCATTGCATCAATGGAAACCATGTAGAGAGCAGTAACAAGGCACTTCTCATCAGAGGATTATTAGTAAAGGTGTAGTGGAGGAGCCAAAAATTTGCCTCTACCTAGCAGTGACAAGCCCATTACTTAAGGTGTCAAAGATGGCAGATGAGAAAGTGAACTTTTCTACCATATGACAGTGAAAAGGTGGACTATTCTCTACCCTGCTGGAATAATTCAGCCAGAATATAACATTTAAAAAAAATCCAGAATATCATAATATAATATATAAACTATAGAGATTTCAGTAGAAAATCACTTATTATACCAAAAACCAGGAAGGTTTAAAACCAAGTGAAAAAATGTAATCAGTAGATGACAAACCAGGATGACAGATATAATAGAATTATTTGATATATATTTTAAACAACCATCATAAAAATGCTTCATGAGCAATTACAAACACATTTAAAACAAACACAAAAATATAATATCAGTAAAAAATAGAAAGCATCAACAACAAAATAAAAGATATAAAGAAAAACCAAATGGAAATTTTAGAACTAAAACCTAAAAATAATTGATATAAGAAATTTAAAAAGTAGGGTCAATAGGAAAGACAGAAGGATAGATGAAATTATGAGGTATAAGACAAAATAATATAAATTGCCATATGAATATCAGAGATAAAATATCCTGGAAAAAAAAAAAGAAAAAGAAAGCTCTAGGGACCTCTGTAACTATAAGAGATTTCACATTATTGTCATTATAGTCATGGAGGAAAAGGAGAGGAAAGAAAATACATGAAGAGAATAAAAATTACATGACCAGACTCTCAATGCAGAAAAGAACATTGATTCCCCACTCAATGCCTATTCATAAGAAAGAAAAAAAAAATCTTGGAAAAATAAGAGAGAAACTCACTCATCTTGATAAAAATCTACCAAAAACTCCTATACCTATCATACATAATGATGAAAGGCTGGATATCTTTTCTCTAAGATTAAGACAAAGGCAAGAACATCTGTTCTCACCACACTTGTTTAACATAAAAATGAAAGTTTTTGCCTACGTGATAATGCACAAAATAGAAACTAAAAAGCATAAATATTGGTAAGGTAGAAACAAAACCGTGTCTAATGCAGATGACATGATTGTGCATATAGAAAATACTAAGAAATCTATAAATTAACTCATGGAACTTACAGGCAAGTTCAGCAACTTTGATGGATAAAAGACAAATGTTCAAAAATCAATTATATTTCTGTGTACTAACTATTAGCATGTGGACTCTAAAATTAGAGATGTAACACAATTGCTCACAAAAGTTGAATACTTGGGCATAACCTTAACAAAACCATATAGGACTTTTATGCTGAAAATTAGGCACCACTAAAGAAGAAATAAAAAAACGTTATAAATACATGCAGAGAAACACATGCTCATTCATTACAAGACTCAACAGAGTAAGAATGCCAGCTTTCTTTTTTTTTTTTTTTTTTAAGATTTTATTTATTTCACAAGTAGGCAGAGAGACAGGCAGAGAGAGAGAGGGGGAAGCAGGCTCCCTGCTGAGCAGAGATTCCCAATGTGGGACTGAATCCCAGGACACTGAGATCATGACCTGAGCAAAAGGCAGAGGATTAAGCCACTGAGCCACCCAGGTGCCCTGCCAGGTTTCTTTAATATACAAGTGTGACATAAGAAATGTATATTTCAGCCCTATCTCTATTAGGATTTTGTGTTTAGGCCTCTGTATGGATATAATCATTCTGCTAAAAATGTAAGACTGAAATAGAAGCATTGGGGCTTGTTTTATAGTTTTATAGACATGTAGTGAATACTGTTACATGTTTTTTGCATTGATAGATAACAGGAAGAATAAATACAATAATCTGAACTTCAAATCCCTTGTGCTAGTGATTAACAGTGAGAAATACATGTTAAAATGTCTATTTCTACTTTCACTTCAGGTATGTACCAGTCCTTTTTAATAAGTTCTGGGTTATGATATATACACAGATCACAACTGAGAAAATGTTCTTGAATTTAATGCAAGAAGAGTGGGGGATAGATGCAATTTAATTACAGTTTTGGACAAATGTTGGGAACTGGATGAAATTTTTGTTGTTGTTTTTTAATCCCAAGATTTTCCTAAATATTTTATGTGTTGTACTGAATTTTCCAGATAATTACCTCTATTCTCTACAGGATAGTTACCATGGACTTGGCCCTGTATTTGTTGATTTTACCTATCTTGTTTGCATGCCCATAAAGAAGTCATTGTGACCACTGAAGCATTAAGGCCCACAGGTAATGATTCATTTATGTTACCCAGTGAGAAGACACTGGTCTATACCAGTAAACAAGGTGCCCACCCACACGCAGCGGCACTTGGCAACTTGAGTAATCAAAGCAATAGCTAGCAGTTGTACATATAAAACTAATTAAAAAATGTACCAAGTTCATTTCTGAAAACACAGATTCAAGGCTGATTAAATTGTATGTTGTTTTTTTTCCTGGTGGCTTGAGGAAAGAATTTGTTGGAGTTGAACTAAGTGAGAAGCACAACTGCTCCTATTTAGTGTGGTCAAGCTCTAATTTGCAACTAGGATTTCAAGGAAAATGACCCTAATTGTTGGGTCCATAATATATGCTAGTTAGCTACTCCAGAGTATAGATGTAGATGGTTGAAGCAACAGTATTTTTTTAAAAAGAAGATTATTATAGTCATGACTGAAATGAAAATAAAGAATTTAAAACATTTATGTGTATCTGGTGGTTTTTTATGCTAGAACACGAAAAATGAATTATTTATGAGCATAGCTTATGGAAGGGAAATATAAAACTAAAAATTATCTATATACGTATTCTTTTCCATTTTTTATGAATCAAGCACTCTTGCATCAGGTTTATACAATGCCAGTCTTAACTACCTTCATTTTTGTGATGACTGCCTCCTTTTCCATCCAGTTATATTGATAAGGGAAAAAATGTACCCTAAGATGACTGACCAAAGCAAGGGAATTCCAGTCCCTATCTCAAAGCCCTTCTGGGTTCTTCTTTCCTACCCCGTTTCCCACACGTGCAAAAGTATTAACTATGTGGAAGTAGAAGGGTATAAATTTCCCTCCCTGCTTATGCTCAGGGCTCAGAACTTTGGAGAATGGTCTCCTCTTAGCCTGCCTGTGTTACTTAAACCTCCGATCCTCTGAAGTCTCCGAGTGCTGCTTGGTTCTTCAGTCAGGATCCAGTCCAGTTTCTGTTAACAATATTAAATTAAACAAACAATATGTTTTGTTTTGTTTTTTTCCCAAAAATTTAAGAAGGGGAGTTTAAGAGGTGGTATGTGGGCTTTTCCTGTTATGACTCCATTTCCAAAAAGACTGGTGGTCATTTTTTAGTTTATAGTTGGCCTTTTTTCATTTTATGTACCAGGAGAATTTAACTGACCAAGAATTTACTGGCATAGCAAAGAAACCTTGACATTGATCATGGCCCACATAATGGTCTCCCCTTTTTGATGATGGTCTCATACTTTTACAAAGAAAAATGCAAAAACTAGACTATTTTTACTTGTTAAAATTGTTGATGAAATCAGGTCAATTGAGACTATTGAGTTATTTTCTAAATTTGAAGGAGAAAATATTAAAAATACATCTTTGCTACATATACACTTAAACCTTATAAAAATGCGACTGGACTAAAAATAATTAAATGGTTTAATTAAATAATTAAACATGTAAATTTAGAGTGTTCTGAGGGCTACTGTAATTATGACTTCTATGTTTTATGTTTTAATATATGGAGCAATGAATAGACTATTTTGAAACTGACCTAGGGAGATGGGATATCTTGGGGGTCTAAGATATTTAGGTCCAATGTCTTCAATGGACATTTCCAGACACTTTTGGAAGTCAGTTGGTACCCAAATCTATATTGCCACAGCCAACCAGCTATATATAGTTTGACAAAGGATAGCAATGACCTTTGCTTCTCCTTTTCCTATAATAGACCTTACTTATTATTTATCTAAAGGCTTAAAATGAAAGGAAAAACTAATCCCATTTAATTTATATCCAATCCTGCAACCCATTTTTATTGGCTCAGGTTATGGACACATATATATCTGAAGACATATATAAATCTTAAAGATTTTCCTGGGTTCATTAAAAGTCAGCAAAATAGTTTACATCAGCTAAGAAAATTAAATTATGACTTCATATTAAAAGGTGATATTTCCTTTGTTCCAGAGAGACTATAAAATTCTATACTACAGAGTCAATCAATCTCAACTTCAGACATGGAATTTTGCTGCTTCAGTTCTTTTCAGATTGTGTCATTAGTGAAATAACTCCCCAAGGCTTATTTACACTTTAAAAATTTTTTTCAATGCTTAAAACGAAAATTTTCTTAAAAAATTTCTTACTGTGAAAGTTAATCAGCATATCTTAATTTGTTTTGACTACATCTATTATTTAAAACACTATTACCCAGAATTCCTGACAGGCAATGGGAATTCTCAGCAATGTGAACTGACTCTGTCCTGAATTTAAAACCTACTGTGGCATTGCTTACCTTGTGGTTATGGTATCAGCTAGAAGGTTCTGAAAATTCTTAGCAGTATCATTTTGCCAGATTCCTTTCCTATAATAAGATTAGAACACTAGAAGTCTAAGTTTAAATGGACAAGGGTAGTGTTAAGAGCAAAAAATTATTAGAGTGTCAATGATTCTCATTTTATTGACATTTTGATGTAACGTGTGTCCTACTTTTGACCTTGTCACAGACTCCTACACCACACATGGAAAAGAGATACCATATCTAGAAAATTGGACATAGCATTTTCAGACTTGGTTTGATAACTTGTTGATTCTTCACATAAAATTCTTTTTTTTACATACTTTATTTTAAATGAAAGTTGGATTTAGCAGAATCATCAGTGTGAATTTGTCATTCTCATAATTGCATTCCATGGTAGTGAATTAGTAATCTTGTAAAATGATAGCTTTTGTTACATGTTATCCAGAAAAGCAAAATATTTCAGTTTTAAATATGAAATAAAAAAATAACTATTTAAAGTATGTCCAAACACAATATCTAGCATTGATCACTTTCCTATAAACCTTTTGACAAATATGGGCACCTGGAAAAAAATAAAATAAACCAGTAGAGCTGTTTGTGTTGTCAGGCCACCTCTGTGATTTTTCCACCACAGCTTATAACTCAATAAAATTCTGATCTTTGAGCTTTTTTATTATACAGATATGGAAGTTTTTGTTTTTTAGTTTTTTTTTTTAACCTATGTCTGTACATACTCATTGTCTCCCATTCTTTTGTAAATTGTGCAGCATTCTTCAATGTTTTATGGCAGGAATTAATTGATGTGTCATGAAATTTTTTAATTGTCAGCCATAAGAAACAATATGAAATAATTTCAGATAGAGCCTGTTTTTGTGTCAAGTTATTCAATATTTAAATTAAGAAATGTCTTTGAGCATTCCTGAGACCTCTTAATTAAATGACCTTCCAACCTGTCCCAGCTTCCTTATTTAAAGATCAAAACCATGATGTTGAAAAAAGGCTTAAAACAAAACGTTATTTAATTTCTTGCCTTTTCTTCATCATCTCTGCCTATTAAATAATTTTAGCACTATACTTCCTCTAGTCTTAGGAGTGCACATCAGTTAATCACAACATATCAAACTCTTTAATTAAATTTATTGACAAGACACATGAACCTGATCTCACTGCTGAATAGAGATCAAAGCTCTGACATCTTACAACTGCACTAATTTTCAGAATACTAGGGTAACTTCTCTGCATTTATGAAGTGAGGTTCATTGTATTTTATAGTTATGTTTAATTGTCACAGGTAGAAAGAACAGAATCAGAATCATTTACCATTCTTAGTTCAGATAGCTGAATATTAGATAGTACTGGAAATGGAATAACATGTTAATTAAATAATTTGCAAATCAACTTAAACATTGATAAAAAGCAATGTCAAATATGCAAGTGTGAATACACAATCCTGATCTGATAATAGGAGATAAAGTAAGATGTATTAACAGATAGCATAAGTAGTAAAAATTAACAGTGCCAGGTTTTAGCTCCTGGTATACGTGGACTGTGTTCCCCCTACCCCCTCAATTCATATGTTGAAACCTAACCCACAATGTGATGATGATATTAGGAGGCAGAAACTTGGGGAAGCAATTAAGTCATGAGGACATGACCATCATGAGTAGGGTAAGGGTCCCTTATTAAAGAGACCCCAAAGAGCTCTCCTTGTCCCTTCTGCTTTATGGGGACCCAGTGAGAGGATGGCCATCTATGAATTAGGAAGTTAGCTTCCACCACACATCTAATCTGCCTACATGTTGATCTTGGGTTTCCTAGACTCCAGAACTTATTTTTTGAGTCTATGGTATTTTGTTACAGTGGACAGAATGAACTAAGACAGTTTCTCTGTAGCTATTTTCAACAGATACATGTTAAATTGTCTGTTCCTCTGGAGGCTCGTCTTTAAGTGTTCAAATTTTCAAAGTTGTTCATATAATCACTGCTAAAATCCTCATTGTATTAGTATGCTTTGACACAATAAGCAGATAATTCAGCACAGATAATAAAATAGGATATATCCAATTATTACACTGGCCTTTAGCCAGACTTTTTGTCCATTGTGTGCTCTATAAGAAAAAAAAGTAAAATAGCATTTGTTTTCTTGCTGACATGGTAATATCTGTTTAACTGACCTAGAAAAGAGGAAAGACATCTGTATCTCTGAAACTTGATAGTTTTGTCATTCACGAAATTAGTGTGATCAGTATGACATTTTTGAATAATTTATGGAGTCTCTCATTGTCATTCCTTCAAAATAATAGTTTTGGTTCAGTATAGGTGTGATGCTAAGTTACTTGTTTTCATTTGAAAAGGTTAGTTCAACTCTTAAAGCATTAATTAGTATATTACCAAAATGCATAATTGGAGAGGTTGGGACCACATATTAGTGGCCATTTATTTTAATTTTTTTCATATAGACTTGGATTGTGACTTAAATCCTTTCTATTACAGTTAAAACATTTTATAATGGGACTATAATCCAGAAACTCTAAATAATGAATATTATGATTGAATCTAGAATTTGGCCTTATTTTTACATAATTATTTACACACAGAGGAAAACTAAAGTCAAGAAAATATTTTTAAAACTTAGGAAATTGAGAAGAATAGAAAGTGTATTCCCTTCCTCAAAATGCACATTCTCCTGCCTAATGTAATAATTAATATTCCTATCCAAGCATAAAATAATTCAGATGGGATCTCACTTAATTAAAGAGTTGTGGTGATAATATTGACACATATTGTCCGTTTTCTTTAACAATACTGTAAATAATTCAAGATCAAAAGGAAGTGAAAGCAGAACAATATGACTTGAACCATAGAACAAACTGTTACATCTATGAGCAAGAAAGAGGAAAAAATCTAGGAAATAAATGAACATATTTTTTAAAAATGAAGTATAATAATTATATTTTAATGACACACAAAATAATTAGATAAATGTAATATAATGTAATGTTTCTTCTACCATCGTCTGTGAAGAATGATCATAAGAGGACAAGCTCAATAATTGCTCTAATTATCAGATATTCTCCAGCTCAGGTAGGTTAAACTGAAAAACACAAATTCATTCCTTGTGATACTATGCCTCGCTTACACCTTCAAATAGTCTGGGTATGTTAGTATATTACATGTTGAAATAAAATTTGGTGAGTGCTGTGAAGTGTGTAAACCTGGTGATTCACAGACCTGTACCCCTGGGGATAAAAATATATGTTTATATAAAATAAAAAAATTATAAAAAAAAAAAAATTTCAGCTGAGATGTATTTTTATAATGGTTATGATTCTACTGGATCAAAGATATGCCTGGCCAGTTCTTAAACTTTAACTTCAGATTTAGGTGACTGCAAAGAAATCTCTTAAGTATATTTTCTTAGTTTATTTTACATTGATATATATATGTAGCAATGTAAAAAAATATATATATATATATAAAATAAGATTTAATACATATGCATATCTTCAAGTTTATATAATCTCATGAAATCATTATTTTAAAAAGAGAAATTATATTGACACACCCTTATTTTTATCCCTTGACTTCAGGAATTCTTTTATATAGAGTTGTATTTCTTGATTTTTTACACTTAATCTTAGCCAAAAAGCCGAGAAGTGATGTATTTCTTAATGTTTTTAATAAAGTAAAACTTTTAGGAAAAAAGTGTATTTTATCGTGTTTTCTAAAAGCTTATCTTTGCTATCAGAAAACCTGAAAATTAAAATAGCAATTTTGCAGCACAGGAAAGTTTGCTAACTTCTTCCTCAACCTCCTTTAAGATACAGAAGGAAACATTTTACATGTTCTGACATATTATAAGCATGACCATATCAGAAATAATCCCAGGTGGAACTGTAGCAGAAAAAAATCAGAATTGGTTTTAGACTCACTGCTATCTGCCTACCTCAGACCTCAGGCATCATGGTTCCTTATACTTCAGTCACAACCCTCAGGAGGTCAAGATTCCCTTTGGGATCCTTTGTAGACCTCCCCTTTCCATCCAGCACTGTGTATGAGGTATTTGCAATTTCATGAAGCAAAACTCACATTGTTTCCTTCTATTTGCAGAACACTGAGACCACAAATTCTTTAATTTGATAAAGTAAACTGTGACAGTGTGTTAATGAGGGCTGAACTATTTGTATATTTTAATAGTAATTTTCTGGAGATAATTATTTCACCTCAATTCAAAGAAGTGCCTCTAGCTATGGGAATTTCACCCCACTTGGAAACAGAACAGGGCCCCATGGTAATCTGAAACTCTCACTTTCCTGTCATCTTTGCCTGTGTTATTTGCACTCAGAGTTCTTTGTTCAAGGCAGATGAGTAGGCTTGAGGATTGTGAAGGGATCTGATATTACCCAAAGCACTTTCAACTCTGTGGGAAAGGCACTTAAAATAAACTGATAACTCCAATAGTGATCATTCTTTCTTTCTGGGCCACCATTACAATATGAAAGAAGCTCAGATTTTAAGCATGAGCTAACCTTTCAATCACTTTCTGTCCCTTCTGTCACTCTCAAGAGGATGCCTGGTCATGCTTTCAGCAGACCTTAATAACAAACAGCAAATAATGGTGGGAAAAAAGTGCACATGCTTATAGACATAGATTCTGTTTTTTTTTAATGCTGTCATAGACTGTCATGTGATTAGAAGCTAGTCAATATTTTTTCATTGTAAGAGCTGAAAAACAAAGATCTAAGAAATTTAGTGAAAATTTAGTGCAATGGGGGGAATTTTGATATTTAGTAAGTCTCTGATACACATGATTTTATAGTGAATAGATTAGAGGATGTAGTATGAAAATCATGTGCCAGTATTGATGAAGTTCTAGAACCTAGGTGAGGTTCGGTGGGCTGAGGTCTGGAGCCCATGACCAAGAAAGAATTCGTAAGACATCTTTGGTGCAAAATGGTGGTTAATTAAAGCACGGGGACAGGACCTGTGGGCAGGAAGAGCTGCTATCCCGGGTTGTAAGGGTAGGCATGTTATATATACCTTGCGGTTGGGGGAAGGTGAGGAGAAGGGAGGTTTCAAGGGGAGTTTTCACATGTTAAGGAGGGCCTACAAGATGCCGGGGGGGGGGGGGGTCCTTCCCCTTATGGCCTGATCAATGACGTCTTTAGGTCAGGCATTAACATCAAGATAGTTGGGAGATTCTTGGTGGGGTGTTATGATCCTGCTATCATTTACATTCCCTTCTACCTCAGCCTCCTCCAGTTTATGGTGGGGAGGGAGACATTAGGGCTTCAGGAACTGAGAGTTATTTGCCTCTGGAATTTGTGCTTTTGATAAGGTAACCTCCCTGTTTAGATCTCTAGGACATCCGTAGAGCAAGGGAGATTCCTGTTCTGCAGGATTGCGATCTCTGCAAGTTAACTATTTATTGTTTTATGGCAGTCAGGGGTGCCTGAGAAATGCCACACATATTACGGAGGGGAGTGGGTGGAGAGGGGGGTGCAAGGTGCCAGCTTTTCTCTGTCCTCAGCCAGCCTCCTGCTCCCTCATCAGTATGATCTCTCAGAAAAAAATAATAAACATCTACATAATAGTAATGCCAGCTACATGGGTG
The DNA here is from genome assembly GCF_030435805.1 of Mustela lutreola. Classification (NCBI taxonomy): domain Eukaryota; kingdom Metazoa; phylum Chordata; class Mammalia; order Carnivora; family Mustelidae; genus Mustela; species Mustela lutreola. The sequence continues at coordinate 77,530,509 of NC_081290.1, forward strand.
ATTGTGTTGAAAAGAAAATTCTCAGGAAAGGTGGTGGAGTCTCATTCAGAAGGACAGAACAGAACAGTAATTAAGACAGCAGAGGTAAGATCATAGGAACATGGACCCCTTTACAGAGGAACATAGTTTTGGAAACCTATCTGGAAGGAATGAATAGAAAGTAGGTTCCACACTGTAGGAAAGAAGACGAATGAACTCTGTCTATCCTGGAGCTTTACGCACTTCTCTCCACGGTTTCAAATACAAACATTATTTAGATACTTCCAATTCTCATATCTTCATGTGACAAAAGGCTAGAAGCAAACAAACAAACAAACAAACAAACAAAAAAAAAACAAAAAGCACTGGTCTCCTAGTTTTCCCAGCAAAAAATCTAAAGATCCTTGGATTATACTCTATGCACTCCCAAATCAATCTCTAGGGTCAGGAGATACTGCTATCTCTACTTTACAGATGAGAAAACCAGGACTGAAAAAGTAATAAATAAAGGATCCATGTTTCTAAACAACAATAAAGGTTGTATTGAATGGGAAAGGGAAACCTTTGAGGATTAACATTCAGAAGTATTTGTCTGATAAATTAATAATTATTTACTTTTATGTAACTTTTCAATTTTATCTTTATTATGTCAGATGATTATTGTTTCACAAGAAATGCATAATATTAGTAAGTGTATAACGTTCATATGTACCACTGTTTTATACTTTATTATTTTTTGTATTTATTTTTCTCTTGCAATCAAAGAATAAAATAAAACTGTCCTTTCAAGAAAGATGCATACAGTTATAAATACCAACTATAATCCCACTATTAACAGACTAAATATTAGACAAATATTTAATTTGAAGGATGCATTGCTTTCCTTATGATGGCCTATGTAAGGAATTATGTTATCTCTTTCTATTCCTCTGTCAAAACAAAATTAGAAATTATATGATATTATAGGAGAATCATAATGCTGCACAAATCATAAATTATAGAAAGAATGTAGAAAATGATATGCTGCTAAACATAAATTTTATAATTCTAAGGCTAAGGCATAAATTTACAATAGCATTATATATTAAGAATGTCTGCCAGCATTCAGTTTTCATGTCAAAAATTATTAAACTTCTCCATCCTCATTTACCCTGAGTTTTTAAAATTCAGTTGTATTTCATATCTAACCTATGACATGAAGAGGGATATGTACTGTAGCTAAAATCAGTAGTATTGAAGCTCATCTCAATATTTGTAAAAGACACTGAGTTACCAGTAAATATCTCAGAAACGAAAATATATAACATATATATATATATATATATATATATATATATATATATATATATAAAATTAGGGTTAAGTTTTTATTGATAAATAGTTCAATCCACATATGCCATATATATGTATATATATGGATTGAACTATCAATAAGCCTTAATCCTGATAATATTATTACTTATGTAAATTCAGATTTATACTTAATTTCTTTTGTTCTTTTTCAAAAGTCAGGTTAGGTATGTTTTTTTACAAATAGAAATAGTATGCTTAATTAAAATGGCTTTAATGCTGATTAAAATTATCTCCTTTATGGATGTGTCTATTCTATTTCATATTTTCTCTAAAAATTACATTACTGGACAGCTTTAGTGCTTAAATATTTTCTAACCAACACATGTGATTACTAATCAAATGTTATACACAGAAAATAATTTGAATATTTTTTAAAAATTCTAGGATCCACAGATTTTTAAATACTCTATTAAAAACACAGGAGAGAGCTGTGACTATTTGATGATCAAAAGAAGTCAATGAGTCATGGAACTCCAAGCTTTCCATTTTAATGTTGTAGCAAACACAGGAACTGGGCCATACTACATAGAACCTTCCAGGAAAAGATGTAGATTTCATTCCTTTTAAGTGCTCTAAAATGACTTTGTTCCTTCTTTTGGGTGAAGATGACTTCAAAATGCTACCTTTGTCTTCACTGTTGTTTTGTTTTAGTGTTTCTAGTTGGCAAAATATTTTGTGTGTTGATAAGAGTCAGAAAGCTGATTAAAAATTCCTTTTCTAGCTCAAAAAACTCTACATACCAGAACTACAAGAACAGATTTGCCTTGAGTAACATGATTCAAAACTGCTGTTTGGCATAATTATTAATAATACTCTTTTCAATCTCAAATTGTACTAATTTTATATTTATTTATTTATAAAGTTTTTCTGTATTTACTTGAGAAAAAGAGTGAAAGAGAGAGAGCACAAGTGGTGGGGATGGGCAGAGGGAGAGGAAGCAGTAGACTCCTCACTGAGCAGGAAGTCTACTGCTAGGCTTGATCCCAGGTCCCTGAGATCATGATGTGAGTGGAATGCAGCAGCTTAACTGATTGGGCCACATAGGTATCCTTCAAATTGTATTGACTTAGATAATAAATTTGATGGTCACCTAAGCTATAGTCTGTCTTTACTCTATCGAGATTATTTATAGAATATGAATGTCCTTCATTTATGCAGTTATGAACACTGATTTTTTTTTAAATAAGGAACAATTAGAAGTCTTAGAAATATCATTTGTTCATTCATTCAAAAATACTTTATTGAGGATCTGTTCTATTGTAGACCAGTTTTAGTGGGGGTGATATTGTATCCTTACATACTGTCTCTACTTTTTGTCTGGCAGAGGCTGCCCAACCAGAATCTACATACTCTAGCCTTCCAAGGAGTTAGTTATTTTGAAGAACTAACACTTTTTCATGGCAGGAAATATGTCTAATTTATCTTAATTCACTCCTAAAGTTCATAAACCAGGCTGAAGGGCAACAAGTAGCCAGTGTGAACAGACACGGTCAGTTCTGAAATTATTCCTCTCAAAGACCCACCCCAGCCTGCAGATGACATTGGGCCCTTGTCTACAATCTCCCCAGACTACCTTGAAGCCACAGTCTGAGAAGAAAGAATTGGTGACTGGTACAGCAAGCGTCCTCATTGCCAGGCTGGGGCATGATGGCAGTTGTCCACTCTGCTTTCTCGTTGTTTATAGCATTCTGATTGTTAAAAGTTTTGATAAAAAATCCTGGAAAGAAGTGTTGTTCATATGTTTGCTACTTAAATATTGTATCTTAATATACTGAGAAAACATGTCTATGAAGAACATTAACATAGTTATTATGAAATAAAAAGCTTCCTCAATTTTTTCAAAGCATCCCTCTCTTTAAACATTATTACTTGGTAATTGGAAAAATTTCAGCTTTATGACTTAAAATATACTCCATGTTTGAACAGGTTTCATTGCTTTTGGAAAAGATATGATAAGCATGAAATGAAGACAAAGATAAATTTTGCTTTAACCTGGAACTTGAAGGTAGTCTGGGTGGGTGGCTCAGTCAGTTAAGCATCTGCCTTCAGCTCATGTCATGATCCCGGGGTCCTGCAATCTAGTCCCGCCCTGCATTGAGCTTCTTGCTCAGTGGAGAGTCTGCCTGCTGCTCCCCCTGCTTGTCCTCTCTCTCTCTCTCTCTGTCACACTCTGACAAACAAATAAATAAAATCTATTAAAAAAAATAAAGTATAACTTGAGGACAGACCATATCACTATAATTTACAAGCCTGTTTTAAACAAGATAATTACCTAAATGTACATGTCTGTACAAAAAGGACTAAGAGGAGTTTGCACAAATATATTTACTATTTCATAGAAAAATCACTTTGCTAATTTTCATCTTGCTTACTCTCACACAAAATTGTTCCTCCTGCAATGAGTTTATGGTCCATCGAGGGGAGGGGCATGCTGCTAAATAACTGCATAAACAAAAGTATACATGTTTAACAACAACAAGTGATCTACAAAAAAAGTACATAAAAGTACCCAAATAAAAAAAAAAAAATCACAAATGAGAGAAGAGAAATCATGACCAGTACCAGATAAATATAATTATATTATGAATATTGTGAAAAAATACATGTCAACTAGTTGGGAATGTTATACCCAAGTTTTCACGTCCGAGAGACCACCAAGGAGCCAACACTGATGCAATCACATGAGGGTTTATTTGACAAGCTTAAACTTGGGCCCAAGTATACCCGACACAGAGGAGTAGGGACTTGGACCCCGATGCTAGTTAAGGCAGGGGTTTTAACAGGTCATTACAAGAGGCTGGGGGTGGGGGAGGAGAAGTTTCAGACTTTTCTGCAGTGAGCTGATTAGCTGTTGCCGGGCTGTTTACAGGGTTAGGTGCTCTCTTGGAAGTGTTTACAGGGTTAGGTATTCTTGTTACTAAAGCAGGGTGGGGGTCCTGAAACTAAAGTAAAGTAGGTGAAAGTTCAGCCTTTGGTCACGGGGGGCCTGACCAAATAAGATGGCTGTACTTGTGCTAATGCTAGACTTGAGGTGGGATGGCCTTAATTTTCTTGGCCTCCACATTCCCCCCTCTCAGAGTAACCTAAGGAAGGACCCAATCATGGGTCCAGTTTGGTCTCAGCAACAAGGTCCAGTGGTTGGTGGGGATTGGTTCTGGCATGAAGAGGAAATGGTATAAGCAACATTAGTGGGGTAAGTGAGAATGGTGCAGTCTTAGCTTTAGGGGATTATCCTTATCTGATTGGCTTTTCCATTCTGGAATGAAGTCCTTGAGAATGGCATGTGGGTCAACTGTTCGGAAGTGGGTGTAGAGGATCCAGGGAGTAATCTCGTCAACCTTGAGAGCGGTGGGAGTGGTCAGGATTATAATGTAGGGTCTCTTCCAGCGTGGTTGAAGTGTCAGTTCATAGAGAAGTCAGGCCATCTCTACGAACCAGGATATCCACTGCCTGTAGTAGCCCACCATCCCAAGAAACTCCCTCATGGAGATCAAAGCCTAAATAAGTAGCGTGGCTCTGACAAAGCTGTGCTTCCGTTGCTGACACCTGATATGCTTTTCCTGCAGAGTCTGTAAGAGAGTTCTCGTTAGCCGCAAGCATGACTCAGTCCACAGCAGCTATTTCCACTATTCTCACTAACCCAATCAGATTCTTCCCTTCAAATCCTTAAATTTTCTAAAGTTTCCTCCTTATATCTGGGGTTGCCTCACTGGGAAAACAAGATCATCTAAACGAGCTATCATGCAACTTCCCTGAAGTTTACCTCAAGTTGTCTAGCTCGGGCAAACAAACATTTAAAAACAATCAAATTTAGAATTTAACATCCATAAAGGTGTGTTATTAAAACACGATTTTACTCTCTAAAATAACCCTCATTTCCAGAGATAGCCAAATCAGGACTATTTCATTTGAAAAACAAGTCCAGTTTTAACAAACTTGGCCTAATTATTTACATAAGCTCAACAAGAACAGTAAGTGATCATATAGAATCTACTTTGCTGGAACTTCTTATAAGGAATCTCTAGGTTGAACTTTTTGTAGCCTCTCCAGGCCAGAAGCCAAGCCACATAGTTGCCATCAGACATGCTGCAATACTGTCGATTTGGGCAAACTCCTCTTCCTGAGGTGCCCAAAGTATCTTGAGATTCCTGCCCCTGCCAGAAAGTGACATTCTTTACTCACCTGGTGAGGCTGATGGGAACTCTGTAAGCAAGGTGTCAGGCCAACTGGTCTAAAGGGCTTTACGGCTCGAGGTTTTATAAAGTCAACCTTAGTTCCTTTATGCTTTCTGCTCATATCTGAGTCTACGTATGTCTTTCTCAAATATGACATTCCAGTCAAAGCCTTGGTAAAATAACCAATGTTTCCAATAGTGTCTTGTTACAAGAACAGATTCTTATTGAACTTATGCAAATGACTGATTGCCATAGAAGCTTCAGAGGGTTCAGATAGAGAGAAAAGTTGAATGCTTTGATTTGTTTACAAATAAATATTTTTACATATCTGTAAGTTACAGATAACTTAATAAAAAGTTTCCCTAGTCTGGAAGAGCAAATATTACAAATATTACAGAACCAATCATATTTAAAATAAGACAAAACATTAAGAGACACAACATTATAATCGTTTAGTTCATTTAGTCCCATGTTACTAATTCTGGTTTAGTTTTTTTTTTTTTTTTAAAGATTTTATTTATTTATTTGACAGAGATCACAAGTAGGCAGAGAGGCAGGCAGAGAGAGAGGAGGAAGTAGGCTCCCTGCCGAGCAGAGAGCCCGATGTGGGACTCGATCCCAGGACCCTGAGATCATAACCTGAGCCAAAGGCAGCGGCTTAACCCACTGAGCCACCCAGGCGCCCCTCTGGTTTAGTTTGAATGCAGTTTTAGTTAGTTCTGGAAATTCTAAACCATTTTTTTCCAGGATTTTAACATAACAAAGATCTGTATTTGTCCTGAAAGTCTCCTGTATGAATTTCCTTGAGGGCAGAATTCATCTTACAAGAGAATTAAAACAATTACAAATGACAATAACTCAGAATAGATATGGTTAAATATCAAGTGATGACCCTTACCAAAGCATTAAAACTTTAAGAAATGTATAGAACCTCTAGAGTACTTACAGCATTTACCCAAATGTAACCCAAGGTTTATCATTGGTTTAGCAGTACTCCCTGTAACAGCATATCAAGGAAAAGCTTTATGAGTCAAAGAGATCTCATTTACAATTTTGGGTGGGGAAAGAAAAAACTATTTACATTTTTTTTTTAACAGATCAATTAACCTAAGAAAACTTTGCCCTTTTAAACAGAGAGAAAAGAAGCTTGCTTTTATTTATTTATTTATTTATTTATTTATTTATTTATTTTTAATATCAGTGCTTTTCCTTTTTGTTCTTAAGCATACAGTCTTAAGATAGTGGGTTACTGGGTTTCCCTCCCATTCCTTATCTCTTTCTTACATATCTCCTACTTTCTTACATACAGTGTTGCTTCCCTTATTTCTATCAGTCTTAGTTACACTTAGCAGAATTTTGTGCTCTTAGAAATACCTTAACCTCTAGTGATGGCTAAGTATTAACCAATTGTGAACAGTTAAAACAGATTCTTTAGAAGATAAATTTATGAATCAGTTAAGCACAAAAAATGTTTACCAACAGATTTAAATATTCTTCGTTTCTTTGCACTAAGAAGTCAAAAGTACAAACCTAATTCCAGTAATCAATACTTTAGCATTTTATCCCATTTGGCTAAGACCTATATGTCCATAATTTAATTTCATTTGTCATCCAAGCAAAACTTTAAACTTTCAGGTTACCAAAGACTTTGAAAGCTACTTCAGCAATTACCCATTGAAACTTTGAGACAGACAATTAACCATCAGTTTAGTCATCTCTTTGCTAACAGATTTTAACAAACAACATGTTTAACAAAACAACATTTGACCTTCAGTAAACTTTGAAGTTTCCTGTTTACTGATGCTAACTTAAAAGACATGTATGTCTTAATTAAACCAACAAACTTAACTTAGTTCAAATACTGATTTACATTCCACCTGGGCCCTCTCCACTTTGAATGTTTACCTGAGACATGGGTGGGGGGATCTGGAGTGGGGGGTATTAGGTCCAGGGGCTTCCCTTCTTGCTTCTTGACAGTAAAGAGAGAAGGAGCCGTGGAGCATGATCTAGAGGCTGGTCATGCAGGCTGCATGCACATTGATGCAGAAACATGAGAAGAGGGAGACAAAAGAAACAAAGTGCTACCAGGAGGCAGAGAAAGGATTCCCGGTTTTAGAGCTTATCAACTCCAACAGAGGAGCAGACGCCTTGCTTTCCCACCAGCAAGGGGGAGGGTCTAGGCAGTCCATATCAGGCCAAAGAGGGCAAGGAACTTCCCTGAAACAGAGGGAGTTTTGGCAGCTGCTTGGGAATATTCCTTAAAGTCTCTGTCTCGAGTTAGACTATCCACAGTTGGCTCCAGTTATAACCAGCCATTAACACAAGAAATGAGTAAGGGAGAAGCCCCACATTTATTAGGAGGAACATAGAGAGATAAAAATCAGAGTCCCCTTTGCTAAGGATGACCCAGCAACCTGGGTTTACTAGAAGGCTTATTCCGCAAAAGGCCCTTAGATCGGGGTCCTGGTGCAGAGCAATGGAGGCCTAGGTATGAGCAATGAAGGTATAGCTTTAAGTAGTTAGTAGAAGACACTGACAAGAAACAGTAAAGACTGAAATCCATCATGGTCTATGTGACATTCCAACACATGTGGTCCTTACGTCCAACTTCCCTAGGAAACGGTCCCCAGTTGTATTTTAATTCAATCAGGTACTGGTTTCAGCTGGCTCCCAGTGGATGTTCCACCACCAGAAGTGGCTAGACCAGGAATGTGGAGGGGATCACATTGGATCAGACAGGATGAAACCTCACACTGGAGTCTTAAGATTGGCAGCCATCCTGGTGACATAGGTGGCTGTCCTGTGCCCAAGAGAGACAACTTTATATAAGAACAGGAACAGAGAGAGAGCATCAAGTTTCTGGGTCTTATTACCATTCTCGGCCCCCTAGAGACACTCACCAGTGGGGATTTTCTCAGTCCCCTAGGGACAAGCAACACAACAGGCAACAAAAAGACAAGACAAAGACAACCACAGGCCCAGTGGTCCTTACCCAGAACCTGCCACCGGTGGGGACTTCCTTGATATGAGGACCTCGTTGTTCGGGCCTGACCACATCAGCTGAGCCTCCTGACAACTGAGGACCTTGTCCTCCGGGCCCAACTGCAACAACAGCCGAACCTCCAGGTAGGGGCAAGGGACCCCCCTGGTTGACAGCCCACCATGCGTCAGCTTGTGCCAATGTCAACCCAGATACTCAGATTGGAATTCTTACAGGTAAAAATGCAGATTGGAGCTCCCAAAGTATGCACACAAAAAGATAAAAATGAGTGCACTCACCAGCCGGTACAAGACCCTCTGGGTTGCGGTCCTGGGAGTCTCCCAGATCTCGGTGGGATCTCCAAATGTTATGCCCAAGTTTCCACATCCATAGACCACCAAGGAGCCAACACTGATGCAATCACATGAGGGTTTATTTGACAAGCTTAAACGTGGACCCAAGTATACCCGATGCAGAGGAGTAGGGACTTGGACCCCGATGCTAGTTAAGGCAGGGGTTTTAATAGGTCATTACAAGAGGCTGGGGGTGGGGGAGGAGAAGTTTCAGACTTTTCTGCAGTGAGCTGATTAGCTGTTGCCGGGCTGTTTACAGGGTTAGGTGCTCTCTTGGAAGTGTTTACAGGGTTAGGTATTCTTGTTACTAAAGCAGGGTGGGGGTCCTGAAACTAAAGTAAAGTAGGTGAAAGTTCAGCCTTTGGTCACGGGGGCCTGAGATGGCTGCTGAAGCTAAGATGGCTGTACTTGTGCTAATGCTAAACTTGAGGTGGAATGGCCTTAATTTTCTTGGCCTGCACAGGGAACTGTGGAAGAAATGGGTATGTTCCAAGAAACTTACAAACCACCAAAACAGAAACGGGAAGGAATAGAAAATGTAAACAGTCCAAAAAACAGTCAAGAAATTGAATCAGTAATCAAAAATCCAAAAATCTCCCCCCAAAACAAAAGTCTATAGCTAAATGGCCTCCCAGAGGAATTTTACCAAACATTTAAGAAGAATTAACACTCAAACCATTCAAAAAAAGTAGAATTGGAAGGAAAAATTCCAAACTCATTCTATGAGGCTAGCATTACGCTGATTCCAAAACCAAAGACTCCACTAAAAAGGAAAATATAGGCCAATATTCCTGTTGAACATGAACAGCAGGAACAATGTTCCTCATGAACATGGATACAAAATTTCTCAGCAAAATATGAACAAATCAAATCCAACAGTACATTAAAGGAACCATTCACACTGATCAAGTGGGATTTATTCCTGTGCTGCAAATGTGGTTCAATATTTACAAATTAATTGAAGTGATGCACTTCATGTTAATAACAGAAAGAAAGGATAAGAACCATATGGTTAATAAAAGAAGGGATATTAATAAAAGAAAGGATAAGAACCTTATGATTCTTTCAATAGATGCAGAAAAGTCATTAAAAAATACAGCCTTCATTCTTGATAAAAACCCTCAACAAAGTAGGGATAGATGGGACATAAATCAACATCATAAAGGCAATATACAAAAAACCCACAGCTAATATCATCCTCAATGGGGAAAAACAGAGCTTTTCCTCTATGGTCAGGAAGAAGACAGGATATCTACTCTCACCATGTTGTTCAGTGTAGTACTGAATATCACAGCCTTGGCAATCAGACAAAAAGGAAAAAAAAAAAAGAAATAAAGAAATAAAAGGCATCCAAATCTGCAAGGAAGAAGTTAAACTTTCACTATTTGCAACTGACACGGTAGTCTATAGAGAAAACCCAAAGGCCCCACCAAAAAATTGCTAGAATATATGAATTCAGTAAAGTGGCAGAATAAAAAATCAACATATAGAAATATGTTATATGCCAATAATGAAGCAGCAGAAAGAGAAGTCAAGGAATAAATCCCTTTTACACTCACACCAAAAACCATAAGATACCTAAGGATAAACTTAACCAAAGAGGTAAAGATCTCTACTCTGAAAACTATAAAACATTTTTGAGACAAATTGAAAATGACACAAAGAAATGGAAAAACATTCCATGCTCATGCATTGGAAGAACAAATATTGTTAAAAAGTCTATTCTACTGAAAGCAATATACACATTTAATACAATACCTATCAAAATACCAACAACATTTTTCACAGAGCTAGAATAATCATAAAATTTATATAGAACCACAAAAGACCCAGAATACACACAGCTATCTTCAAAAAGAAAAGCAAAGCTGAAGGTATCACAACTCTGGACTTCAAGTTATATTACAAAGCTGTAGTGATCAAGACAGTATGGTACTGGCACAAAGGCAGACACATAGATTAATGGAACAGAATAGAAAATCCAGAAATGAACCCACAACTATATGGCTAACTAATTCTTGACAAAACAGGAAAGAAAATCCAATAGGAAAAAGACAGTCTCTTCAACAAATGGTGTTGGGAACACTGGACAGCAATGTGCAGTTTACACCATATATAAAAGTGAATAAAATATATTTTAAATTAAAAAAAAAATAAATACAAATAAATACAAAATGGGTGAAAGACATAAACATGAGACAGGAAACCATTAAAATCCTAGAGGAGAACACAAGCAGCAACCTCTTTGACCTTGGCCATTATAACACCCTAATAGACACATTACTGAAGACAAGGGAAACAAAAGCAAAAATAACCTTTTGGGACTTCATCAAGATAAAAAGCTTAAGGGTTTATCTAAAATCTAGAAAGAACTTATCAAATTCAAACCTCAAAATCAAATAATCTGGTTAATAAATGTGCATAAGCTGTGAGTAGACATTTTTCCAAAGAAGACATACAAATAGCCAACAGATGCATGAAAAGATGCTCAACATCACTCATCATCAGGGAAATGAAAATCAAAACCATAATGAGAAATCACCTCACACCTGTCAAATGGCTAAAGTTAACAAAACAGGAAAAAACAGATATAGGCAAGGCTGTGGAAAAGAGGAACACTCTTACACTGTTGGTGGAAATCCAAAGTGGTGCAGCCATTGTGGAAAACACGATGGAAGTTCCTCAAAAAGTTAAAAATAGAACTACCCTATGATCTAGCAATTGCACTACTAGGCATTTACCTAAAAGACACAAAAATACTGATTTAAATAGATACACACACCCCGACATTTACAGCAGCATTATCAACAATAGCAACATATGGAAAGAGCCCAAATATCCATCAACAGATGACTAGCTAAAGAAGTGATAGATTATATATAGATATATCTATCTATCTAGATATCTATCTTTCTATACACACATATATATATACATATATATGTGTGTTGTGTATATATATATATATATATATATATATTTCAGCCATAAAAAGAATGAAATCTTGCCATTTACTATGATATGGATGGAGCGAGAGAGTATTGTGTTAAGCAAAATAAGTCCATCAGAGAAAGACAAATACCATATACCATATGATCCCATTCATATGTGGATTTAAGAAACAAAAAAGGTGAACATGAGGGCAAGGGAGACAGGTTAATCATAAAAGAAACTCTCAACTATAGAGAACAAACTGAGGGCTTCTGGAGAGGAGGTGGGTAGGTGGGGATATGGGCCAAATGGGTGATGGATATTAAGTTAGAGGGCATTTGTGATGAGCACTGTGTGTTGCATGCAAAGGATAAAGCACCAAACTATACACCTGAAATTAATATTACACTGTATGTTAACTAACTAGAAGCTAAATAAAAGCTTGAAAAGGAAAAAATAAAAATAAAAAACTATGCTATTTTTACATCTTTCTTATATGATTCTGAAAGTCATGAAGAATAAGATATCCTGCTTATTTTCTTTCTTTCTTTTTAAAAAAATTTACCTTTCAGCCACAGGCACATCATGAATGCTTTTGTGCAATGTAAATGCTTAATGTTAAATAAATATAAAAAACACCAGGGCACCTGGGTGGCTCAGTGGATTAAAACCTCTGCCTCCAGCTCCGGTCATGATCCCAGGGTCCTGGGATCTCTCTCCCCTGCTCCGCGGGGAGCCTGCTTTCTCCTCTCTCTCTCTGCCTGCCTCTCTGCCTACTTGTGATATCTGTCTGTCAAATAAATACATAAAATCTTTTTTTTTTTTAGCTTTTAAATATACTTTATTTATTTTTTTTTTTTTACAGATTTGCTCTTTTTAAAATTTTTTTATTTTTTATAAACATATATTTTTGGGAGGGAGACAAACCATAAGTGACTCTTAATCTCATAAAAAAATAAATAAATAAAAATAAAAATAAAAAACACCTTACACATATTTTGGAATTAAGATATATACAATATGTTTTTTTAAAGGGATTCTTCAGCACATAATTTGTGTATGTATTCAGTTAGTGTTAATACTGACAGGTATGTTCTTTACAGTATTGTATGTCTATTAGTAGTAAATTTAAACAGTAAGAACAGAAAGAACAAACATATCAGACCACACAGTAAGTTAACATTTAGTTAACAGACTTATAGACATCTATGTATTGATAAATAAATATATACACATATATATTTTGTATCAACAGACCAAATAGATTTATGAAGAATGAAGTGTTAAAGACAAATAACTTTATATAATATTGTTTAATTTAGGAAGAGAAACAGTCATGTGAGATGAAAGAAATTCTTACATTTCTAATAACTATTCCTTTAGTATATTTTAGCGACTAAAAAATCACTTTAAGTATAATAAGAAATCTCACTGAAAACCATCAAGAAGTTATTTTATAAACTACTTATTGGATAGTTTCAATGTTAGACTAGGGAAGATCATTTGCACTTTTCTTCTCTACTGTCTCAATTTTGGTGGGTTATCTTGTTTTCACAGCATCTATGGTTTTGTTTGTTTGTTTGTTTTGGGAGAGAAAGAGAGATAGTGCACAATCCAGGAGGAGGGGCAGAGGTAGAGGGAAAAGCAGACTTGCTGGTAAGAAGGGAGCCAACTACAAAGGGCCAGATCCCAGGACCCTATGATCATGACCTGCATCCAAGGCAGACACTTAACAAACTGACCCGTGCAGGTACTGCTGCATTAGTGTTTTTATATATTGGTCTTTAATCATAAGTTTTGTCACTGTTTTGTCTCTACTTTCATGGTAAAAGAAACTCATTACCATTCACAGTGTGGAAGAAAATATGATTAATGAATTCTTCTAACTACCTTTTACAGACAGGTACATGTTAATCGCTTTCTTAACAGAAACATCTATACTAGTATTTGGTCACATAACTGATCATAGTCCAGAGAAGTTCACAGATAAAATTAAAAGCCATAGTTCTAGGGTGCCTGGGTGTCTCAGTGGGTTAAAGCCTTTGCCTTAGGCTCAGGTCATGATTCCAGGGTCCTGGGATCGAGCCCCACATCGGACTCTCTGCTCCGCAGGGATGCTGCTCTCCCTGACCTTTGCTTGCCTCTCTGCCTATTTGTGATCTCTGTTTGTCAAATAAATAAATAAAATCTTTAAAAAATTTTTTTAAAAAGCCATAGTTCCCTTACATTCTAGCTTCATAAAATGCATGTCCATTTCATCAATGATATTCATATTTTCTTTTTAAAAATTTTATTATTTTTAATTGTTTATAAACATATAATGTATTTTGATATTCATATTTTCTGATTATGAAGTTTCTGACAAAGAAAGTTATCAAAATAAGTGCGTTATTAGTATAAAACTTGCTCTATGTTAAAATAAGCTATTTATTAAACATATGGAATGAATCCAGTAGAAAAACAGTATGGTGACATTAAATGATATTTGATAAGAACAAAAATAATAACTAACCAAGAATAAATAATTTTGTATCACTTTGAAACCCTTCAGGTTGATAATATATTATTTCTTAATTTATATACTGCCTTAAAATAATATTTAGTATAGAATATAGAATAAGAACACACTGCCTTAAAAATAATATTTAGTATAGAATAAGATTTAGTATAGAATAAGACTTATAAAATAATATTTAGTATAGAATAAGAATAAAAATATTAAATAAGATTAATATTTAGAATAGAATAAGATTTTGAAGATATTTTGGTTCATTTTCATAAGGTAGTCATGTATGAACACATAATAGCATACTTAAGATGATGTCTCAGTTACTTATCTAATTTGTTAATTTTTTCATTGCATATTACTGTGTAACAGTAGTTGTTATGTCAAATAACCTAAAGGATATTTTCAGTGGGCTAAAGGGTTAGGACTTCTGAAATGGTAAAGTAAGGAGTTCAGCAAATCCTATTCCTCCAAGAATCAATGCTGAAATTAGACAACAGTATCAAAAACAACCCTACTAGGATTCCAGAAATCAACTGAAGGCATAGAACAAATTGGAAAACGATTATTCAGGAAAAAAAACACTAAATCTCTGGTAAAAACACTGGCCATCTACAGTATTTTCCTTCAGGAGATTTCCCCTCCCTTCCAGCCACATCAGCATGGTTGTTTTTTGGAGGCAGAGCAAGCCATCAAAACCAGTAGCTTCGCTGCCAAAGCTGTCTTGATTTGGAGCAATGCACACAAAATTCCCATGTCCAAGGGTGATGTTCGAAAAAAAACCCCTCTCCATCCAGTGACAAATATCTGGGAAATGTCAACATCACAGCTAATCTATGGTTGTGATACATGTTTGAACAGGCAACCCACGAACAGGTTAGCAAGATATGTAACAGAGAGATCTGGAGAATGATACTCTAGTAACATTGATAAGCTCCCATGGATTAGATCCTTGTAAATTGTAAGCCGGTTAGGAAAATATTTATCTTCTATGGATTTAGACTATACAGTCCCAATAGCACTCTCAATGCCAGCATGTGCATGTGTCTATTTTCTCACAATTACAAGGACCTTCGAGGACTTCAAACTTTGAGGATCTATGCTGCTTAAATATATCTGGTGTGTCTGTGTTCATCACTGAAGTTCTTTGGGATGTTGTTCAAAGCCAAATGTATCAAATTTAGGGAAATATTAATTATGTTCATTTGTGTATTGAGTATATGAAGAGTATATATATTAGGAAATTGGATTCTGGAGCAATTATTAGCATCTCCACCAGTAGATGCAAATTTGAAAAGTAGTGATTAGAATAAGTAGAGTGTGGGAAAGTTAAAAATCCAAGGTAAGGAAGCCTCGTTGGCACCACTGGTAATCTGGCAATGGCAATCTAACATATCTTGATGGTTTTTCCCTCGGCCTGCAAAATGTCACACTTAGAACATTGTTATGAATTTTCTGCTTCTATATTGCAATTGTTTTTGTTGTTTTGTTTTAATGATCTCCAATCCCTCAGGTAAGTTTGATACAAATACCTGTTAGTTCTGTGGACAATAAAGACAGAGAAGGCAAGAAAAGTCCAGTTTATTCTATGTCAACTTTCTCACTTCCACTAAAGAAGCAGCATCGAATGGGAAATTGTGTCTAGGAATTCCAAGAACAGTGTTAATGAAGGGAAAGGCAGAAAAAAAAGTACTAGAAAATGGAACACACAAAAAACTGAAGCAAAATCTAAATGGGAGATTTAAAAAATTATGTTGTATAGTACCTCAATTTTAAATATATACTGGAGAAAACTCACATTGTCTCACATTGAAGGAGCAGCTAAGGAGCTGAATAGAGTAGTGAACAGTAACAGTGGTCCTTAACTGGACCCATCTTGTGTCCCACTTCAAATCATCTCTGATCACCTTCTATATGAATCATCTTTGAGAATACTAGACTGGAATGTTGTGCTTTAACTGAAGATCCTCTCAAAAATATTACCTTGAGAGCTTATTTAACTACCCAAGCTCGTACAAACCTGAAAGTGCAAGGTATTAACACATCACAGAGTGATTTTTTACCAGCAAGGAATGGGGTTTGGTGGGTAAATTTTCACTTTATTTATCCCCCGATTCTGTGCCACATTCTGCACTAGGACCAATAAGCCGTGGCTGCTGCAATTGGTGCATTCCCAGTTCAATGTCCCCAGGAATGACTTGCTTTGTTTTAGTGGGTTCTTTTGTAGTTAGAAAGGACTGGATATGAAATGTGACATTATAGTCATACACTTTCTTAGACAAACCAATAGGAGAAGCAATAGGACAGTGATATTCTAAGCAGTTCTCAAGTTGTACACCTATTTTTACAAATGTGTACATTTACTTGAACCTTTTCCTTTGGTCTGTTTTTAAGTTTTAGAACCAGATTTCCATGTGATATTTGTCCAGTATAGTCTGTTTACTCTCATGGGTTCAGAGTTCTGAATTGTATATCCGTACCATTGCATTAACATGACATTATAATGTAAGGGCAGGTTAGTTGGCATTGAAGGCTATATAGTGTGGAGCCTGTTTTGATAGCAGCTAGTACTGATTCAAGTGCTATTTCTGTTTCATATCATAACCTCAGAGATACATAGTAGATGAATACATTCTGGGCACTTTTTAGGTAGGTGGAATGGGAGGAAGGCACCCAGTTAGTTCTGGTTGCTTGTTATATGTAAGTCAAACACTTATTTGCAAGTGTTAGACCCTTCAGCTTTTTCTCCCCTTCTAAAAACTGGCAAACACAGTCACTGTTTCATAAGCCTTGATCTTGAGTGACTATCATAAGCAGGAAACCCCTACAGATCTGAAAATCTGTAATAGACATGTAAACCTGTTAAGAAATTAATATTTGTTATTTAAAATTACTAAGATTCTTGGGGTGCCTGGCTGGCTCAGTGGGTTAAAGCCTCTGCCTTCAGCTCACGTCGTGATCCCAGGGTCTTGGGATCAAGCTCCACATCGGGTTCTCTGCTCAGCGGGGAGCCTGCTTCCTCCTCTCTCTCTCTACCTGCCTCTCTGCCTACTTGTGATCTCTGTCTGCCAAATAAATAAATAAAAGTCTTTAAAAAAATTATTAAGATTCTGGTCTATTACTACATTATAACCCAGACTGTTGTACCTGTGCATTTGTTCCTTAGTGATAAACTGTTTTATTCTTTCACATTGTTTGCAATTATTTGTATGTTTTTATAATCAAAACTATGAAAAAATCAGATATTTCTTTTCCATTTTGACTTATAGATATAAGCTTTCATTTACATGACTTTAAATGTCTACTTTTTCCTATAGTGCTCTGGCATATGTTTCTAATTCAGTTCTCCAAATTAAATATCTCATTTCAACTAACTTATTTGGTAAAAACCAGTTCACTGCTCTTTTCAAACAAATAAGCAGGATGTTATGGAGAGGCATTTGTACATTTTCTAATATCTGGACACAAAAAGAAGTACCAACAATTTTTTATGGAATTCAGCTATTCAATTTATGTGTTCATTGTGTGTTGTCACTTTACCAATATTATTTTCCAAAATGTAAATGCTTGCAATCCAATTCTTTTCTTGATTATTTAGTATCGCAAGTGCAATGAATGCTAATACCCTGTATTAAAATTATGAGTTAGGCTGACAAATAGATTCTTTCTCTTATTCTTTATTCAATATCATTCATATGACAATAATTATCCCCTAGCTATATTTCTCTAATTTTTATTTAAATGTTCTCTCAGTGAAAGGATACTTGCATTCAAATCATTTATGCATACCATTCAAATCAAATCATTTTCAACCCAATTGATTACATTTCTTTATACCACCAGCAACAAATCACACTTGGAAGAAAAATAACAGAAAAAAATGTAGGGATAGATTCAAACATTTTATAAAATATTGAAAGAAAGAGCATGCCCTTTATCTAGTCATTTACTCAGAATTCACTGAGAAATCAAACTAGAGTTACTTTAAGAATAAATTCAAAACCGGTGTTGTTTCATTCAACTTCCCACTTTTTATTCATAAAAATCACTTGGTAATTAGATATGTTTTAATTTATATTGGGGAATATTTTCTGGAATTAAAATTTATTTTATATGATCACCAATGGAAAAGTATTATAAATGAAATTTCAATTACTAATTTATGTGCTTTGAACAGTTCTAATAGAAGGCTTTGGCAAAAGTGAAAGACAAAATCTTCCAAAATGAAATATACACAAAGTGTATATTTAACAAAGTGTATATAAATATTTAAAGGAAAGGTGATAGTAAAATAACTATAATAATAATTATGGAAAATATAAGTTTAATAAAATCCTTATGTTAAGAAACCTCTTATCACTTATTGTTACTTAAATAAATATAAAGCTTAAGAAAAAAATATTAAGATGAATTCTCTCTGTGAATAATTTGCTACTTTTTTTCTGCTTTTGCTTTGAAAATGACTGGTATTTACAAAATGTTCCAGTAATATATTCTTGGAATTTCTTAGCATAATAGAACAATATAACATCAGCAGGCTCATTATTTTGCTTTCTATGTTTTTCAAAATGAAACTTAGAATGCATTGTTTGCGAATTTCGTGATGGTAGCCATCAATAAAAATTAGCATTATGACTCTGAGAGGCTGATGCTACTTATTTTGGAAATCAGTGTAAAGGGATTTGGGGAATTTCTAAGGAATTAATGGTGCTTTTTCTATGCATCTCATTAGAGTCATAAAGTGAGTTGAAATTTAAATCAAGGGTAAATAACACATTAGAACAAAATATATAAAACTCATTACATTATAAAGTTTAAGAACTATTCAAAAGAATACATTATTTTATATCTGAAATAATGGATTTTTGTCATAGTTTTAAGTGCCAATACATAGAAAAATATATACATATGTAATAAAATATGTGTAGGTAATAAAATATGCATATATAAGAAAACATACTATTCTTTGAGCTTGATTCACATGTTATACATACATTTTAATTATTTCATGCATGCTCTTAAAGGGCTGCAAATCATATGTATGATAAGGGGTTAATATCTAAAATATATAAAGAATTCATATAACTCAATGGCAAAAATCTCAATCTGATTTAAAAATGAGAAGAACTGGATAGACATTTTTTCAAAGAAGACGTATAAATAGTCAACAGATGTAACACACACACACACACACACACATAATGAAATATTGTTCAGCCACAAGAAAGAATGAACTCTTGCCTTTTGCACAACTTGGTTGGTCCTTGAGGTAATTACGCTAAGTGAAGTGAATCAGACAGAGAAAGACAAATACTGTATGTGGTCACTTACACGTGGAATCTTAAAAAGTTGAATTCAGAGATAAGAAGTAGAATGGTGGTTACCAGTGGCTGGGGGTTGGGCAAAATGAGATGTTGGTCAAAGGGTACAAATTTCCCCTTGTAAAATGAATAATGAGTAATGTACCGTGTGGTGATTACAATTAATACTCTTGTATTACATACTTCAAAGCTGCCAAGAAAGTATATCTACTAGGGTGCCTGAGTGCCTCAGTCAGTTAAATGTCTGACTCTTGATTTCAGCTCACGTGTTGATCTCAGATTTGTGAGTTCAAGCCCTATGTTGGGTTCCATGCTGAGCATGGTGCCTACTTAAAAAAAATGTTCTCATCACAAAATGAAATAGTAATTAGGTGAAATGATCCAGCTGCTCATTAATGCTATGGTGGTAATCATTTTGGAATATAAAAGTGTATTAAATCAATACATTATACATCTTAAATTTGTACAATGTTATATGCCAATTATATCTTAATAAAGTTGGAAAAATGATCCCACATAGAGTGTGAAATTTTCAAATTTCAACATTATAAAACATAAAAACATTATAAAAGGGTACAGTACTCCAAGGTATACACTTACCTACTTTATATATAAGTATGTAATTTAAATTTTAGGGAAAGAATGATCGAATATTCTACTAACATTATGGGAAGTGGTTTTTACATATGGAAAACACTATGTGATTTCTGATAGTCTGAAAGTTCAGTACAACCCTTTCTTCCCATAGAAAGGATGCAGTATTATATATTATAAAAGGAAAACATTTATATAAGCTCATTTTATTTCTAAAAAAGGAAGCAATTTTAAATATTATGTATATTATGATAAATACACTTTCTGAAATATTATCAGAGCAAAAGAAGCTTTAAAAACTTTGCAAAATAGAAATATCAATTATTTCCCCTTGATATCCAAGGTAAAAACTGGCTAAGTCATGGAAATAATGTATTATGTTTATGCCACACTGGCCATTTTCCTGTACCTTCTGCATATGATGTTCCTCCTGGTTTGGAGATCCTCGTGCTTGCTGTCCCCATTGCCTGGAATGCTTGTCCGTGGTCTGCTTTCACAGTACTAATTTGTACTGCAGATTTCAGCAGGAAAATATTCTCTTGGAGACCCCTCATCCAAATGATCATCACAGAATCTGGAAAATAGTATCTCACTTATTACTTTCAGAGCACTAATCTAAGTGTAATTACCTAACTTCTTATTTGCCCCATGTTTGGTGTCTCATGAAAATATAAGTTCCATGAGGGTGAAAGACGTTTTTGGCATTCAATTGTATTCCTTGTTTCTAGCATATTGCTTAGAACTGTAATTTCTTGCTATATTTATATTTGTTGAGTGAATAAATAAACTTTAATCCATTTCCTGGTTAAAAAAAGCAGGGGCAGGCTTCCTAAGTAAATGTGCGCCGAGGATTGGTTTCTTTCAAATCTCATGTCTTTATCCTGGACATATGGGAGACAATGCTTCCCATAATTGCAGTCTTCTGTGGTTCCTGACTTCCTATGCAACTTGGCCAAAGGACTGTGGGTAGAAGATATTTACACACTCAGACACTTTGTCATAATACATTTTTTTTTTTTATCATAGGGTTTCATTGCTCATTAGCCAACTATATGTAGAAGATCCTGTGGATAACTCTGAGACTGACCTGGGGGATGATGAAGCCAAAAGATACAGGTAGCTTGGATTTCTGGATACCTTCCTGGAGAAGAGCAGCACTGTAGACATACCTTAATTGTGCTGGACTATAATGTATATGAAAGATAGAGTTTTATTGTATTAATTCACTAAGATTTTGTAACTGTTCTTAGCCATTAGGAATTACTATCCTAATAAAATATGTAATCCTATAAAAAATTTTTCTAGTTAAGCATATTCAAAATAACAGTGCAAGATATTTAATAATTGGGTCCAATTTATTCAATTTTGATTGATCAACTTATAAGAAAAACAGTATTAATTTATATGTATAATTAATTTATATGAGTTTTGCTTCTTAGATTTCAAATGCTTAAGACAGTTCTTGAAAGCATTAAAAATATAAGTTTTAGAGAATTTTAAAGCTGGTTGTCACATACAAATAATATGAAATAGAAATAGAAAGTATAACCATTATACTTTTAATATTTTGGCTTAAATGTTATTACATTCCTGGCATGCACTTGCCAGTGTAAAGTGAGGTTTAATAACACACGAATGTGACCATCATTAATGCAGTTCAGAAACCTATACTGTGTGATTAAAGCAACTCAAATCACCCTTGATCATATTTCTGACCACTTATCAGAAGTGTCTTTATACTGTCATTAGCTGAGCTTCTCCTTTATGATTTTCTATGTCCTTGTCAAGTAATTGCTTCAGAACCAGATCAATGAGAATCCATAAAAAGAATTAAGATCAAACTTAGTAAAATATCCTTTTTAATGTGGAACAGTCCTCCCTGACATTAGCATGGAACAATTAATATACATACATATTCACCATTTCCCCCCACCCCGGTTCCCTCGGTTGGGCAAAACAATTTTAAAAACTCAGGATTCTTTACAGAATTCACCATAACCTCCAGATAAAGAAAAAAAAATGTGCTTATGGCATCTCAAACTCTACCAGTTCAATGCATTTCCTCAGAAAGATTATCAATGTTTAATGGTTGATAGGCCTGAAGAAAATGTTCTGCATGATGGGAAAAAAGTAATTAAACCTAGTAGCTGTTTCTTTCGTAAGCTGTCAAGGTAAAAGGCTAGAATTTACAGAACAGTGAATAAGTGCTGATCAAATATCTATTGAAATTTGTTCAGAATTAGTAGTCAATATATTCAACTTCAATACAACTGTCTTGGCTGAGAATATAATGTGAGAAGGTACACACTGAGAATATAATGTGAGAAGGTTGTATTGTCACTGTGCTAAACACATGTAATAGTCCAGTATGCATAGTCCACAAATAAGAAAGTATAAGTACAATATGGAA
Organism: Mustela lutreola; assembly: GCF_030435805.1. Taxonomy (NCBI): domain Eukaryota; kingdom Metazoa; phylum Chordata; class Mammalia; order Carnivora; family Mustelidae; genus Mustela; species Mustela lutreola. The sequence continues at coordinate 77,553,111 of NC_081290.1, forward strand.
ATATTACAGAAGATGTTTAAATATGTGCTAGTACAAAAGAACATTAATAACTCATGAAAAATATTGGACTGAATTTTAAACTTATGTCTTTTAATTTCCTTAGTTAAATATATGCATGTGTACAGATTGATTAAAATAGTCTGCCTTCATGTTTCATATTCATTGTTATTTTCCTTTATACTTTCTTATAGGCTCACTTCTTTGAAAGAAATTATTGTGCATTACATAAACCTACCAAAATAATCAGATTTTCCACAGTGGGAAAAGCTGCATGAGACCTCTAGAGTCCACCCACATTGGCCAAGTCCGAGTGTGGAATGTTTCAGGAAACTGTCAATTATATTGTGCTTTGAAAAGGTCAAATATGTGATTGAAAAACAAATTGTCAAAATTGTTTTGGAAACATTTTTTTAACCCTGTATATGCATAGTTTTTAAAAGTTTTTTTTTTTTTAATATTTTATTTATTTGACAGAAAGAGAAGGATCACAAGTAGGCAGCCACTCAGGCGCCCCTTAAAAGTTGCACAATTTTATTGAAGTAAAATAAGTTATTACCACTCTAGTCAGTTTACTGAGCTGTTTCTGGTTTAAAAGTGGAGAATGACTCAGCAAAACTAGGTGACCCCAGGAAGTTCTACAACTTTATATTATCATTTGAAGATGATTATCAGAGTTGTAAGTGAATAAAATATTTCATTATACTCATATCTTTTGGGTAAAAATTATGATGCTTTTGCTATAAAAGTTGTGGAACCAACTCTCTTTTAAAATAAGGTATAACAAACTTTTATTCAGTAAAAATTTATATCTTATTACTATTAATTATAGAATGTAAAAAAATAGTTTCAGCATATATATGTATTACTCTCTCTTAAAAATATTTTAGTTTATTAACATAAAAACAGGTATTATATTTATTAACATCTTTTTTTGGGCCTTGTATATTTCTGAAGAAACATAAAGTTCATATTTTCATGTACAATATCTGTAGTTTGGGATAGAATGATAATTAGAGTTACAGGCTCTGGACTAGATTTCTTAGGTTGAAACTGAGCTACTTTTCATGCTGGATCTGTTATATTGGGAAAAGTATTTAATCTTATTAAATGTCAGCCTTTTCATTTATGAAATAAAATCTATAATAATAACTTTAGAATTGTGCTGAATAGATAAAGTACATGCAAGACACTTAGCACAATACTTGGCAAGGAGGTGATTAGTAATTATTAATCAGTACTAGGAGTAGTATGAGGAATAATATGGTTAGTATTTTATGAATGAAAAACTATTTCTAAGATACACAAATATCATTTATTTATTTTTAGGCTTATGATTTTTACTATAAACAAAATGCCATTTATCTCACTTTAACCTACATATTAAAGGGAAAAAATAATAATAAGTAGCTAGTAATGTTATAAGATTTTTTTTGTAATGTTATAAGATTTAAGGACTAAGTCTTATAAATACATTTAAGGACTAAGTATTATAAATAAATGCAAAAATCTTATAATGTAAAATTAAGAAGAAATGCTTCATATCTGATGCTTAGTTTTTCCTCCATTACATGTATTATTCTCACAAAAACACTGTTTTCTCAGTCATAATTCTATCTTGTTTTTATTTTTGGTGGTGATGAGGGATTTAAAAAATGTCTTCTATTATTAATTTATTTCAAAATACCATCTTTTATGCTACTTATATATCTTTGTGCATATAGTTAATCCAAATAAAATTTTATCTATTCATAATGAATTTAGTGATATACATTAATTGTAAACCACAAACTTGGCAGTATTCACTACTTATATCATTCAACATAGATTAGTTTTGGTATCTTTGGATTGCCTTTCACATGTTAGCAGAAAACTTTAGGAATTTGAAAGCACTATTAAGTACAATTCCTTCTCACTTCTGAATGTTGAACAAATTGAGAGGTTCAGGGAGATGAAGAGTAAAATATCAGCTTTATTACTAAGAATTTGGACAATGTATTATAGAAAAATGTCCAGTTTTGTTAAATATGCAACCTCCCAAATACCATAAACATATCCTTCCGAAAATCCTGCCTACCCCTCAAGAGTTAAACACTCTCCTACTAAGTTTATCCATAGTAGGAAGTGTGTACCTGATTGCATCCTGACTACAGGTAGCGAAAATCCAGGAGTAGCTGGGTCACCCATACCTCCTTTATGAGAACTGAGAAAAGCTGCCTGAAACCCCAGATGGTATACAAAGGGGGAAGTATTTCCCCTAAAAGGAGAAGAGAATGTGATGTCTTCCCTACTGCCTACATGGTTAACTATCACAATGAGTCTTTAAACTGGTTAGCAGAAGTATTGTACTAGAAGATTTTTCATTCATTTTTTAGTGGATTTGTATATGATATGATTACAGTAAAGAAATTCATGAACAAAAATATTGATAGTCAACCACACACACAAAAAGCAGCAACCATAAAGGAAATATTGTAAATTGAAGAAATAACTTTTTAAATTTTAATGTAGTTTAAGTAGTACATATCTTTTATAGTGTAAAAAAAAAAAAAAAAAACTGTGTCCACTCTTTTTCAACTGTAATCCATTTTTTGTATACTAGTCCTAATAACCTAAAAATAATTCATACTCATTGAAGGCCACAGGACTGGACTTTCTCTTTCAATCCCCATTCTGTTCTTTCCAGTGGTTCACTATATTCTTGCTAGGTTTCAATCTCTTAAACTCATTTGTCCTTAAACAAAGATTTTCCCTTACATATGCTTTGATTTCTACTTTCTGTTCACTGTTGTTTTCTTACATAGTTAGAATCATCCTGATTTTCACGTGGCAGGTGAAATGTCACTTTTTTTGAGAAGACAACTTTCACAGACTAATTAAAAGCAGGTTCCTTTTGCCATCATTTCTTAACAACCAATATTTAAATATTTGATTTCCCTTATGAACTATAAGCCCATGTGGGTTCTGTTTACCTTTAATTGCTCAGTGTCTAGAATGCATGAAAAATAGTAGATACTTAAAAAGGAACTTATGAATGAATGAATGAATGAGCAAATCTATTTGACCCAATTTCCACTGCTAGTCACAAAGCTAACCCATCTCTATTTTTTTTAATTGCACTACTAGAATGATCTGAAATATCTTTTTGCATCTACTTTTGCACTGTGCTAATCCATTTTTCATCTCCACTTTACTGAGAAAAATAATCTTGTAAAGTGTCACTTGGACCATAATCACATCTCTTCCTTAAAATCCTCTATGGTTTCTCATTGTGCTTGATACAAAGATAAAAATACCCATCATGATCTACAATGTCCTACAAGGTTCCAGGTCAAGCCATATTGTCTCATATTTGTTCTTAGGACACTAGGCTAGAATCTCAGAGAACTTTTTATTATTTTATTTATTTCATTTTAAGAGTTTATTTCAAGAGAGAATGTATGAGAAGGGGAGGGGCAAAGGGAGATAGAGAGAAAAAAATCTCAAATGGAGCTTGATCTCATGGCCCTGAGATAATGATCTGAGCCAAAATCAATAGTTGGATGCTTAACTGACCGAGCCACCTGACTGAGCCATCACACATAGCTTATTTCTCCTTCAAGAAATAAGGGACTCTTGGGTGGCTCAGTCAATTAACCATCTGCCTTCAGCTCTGGTCATGATCCCAGGGTCCTGGGATGGAGTACCAAATCAGGCTCCTTGCTCAGTGGGGAACCTACTTCTCCCTCTGCCTCTGCCGGCTGCTCCCCCTGCTTGTGTTCTTTTTGCTTTTCTCTCTGACAAATAAATAAATAAAATCTTAAAAAAAAAAAACAAAAACACCTTCACACATGTTGTTTCTTATGCCTGACCACAACTTCAACCCTTAATATTAAAAATCCTTTTAATATAATAATCCTTAAAGTTTCAACATAGATTTTGCTTTCTCTTGGGGCCTCCTTAATGCTCCCAGGGTAGATCAAATATGGCATTCTGTTATATGAATAGTGATAGTTAAAAATAGAATTGGCTTAACATATTTTTTTTCTGTATAAAACTATATGCTCTCTGAAGACAGGTCCTGGTTCACCACATACAGTACTACTACAGCACTGTACCAGTCACATGATACACAACCAATAGGTGTTTCTGATAAATTAATAAATTATTATTTTTAAGGATTTATTTTAGAGAGCAACAGACACAAGGAGAGAGAGAGAGAAAGAGTGCATGTGAGGGTAGGGGCAGAAGGAGAAGATCTCAGGCAGACCCCATGCCAAGCATGGAGCCAGACTCAGGCTCAGTCTAAGAACCCTGAGATCATGACCTAAGCCGGAACCAAGAATTGGTCGCTTAACTGATTGAGCCACCTGGGAACCCCCCCAAATTAATAAATTATGAAACAAAAATAAAATTCTTGCTATTGGGGGATGCCTGGGTGGCTCAGCTGGTTAAGCGGCTGCCTTCAGCTCAGGTCATGATCCCAGCATCCTGGGATCGAGTCCCACATCGGGCTCCTTGCTCAGCAGGGAGCCTGCTTCTCTCTGTCTCTTTCTGCCACTCTCTGCATGTGCTCGCTCCCTCTCTCTCTGACAAATAAATAAATAAAATCTTTAAAAAAAAATTCTTGCTATTGGAGGAGACTTTTAAAAGTTAATTCATCAAATGTTTCATCCATTAATCATTTAATATTTTGTAGAAATACTTAAAATATTAACCATAAAATAATAATTATAAATAATATAATACTAATCATAAATTAAATGTTTCTAAGTATAAGTAATGCTATCAGGTAAAACACAAAAAAACTGTTCCTGAACAGCTTATATTCAGATAGGAATAATACATAACAGAATAAAGTATAAAATACACACTATGTTGGAAGATAAATGCTATGGAGAGAAAAAAAAAATAGGAGAAGGCAATAGGTATTGAGTAGTGTTCTTTCTCGATGGATTGGGAAAAATCCAAGTATCTCTAATAGGGATAAGAACTTAGGTATTATAGACATATGCTCTTGTCCTTGAACTAAATAGTTCTTCCTCTTATTCAGTGAGGAACACCACAGATATTTTGCTGAGTGTCGCTGGAGACTATCTGGTAATCTTTCTAGATATTAATGAGAACTTTTTCCCTCTTTTATTTTAACCTTGAAGAGTTTACCATAAGTAATGAAGACAACAATGAATAGCCAACTTAAACCTTCATGCAACAAGTATCTCTGAGGCAGGTAATTATTTAAGATTAACTTTATTACATTTTCATAGTATTCTATTATAGTTTTTGCAGGATGCTACATATGTGATAGAGATACATGAAAGATAAGACTCCCCTCATTTTCCACAGATGAGTTGATTCCCCAAGCTGTATCTGGAAGAAGATGCAATGTATAAGGAAGAAAGACTTACTTTAAGAACCAGAGAAGCCATACTCTCATTTCAGCTACTCAATTATGACATCCTCTCTCGGCCACTATTACTCCTATTGTTTAATTGCCTGCCTCACACATCATGAATATCCAAAATAGTCATGTGTTTTAAAACTCATCAGCCAATTTTAAAGTAGTAAATAAATTATACTGATATGTATCACTATTATTGAACCCTTTAAGTGTACATAACTAAACTGTATTTAAGGAAATTATGTAATTGGAAGTTTGGGGTTCTTAATCATGCCTGTACATCTAAAAATTTTCTCTGAAGATTTATCTGAGCCTATTTGCATTGTGAGGATTGATAACTTGAATTCTATGTATATGTAATGAACCCTTTTGAACTTGTATTAACACTTATTCTACATTAAAAATATGTCTATCACTTTCCTTAAACTGAGAGATACTTAAGAATAAAAACGGTCTAATGTTTTTATTCCTCCACAGAAATTTTCAGATTAAAAGATTCTAAAAATGGATAGAAAAAATGGATAAAATGAATAAATTAACATACATTTTATCTTAAATTAAGTGAATTATTAATACCTTCAATTACCTTCAGGATACAATAAAAGAATGCATCAGTCTGTAGTCTCTGGTGATGTTTCAATGTTTACTAGAATCAAGTTATTAAATGAAGTTTTCCAATGATTTGTCAATATGTATTTTTTTTTAAATAACACATCATTATAATCCTTAGAACATTCACTTTAGAGAATAGAGATAATCTTTGAAGATTTACTGGAACACCAATATTTCATTATCTTGAATTCTGAAGTGCAGTTTCCAGCCAGATGCATATGTTTAATCAATATCTCATTGTCATTGTATTTTTCCAGAATCTGTGAAATTTCATACCTGTTCACTTGATCCTGAAATCATTAGCTTTACTCTGAAACCATGGAAACTACTGAGTTCCTATAATCCTTGGTTCTTCATCTGCTTTCATAAGACCCTGTTAAGCATAGTTTGAAAGTATGTTGGTTACTATAGATGTGATTTGTAATTTATTGTTATCCTGTTACCATGTAATAATTATCAAAATATTAGTTTTAAATAATTTTATATAAATATATATATGCATATGTATGCTATGTTTTTCCTTTACTTATAAAAATTATGCTATTGTTTATACTTTGTGCTTGAGACTTTTCTTTACCTCTGTTAATAGGAAGTTCACATTGACCATCCTGAATTTATCACAATAGTATCAATCCCCACTCTTTCCATTTTCACAAGTGGGAGAGGTTAATATTTTCCAGATAGCAGTTATTTCTGTTCAGACAAAAAGTAACTATCAGCTATCCTGCTCAAGACTGAGGATGATAAAATATTTCTTTTTTTTAGATTTTATTTATTTATTTGACAGAGAGAGAGATCACAGTAGACAGAGAGGCAGGCAGAGAGAGAGAGAGAAGGAAGCAGGCTCCCTGCTGAGCAGAGAGCCCGATGTGGGACTCGATCCCAAGACCCTGAGATCATGACCTGAGCCGAAGGCAGCGGCTTAACGCACTGAGCCACCCAGGCGCCCCTGATAAAATATTTTTCAAAGCACCTGATTGAGGTTAGTTAAGGTGTGTATTATTGGATGGACTATAGCACAATGAAGTGGTAATATTGGTTTAATTATGCTGTCTTTCTGTGAACATGGTAGAGACTGCCCTCTCATTCTGTGCTCAGTTCACTAGAGTCACTAGAAAATGTATCCCTCCCTGTGCTCTAATTGGCTGTTGTTTTTGCTCATGCTTTTTCATTTGTGTGGATGCTTATTTCTATTTTTAACTTATGAAATTGCTGACATGATCAAAAGTGGCAATATAAGTTAGAGGTTAAGGACTTGGATGGTAATCAGAGACTCAACTCTCCTACTAATTTAGTATTTGCGTTGGGAGAGTCACCTAACCTTTAATGGCAAGATTAAATCTGATTTTGTATGTCGTGAGAATGAAGCCACTTTGCAAATGCAAAGCATTTTAAATGTCTGGTATAGAGTAAGTGCTGTGTAACTGTTAGCTATTATTTTAAATTGTTTGACTGTTGTTCTCTTTCCTTTCCTTAGCTTTCCAGTTAGTACTAGTTCAAATATTATCTTTTTTGTTAATTATTTCACAACATTCTCCAAGAATAATTACTTTTCTCATCTATTTTTTCCATAGTACTCATAATGTGCACTTATGACACTTAACATGATGGGTTAGAATAAGTTGTATGTGTTCATTTCTATAAATTTGTGTGCACATTGAGAGCATTAGTTATTTATTTCCATTTTCACTAAATTTTGTGCAGAGTTTGTTTACAGTAACAGGCCAAATATTTGTTGAAAATAAATTTGAAGTATAAATATTATTGTTTGAAGGTTTCCTTTTCAATAAATAATTTAGTTAAGTATGGTGAGATTTTATTTGCTTACTTAATGAATAATTAACCATGATGTACTTAACATTGTTTAAGGGTCAAAAATGACAAATAAACTTTAATTTTAACTTCAGATCTGTTCTCAAGACATATTTCAAATGTGTCTCTTTATTAATGTGTCTCTTTATGAATGTGTCTCTTTGTAAATTTCAGTAATTTCACATGCATTTCCTCATTCAAGTGTCATAAACATTCTGTGTGTTTGGCAAAACAGAGATCGCTATCTTATAAGAGTAATGCAGAATTAAGGGTAATATATATGAAAATGTGAGAACAAAATAAAATTATGTACTATCAATCAATCAGTAAATAAATAAATAATAAAATGAAATGAAAAAGATAGCTTGGAGAGGTTAAATGATATGCTCATAGTAAAAAAGTGGGGAAGATCACTGTAAGTTCAAAGCTCATGCATTTTGCTCATTCACCAAAGGTTTTTCTATTACTCTACCCACTCTTCCATTTGTGCTCCCAATATGAGCTTCATTCAGAAAACTCACACACCACTTTTTATAATTTTAACCTAAATTACTTTATGCTCTTCATAGGAAAACAAAGAACCTGGGTAATCAACTCAAAGTTAAAGTTGTGAGTTTGAGAGTGGCTTTTCTTATTCCTATTTTATATTTTTTTTGTATCTTCAAATATTTTCATGTAAATTCCATTAATTCCTCAGGGAAGTGAGAATAATTTTCAGCTATCATTGAACAGGGCTTTCATCAAATAACTTTGGCTTTCTTCGTGTTTCTCCTTTTAAGAATTTTATATGTTCTGCAAATATTTTCACATAGAGATATATGAATCCTCATGGAAATAAGCAAGACTATCAGATGTATCATTGATCTGTGCTTTTTCAAATAACTTCCAAGCCAATTTATAGAAAAAGATTTTTTATTGCACTTAAACTTAGGAGTGCATTTATATTACTTTGTAGTAAGGAAAATATCATGTTCAATTTTTTTTTGAAATTCATCTAAACAGTTTGCTTTTTTATTCATACAATATTTTTCCTTCATCCTTGAGGATATTTGTAACTGGAAAATGTAACTAATTTTTCTAAACAAAGGAACTGACATTGAATTCTCCTTTCAGAAACAACCAAATGTATTTATAATTTTCATGAAATATAGTAAGAACTATTTCCTGTGCTCCTGTTAGAAATTTTTTCTGTTATAGAATGCTCACATTAAAAATACATTGATAGACAGTGTGGAAGTTCCTCAAAAAGATAAAAGTAGAGCTACCCTGTGACCCAGCAATTGTACTGGTAAGGATTTACTCCAAAGATACAAATGTAGTGATCTGAAGGAGCACCAGCACCACAATGCTTATAGCAGCAATGTCCACAATAGCCAAACCATGAAAAGAGCCTGGATGTCCAATGTCCATCAGCAAATGAATGGATAAAAGAGATGTGGTATATTTGTATACACACACACACACACACACACACACACACACACAGAATACTACTCAGCCATCAAAAATATGAAATCTTGCCATTTGTAACAACATGGATGAAAATAGAGGGTATTAGGCTAAGTGAAATAATCAATCAGAGAATGACAATTTTCATATGTTCTCACTCATACATGGAGTTTAAGAAACAGTGCAAAAGATCATAGGGAAAAAGGAAAAAATAAACCAAGATGAAATCAGAAAGGGAGACAAACCATAAGCAACTCTAATCATAAGAAACAAACAGGGATTACTAGAGGGGAGGGGAGTGGGGGGATGGCATAACTGGATGATGGACTGTAAGGAAGGCATGTGATGTAATGAGCACTGGGTATTATATAAGACTGATGAACAATTGACCTCTGCCTCTGAAACTAATAATACATTATATGTTAATTAATTTAATTTAAATTTAAAAAAAGAACCTTAAAAAAAGGGAATAAAAAGAGACCAAATACATGGATAGAAAGTAGAGGATATAAACAGATTAGATAAATCTTAAAAATAAAGTCATGTATATTAACATAGATGATAATGCCTTCTCTTGTCCTACACAATAACAAATAAAGCATTTGTGAAATCGACTAAAGAAATTTATTTAAATGCAAGAGATATGAAAATTTCAATTATGTTATTGATAAGTTTGCAAAAACTGCAAAATCAATAGGGCCATCACCCAAATAAAAACAATAGTGACAAAAACAAAAGGAAGCATGAAATCAAAGTCAGGGATATGTTGGAATCAAATATCAAAGTTAGCATTAGGATTGATGACCTTAGAGTTTGCTTCTAATATGGCCATGTAAGTTCTTATTGGACAGAACCTTCTGCTGATAACAAATACAAATTCTGGGCAAACAAGCCAACAAGAAAAGAACAAATAAAAAAACCTGAAGATGTTGGAGAGCAACAAAAAGCAGTATTTAGACAACAGCTTGGGATAAATTTTTATGGTTGTTAGCCATAGTCAGGAATGTGAGACATGCTAGATCTCTGAGAGATAACCCCCTATTTTTGTGACTTAAAAACCTGTCTATTGGATCATGTAGGGAATCTAGAAAGAAAAGAATCACAGATATAAAACACTATATTCCAAAGATAACCTCTGACTAAATTATGTATGTATGGGGTAGACTCCATTATAAGAATGAAATAATTGAACCCAGGTTTGACCTATCATTCAAAATATAGAGAGTATGGCTTGAAACAACAGAATTAACTACCTCATAGAACAAAACAAGCATTTAATAAATATCTAATACTCTTTCAAGGAATATGACATAATCCACATTGCCTAAATATAATATTGTACTATCCTGAATGAAACCTAGATTATTAGAGATATGAAGAAACAGAAAAATGTGAATGAATAATTCTCAAGAGAAAAACAAAACAAAAACAAAATTAGTAGATACTAATTCTTAAATGACCTAGTGGTTGGAAGTAATGCATAAAAATTATTTGGAATTAGTATATAAAGATGATTTATCATTAGTATATAAAAATTAGTTGGTAATAGTTAAACTTATTATTATGTTCAATGATAAAAACAAAATTTGCTTGTGATGAATGAATATTTAGAGAGCCTCAACAGAAGCATAGCAACTAGGAAAAGAAAAAAAGAATTGATGGTATGAAAGGGAAATGTTTACCAAAGCAATTAAGGGGAGAATGGAACTTAAAACACCCACTTAAAGCTAAGATGGAATGTGATGCTTAGTTATAAGATGACCTAAAAAGAAAATCTACTTATGGAAATAGTGATCGCAATACAAAATGTCTAACTTCATGCTAACATTAGATAGAAAAAATATAATCAGAATTCTCGTCCTTGAACATTTGAACCATAGGCCAAGATTATTTGTATATGGTATTCAAATTTATAGAGCTAGTGTTGTTAAAAAATTGCAATGATTATAAATGGTGCTGGGAAAATTGGACAGCCACATGCAGAAAAATGAAATTGGACCATTTCCTTACACCACACACAAAAATAGACTCAAAATGGATGAAGGACCTCAATGTGTGAAAGGAATCCATCAAAATCCTTGAGGAGAACACAGGCAGCAACCTCTTTGACCTCAGCCGCAGCAACATCTTCCTAGGAACAACGCCAAAGGCAAGGGAAGCAAGGGAAAAAATGAACTATTGGGATTTCATCAAGATCAAAAGCTTTTGCACAGCAAAGGAAACAGTTCACAAAATCAAAAGACAACTGACAGAATGGGAGAAGATATTTGCAAACGACATATCAGATAAAGGACTAGTGTCCAGAATCTATAAAGAACTTAGCAAACTCAACACCCAAAGAACAAATAATCCAATCAAGAAATGGGCAGAGGACATGAGCAGACATTTCTGCAAAGAAGACATCCAGATGGCCAACAGACAAATGAAAAAGTGCTCCATATCACTCGGCATCAGGGAAATACAAATCAAAACCACAATGCGATATCACCTCACACCAGTCAGAATGGCTAAAATCAACAAGTCAGGAAATGACAGATGCTGGCGAGGATGCGGAGAAAGGGGAACCCTCCTACACTGTTGGTGGGAATGCAAGCTGGTGCAGCCACTCTGGAAAACAGCATGGAGGTTCCTCAAAATGTTGAAAATAGAACTGCCCTATGACCCAGCAATTGCACTATTGGGTATTTACCCTAAAGATTCAAACGTAGTGATCCAAAGGGGCACGTGTACTCAAATGTTTATAGCAGCAATGTCCACAATAGCCAAACTATGGAAAGAACCTAGATGTCCATCAACAGATGAATGGTTCAAGAAGATGTGGTATATATGCACAATGGAATACTATGCAGCCATCAAAAGAAATGAAATCTTGCCATTTGCGACAACATGGATGGAACTAGAGCGTATCATGCTTAGCGAAATAAGTCAAGCGGAGAAAGACAACTATCATATGATCTCCCTGATATGAGGAAGTGGTGATGCAACATGGGGGCTTAAGTGGGTACGAGAAGAATAAATGAAAGAAGATGGGATTGGGAGGGAGACAAACCATAAGTGACTCTTAATCTCACAAAACAAACTGAGGGTTGTTGGGGGGAGGGGGTTTGGGAGAAGGGGGTGGTATTATGGACATTGGGGAGGGTATGTGTTTTGGTGAGTGCTGTGAAGTGTGTAAACCTGGTGATTGACAGACCTGTACCCCTGGGGATAAAAATATATGTTTATAAAAAATAAAAAATTATATTAAAAAAAATTGCAATGATTAAAAAAAAACAACAATTTTCTAGACTTGCATTTTTATACCCCCCTCCAAAAAAAAAAAGCAAATAATTTTTTTTGGAGAATAATGTATTAAGAATATTAAGATGATGTTGAAAAACAGGAGTATCACTTCAGATATCAAAGATTATTATAAACTATAATATTTGAGAGATTTGGTATATGCAGTCATTGGCAAAATAATGTTAGAGATTCCATTCCTAAGGACATAATAATGTTGTACTATATTTTTTCAAAATATGAAAGACTAAATTTTAATAATTAATTATTCTATTAAAACTTTTTTTTTCTTAAATGGCATGAGCTGAAGTCCACATATTGTTCATGAACAATTAAATATCCCAGAATAACATGTTATTATGGGATAAAGAAATGTTTATCCAGTGATTTGCGGTGTTATATCTGATAGATCATGAGTCCAAGTAAAAGTATCAGTCTTTTATCTCTGTTTGGTTCATTATTTTGAAAATTGAGGACATCTTCCATATTTTGAAAAAAATATAGTACAACATTATTATGTCCTTAGGAATGGAATCTCTAACATTGTGGTGAAAATTGAGGACATAATTATAATTTTAGGATGTGAAAAAAGTTTAAAATGAGACATAGATAATGCAACTAATAGATTAAATAATATTTTTAACCATCCAACATCTTTAAACAAAAAATTCCATGAATCAAATTATATAATCAGTCCTTGGAATTCAAACACACACACACACACACGAAGGAGTGGAAAATATTTGTAAAAGCATATGACCAAATAAAGGTTAGTATGCAAAATAGAAATTGAGTCATACATATTAAAAAATTTTAGCAATGATGCAAGGTAAAGTTGTAGATCAGTGTTATAAACAGGTATTTCACAGAAGATAAAATTTGAAAAAAGTTATGAAGTCTTACTCTACATTATCAATAACCAGTTTTAATTATTAATAAAATCTAAAAATGATTTTCTAAACTTCTAACATTTTAAAAATATTGTTTAGATATGCCACAGGAAAAAACTAGTCTTTCTGTAGAAATCTTACAAAATTCTTTTTATATGAAAAGACAATGGAAATGCAACCAAATGTAGGAATGTATTACAAAGATATATCAGAAAGAGAACAAAAATATGCCATTTTTCCTGGATTTTGTTTTGTTACTGTTATTATTCAGTATTTGAAGCTCACTGTAATTGTCTTGGTCATTGTAAGGACTTATTCATTTTACACATAATTTTATATTCTTAGGTTTGATTTTTTTTTTTTAAACAGAAGATCTTCCAAATTATATTAGGTTTAGGCTCCTCAAAATCTGCATAGAATTGTGCTGGTTGATGATCCTGGTAGTAGGCTTATATATTTATTATTATTATTATTATTATTATTATGCTTTGTATTTAATTCATTGGAAGGATAAAAGTATTCTTTTGAAGGGTGAATTGAGATGAATCATTTATGATTTCTTCAAAAATTGGTTGATGAAGGTTAGCATACAAAGGTAGTGTCAAACTATTTTCTCAAGACCAAATCATGAAGAAATAGAAAATTGAGGAAACCAAATACAGTGAGGTGATTAAATCAGTAATCAGAAACCTCTCAGCAAAGAAAAGTCCAGGACTAGATGGATTCACTAATGAATTTTACCAAACATTTAAAGAGGAATTAATGACCATCCTCTCAAACTTAAAAAAAAAAAAAATACAAGAGGAAGGAACACTCCCAAATTCATTTTATGAGGCCAACATTATTCTGATCCCCAAACTAGAAAAATATAAACCATAAGAAAATTACAGAGTAATAATTCTGATGAACACAGATGCAAAATTTCTAAATGAAATATCAGCAAATTGAATTCAGCAGTATACTAAATGGATCATGCACTATATTCAAAAGGAGCTTATTTCAGAAATGCAAAAATGGTTAACATAAGCAAAATCCATCAGTGTAATATGCTACATTAACAAAATTAAGTATAAAAAATTCTATGATCATTCCATAGATGCAGAAAAAACATTTGACAAAATTCAACAGCCATTCATGGAAAAGAACTTTCAAAAAACTAAATATAGAGGGAGTGTACCTCAATATAATAAGGACCATATATGAAAAAGTCCACACTTAACATCATACTCAATGGTGAAAAGCTGAAAGATTTTCTTTTAAGTTCAGAAACAAGAAGGGATGCTCACTTTTATCACTTTGATTCAACATGGTAGTAGCCACAGCAATTCAACAATAAAAATAATTTTTAAAAAAGGCATCTAAATTGGAAAAGAAATAAAACTGTCTATAATTGCAGATGGCGTGATATTATATACAGAAACTCTAAAGACTTCAAAAACAACAACAACAACAACAACAACAAACTATTAGAACTAATAAATAAATTCAGTAAAGTTTCAGGATACAAAATCTATATACAAAAATTAGTTGCATTTCTATATACTAACAATAAACTGAAAGAGAAAAAAAATATTTACTATTACATCAAAAAGAATAAAATACCTAGGACTAAATTTAAACAAGAAGGTAAAAGATCTTTACAATGAAAACTATAAAGCATACAAGAATATATAATGAGGAAAACACAGTCTATTCAATAAACGTTGCTGGGAAAACTGGACAGCCAAGTGCAAAAGAATGAAACTGAACCTTATCACCCGTAACACACACAGACACCTTAACACCACAGAGACACACAGACACACAAAACCTCAAAATTAAAGACCTGAAAGTGTAAAACACATAGAAGAAAACAGGAAAGAAGCAACTTTTCATCAGTTTGTTTTTTTATTTTTTTTTTTGGATTTGACACTTTTCAAGCAAAAGCATGAAAAGCAAAAATAAATAAGTGGGGCTACATCATACTAAAAAGCTTCTGCACAGCAAGAGGAAGAAGTAGGAGGAGGAGGATGCAGGGGAGAAAGGAGAAAGGAAAAGAAAAGAAAAAAAAGGAAGAGAAAAAGAAAGGAGAAGAGAAGACAACAACATATGGAAGTAAAAAATATTTGAAATCATATAGCTGATAAGTGGTTAATATGCAAAATATATAAATAAAGAATACAAACTCAATAGTAAAACAAACAAACGAACAATACAGTTAAAAAAATGGGCAGAGGATCTGACTATATATTTTTCCAAAGAAGATAATACAGATGGCCAACAGGTACATGTGGAGGTGATCAAAATAAAATCTCCAATCATCAAAGAAATACAAATCAAAACCACAGTTAAATATCACTTCACATCTGTTAGAATGGCTATCCTTAAATAGACAAGAGATAATAAGTGTTGGCAAGGTGTGGGAAATAGAGAAACTTTCTGCATTATTTGTGAGAATGTAAATTGGTGCAGCCACTTTGGAAAACAGTATGAGAATTCCTCAAAAAATTCCTCAAAAATTATGGCAATAAATTCCATGAATGTGGATAACTATTAAAATTCAAGGTATATATTTAAAAAGTTAAAAAAAATAGATCTACCATATGATCCAGCAATCTCATTTCTTGTATATATCCAAAAGAAATGAAATGAAATGAAATGAAATGAAAACAGGGTATCAGAGCATTATCTGCACTTCCATTTCATGACAGCATTATTCACAATAGCTAAGATATGGAAACAACATAATTGTCTGTCAGTTGATAAATGGACAAAGAAATGGTACAATGGAGTACTACTATTCATACCTGAGAAAAAAGGAGATCCTGCTGTTTGCAACAGTATACATGAACTTTGAGGGCATTATGCTGAGTGAAATACAAATACAAATATTGTATGATATCATTTATATGTGGAATTTAAATAAACAGTTAAACTCATTGAAACAGAAAGTAGAAAAATGGTTGTTGGAGTGTGGGGGAAATAGGGAAAGGTTGGTGAAAGGGTACATACTTTCAGCTATACGATAAATATGGTCTGATAATCGAATATATAAAATGGTGACTATAGCTGATACAACTGTATTCTAAGAGTGAAATTTGTAAGGGAGTAAAACTTAAATGTTCTCATACACACAAAACAGATAAATATGTGAAGTGATGGATGTGTTAATTTATAGATGGAAAGAATCTGTTTACAATGCTTGTGTCTATCATACCAAAATATACTGTAAAAATCTATTTATTTTGTCAAATGTACTTCCATGAAGCTTAAAAAAAGAATTATGAGGGAATATTAAATAAATAGTCTCAATATTTGTTTTTGTTTGTTTCTCTAAGTTATTTTTTAAATTCTCATTAAGCATTTCTCATGGGTAGGTAGAAAAGGTACAAACACAATTTCTAAGTTCTAACAAAGTTAAGCCGGCATTGTATTTCATTTTACTTAGTTAATTTATCTTCTGTTTTATTCTTTCTCAACATTTTGGTATATCAATAACAAAGCAACATTTCAAAAGTACTAAAAAAAAAAAAAAAAAAAAAAAAAAAAGTACTTGGTTAGGGGCGCCTGGGTGGCTCAGTAGGTTAAAGCCTCTGCCTTCAGCTCAGGTCATGATCTCAGGGTCCTGGGTTTGGGCCCTGCATTGGGCTCTCTGCTCAGCAGGGAGCCTGCTTCCCCCTCTCTCTGCCTGCCTCTCTGCCTATTGTGATCTCTGTTGTCAAATAAATAAATAAAATCTTGAAAGTATTTGGTTGGATAATTTTGAAAGGAAAGATACAAAATAGTGTGGCTTCATTTACAAATAGAAAAATTGAAAGGTAAGTAATAGCCTTTCATTACCAGATAAGCACCATAATACCTGCTACCTTGAACTAGGAGAATATTGGCATCTAAAGTTTAAGTTATTAGAACTTTAAAATGTTTATACTTGGGAAATAGGTGTTTCTTTGCAGCAATACGATAAATGAGGTTTTGAGCTGTGACTAATAAACATTTAATAATGATTATATTAGACTTTATTTTCCTTTGAGTGTTCTCTTGATGTGTACAATCTAAAACAGATGCCAGATTATTTTACAGATACCAGAGTTTAATAATTTTTACTGAGCTTGACATTATTCATCTGAAATCAGGCCACTTGTTTTGCTATTGCTTTGGAAAATATAATCAGGAGTGAGGGAATTTGAAGCACAAGTAATATAATATAGTTCACTCATGATGAAGAATTATTTAGATGTATTATGTTGAAATATGAATATTACACATCCAATGCTTTATGATTTAAAAATAATTTATTGGAACAGGGAGAGGCACATGTGACCAAAAACAGAAAAACAAAAAACTCTAAAGATTTCTTCCTCAAGCAGATTTGCTAACCTGACAATTTAATCTTCTGTTTCATCTATGAAAAACATTGTAATAGAAACTATACCTGTTACATTATCAATAAAACTCTTTTTAAAACTACAAAAACTTGGGGTGCCTGGGTGGCTCATTTATTAAGCATCTGCCTTCAGCTCAAGTCATGATCCCAGGGTCCTGGAATGGAGCCCCATGGTAGGCTCCCTGCATTGTAGGAAACCTGCTTCTCCCTCTTCCACTCCCCCTGCTTGTGCTCTCTCTCTCGCTGTGCCTCTCTCTGCCAAATAAATACCTAAAAACTTTCAAAAATAAAAATAAAAACAAAACTACAAAAACTCAAGTTCTTGCTGCAACGTTTTTTCTTTAGTCTTAAAAAATTAATTATAGTATGTTTAAAAAAAAATTAAAAAAAATTAATTTCCTTAAAAACAGTTATTTTATGAATGTGAGAAATATCTGTATTTTAGTCCTTGCAATTTTCTAAGGATGGATGTGTTTGGAGTTGTAACTGGAGGAATGTCTTATACCAGAACTATGTTTTTACCTGCTTGTAGGCCAATTTCCACATTAGCGCAAAACGTCTCTGAAAATGAAGCAAGCGTGCTAGTAGACACTTCTGATGAAGCTTGTCTTCTCCTTTATTCTGGATTTCTCTGTGTTTCAGAGACCTAATGTTTCCCCACCCTTGTGGGAAGCTATAGGAGTAATCATTATCACTGATCTCTGCAAAACACTTCTTTCAGCCAATTTCTAGACTTCTTCCAGAGGTGCATGCGCAATTGCATCTTCTGAAGTATCATGGTTTATTATGGCAGAGTCGACTATTTAACATTTCACTAGTTTATTCATTTTTTTGTTCTTACATCCATAACTCTGTATCAGTAAACATTTCCTCTTATGAAAGTAGTGGTAGATAACCTTAATCCATTCTGCTGAGGTAGCCATTCTTTTCTTTTCTTAGTTGTTCTTATACTAGTCAGAGCAGCATATTCTATCCATTGAATGTTATACCCCAAGTTAGTTCTACTGATCCTTTGAAAACACTTGACTTCTTAAATTTTACTCTTGTTTTTATGAATGCTTATGATTCATGTTGAAAGAAGGAGGAATTTAAGTAAGAAGCCTCTAATCTTTCCATTCTTTTTAGAAGCATTTTATTTTTATTTTTTTTCCAGAAGATTATACTTTCTTTTTTTTATTAATTTTTTCAATTTATGTATTTTCAGAAAAACAGTATTCATTATTTTTTCACCACAACCAATGCTCCATGCAATCCGTGCCCTCTATAATACCCACCACCTGGTACCCCAACCTCCCACACCCCGCCACTTCAAACCCCTCAGATTGTTTTTCAGAGTCCATAGTCTCTCATGATTCACCTCTCCTTCCAATTTACCCCAACTCCCTTCTCCTAACACCCCTTGTCCTCCATGATATTTGTTATGCTCCACAAATAAGTGAAACCATATGATAATTGACTCTCTCTGCTTGCCTTATTTCACTCAGCATAATCTCTTCCAGTTCTGTCCATGTTGCTACAAAAGTTGGGTATTCATCCTTTCTGATGGAGGCATAATACTCCATAGTGTATATGGACCACATCTTCCTTATCCATTTGCCCGTTGAAGGGCATCTTGGTTCTTTCCACAGTTTGGTGACTGTGGTCCTTGCTGCTATAAACATTGGGTACAGATGGCCCTTCTTTTCATGACATTTGTATCTTTGGGGTAAATCCCCAGAAGTGCAATGAAACTCGACCATTCTCTTACACTGTACACAAAGATAAACTTGAAATGGATAAAAGACCTCAACGTGAGACAGGAATCCATCAGAATCCTAGAGGAGAACATAGACAGTAATCTCTTCGATATCAGCCACAGCAACTTCTTTCATGATATGTCTCCAAAGGCAATGGAAACAATAGTGAAAATAAACTTTTGGGATTTCATCAAAATCAAAAGCTTCTGCACAGCAAAGGAAACAGTCAAGAAAACAAAGAGGCAACCCACGGAATGGGAGAAGATATTTGCAAATGACAGTACAGACAAAAGGTTGATATCCAGGATCTATAATGAACTCCTCAAACTCAACACACACAAAACAGGCAAACATTTCAAAAAATGGGAAGAAGATATGAACAGACACTTCTCCCATCAAGACATACAAATGGCTAATAGACACATGAAAAAATGTTCATCATCATTAGCCCTCAGGGAGATTCAAATTAAAACCACATTGAGATATCACCTTACACCAGTTAGAATGGCCAAAATTAACAAAACAGGAAACAACATGTGTTGGTGGGGATGTGGAGAAAGGGGAACCCTCTTCCACTGTTGGTGGGAATGCAAGTTGGTGCAGCCTCTTTGGAGAACAGTGTGGAGATTCCTCAAGAAATTAAAAATAGAACTTCCCTATGACCCTGCAATTGCACTCCTGGGTATTTACCCCAAAGATAGAAGCATTTTAATGTTCATAGTTATATTAAAATCTGTACTAAATGTTAAAATTCCAAAGCTATACAAAAGAATAGATCATTTATATGATCTTATTCTCCTCAAAGAAATGAAAGGAAATCTTGAGTCATGCCTCCTAGACCCATGTAACCTGAGAAACTGCCCTGAAAACAATATTTCAATGAATCGTTAATATCCTGACTTTCATAGATTGTGGGGAAATGTAAATGTATCTGTGCTCTAGTTACAATCTATTCTGCCTACAGAAGTAATGATGTACAATCATATTTGATCATAAATAATGTCTAGCCATTGATAAACATTCATTCATATTTAAAGTGAAAAATGCTTGTTTAAATTTACATCACTTCTCTAACTCATTGGCTCTAATAAGATTTTATTCATGACTATATCTATTCATGAAAAGTAGACAATTAAAATTAAGGCTGCATTTAAAAATATTTTCCATCACATACCAGCTCCAGTGCTCTCTCTTTTT
The DNA here is from genome assembly GCF_030435805.1 of Mustela lutreola. Lineage (NCBI taxonomy): Eukaryota > Metazoa > Chordata > Mammalia > Carnivora > Mustelidae > Mustela > Mustela lutreola. The sequence goes on from NC_081290.1 coordinate 77,573,826, forward strand.
CATTACAATAAAAGATGATATTTCCATCCAAATTTAATATTTTGATGTAATGAATTATTATATATTATTTTTAAAAGTCATTCACTCTTTTTACAGATCAATTATAAATACAAATATTCTTTGACACATCTAGAGATTATAAGTATTGACTAAGTTAAAAATATGACATGTTTTAAGGAATAGTTTTAAAATATTAAGATGTGAAATATTTACCAACTATTTCACTTTTTAGCAGGTCAGTTTTCAGCATTAAATTATATATACAGTTTACTTATAACAGTCCTTTTGTGACATTTCTATGAGAATAATTATAGAAATATATTTTTATGGAAGATATTCACATGCTTAGTATTTCAGGGATATATGTATTTCAAAAACTTTCTTCAGTTATTTAAATAATTCTAAATAAGTGTTAACGTTTAGAGGAGTTCATAAACTACATCATTAACAATAAAAAATAAAAAATAAAAAATTAAACAAAAAACAAAAAACAAAAAACAACAGTCATTATTTCAGGAGCTATACTTTAAGGGAATGACATTCCAGTAAAACTTTAAGATTCAAAGATCTGGATTGATTCTGTCTTAAAATATAGTATGAAAATATTCTAAGCCTCTAAGTTCAGATCCACTTAACAATATGAAAGAAGGAATGATATTTTAAAAACTCTGGTCCTAAACAATTTCAGTGGACCAAATTCTATTGAGCATGAACTAGATGCAGGACATGCTGTATATGATCTTGCATGCAGATGTTATTACCTTTATGTTGAGGTGGTTGATGAAGAAATTGAATCTTAATGGGACAAAGTCTCTTGCTCAAGGTAACTCAACCAAGAAATGTAGCTATTGTTCAAACATAAATCCTTGTGATTCTAATTCATCGACCTTTCCAATTTTAACAGAAAGGAGATTTTAGTCTAAAAATTAACTTTAAGGGGCACCTGGTGGCACAGTTGGTTAGGCAGCTGCCTTCAGCTCAAGTTATTATCCCAGGGTCCTGGAATTGAGCCCCACATTGGGTTCTCTGCTCAGCACTGAATCTGTTTCTCTTTCTTCCTCTGCCACTCCCCCTGCTTGTACCCTCTCTTTCTCTCTGTCAAATAAAAAAGTAAATAAATAAAATCTTTAAAAATTAACTTTGAAATTTGACATACTGAAAAAACAAATGTCCCCATTTATTCAAGCAATACAACTAACTTGTGTAAATAGAGAAGGTTTTCTTTGCTTTGATATGTGTGGGCAAATATACTTATGACCTGACATAGGAAAACATTTCTAGAAAGTATATAAAACTTGGGACAAGATAACAAGACTACTGGTTTATAAAGTATCACAAAGAAATATGTAGGAATCAGGTGAGTGGGTTATAGTTTAAAATGTCTATATCCATAATTCCAGGAATAGAATCTGTGTCAGTGTGTATCAGTAGTTTGTATTATGGAAAAAGAGTTGGTCTTACATGAATTAAGTGTTTGAACAAAGTATCGCTGCCTGTGCAGTTCTAAAAGCTAAAAAATATTTCACAGAGATTATTTTTACAGGTACTTAAAACACTGAAGAATTAATTTTGCTGAATGAAGCAACAATTACAAAATAGCATTAAATAAAACATTTGGCTACTTGTGAATTTTGGAGGAAAAATTAAGAGGGAAAAAACATGAGAGCTTAAGAGTTATGCATTGTCCTCCAAAATATTAATAACTAGCAAAATAAATATTTGAAATATCTCATTGTTCTGCATTAAACACTGCAATGGACTAAATGTTTGAGTCCATAGAAAATTCATGTGTCAAAATCCTACCTTCTCCTTTTTTTTTCCCCCCCCAAATCCTAACTTCTACTGTATGATATTAGAAAGAGGAGCCTTTGGGAGACAATTAGGTCACAAGGGTGGCACTGTCATGAATGGGATTAACTCCCTTATTATAAGAGTGGTGAGGATCACAGTGGGTGACTCAATTAGTTAATGTCAGACTGCTGATTTTGGCTCAAGTCATGAACTCTTAGTCGTGGGATTTAGCCCCATGTCAGGCTCCGCACTCTGCCAAGGAGTCTGCTTGAAGATTATCTTCCTTTGTCTCTCCTCCTTCCTCCTCTCTCTCTTTCTCTCTGTCTCACAAAATAAATAAATCGAGAAAAAAAAAAAGAGTGGTGAGAACTTCCTCTCTCTCTCTTTTTCTCTCCCAGACACGTGAGGATACAAGGAGAAAATGGCCATCTGCAAGCTAGAAAGAAGGTTCTTGGCAGGCACTGGATTTGTTAGCAGCTTGATCTTGAATTTTTCAGCCTCTAGAGCAATGAGAAATATGTTTCTATAGCTTAAGCCACCAAGTCTGTGGTAATTTGTTATAGCTGCCCAAACTGACTAAGACAAACATTTTCTATAAAATGGACACTACATTTCTTACACAAGGAATTTATTATGCATATTAAGCCATTGTAAAACAACAATTACACCTTAAATACAGTAGGGGTTTAATTAGATTTCAAGTAAGCAGTTATTTCTTAACTTTCCCTTGGCATAAAATTCGTCTAGACTATCACAAAATTGATAAAAGATTTAAACATTTTGATATTACTGATTACCTGCTTACTAAAGGTTAAGGTTATCAAGAGTAGATTCTTTGCTCTTAATACTATAATACATATGAACATATAAATGTATATGAATACATTTGTGCAAATGAATTAAGAACATTGATTATTTTTAACTCCTCAGTTTACTTCAAAAATATGTTAATATCCTAAAAAAGATTTACTTTTGTCTTTCTATTACATTGTTGTGGGAAAATTAGTTCACAAATTGAGTTTCTATTTTATCATGAAGTTTTGATGGCAAAACAAAATTAATTTCAATAATACTAGCACCTTGGATTTGAAGAGGCCATAAATCATGTTCATGAATTTTATATCTATTTAGTCATGGACTCAATATACATAAATGTGCACATAATATAATGTGTATTGATTCAAATTATAAACATTTTTAATTTTTTTGATTTGAGGATAATAATTATATAATGAAAGTATAATGTTTCTTATTTACTTTCTTTGTAATACCCAAAGTGTTGATTTTTAATATTATTTTGGTAAAGTGAAACTAATATGCAGTCATGGGAAATTGATGAAAAGCATCAATTTGAAAGATACACATTTGAATTTCATCTTCTCAGTCACATTAAATTAGTGTTCAGTTATGAGTTTTAAATATTGAGAAACACACATATTTTCTGACTTCATAATTATTTTCCAGCCTCGAATTATGCTAAAAATAATTGATCAAGAGTCATTGTAATCTAAATGTAACAATGAGTCAAATATCCAACAGACCAAGTTATCATAATTGAAAGACTATTTTTTTCCTATTAGGCTAAGCTGCTGTTAAAATCTGATGCTGAACTACATTAGTAATGCAATTTTCATTTAACAAATCCATTTTTCCAATATAATTATTTTCCATGTATTATTGTGTGGGTTGGAGGAAACTGAAACCACATATACTATCAATCGATATTAAATATAAATTTATATTTTATCACCGAAAATATTTCCTTCCTAATTGATCCAAAAGTATAATTTGTATGGCTCAGTACTAAATCATGCAAGGCATAATTGATGGTTGCTTAAAAGTATTTTAGTAATAAACCAGCCAGCACATAAGTTGCTTTAACAGCACAACATGGTGGATCTTGAAAACATTGGTTACTACTCTTGGTTATTCTTAATAAGGTGAGAACAGCAGAAGAGCTATGTAAAAATTAAATAAATACATCAAAGGGTATTGGAGATTAGCTATATTTCTGGGATGATAATGTCTTCTAAAATTAATAGAATACTTCATAAGAGTAGACATTTGCATTTTAAGCCCCCCAGATTTGCTATGAACTGCTTGGGAATTGATTAATATAAAAGGAAGGAATATACTATTTTCACAGTTCTCTCAGGGCATTTCAGTACCTCAGAAAAACTGGGATGACCAAAATATTCAGGTGCTATAGCTACTGGGTAAGCCAGAAGCTACAATTAACTGGCCAAAGTCTTCCTGTAGATACATATCCAATGCCTGATTCAACTCTTGGTGTATTGGTATCCTAACATGTTTTATGTGCTATAGCAGATATGTGTGTTCATTATCATTCCCACTAAAGAAAGAAGGAAGATTCTGGTTAATAAAATCAACAATTATAACCCAGAGTTTCTAAATCAAGTAATTGCCATGTCTTAACATTTTAATAGTAATTGAAAATTTGGTTGTACAGTGCATTTCAGGTACAAATAAAACAATAGCTTATACTAAAGAACAAACAAATAAAACCATTCCAATATTTTCCCAACAGCTTATAAATTTCATTCAGTGGTTTTGTTCAAAGACAGTATCTCTGTTATGCAGAGAGAAGCCAGTTAACCCTATATGTAAAGGCTGGTATTTAAAAACACTAATTACAAACAGATATTTGTCCACTAGTCTTAAGGTTTTTGTTCTGGGTTTGATATTTGAAAAGACTTGACTCCAGTTTTACTAAAATAATTTATCAATTATTAAACACAAATACTGTTTGCCTACTAAATATAAGATACCTGGGTGGGTAGGGACTAAGATTGGAAAAACAAATGAAAAAGATAAATATTTGCAAGCATCTCACAATTCACAGGGAAATGGGGGAAAGAAGGCAGCAATGATAACATAATGCACTAACTAAAGTGTGATAGACCTCTAAAACAGATAATAATCAATGTAGAAAACAAACAAAAAATCTTGTTTCTGAGCCAAAATAAAGCTAGAAAATGGACACATAATAACACGTAAAAAACAGTGTGAATTAAGGTAATCTATAATAAAAACAAAGTCTAGGGATCATTTAGTCTAAACATCCTATTTTTCAGGAGAGGGGAAAAAACATGGTTTCACAAGTTTAAGTGACTATACAAATCCACACCAGCTCTAATATTTAATAAACTGAAAATATTTATAAAACTTTCTTTTATCAAGATAATCTATATATTTTAGAGAGTCCTATACAGCTTCATCTTCTCTAAAAACAATATTTGATGTCTTCACAGAGCAAAAGAAGTATTCTCAAGAGCATGCTTTTTATCTAGTAAATGTCAGAGGATTTCATCATGTATCCAGTTAATAATTTCTAGAAGTACCAGGGTCCTCAGACCATATCTGCATGGAACTAACATGGGAAGCGGAAGCAATGGGATACATAGTCTTATAGCAAAATAGCTCTCATTTCTATATCTATTAAAATGTCCCTATTCCATGTTTTGGTAGAGAGTAGGATGGTGATCCTGATCATGTGACAATGTTCTTGTTCTTCCTTCTAGTCACCTTCTTCAATGTTTATTTCTACTCTTTCTTTTCAGTTATATGGACTATAGTTGGTCTTTGGCTCTTCCATCTAAACTTTAGTATTACTCTTCAAGTTTTTTGGGAAAATAATACTGTTATAATTTGTATTAAAATTATGATAATTTTATCAAATAATATGCATAGAATTAACATTAGAAAGTTTTGTTTTGTTTTGCTCACTGAGGTATTTCAGTTCCTAGAAAGAGAACCTGATAAGTTGACATTTAATAAACAGTTGTTGGATCAGTGGATGAATCTTTATGCTATCATTTTTTCCTACCCATGAACATGCCAAATCTCTTCATTTACTTAGGGCTACTCTATATCTTTAATTATAATTATATATAAAAGAACATAAGAACATGTTTTCAGATTGCTAAACTCTTTCTTATTCACCTTCCTATTCTACTTCCCTTGATCTATTCCTTGTAGGGTTTAGCCATATATCTATTCTTCTAGCAACTGTCATTACATGTTATCTAGGTTCTGTAGTGATTTTGAGACATAGTCTTTTTTTTTTTTCTTTTGTCTTAAGAAATCCAACATTTTATCTCCATTGGAGTTATCTTCTCACATAGCTTGTCACATAACTGGTATAGTAGCCAGGAGGGAAGTGGGAAGGGAAGGAGTGGGTGTTGTCTTGTAGGCAGAGGGCTCTGTATCATATTTAGGTAAAAGGTGACTTTAATAGGTAAGAATGAAATAATTCTGAATGTCCAGAGGTCTTAGGTGAATCTTGGGATTCAAGATTTCCAAATGTGTTGGCCCAAATGTTCCTATCCCAGATCTCATGGAAAGAATTGAAATTCTCATGAGTTTAAGAATTCAGCCTTGTCTGCAGTTCTGTTACACTTATAATTAAGTCCTGGGCATGGTCATCATATTTGTCTGTCTTTGAGATTCAGGTGATGGAGTTCTATTTATATGATTCCAAAGAGGCTCTTTGGCTTTCACATTTAAGTTTTTATTAGTGACTAATGTTCCTCATCATTTTTGGGGGTCATTTTCCAAATCATCAGTTGCTCCAAAATAACTGTTACACTTCATATTCCTGATAATTATCATTTCCCCAAATTTCATAAATTCCTGAAACATTGCACACATTGGTCGGTCTATCCATCTGCACGTGAACCCTACCTCTGATGAAAACACTCACAACTATAATATTAATATATGATGGAGCTATCTATCTTTATCTATTACCCTTCACCTATTATGTGGTAATTCAAGCCAGCTGACAAGCAACTGTTCCAGCTCCCAAATCTTGTTTTATGGTCCGTGACTCAAATCATTTCCAGTGAAAAATATTCTAAACCAGATTCTCCAAATGCATAAGTGTAGCTAGATATTTGGGTTTTCAAAAGTTACTGAGAAGCGTTTTGGGGACCAATATTTGTTGGAGAATGAAGAAAAAAGAGAAAATAAAGTCTGGACTATGGCAAGAGATACCTCCTGTTCTTACAGGATTTCTGGTGCTGTGATGATAATACAGCCTCCCAAAATTCATATTGAAGTCCTAACCCACAGTACCTCAGAAGATGACCTTATTTGGAAATGGGATTATTTCAGATATAATTAGTTAAGATGGGCCAGATTGGATAGCATGAACTCCTAATTTGATACAACCCATGTCCTTACAAAAGGTAGAAATTTGGATATAGAAACATACAGGGAAAATGTTATGGGATGATGAAGCTAGAGGTCAGGATGATGCAGCAAAAGCCAACAAACACGAAAATTTCAAGTCAACCACCAAAACCTAGGAGCAAGACCTGGAACAACTCTGTTCCTCACAGCCCTCAGAAATAATCCATCCTACACTGCTGCCATTTTGATTTCAGACTTCTAGCCTCCAGAAGAGTGAGACAATAAATTTCTAACACCCAGTTTGTGGTGTTTTATTATAACTGTGTTAGAAAACTAATATATATATATATATATATATATATATATATATATATATTTTTTTTTTTTTTCAGCGTTCTCCTGAATTGGCTCTCTAGGTCTAGATATTTGTATCTTTGTATCAACCAGTCTGTTGATATGAACTGGGAGAGGAGAGGGGAAGCACGACTTGGGGCACTGGCTTTATTCATCTAAAATAACTCTCAGAAGTGGATTAATCTGAGAGCTCTTGAGGGACAACACCCCCTGTACTCAGAAAAATCAATGTTTTAGTCTTTGGACAAGGATTATGAAATATGGAACAGGGAGACCTGGGTGGCATTTCAGAGCAGTTGTTACATCTGACTAAGAGATTAATTCCAATGTCAGGAAAGTGAGTATTAATTAATACCCATAAGCACTGTATAGTTTAGGTTCTGGGCCAGTGACTAAAGTTTGTTTCTTTGTTTTAAACTTTCCCAATCTGAATGGAATTATTATGTTATCAGTGATATTGGGTCCATTAAAATACATACACCAACATTTAGGCATTTGTTGCTGGATTATAAGGAGCCACATCTGGGTCTTTGGAAGAAAAGACAAAGTGAAAAGGGGTGGCCCAAAATTAAATGAGGGAAGTGGACAGGAGCAGATAGTGAGGGCCGTCTTGGGTCATGTGTTAGATTTGGTTGATGAGTGGTTTTGCTGGAGTTTCAGGAGACTGCTTTCACCACATTGGTCTGAAGAGACTGGAGGCACAGGTGGTAGGGAACCTCCCAATGAGCTACTATGGGCTTCTAGATGTGATATAATATAGAATTGACTTTTGAGGTGAAAATTAATATCACACAATATTGATAAATTTAGTATAATCTTAAAGTGTTAAATCTATAGAAGGTGGAAATATCCTGAGTATGGGTGGCAAGGGTCAGGGAGAGCAGTCACTGTGTGGTGGTGCATGGTGATGTTTACACACTAGAATGGTGCCATTAGAAGAAGGCCATGTAATCATGTGTTTTTATGCTTGATGAAGGAAACATTGGGGGAAATAATGTGCTTTTAGCAATGGCATGTTTAATTAAAGACATGAAAAAGAAATTTTTAACATAGCTATTTGAGATAAGATCCATAGCTTGAAGGGAATATCTCAGCTGGAGGCATAGATTTTTAGCCATCTCTGTGTGTGTGTATTTAGATGTAAAACCATGGATTAGATTGCTTGGGGAGGGAATGCAAAGTAAAAAAGACGCAGACTAAGCATCAAAATTCATGGTGCTTCAAAATATAATAGCTGGAATAAGGAAGATAAACCTGCAAAAAACACTGAAAAGAAATCGGCCAGCATCAGGGTGGTGTGGAGTCATTTTGCAGAGAGAAGAACATTTCTTCAAAAAAGGAGAGGAGTGGTCTGTGAAGTCAGACTCTGCTACAATGTCAAGGTGGATGGAAAATAGAAAAAAAAGTATTTCTTTGATTTAACAAAAAAGTTATGTGTAGCCTTCAAAAGAACTGTTTCAGCAGAATGATTTGAGAAATCCTACATGGGGCTAAAGAAAAAGTGAAAGGGAAACCAATGGAGGCAGCAATTTTAGGAGACAATTTTCAGAAATCTGCATGTGAAAGCGAAGAGAAAAAGAATAATGGTTGCATAGCTGGAGAATAATATTCAGTCAAGAGAGTTTGTGTGTGTGTGTGTGTGTGTGTGTGTGTGTGTGTAAGTCAGAGAATTGTAAACGTGTTTAAAACCTAAGGGAAGGATTTTCTTGGGAGGAAATCTGCATTCTAGCAATGTGAGGTGTATGTGTGTGTGTGTGTGCGTGTGTGTGTGCATTTCTGTGTATAATAGACTAGGTTTGAAAAGCAGGGAACATTTCTTGCTTTGGTTTACTCAGCAGCCCTTCTTTCCTTTTTTTATGGTAAAAATAAATACCCCACACTGTTGGCAGAATGGCCACCTCATTTGTTGTATGTTTCCAATGGTTCCCAACTAATCAATGCATCCTAATTCATGAGCATATTGATCCAGGCAATTAGAGTCTGTTTTCTGTTTGTTTTTTTGTTTTGTTTTGTTTTGTTTTGTTTTTTGAAGGGGAAGTTATATGTGTATGTTGTGAGAGGGAGTTTTCAATTTTGGGGGTTGTTCGGTAGAATAATGTCAGCCTGGCCCAAGGGACTCCTGCTAACTACCCAAAGGCACAAACAGGTGGGTGATTGGGAGATCAAATTTAGCCTAACCACTGCTTAGCAAGCCTCAAGGCTTAACATAGGGCTGCTTCCACCAGAGAGAGAGAGAGGCATGCTTTTCTATGATGGATCATGATGCCCGTTATATGGCTAGGTCTATTTTGTTTACCTACACAGATATATTTTTCCATTTCATATAAAAGTTCCATGTGGGCCAGTCAATGGTGGCCTTGCCTCCAGCTATCTCTGGTTATTTCCTTGGATTTTATGCATAAGGCTACAAGAAGTTTTGTACTGGCTCCATAAGGAGCGAGAAGGAAATATGATTGAGAACACAGAGCAAGAAAATATTACAAAGAGAAAGAAGGAAGAGAGACAAGAAAATTGAACTAATATTTTGTGTTCTTCTCAGTTGTGAAAACCATATCACACCTGGATTTCCCAGTTATAACAGTTAATTTCCTTTTAAAATTTTCTCATATCAGGCACTAGTTTGAGCTTGGATTTTGCCATTTTCAACTTCAACATTCTGATTAATATACTGCTTACTTTGCAAATAAAAAATTGCCATGTAACCCTTGATCCAGGAAAATCACTTCCTGAATATCTTGTGGTAAAACTACATAGGATGAAAATCAAAATAACCTATATCTTTATCTTATATCTTATAACATGATTCATTTTTATGGCCTCATAAATTTTCTTTATGCCATGTAGAGTATAGATTTATTCTTTCTTTCTGATAGAAGAACTTCCTGATCATTACCTAGTTGCCATAGTGCCTTCCTATCTATGGCCTATTTGTGTTCAAGACCAAAACACCTTCTATTCATAGCTGCAGTCACTTTAAACCCCCCATAAATCAAGTGTTTCTCAATATGCAGGTTCAATGCTGTCCCTACTGATGGTGAAATGTAGGAACTGTTTGTCAGTAGCTGTGTTAAGAAGAGCTGCATCAGCCACATGATGTCCTGGAGAAGAAATTCTGACTTGTGCCCAACACTATTAATTCCATTCTTTCTTTATTTATTGACCAGGGATTTCATTACTATCACACTACCAATAAACATGTCTGCAAGGGTGGGGGTAAGATGGTTTTTCCCAGGATGTCTTTTCTGGTTTCCATGATATGAGATTTTTTTAAGCACTCTTAACCTGTAACTACATTTCCACATGCTCTACATTACAAGGGAAGTTGGAGTAACTTTTGGGTTTGGAAGCCTGAAGACCAAGGAAACCACATTTGGTGCTCTACTCTATCATGCTATAAGTCTTCCGTGAAGGGGTCCCCTATGCAGAACTCCTATGATTAACCATGTGATTAAATAAATAAGACTCTTTAATTTCTGGGTTTCAATATTAAGGTCTTATGCAATCCTATCTTTCATTCCAGGTTCTCGTATTATTGAAGTAATCTGCTTGACTCTTTTCTGTCTCACTTATACTGAACATAAACAGAGAAAAAGAGTATTATATTGTGACACCCCATCCAATTCTACATAGGTTTTCATCATATTCTCCAAATTTTAATCCTTGACTTTGAAGCCTGTGTTCCTGCATCATATTGTTTATCATCATATTCCTGCACTCTGCCAGAGTCCTGGTGCCATAACTAGGGTCTTTAATGGTTTCCCAGAGCTTTTGCTCCCAGAGCCCATGCTACGTCTTCTTGTGCTACCTCTGTCCAGTTGTAAGAGTATTTGGTACTTAACTACTACATTTTTCTTGGCAATATTGCTCTTGACATATGTGTCAACATTTTTTTTTCTTTTTTCTTTTTCTTTTTTTTAAAATTTAAATTCAACTAGCCAAACTATAGTACAACATTTGTTTCAGATACAGAGTTCAATAATTCATCAGTTGCATATAACACTCAGTACTTATTACATCACGGGCCCTTCTTAATGCCCATCACCCAGTTACCCCATCCTCCCAATCACTCCCAGTGTTCTCTGGGGTTTTTTTCTTGCATTGTTATTACCATAATATCTAATGACATATTTATATTTTGTTTATTAGTTTATTTCTTCAACTGTTAGGTTGTAAAATCTTTAAGCTTGGGGTTGAGTCTGACTTCCTGATCAGTATTATACTGTTACAGCTCAGTGTTTGGCATAAAGTAGGCTCTGAAAAAAGTATGTTTTGAATGAATTAACAAATGTATTAAAAAATGAAGACTAACTCTCGTGAAAATATTTAAATGTGTTTATATGTGTATGAGTATATAAAAAAAAAATTATCCTGACAACTCTCTAAGTGATTTCATCTAGCAACCAACTAGCTTGCAATTTAAATTCCTTTACCAGTTAGGCAATTTTTAGTGCATACAAACCTCATGAGTACTATTTAGATTTTCCACTAGGTACTAGCTGATATTCTACAAGACAGAACCATCCAGATTCAAGCATTAAAGACTAACACTTTGAAATGTTACGGCTTACTGCAGATAACCCTACATGCTCATAAAATGAAGACTACCATTTTACTACTCCAGAATGGTACAAAGTAGATTGTGAAAATAAAGAACTAGAGAATGGATGATATATGGATACTATGTTGATTTCTTTATTTTACTTCCTCTTAAATTTATTTAAATATTTTTGGTTATTACTTTCTCAGAAACCTCTTCTCACCTCATTTCATCAAAAGAATATTTATTTGGCTTAGAGAAGCTTTCTCCTAAGATACAAATATAGGTTTTATTGAAGATTAGGTATCTTTGTACAATTGTTTTTTTTGTGGGATGAGCAAGAAGAGAAAAAGATAGATGGCATAGAAGAAGGAAAAAAGCAGCCTCAAATAAGGAGGGAAAACACAGCTGAACATTAACCTCCACTGTCACTCTTTCCATGTTGTTTCTTGTCCTACTGGTCACTATGTTTCCTTCCCTATGGTTACATTAGTACTTGTCCCTCCAAAATAAAACTCTTTTAGGAGAAAGTAAATTGATTACATAAAATGACACCTATCATGATTACATACTTAAAATTCCTTCACTTATGGAAATTTGACTTAAAAAAGTGTTCTTAAAAGTGTTTTTACTTCTCATCATAGAATCAGAGAAGAGTTTCCCTACAATAATAGTTTCTTTGTTTTTCAAACTTTCCATAACATAATGAGAAAAGCCTTGTGAGTTGAACAGTGAAATCCTACATGATCTTTTAAAATAAGTTCATTTGATTCAAGAAGACTTCAAAGATGAGTAAGTAAAGACACAAATTAATTTAATGGATGAGCCACCAAAGGGATGATTAAGAGCTAGTTATTGACACTCCTTTAGATGATTACAAGATATATCCAATGAACAGGAGTTAACTGGCAACAAAGACAACTGGCTTTTTGTCAAGTTGAAAATGGCAAAAGAGGGTGAATAGTCACATTTATCTTAATATACTCATTTGAAATAGTGCATTAATAATTAAACCTTTTTGTCTTAAAAATACAGGCATAATACAAATGCTAAGTCACTGTTAATCAAATATGCAGCAATTATTTTGATTGGCTATTTCTGGTTTCTTTTTTTTTTTTAAGATTTAATTAATTTATTTGACAGAGATCACAAGTAGGTAGCGAGGCAGGCAGAGAAAGAGGAAGAAACAGGCTCCCTGCTGAGCAGAGAGCCTGATGCAGGGCTCGATCTCAGGACCCTGGGATCATGACCTGAGCTGAAGGCAGCGGCTTTAACCCACTGAGCCACCCAGGCATCCCTATCGCTGGTGTTTTATAAGGAAAAATACAACCCCTTGATATTGTTGAATTTAATTGCTTTTTATAAAAGGTACTTTTTCTCTGTCACTTTGTGTAAAATTGGACTTAATCTCATTATTTAAATTTATTTAAAATATGGATTAAATACGCATAAATGTATGCAAAATGTATGCATGTATTTAAAACATATTTAAAATTTGCAAAAGAGATCTCTGCTGATAATTACAATAAAAGTTTTAGAGTTTAATGTATTTAATTTTAAATATCTACCATTCAAACCAGTGAATTACCTATTTGATTAATAGTTAAAAATTTAACACCAATGTATTTTTGAATTATTATGAATTACGATGAGCATCCTGTTGGCATATTACTTTCAGCTAATATGATCCTTTCTATTCATTATGGGGTAACTAAAAAAAAGAAAAGCTTTTATGTCTTTCCAAATCTTTCAACTGTTCAAAGTATTATTAAATTACTACTTAGCTTTGGGTAATATATCATGAATAGACTGAAAGAAATTTTGTGAGCTTGTAGATTTAATTTTTCATGATATTTCATAAACCTGGTTATCTTTCTTTTTTCTTCACTGAATTAGACAATCAATTTTTCTTTTGCTTCCATGTGGATATCACTTAATTACACAGTGGTACTAATCTTTTAATGTTTATGCCTGTAATGAGAACAGAAATTACCTCAGTTTGCATTGTTGAGCGTAGAAAAAAGAATGGACAAAGGAACTTTAAATTTGATGCAGTCTGGCCATCTTTTGACTCTATCCTCCATTCTGTCCCCTGTTCATATCCTGTACTCTTCTCTCTTCTAGGGAGCAACAGACTAATGACCTCTCTCACTATGTATCTCCTTGATTATCGTGTTCCCAAAGCTAGTTAAAATAAAACTTACCCCTCTGTAATATATATGTAGTATGTACATACACACAAAAATCTGTTATACGATTTAGAGAAACAGATAAAACAAAAATAATAGTAAGTGAAAATCTGTGTACTAATTTAAAAAACCCCAAATGCTACAATTATTGTAGAATCATCTGTGCTTTTTTCCTTTATCTCATCCCATTTTTGCCACCCCTGGAGTTAAAAAATATCATAAAACTGATGAACAGTTCCTTCATATTCTTTTAAAATATTTATATCATCTGTGCATGCTTCCTTAGAATATACATTGTTCAATTTTGCATGTTTGAAATTTTATTTAAATGTACACATATGGTGTATATTCTGTGATTTGTTTCTTTCAGTTACCTCTAATATATTGTAATGCAACTATACCAATATATGTTGCTGGGGTTGAGTGTTTTGTTTAAGTACTGGCCCCAATTTTTTACCCCTCCCTACAACCATATGCTTGCTCACCGACCTCATCTCAGACAAGTATATTTTCCTGTCTGTTGAATTTGGGCCAGACCATGACATATTGACATGTTTTGGCCTCAAATTGAACACAATCTTAAAATACATGGCATTGGCTTTGCAGAAATAGTCAAGGCCAAAACCATCACAACACTGTTATGAACTTTAAAAGAGTTATGGTGACAACTTGTTATCATTTCAACTAGAAATGGACTCTGAGAATGGTTAAGAAAATAGACCTGCGGAAGCCTCATGTGTTCAAAATATTTCTACTTGACTCTAGAGAAGCACATCTTAGAAATCATGGTGTGTATGACTTTTGGCATATTAACTTGATTAAAATCACATATTTGGAAAGCCCAAAATGTTTTTACAGACAACCATATTGGCAAAAACATTGACAGCCTAAAATGAAGGAAAGTGAGACTCTGACATCAAAGACATCTGAGCCCCCAACTCTCTATAGATAAGGAGTAGGAAATGCACAAAATATAGAGCAAAGGTTATTGGAAACACTCCCAAGTTGTAGAATGGGAGCCCAAATGAGGTTCTTTGTATATTCTAAGTATACAAAGAGTAGGGGTAGTGTAATTAAAAACATTTTCTCAGTGGAAATTCAGACTCTTTATGCACTGAAGACTGTCACATCACTCCCATTCTTCCCTTTTTAGCAAGAGTGTTTATTGTGATTTTCCTGTCAAGCTGTCACCATTTGATGATTGAAGGTTGGTTGTGGCAGAGCAGATAACTTTTTAGTTCACAGGGCTTTGGATCAAAAGCAACTTCAATCAAACCTGGGGCCTAATATATTTAATGAGATCTTTGGTGTCAAAATCAGATGAGGCTTACAAGGTCCTAAAATAAGGGTGAGTGCTATCTCTGATGAAAGGGTTATGAATAATTGTGGTTAAGACAGAAGACTATGGTAAACTGAACAAATAGTCACTTTTTTTTTTTTTCTTAATCCCTTACCCCTTGTAAGCTTGACATTCCCTCAGGAAGGTGGAGTTGGTGGGGTATGGGGTGTGTTTCCTGGCCCCTTGACTTTGGACTTGGTTCTTTGATTTGCTCAGGCAAATTAAATGTGGTGGAAGTGATTCCAAGTCTAGGTCTTAGAAGAATTTGAACTTAAAGAAATTTTTTCAGCTTGTCCTTATGTGTTTCTGCTATCACTAATATTACTGCGGTTCCTGCAGTCTGGGCTCCAAAACAGACCAGGCACAGCTAGACCTAGACATTGTACCTTGAAGGAGGGTCACCTCATTCAAGTCTGGGTCAGCCAACCCCTAACCTCCCTTAGATAAATGTGTCTCCTGCTGACCTGTAAGAAATAAATACTTCTTTCTTCTGTTTTCACTGCAAAAGGTGCTTTGTAGGATAGTTAACTCATTCAGAAGTATAGTATATTAATTAACATACCATAATTGTGTCAACCCAATAATGGACAATGAGGTTATTTCACTTTGGGTAGTTATTAGGTTATTAATCCTCAACTCCAAACATAATTCTATACCCTCGTTTGAGATTATATACCCTCCAAACATAATTTTATACCCTGAAAATCATGTCTCCACTTTGTGAACTGATTCCTGGTTAGGTTCTATTAACTGGGGTGTTCTAGGAGATTATGAAGCTAGAGGAAGAGGAATGGTTTTGCTTTTTCCTACTCGCCTCCTGTTGTTTTTGTCTGCTTCCTTTGAGAATCATTCCAGCAAACATCTTCATCTCAGCAATAGGAGTTCCTACCTGTAACAATATTTTGATCTACTTTGTAGTTTCACCTCAATTCACAAAACCTCATTGTATCCCCTCAGAGACACCAGCACTGGATAACTGTTGCCTTTACCTAGAGGTCTAGATCCAAGCTTCTTTCTCATAGCTCCTGGCTACTTTTTAGCTCTGTAGGGCTTTCTCCCCAATCTTTAAGTTTTAGTATTTTTAGCCTTTTCTATTTTCTTCCCCTTGGACTTAGGGGTATTAGCTGCTTCCTATAGTTTCTGCATTTGGGAAAACTTTCTACTTTCTTTCTGCTTTTTCTGATATGTATTTACAAATTCATATCTATTAACATTTTTTAATGTTTAATTCTCTCTGTTAAAAAGATTGGAAAAGATTTCCAAATCCTTACTGAATCTTCACCATTTTTTGAAGATTGTTAAGAATATTTTCAAGCATTAATATCAATGCATATACATAAGAATTTCTCTATCAAATACCCTAACCATGGATGGATCATAAGCTATTCACATGTTTAATGATTAAACAATTTCCATACTCTCTACAATGTTGTTATGTTAATTTATACACAAAACAGTAGTAAGTAAGTTAGAGTTCCTAGTAGCCATCATCCCCATCTACCCTGGTAATCTGACATCTTCTCTCTAATTGTTAAGAAATTATATTTCATTGTCATTTTAGTAAGCATTCTTTAGATTACTTATGGGTTTTAACATCTTTATATATGCATAAAGTCAATTAATGTTGTAGTAGTGGTACAGGGAATTAAGTGATAGGTATAATCATAGGAATTGCATTTCTGTTCCAATCACCCTACCCCCAAGTGCAGTACAATAGAAGGATGAGTGATTTTCATAGACTTTCACACAATGCAGCAAATGCAGGTTCAATGTTACTGTAAAAAGGGAAAGTAGGATAAAAGTGAAGCAATTGTAGAAAAGAAGACTCTAACATGGATAGAATAAAAATTAAAAAGACAACTCCACCCACTTTCCTCAAGTGCAAAAGTACAAAGGGACCTATGAAAGGCATAGAATAAGCTGCCTAATGATAATTTTCAAGAACTCCTCATTTTAAACCCATAAGAAGTATCTCCAGAGCCCATGCCTCACAGAAGTTTGAGGAAATTGTCTTGCCCTTGTCTGTTTTAATGAAGTATGTGCATCTTTATCCATTATTTTTACAGAAAAGATGTACACCTCAGTATGCATATGACCACTAATAAAGGAAATTTGGAAATGGGTTAGCAGTGAAATTAAGTTCCACAAGTAGAAGTAATATAGCCAGAATTATGATATTGATACTTCTCCATCTAGTTTTCTTTACATAATTAGATTTTGTCCTAACTGTACAAAGATAAATCACATTCTCTATCCAAATCAGTGTTCTATGGGTATTAATGCATATAGACATCATCAGTACATGTGTCTACCAGCACACGTGAAATCTTCAAATGCACTCATGCCCTCTATCTATGCAATACTCTTTGAAATCAAAGTATAAGGCATGAGAATATGGTCTGTATGTGCCTGAGACAAGGATTCTTCAAGCAGAAAAAATCAGTTATTGTTTCTAACACAATTTTTAGAAGTGTACTAGAAACAAAATGCAGTCTTTGGAGATTTACTGCATGTTCAGACTCCAGCATTTCGGTAAACTAGTTACAAATCTTCCTTGAGATGATAGCCATGTCTTAGGAGCCAAGAAACATTCATTTTGGAGTAAGTGATTAAGCTACCTAGCAGAGATTGTAACTTTATAGTGACAAGAAAAGTCACAATGAAAAAGAAAAGTATTGCTAGCTATGAAGCCTGAGTATTAAAAAAAGTAAGAACGAATCAAACCCTTGTGTGATAAGGAGTTTGTAGGTACGACATGGTTGCTCAATTTTCAGGGTTATACCATGTAAATGATGCTACTGTTGAGGCAGTAAAAATAGATTTCAAGAGTGACTTGACACTCCAATATCATTTTCTTCATGGTTTTGGATTGACATTTTGGATCCAGGTATTCTCTATATAGCATGTCCTCTTGTGTCCTCCTTTTCCTTCCTACTAATATTTTTGGGAAACTCACCTGTATCATGTTCATCCTGTGGTTTGTCATGATTATCTTCTCTCATTGACAAACAAATATGACAATACCTCCATTATTCTGGAGAAATCTATAGACACTAGCTAAAGGAAGCAAACATTGACACCATCTGTGTGTTGCAGTCTACCAAATTCCAAACTGCCACACTGTTGTGTGACTGTTTTCTGTGACAAGTCTGCACCAAACACAGTGCAGTGAGACCTCCCCCAGAGGATTGACATGGTCCGCCCTGGGAGGGAGGGTGTCTCTGAAATGTGGACTTTGAAACTCAGCCATACCTGAGATAAAACACAGGAGTGTTGTGCCACCTAAAAGGTGAAGAACTCCAACAAAAAAAGGTGAAGAGGAGATCTGATGGAAGCTGGAGATACAGGAAGGGCAGTTGTTTGCTTAGGTGTAGGGACTTCCTGAAGAATGGTGGGTTCAAATTCCCTTCCAGCTCACCCACCAGTAGTGATTAACCTCAGTGAGAGTAAAACAGTGTCACAAGTGAATGTCAGAGCCACTTACACCAAGCCCTGCCCCACTGCACACTGGAGTGTGCATTTCCAGTAGGGCAAGTCCACCTGAGAATCCACAGAGGAGGGCCCTCTCACAGAAGGCAAGCACAACCCCCTTCCACCCATGCACTAAGTCTACTGATCCCAAAATTCTGAAATGCTTCCTTTTTTAAAATTGTTGTTGTTGTTGTTTTGTTTTGTTTTTTGGATGTAGAAAGAGCAATTTATTTTATTTCATTATTACATTTTTTTAAATTATTTTAATTTTGTATCTTTTTTTTTTTCCTATCAGGCTTTGCCTAACAAGCACTCCAAAACACATCTAGGGTCCAGCTTCCTTTATTGGTTGATTGAATGATTTTTATTTTATTATTCTATATTATTTTGCTTTATTTTATTTTATTTATTTTATTTCATTTCATTATTTTTGATCTTCAAAATAACAAGATGAAAGAATTTACCCCAAAAGAAAGAACAGGAAGAAATGATGGCCAGGGATTAATCAATACATATATAAGTCTGATGTCTGAACTAGAATTTAAAACAATAATTATAAGGATACTAGCTGGGCTTAAAAAAAAAACATAAAAGACGCTAGGGCATCTCTTATTATAGGGATAAAATAACTAAAATCTATTTAGGCTGAATTTTAAAAATGGTAGTACTGAGATGCAAACCTGAATGGGTGCTATAACAATGAGGGTGGATGAAGCAGAGGAACAATTCAGTGATATAGAAGATAAAATTATGGAAAATTTTGAAGGTGAGAAGAAGAGAGAAACACAGGTAATGGATTGTGAAGGCAAACTTTGGGAACTCAGTAGTTTGTTAAAATGTAATAATATTCTTATAATAGCAGTCCTTGAAAATGAAAGGAGAGAAAAAGGGACAGAAAATTTATTTGAGCAAATTATAACTGAAAACTCCCCTCATCTAGGGAAGGATACAGACATAAAAATCAAGAAGCACAGAGTATTCCCATTAAATTAAGTAAAAGACAGCTATTGCCAAAGCATATCATAGTCAAATTCACAGAATACACAAAGAAAAAATTCTGCAAGTAGCAAAGGAATAAAAGTCCTTAACCTACAAGGGAAGACACATCAGATTTGCAGTGGATCTGTCCACAAAGACTTGGCAGGCCAGAAAAGAGTGGAAGGAAGTGTTCAATAGGCTGAATGACATTGACAAACAAATATGACTATATATATATATATATATATATATACATATACACACACACACACAGATATATACACATATACATATATATATAGGAATTCTTTGTTCAACAATGCTGTCATTCAAAATAGAAAGAGAGATAAACAGTTTTCCAGACAAGCAAAAGCTTAAGGAGTCATGGCCACTTAACCAGCTGTTCAAGAAATATTAAGGGGGGGACGCCTGGGTGGCTCAGTTGGTTAAGCAGCTGCCTTCGGCTCGGGTCATGATCCCAGCGTCCTGGGATCGAGTCCCACATCAGGCTCCTTGCTCGGTGGGGAGCCTGCTTCTCCCTCTGCCTCTGCCTGCCATTCTGTCTGCCTGTGCTTGCTCTCCCCCCCCCCTCTGATAAATAAATAAAAAATCTTAAAAAAAAAAAAGAAAGAAATATTAAGGGGGACTGTCTGAATGGGGGAAAAAGGAGAAAAGCAACAAAGTCTAAAAATGAACAGAGAACATTACCAGAAACACCAATTTTACAGGTAATACAATGACACTAAATTAATATTGCTCAACAATCACTCTAAATGTAAATGGACTAACTTATCCAATCAAAAGACATAGGGTATCAGAAAAGAGAAAAAAAAAATAAAAAGACCCAACCATATGCTGTCTACAAGAGACACATTTTAAACCTAAAGACACCTCCAGATTGAAAGTGAAGGTATAGAAAATCATGCTAATGGACATCAAAGGAAAGCCAGGGTAGCCATACTTAGATTTTCAAATATCATAATTAGGGGGTCTATCCATCAAGGTGATCTAACAACAAAAATGTTTATGCTTCCCAACTTGGGAACACACAAATGTATAAATCAGTTATTAAAAAAATAAAGAAACACATTAATAATATTATAGTAGTAGTAGGATACTTTAACATCCCATTCATGGCAATGGGCAGATCATCTAGACAGAGTATCAACAAGTTAATAGTGGCTTTGAATGGCACACTGGACTGGATGGATTGAACAGATACATTCAGAACCACACTCTTTTTCATTCTCTAGAATAGATCACATACTAGTTCACAATCAGACATCAACCAGTAAAAATTATTGGGATCATACCATGCATATTTTCAGACCATAACACTATAAAACTAGAAATCAACCACATGGAGGAAAAACAAAGCAAAAAACAAAAACTAAACAAAACAAAAAACAGACCACAAATACATGTAAGTTAAAGATATCTTAGTAAAGAATGAATAGGTTATCCAGGAAATTAAAGACAAAATTAAAAAAAAAAAAACATACATAGAAGCAAATAAAAATGAAAACATAACAGTCTAAAACATTTGGGATGCAACAAAGGAACAAAGGGAGTCCTAAGAGTGAAGTATATTGCAGTACAGGCTTACCTCAAGAAGCAAGAAAAGTCTGAAATACAGAAAAGGAGACAGGAAAGGAGCCACAGATAAAGCCAGCAGAAGAAGAGAATAATAAATATTAGAGAAGAAATAAATTATATGCAAACAAACAAATGCAGTAGAACAGATCAATGAAACTAAGAGCTGGTTCTCTGAAAGAATTAATAAAATTCACATATCCCTAGCCAGAATGATCAAAAAGAACAGATAAAGGACCCAAATAAATAAATCACAAATGAGAGAGGAGAGAACACAAAGAACACTGAATAAATACAAAGAATTATACAAAAATATTATGAAAAATTATATGCCAATAAACTGGGAAATCTAGAAGAAATGGACTAATTCCTAGAAACATACAAACTGCCAAAACGGAAACAGGAAGAAATAGGAAATTTGAACAGACCCATGACCAATAAAGACATTTAATCAGTAATCAAAAATCTCACAACAAAGAAAGTCCAGGGTCAAGTGGCTTCCCAGAGCGATTTTACCAGATATTTAGAGAAGAGTTATTTTCTTCAAACTGTTCCAAAAAATAGAAATAGAAGGAAAAGTTCCAAACTCCTTATATGAGGCCAGCATTACTTTGATTTCTTAACTAGATAAAGACACCATTACTGGGGCGCCTGGGTGGCTCAGTGGGTTAAGCTGCTGCCTTCGGCTCAGGTCATGATCTCAGGGTCCTGGGATCGAGTCCTGCATTGGGCTCTCTGCTCAGCAGGGAGCCTGCTTCCTCCTCTTTCTCTCTGCCTGCCTCTCTGCCTACTTGTGATCTCTCTCTGTCAAATAAATAAATAAAATCTTTAAAAAAAAAAAAAAGACACCATTACTGTTTAACATAGCAGTGGAAGTCTTAGTCTTGGCAATCACAAAAAAAAGAAATGAAAGGTATCCAAATTGATCAAGAAGTAAACTTTAACTATTTGCAAATGACATGATACTCTAGAAAACCTGGAAGACTCACCAAAAAATTGCTAAAACTAATACATGAATTCAGCAAAGTTAAATGATATAAACTCAACCTACAGAAATCTGTTACATTTCTATACACCAATATCAAAGCAGCAGAAAGAAATCAAGGAATTGATGTCATTTACAATTGCACCCAAAACCATAAGATACCTAGAGAGATACCAAACCAAAGAGGTAAAAGATCTGTACTCTGAAAACTATTAAAATGCTTATTAAAGAAATTGAAGAAAAAAAAAAACCCACAAAGAAATGGAAAAGCATTCTATGGTCATGGATTGGAAGAACAAACATAGTTAAAATGTCTGTATTAACATGTACACATGTAATGCAATCCCTATCAAAATACCACCAGCATTTTTCACAGAGCTAGATCAAACAATCCTAAAGTTTGCATGGAAACACAAAAGTTCTCAAATAGCCAAAGCAAAACTGAGAAAGAATAACTAAACTGGGTTCATCGCGATTCCGATTTCAAGCTATATTACAAAGCTGTAGTCATCAAGACAGTATGGTACTGGCACAAAAACTGACACATAGTTCAATGGAACAGAATAGAAAACCCAGAAATGGACCCATAACACTATGGTCATTTCATCTTTGACAAAGCAGGAAAGAATACCCAATGAGGAAAAGACAATCTCTTCAGCAAATTGGACAGGCGTTGGGAAAACTGGACAGCAACATGCAGAAGAATGAAACTGGACCACTTCTTTACACATATAAAAAAAAAATTCAAAATAGATGAAAGACCGAAACATAAGATAAGAAACCATCAAAATCCTAGAGGAGAACACAGGCAGCAACCTCTCTGACCATGGCCATAGTAACTTCTTATTAGACATAGAAGCAACTGAAACAGAAACAAAAATGAACTATTGACACTCGATCAAGATAAAAAACCTTTGCACAGAGTGCCTGGGTGGCTCAGAGTTAAAGCCTCTGCCTTCGGCTCAGGTCATGATCCCAAGGTCCTGGGATTGAGTACTGCATTGGGCTCTTTGCTCAGCAGGGAGCCTCCTTCTCTGTCTCTGTCTGTCTCTCTGCCTACGTGTGATCTCTGTCTGTCAAATAAAAACAAAAACAAACAAACAAAAAAAGGTCTTTGCACCGTGAAGGAAACAATCAACACAACTAAAGGCAACTTACAGGGGCACCTGGGTGGCTCAGTGGGTTAAGCCTCTGCCTTCGGCTCAAGTCATGGTCTCAGGGTCCTGGGATTGAGTGCCACATTGGGCTCTCTGCTCAGTGGGGAGCCTGCTCCCCCCCCCACCGCCTGCCTCTCTGCCTACTTGTGATCTCTCTCTCTCTCTCTGTCAAAAAAAAAAAAAAAAAAAGGCAACCTACAGAATGGGAGAAAATATTTCCAAATGATATATCAGATAAAGGGCTAATATCCAAGATCTATAAAGAACTTATCAAGTTCAACAACCAAAGAACAAATAACCCAGTAAGAAATGGGCAGAAGACATGAATATACTTTTTTTTTTTCCAAAGAGGACATCCAAATGGCCAAAAGATACATGAAAAGATACTCAACATCATTCATCATCAGGAAATACAAATCAAAACCATGAAGAGATGCCACCTCACACATGTCAAAATGGCTAAAATTAGTAACAGAAGAACAGTTGCTGGTGAGGATGAGGAGAATGGGAACCCTCTTACATTGTTGGTGGGAATGTAGACTGTGGCAGCCACTCTGGAAAAAAGTATGGAGGTCCCCAAAAAAGTTAAAAATAGAACAACCCTAAGATCCAGAAATTGTGCTACCAGATATTTACCCAAAGGATACAAAAATACAGATTTGAAGGAGTACATGTTCCCCAAACTTTATAACAACATTATCAATACTCAAAGTGGTGAAAGAGTCCAAATGTCCATTGACTGATGAATGGATAAAGAGGTAGATATGCACATACATATACATATATCCATATATATCTATATCTAGCTATCTATATATAGTGGAATATTACTTGGTTGTCAATAAAATGAAATCTTGCCATTTGCAATGATGTGGGTAGAGCTAAAACATATTATGCTAAGCAAATAAGTCAGTTAGAGAAAGACAAATACCATATGCTTTCACTCATATGTGGAATTTAATAAACAAAATATATAAACATATGGGGAGGGAGAATAAAAAGAACAACAACAAAACAGAGAAAGAAAGGGAAACAATCAATAAAAGACTCAATGTTAGAGAACAAACAGGATTGATGGATGGAGGTGAAGGGGAGGAGGGATGTGCTAGATGCGTGATGGATATTATGGAGGGCACTTGTGATGAGCACTGGTATGTAAGTGTTGAATCACTGAACAGTACTCCTGAAAGCCATTTTGTCCTGTCTGTTAACTACCTGGAATGCAAATAAAAATGTGAAAAAAAAAAAGAGAGAGAGAGAGAGAGAAAGAAAGAAAGAAAGCAGAAAAAAGAAAGAAAGAAAGAAAGAAAGAAAGAAAGAAAGAAAGAAAGAAAGAAAGAAAGAAAGAAAAAGAAAAAGATTGCTTCAGAACTTTAGCTAGGAAAGAAGAACTGACAGAATATAATTAAATTTACTGCTCAGGGCACCTAGCTGGTTTAGTAGGCACAATATACAACATGAGTTCATGAGTTCAAGACCCATATTGGGATTAGACATTCCTTAAAAAAAAAAATGATCATTATAATTCTGGGTCTAATGATATAAATATACAACAGGAAAAGTATAAATGTAATGTAAACATGACAGTTCTGTCATATGATCACAGATACTTTGTGTGTACAAAGGCTTATGTCTCTATACCTCTAGTATTTGTGTAATGTCTGTAAGTGTATACATATACTGCCTATGAGTGTGTATACAGTGACTTTTTCTCTTATATATACTGTTTATATTTTGTAAAATACTTCTATACATTTATTATCTTATCCTCTGAAAAATCTTGTGAAGTAGGTATGTTGTATCCTAACATTCACTTTATAGATGAGGACACAGAGCTCCAGTTAATTTCAGGAACTTTCATGAAATGCCTCAAACCAAGCCCATTCTTCCTCTTCTTTGTGTATAACTCTAAAATATCATGGTCTTTCTTAAAGGTAATATTTTTCTGAAACAATTTCTCCCTTAGCCAAAGAGGGGTAATGTGCAAAAATTAACACACTGTATGCTATTTATAATTCCCTAAAAAAATAAGGGCTAAAACAATTATTTATATAATAATGAGAGAGAGAAAGTATGTTTAATAAGAGAGATCTGCTCTAATTAGATGCCGAGATTATTTTAATAGAAGAGAATGCATTTTGAAGTAATTTCCCATCTGATTTAGAACTATTTGAAGACAAGGAAGTAGGGATGTTGCATATTTTGTACTTTTTGTACTTTCATTCTTTAGAGTTCAGATAAATATAGATTTTAAGTTATTAGCCATCTTTAAGATTATTTTATCATATATCACACTTAATTTACTTTAATTGCTTATCAATACCTGGATTCACTTATTTTATTTTTTTTAATATTTTATCTATTTATTGACAGAGAGGGAGAAAGTACAAGTAGTGGAAGCAGCAGACAGAGGGAGAAGAAGGCTCCCTTCCCAGCAACTCGGAGCTTCATCCCAGAACCATGGGATTATGACCTGAGCTGAAGGCAGCTGCTTAATGACCGAGCCATCCAGGCACCCCTGGACTCACTGTCTTTTAGACGAAATATGTAAGATATTATAAAATTCTCCTATGAACTGAGGCTGTTTCATTTTAACAACATATAGCAACAATAAATAATCCAATTATAATTAATCACTTATTTTGATAAAAACCAATGCTATCTAAATGATCAGTGAGCTCTTAGGAGAATACACAATTGTTATGAATAGTATTTGTATGCATAGTATTTTTCCCAGCGACTAAGTAATATTCCTTGCCAATTCATTCTTTAGTTTCTACTATATGGACATACAGTTAAACCTGAAATAGTATTATATAAAAATGCATTACCTAAAGAAGCAATTTTCTAAAAATAATCACATTTTTCTTTGTTTTATTTTTTGCATTAAAATAAGATTTTAAAATTTAATTAAAATCATAACAATTTAAATTATTTATTTAAAGCATAAAAAAG
This sequence comes from Mustela lutreola, assembly GCF_030435805.1. Lineage (NCBI taxonomy): Eukaryota > Metazoa > Chordata > Mammalia > Carnivora > Mustelidae > Mustela > Mustela lutreola. The sequence goes on from NC_081290.1 coordinate 77,600,329, forward strand.
TGATCATTCTGGTATAAAGTGTATATATTATGACCAAAATAACCCAGATTCAAACATTTTTAAGTTGTCTGTTGTTTTGATAATTTAGTTTACTAAACAATTTACTGCAAGACAAGTTTGAATTAGTAAGAATATTGTGTAGTTATAAATAGTACTAATTTAAAAAAATTGTTTGAGTTCACAGAGATAATGGATAATACAAAATATTATATTCTGCATATTTGAAGCCATTCTGAGGTTCAGTTCTACTCTATAGTATAATACCAAAGAGATAGCATTCTTGCAAATAGCTCATTTAGTTATGATTTTTATAAAAGTAATTGATTATGTACAAAATATGTTGAAACTTCCATAAATCAATTGTCGAAATAGTCCAAAATAAGGTAAGAAATTACTTCCAAAATAAATTGTCTTTGATTAAAATACTAAAGCAGTATTTAAGATTTAACACTTCTTTCATTCTTTAGCTCATAGAAATTTTTTAGATAAAAGTGACCCACCTAAATTTGCACTCTAGATATGGTGTGATATCCTTAATCACATAGCTGTCAGTTAAAGTCGTAATTGCAAAGGCAGAAATGCTATGATTTTCAAAGGAAGATCCTGGTGGAACCAAGATTAGGAATCCTGATACAATTACCATCAAAACCAATTCAACCCTTTCATCATTAGAGGAAAAAGAGGAAGAGAAAAGGAGGGAAGAACAAAATGTTATATGTAGTATTCTTTATTTGAACTTTCATTTGGAAAAAATAATGACTATATGAATCGAGAAATTAATTACAAACTTTATTTCATCAAAGATTGTTATACATGGTAGTACAACCTTTATGCAATGTTTCCCACATCTACTTTGTTAAACAAAAGTGGATAGAAAGCTATGCTATCTACAGAGCAGATTTTCTCTTTGACTTGCCATGGTTTTCTGATTCCTACTTATCTATATTCTGCATTATTCGCTCTTAAAATGACTTTAATGATTATAAAAACAATATCATAAAATTTTGCTTATTTTGCTGATGACAGGGAAAACTAAACAGAACACTTAAAAAATTATTTCTATTATCATTAAGTCGTCACTATTTGCTCAGTTGTATGATTGTGGTAAGTCATTTCCTAACAACTTGTAAGTTCACATAAATTTTTGAAAATATCAGGTGGGATTTTTTTTTCTTTAGTAGATAATTACAGTAACCAAATCTGATTAAGAATGGCGGGGGAGAGGGGGAGGAGACAACTCTTTAAAGCTACCTGAAATTTTATAGACTCAATTCTTATAATTAGAAACAGGACAAAAAAAGTATAAAAATTAGGATAAAAAATATTCAGTTATTCAGGTACCAGTGCTAACATGAAAGAAATTATAATTTTTATTCTACACTTGCTTTATTATGTTTAAAATTCAAAACATCTGGAAAGAGAGTTTAATTAGCTTCATCTAAACTTTACCTTCATTCCTCTGGGGAGTCAGAGATTAAGAATCCCAAATGCTTTCAAAGGCAGGACTACCTACCTTTTATACTGTTTCACAAGTACAAAAGTGGTAGTCGAAGGTGTGATTTTAAAATTTTTATTGTCATTGTGAATATAAGCTGCACAAATTAAATATTCTGTGTATCTTTAACTATACTTAAAATCTTACACTTTTGTAATATATGGTTTTAGAGCTATCACCCACATGAAAGTGAGAAACAGAACATTGTGCAAAAAATCAGGGCACTTGTAAGAAGGGAAGACATAGAGTAAAGTACTTAGCTTTCCTATTGGTTTTGTTTTGTAAATTTACTATGTTACTGTGTTATAAATTTACTGTGTTAACAAATAATGTTACTGTGTTAACAAATCTTAGCATTGCTCTGTATTATTAAATATTCTTCAGAATCATGGTTTTAATGATTCTATAATGGTGCATCATAAATGTACCTGCTGTTCTACATTGCTGCTGTTTTGTTTGCTTGCTGATTTAAAAAGCACTCTGCTTACCTTGTTGGAAATTAAAAACTTGAAAAGGAAAATCACATGTATTTTTCTCTTTGTCCCAAGTTAGACAACCCTTCATTTATATTATTATTGGAATTGGGATGTATCATTAAGTTGATATATAACTCACATCCATTTGATTGTAGTTACAGTTATCTCTTAATTAATGACATAGTAGAACTGAGAGACTATAGTCTGGAACCATTGGGTTCTATAGCTATTTAGGTCATCTCTAAACTGAAAATGAAGAGTTGTATGGGCTAATTCAACAAAAAGAATGTTAGCAATGTGAAGGCTACAAAATAGCTCTATTCAAGAAAATAAAAAAGCAGATTTATGTTGTTCTTTTGGCAAGTGTCTAAGGAAGTATAATACCTTTGATGCTAATAGATGCTTATTTAAAATATGAGAGGATTTCTGCTTCTGGATAATAAGGTGTGCATACTTTCCTTATATCCTCCCCTAATTATATAGAAAATAAACATAACATTATATATTATATACTTATATATGAAATAAACATAATATTCTGAATGGTGGAGAGATGGTGGCAGATTAGCTATGGGCCTTGTTACCCAAGAACAACATGGCAGTTAAGTTTACCGGTTTTCTTTTTTGCATCATATATTCCAGACTTGGGGAAGTCAGAAACACCTGCACCATTAATGGGAGTTGGCAAAAAAGCTCCCTTAAAATTATGCTCTTTCTCATCAAATGACCATGTAAAGGGCAGCCTAGCTGAACAAAGAAGTTTCCAAAGAAAAACCGCATTACTCCAAATAAACATCACAAAAGACTATGAGTCAAACCCCACTCACATCCACAAAGACTAAATGGGGGACCTGTATTTCCATGCCTGCTAAGCTGAAACAAAGCACTCAAGTCAGATCCAGGGGTGGTATCAGAGCAGGTGGATTTCGGACCCAGGAGTTTCATCTTTCCCAGGCATACATCATATCTTGTGGTGTCTATCTATAGATTGATGGGGAGCCTGGATTTCCACCCCAACCTGAAGCAGAGAGACACTCTGGTCCCCTCTGCTGGAAGAGTATCAGATCCTTCCCAGTCAATAATAAGGATTGACACCCTTGACACTAGCAATTAAGAGATTACTAACTCTCTTCCCTGTGGTGTCACTGGAGGCAATAAATGAGGTATTCATTCATTGTGAAGAGCAATAATGAAGTATTCGTGTCCCTCCCAGTCAGGGTGGTATCACTGGAGATCTATGGGGAGCTGGAATAGCCACTCCCATTCAGCAATAATAATGATTACTTCTCCCTGGTTCTCTAAGAGGCAATGTGAGGAACCGGAAATGCTACTACAGGAGAAGTTCAGAGGAAACCAGCTGAAACAGAAGTTTTAAATAAGATCCATTCTCATAGCATTGTATCTTAAATGTTAAAATTTCAATAAAAAATCACTCATCAACAACAACAAAAAAAACCAGACTGGAGTTTGCTAGAGGCAGGGGTAGAGGTTCAGAAAAATGGGTGAAGGGGATCAAAAGGTACAAACTTCCAGTTTAAAGTATATAAGTCCTGGTGACGTAATGCACAGTATGGTGACAATAGTTAATAACTTTATAGTGTATACTTGAAAGTGGCAAAGAGAGTAAATCCTAAAAATTAACTCTATACAATGATGGATGGTAACTACAATTATTGTGGTGATCTTTTTGCAATGTACAAGTACCAAATTATTTTATGAAGTTACTACCCTAGTACTAAGTCATACAAATACTGTTCCAAAAAATTATAAACCATTATCTTTCATGTAAATAGATGGAAAAGTCATTAACAAAATATTAGTAAGTAAAATTCAGAAATATACAAAAAGAAATATACACTATGATCAAATGGAGTTTATTCAGAAGTGGCAAGGCTTTTCAATATTAAAAATCAATCAGTATAAGCTTTCATAATAATGGGAGAAAGAAGAAAAATTATATTATAAGACCAACGATTGCAGGACAAAGTTCCCCAGTTATCATAAAACTTTAAGAGAAAAATAGGAATATAAGGGAGATTCCTTGACTTCATAAGGAAATCTACAAAAAATCAAGAGCTAATATACTTAATGTTAAAAAAACTAAATGTTTTCTCCTATAATTGGGACTAAGGCAAGAATGTTCTATTACCACTCATTCAATATAGTGCTGGAAGTTATATCTGGTGCAAGAAAGCAAGAAAAGAAATAAAAGGCATAAATATAGGAAAAGTTGGAATAAAATTTCCCCCGTTTTAGGTGGTGTGACTGTCTACATAGAAAATTCCACAGAAACTACGAAAAACACCTATGACTAATAAGAGTTTAGCAAGATTGCAATATATAAGAAGGCTATAAAGATATCATTTGTATTTCTGTATACTAGCAATGAACACAAAAATTAAAATTATAATATCATTTGCAATCACAAAAAATAAAACACTTGTGTAAAATGAACAAAACATATACAAGATGTATGTATTACAAACTACATAGAATTATAGAAATCAAAGACAGTAAAGATAAATGGAGGGTCATACTATATCTTTGAACTGGAAGACTCAAGATAGCAAATATGTCAATTTTCCAAAAGTGATATAGAGATTTAACACTATTTCCATCAAAGTTCCATCAATATTTATACATAAATTTAATTTACAATTATAATTTAAATTTAATTATTATATGTTATAATTTAATTAAATATAGAATTATAATTTAATTATATAATTTAAACATAAGCTTATATATAAGGTTGCATATATATTTACATATATATATCTAAGCTTATTTTAAAATTTAAAATTTGTATGGCAAGGCAAAGGAATGAGAACAGGTAACCCAGTTTTGGAAAAAAAAAGTCTAAATTAAAAAATATGTTTATAAAAAATAAAAAAAGTATAAAAAAAAAAAAGTAAAATAAATTTACAAACCCTCAAAAAAAAAAATGGTGATAGTATTAAATGCTGATGATGTTGCAGACAAACTGGGTCACTCATACTTTGCTGCTTGGAATATAAAATTACACAACCATCCTGTAAAATAGTTTGTCAGTTTCTTAAACAAACTTACTGTACAACTTGCCATTATTGAGGAATTTCACTTATGGACATTAGACACAAAAACTGGAAATTTATATTCACTCAGAAGATCTGCACAAAGATATTTATACCAGCCTTATTTGTAATAGCCAAAATCTGGAATGGCATTCTTCAATGGGTGAATAGTTAATAAACAAACTGTAGTACATCCTGCTCATTGTTTACTACTGGGCAATGCAAAGAAATGAACAGTTGATAAAATCAGTGACTCAATCTCCAGTCAAGTATGCTGAGGGAATAAAGCCAATCCCAAAAGATAATGGACTTCATGGTTATAATTTTTTTTAAAAGATTTTATTTATTTATTTCACAGGCAGAGAGGCAGGCAGAGAGAGAGAGAGGAGGAAGCAGGTTCCTTGCCCAGGAGAGAGCCCAATGCAGGGCTCCATACCAGGACACTGGGATCATGACCTGAGCAGAAGGTAGAGGCCTTAACCCACGGAGCCACCCAGGTGCCCCATGGTTATAATTTTTATACCATTCTTGAAAGGACAAAAATCATGGAAGTGGGGAACAGATTTGCAGTTGCCAGAAGCAAAGGAGATGATAGGGGCAGGAAGGGAAGTGGGCATGTCTATTAAAGGAATTATGAAAGAGTCTTGGGGTGATGGAATCATTCTTCATCTTGTGTATGGATATTATTATCCTGGTTGTTATATTGTACTATAGTTGTCTAAGATATTACTGTTGAAGAAAACCTGGTAAAGAGTACACAGGATCTCTTTGTGTGATTTCTTAAAACTGCATGTGAATCTATAATTATCACAAAAAAAAGCTTGATAAAACAAAACAAAACAATATAAAACATGGTGAGAATATTATTTCTTTACTGAAGGAAAGAATCAGGCTTAATGACTACCTAAGGAATATTTTTCAAAGTAGGTACCTCTGAGGAAGCATAGGCATAGTCCTGTCAGGGAGCCAAGAAATATCTAGTCAAATAAAATGTGTAGGTTTTCTAGAGACAAGCAAACAACCAGGGCAGCCACATACAAGAAGGACAAAAGTAGTCACACAAGATTAGGACAAATTTAGAACATAAAATGGTAGCAGAATTGTATCAGATCTGTCTCTTAATAGAATTTTTTTTTTTTTAGTATCAATTTTTTGTCATGTTTTGTTCTGTTTTTAACATTTAAACGAGACAGGGTTGAAACATGGTTATAGTATTAGAGACTTGGTTTTCATAAACTGATTACGAAAGCAACATTTGATTAAATGTTGATTGAAATAAAAAACTAGAATTCCTTTTTTTTTAAATTTCCCTCTTCCTGACCATGCGCTGTTGTCTGTTATCTGTTTCTTTTCTCTTTGTTTTCTATAACATTTAAAAAAAAAAGAAAAGAAAAACTAATAATGCAAATGCAAATGTATACCAAAGGAAAAAGGAAATAGTTCTACTCTTAAAGGAGTATTTAAATTTAGATTGACATTACACTCTCTCAACACTGGAAAAAGCTGGAAGTGTGAGTGTGGGTCATGTGTCAGAAAAGGAAAATCCTATGGAGAACATAGTCTGAGTTAGTCATATATTCAGCCAAATTTCAAACTGGTATTTCTATATGCTTGTATTGAGCATTATCCCCCAACTGCCTGACATAAAATGTGGCTTACAAGTCTCTCTTTCTCACTCTATCTCTCTCTTTTTACTTATTATTTCAATCCTTCCTTTTCTCTTTTCTCTGTCCCAGCATTTTCAAGTTTCTATCATGTGTTTTATATACACACACACACACACACACACACACACACACACACACACACAGATATATTTATCTATCTATCTATCTATATATATATGAGTTCATTGTACATGAATTGTATTCTCTAGATAATTCTTAAGACTGGTTCTTGTTTCAGTAAAACAAATGATATTAAATTTTAAGTTTGCATCTCTAGTGGTCTGACATAATGAAAACATTGTACCATTATTTATTGGATTCATTTCCCTGTAGGCTGAAGATAGAGATTGTTAGAGCAGAAATTCAAAAATAAATAAATAATTTTAAGAATAATATTGGGAGCAAGAACATATAAAAGTTCCAAATCCAAATCCTTTTATTGCCCCTGCTCTCCACTCTATTATACCAAGAGTCAGGCCTAGTGAATAGAGCAAAGACTGCTCCATTCCACTGGCACTCAATTTTTCTCTCCATTTGTCCACTGAACTCTTTGGTTTTCTCCAGGTGATTCCCTACTGAATTTATGTAATAAAATTCATATTTTAATGACTCTCTAGTCAATACACTCAAGCATTTATTTTCTTCTCCCATATTAAAACAATATATGCACTATAAAATATTCACATAAACATAAAATAAAAAATAATATAATAGGAATGAAAAATATTACTAAAATCTTTCTATTTTTGGTGATTTTATGCTTCCCAACTAAGTAAAAATATAACATAGGGTATGGTCCAGCAATAAAGATCACTGGGCTATATTTATATTTAAAATAATTTGGATAATTCACTTTTTGGCTGACATGATGTCAGAGCTGATTAGATAAAACAATTATTATTTTCAATCATTTTTATATTATGCTTCGATCTTGGTAGTAGTACTTTTGATTTAGGTTTTTTGGAAAAAAAGCTTTTAGACCATTTATCTGTTTATAAGTCTTAGTTTAGCTAAACCTATATAATGTAATCTAAATATACTTTATATTGGACACAATGAATTTCCAACTTATATGATTTGTGATGAGAAATGGAAAAAAGAAAAATGACACCAATTCTCCTTGGAACTTCCTGTTTCTCAAAACATTTTACTTCATATTTATTCTTCTTGACTAGCATAGATTAGAGACAACCAGTAATATATTAGAATTCACCTTTCCTTACAATCTTAACAATTCTTCAAATACCCAGACATTTTGAATATATGAGTATGATGGATATGGGCTTGTGTCTCAATAGTGTGCTTACCTAATTTCCAATTAAATCAATTACTTTTCATATTTACTGGCAGGCTCTTCAGCTTAGCCTAGTTCTTCTTTGAGCACAAGATCAAGGTCACATAATCTTATAAACATGAAGGTGGTCAAACCCCAATCTCTATTCTTAAGGCCTGTTTTTTGGGCTATCATGTTGTCAGCTCAAGACTACTATTCTGCTTGTGTTTTTGAGTTCTCTCAGTATCTGGTAGCTCCATGAAGAAGTCTTTTTTCATTAGTTCTGATTTCACTAGCTTTTTTTGTCTTCCTGTGTCAGGAGCTATGTCTTTCTACTTCCTCACAGGACACTGAGAAAACTAGATTCAAAAACATAATTACACAGCATTACTTCTCATCTTGTTGATTTTCTTGTTGATATCTCTGTGTCTTCTACCTAGACTCTATGCTACTTCAAGTTACAGTCACTGCCTTTTAGGTGTTTATAATTTTAGTGGCCTAGTGATAAATACATTATTAAAGAAATTAGCTATAAAAAGAGAGTGCAATATTTACACACTTTTTTGGTATAGTTACCGGTGCTTCTGTTTCTAACTATACAAATATTCACGGGACACTCAACAAAACATCAAATTGTTTAATTTATTTTCTATTCATTCTCTTGTTAAGGGAAGGATTTCCAACCCATGTTATGAAGATTGCCTGACACAGACATAAAACACTGGGCAGATGAAATTGACAGCAGGTTATTGGTCATATACACTCACAACTCAGGGAAAGAGGGTATTGTATGTTATACAGAACCCTATGATGTTGTTCATGGGAACAGAGTAAGCCAAGGGCTGTGGGAGGTGCCAGGCTAGAGAGTCAAAAGGGTGGTGGGCTCTATTTTCCCATGGAAGGATGTAATTAGCTTATCTGAATAATTTCATCAGCTGTCAGAGAACTATACACATGGATGAGCAGGAATTATATCTGGCCCTTTAGATAACAAGAGTTGTTTGATTAGGGGAACTTATCAATGGAAATAGAGCAGTTAGGCCATTTGAGACTATGCCAATCTTACTAAATGTCAAGGCCCACATAATGCTGACCTTCATTTATACCCTTATACTGCATGAATCTAGATATATGAACTGAGTTTATTTTCATTAGTATTATCTTTATGCTGAGATTAGCAGATTATTGACTCCTAGTATTGGTTAAATTTTCAGTTACCACAAACTAGAAATATTATATAGAATTTTATCAAAATTTTCTCCTAGAGGAGGAGTTTATTTGCATACATTAAAATAATTCATAAATTTCATCAGTATTTGACTCCTACTCAAATTGACTCCTAGTATTGATTAAGTTTTCAGTTACCACAAACTAGAAATATTATATAGAATTTTATCAAAATTTTCTCCTAGAGGAGGAGTTTATTTGCATACATTAAAATAATTCATAAACGTTTTCTTGTTCTTAGTTAATCTTTATAAATCTGAATAAAGTACTCCTGAGTGTACAGAAAACTGCTCTCTGACAGCTGTTGAAAGCTATTAAGGTGAAGAATATATACAAGCTAAAAAAAAAAAAAAAAGGAATCCCAGATGCACATTAGTTATCAAATCAGCTCTATAGAAGTTCTGAAGGAGGACAAGTTAGCAATATTCATAACTGTTCTCTGAACACCATTCAATGAATAAAAGTACCTAAATCTCTAGGGTAATTGAATATAAATAAAACATTTATAGCATTTTTAGTGTATAACAGAGACACAGTAGAAAGAAAAGTTTGCATAATTCAAATTTGGATGATACAATGAATAGTCAGAGGAACACAGTAAGAAGTCCATATACTTGTAAATTGATAAAAAAAAGTCATAACAATAAATGGGTATTGGAAATACATAAGTAAAATCCAGTGGGAATAGTAATGAAATATTTAGTTCATTTTTCTTTTTTTCTGCCGTACTCAGAAGACAAGTACTATTCAGACTAAATTGATTGCTATTTTGATGGATTAAATCTTACAAAGTTAACCAATGTGGGAAATGTTTAATAAGAATATAGTATCTTTAATAGGAATATTAATTTGGGGATATAGAGTATTACCAAACATTTCAAATTACAAAAGGAGCACAAAACGCATATGGAATTATTATCTTCGTATTGAAGATACGAAGATAATCCACACAAGGTCATACACTCAGATACTGAATAATCACCTTTTATATAAATACTAAATATGTAACTAGCTTCAAGTCATTTATTTTGATTATTTTTCAGTCATTCCTCCTATCACTAATACATGAGTGGTCTACTACACATAGGGATTCTGCTAAAGTATTGCAAACTATTACTAATAGAAATGGTTTTTATTGTCATAAAATATACAGTATAATATGAAATTTATGACTGTAGTTCTGAAGTAAGACATCCTGTGGTTAAATGTTCAGGTTGCTTAACATTTCTATCTCATTAAATAGCCCAATAGAGTTTTATATGATGAAGTAATCCTCTAAATCTGTTCTGTCTACCAATACTAAACACTTGAAATGTGATCAGTAAGACTAAAATTTTAATGTTTAATTTTAAGTAATTTATTTATTTTTTTTTTTTTTTAAAGATTTTATTTATTCATTTGACAGAGAGAGATCACAAGTAGGCAGAGAGGCAGGCAGAGAGAGAGAGAGGAGGAAGCAGGCTCCCTGCTGAGCAGAGAGCCCGATGCGGGACTCAATCCCAGGACCCTGAGATCATGACCTGAGCCGAAGGCAGCGGCTTAACCCACTGAGCCACCCAGGCGCCCAATTTTAAGTAATTTAATTTTAAAGATAAATAACCACATGTGGCTTGTGTGTACATAATTGAATAAACTGTAGAACTATTGTAAATATCAAATGGACATAAAGCAGTTAATACAGTGCTTACACCATAATAAATGCTTAATATCAAGTAATTATTAGCATGATGATTAGCATGTTGATGATGATGATGTAGATTTCTTGTGAAAAAGATTAAGTAGTGTCAAAACGAGGAAAATTCACAAAACCATATTGATATTACAGTTTAGTAATAGGTACTGGTTTCTGAATAATCATAAGATAAATATTTACCACTTTGATGTTTATGGTTATGGTATCAAAGTTGAATATATATGCAGTGAGCACTAAAAAAATAACCCACAACTAAAACAAAAACTTTGAGTAGTATCAATATTTCACAAAGATGATGTCAGTTATAAAAACATTCAAGAGCTGGGGCAGAGATTGATATGCATGGAAGGGAAACATGAAAAATTTGTCCCCATTAAATAAAAGGATTATTACAGAAATTAATCCCAATAGAGCAGCAGAATCACTTATATTCCCGAAGTCTTCACACTACATATTTACATGGGTGTAGTGGTATACTGCCTCAAAATGTTCTCCCATGTTATGAATGCCTTCAGTAATTATTAGAAATGGTTCACACTGTGGCACAACTTTGTGCTAATTTTGTAATGTTTGGAAATTATTCATCTTTTGGCAATGATGCTTTCTTTTGGAGTAAAAATATTCTATAAGGTAAATAGATATTTAAGACAGCATGACACCTGGAGTGGTTCATATTTTAACTAGGGATCATTCTTCATAAGAACTTGCACATCGGAAAGGAGAATCACTTTCTGCATCCACACACATTTTCAGTTTGAGAAATATATAAAAAGGAAGTCAATAGAACTCTGTGGATATCTTCAGCAATTTCCTCCAACCACAGTATCTACCATCACCATCTTGTTTTGTGACCCGGAAAAGTGTTCTGTTTGGATGGCATGAAGAGCTCCCTTATCCTTTGGCTTATGTTTGTGTTTTGTAAAACAGAAATCTCCAGAAAGAAATAAGAGGGTCGAAAAATGAATTCCTGCCCAATCTTTTCAGGGCTAAGGAAGGTAAAATTTCCTTTTCTTTCCTTTTCTTTTCTTTTCTTTTTAATCTCTAGAATATCTTCTTGGTAGTCTTAAATATTTTTTATAGCTTTTAGAAGTTTTGTTTATTAAACTAATATCAATTACTTTACCAGAGTGATTTGTTTGCTGCCAGACCCCTCACTGATACAAGAACCAATCTTGGTATGAAATTGTAATTTTTTTAATTAATTGAGAAATTTAAATAAAATATTGGGTGACTTACTGCATGAAGAGACTTTTAAGAATTTATTTGAAATCAGTACTTTTGGGACTGTAATATTAACTGAATAAAGGATACAATTTATTTAAGACAATTTGTAGACAGCTAGATCTTAAGTTAGAAAAAAAAATATGGACAAATTAAAAGAGAAAGACACTGAATAAAATCAAGTAGAAATGAATATTATAGCAAGGCCATCATCTAGATAAGTCTAGAGCAGAAAAGTCATCAGGATATTGAAAATGAGACAAATGATAAATTATGTTTAGAAAGAAGACAAAGTAATTAGTATCATTAACATTTGTAACTACAGGCATAAATAAAATAGAAGGAGAAAGAAGAATAATGAAAACAAAGCTTAGTCATGATAATTTTTAAACATATTCTTTTTTTTTATTACTTTATTCAACAGAGAGAGAGAGAGAGCATGAAAGGGGGGAGAGTTAGAGAAAGAGGGAGAAATGGGTTTCCTGCTGAGCAGGAAATCAGAAGCAGTGCTCAGTCCCTAGACCCTGGGATCATGTCCTGAGCTAAAAGAAGACACTTAACCAACTGAGCCACAAGATGCCCTTTTTAAAATATATTCTCATTTGTTCATATTCCTAGGGCTTCCACATACAGTAGGACAAGCTGCATGGTATTACACTTTAAGTGAAAAGTTAAAATAACAGTGAAAAACAATCATTTGCATATTGACCTATTTTGTAAACCACAAGAGTACATACAAATTAATTTTACTTCCAGATACAGTATAAATACAAATTTTGTGATTATGTATTTATATATTCAGTTTATTCAATGAACTAAAATAATATTCATCTATATCATAATTCTAATCATAACAGCTTTTCCCACCCAACCCAGCTCATCTGAAAAGCCCATATCAGCTAGAAAAAGAAAGCTGGTAGAGAATCAGTGTTGTAAGTTCTTTCACAAATTGTTTTCAGAGATTATTATCTCTTACGCTAGATACCCACAAAATATAAGGCATTCTAACACATAAGAACACAGACTCTGGAGACAGGTCCATAATTGCTATGTGGTATCGGTTAAGTTATATAAGATTTCCATCTTCTTATTTATAAAACAGAGATGGTAGTATTCCTAAACTCTAATGATGTTATGGTTATTAAAACAAAACTTACCTCACATAAAACCACTATAAATATTAGTTATTGTTATTATTTTGGTACTATCACAGAGGGCTAAATTTGCAGACTCTCATGACACACAAGCTTAATTCAGCTCGGAGGTTTACTCATAATTAGCAAAGTACACTAAAGGAGAACCACAACAATGGCTACCATTAATCAATAATCATGGGACCCTAAATTTTTCATACAGAGCTTCCGAAAATCACTTTTCTCCATAAGACACATTTAGGTTCATAGATAGAAGCACCAACTGTTTATGGTACAGGTTAGCAGGGGAGGTGAGTTAGTCCTGTAGTTTCTATTTTCTCAAGTACTGCTAGTCATACCTGGAAAATACATGATTAAAGATAAATGATACTTTTTCTTCCAGCACAGCTATAGCTCATAAGACAAGATGTATACACAATAAACAATCCTGATAGACAAATATGCTCTGCTAAAAAGACTATATATACATATCTATATATATATAGATATATAATTAGTTCACAGCAAAACTTGGAAGACATTATTCCCGTTTGTTCATATATGTAGAGAGAGATATACATATATGTATCTATATATATATATGAATGATATGTATGTTATATATATATTATTTATATATAAAAATAAAATATAGCTATCTTTAAATAGAATGATATGCAGCATGGAAAATGAATGAACTATGGTAATATGTCTTTGACAGATAAATCTCATATACATGCACATAATGAAAAGATGAAAGTATATTTATTGTACAATTTCATCTATCAAAAATTTGAAAGTAGGCAAAACAAAACTCTAACATAGAAAGATGCATATTCAGGTGTAATCCTCATAGAGAAAGATAATAGTACTTTAAGCCCAGAGAGTGTTTTTTGTTTGTTTGTTTGTGGTTTGTTTGTTTGTTTGTTTGTTTAGGGAAAGTGATGGAATTGTTTGGTGGGGAAAAGTGGAATGCTTCTAGGGTATTGAAATACTCTATTTCTTATCTTAAGTGATAATGATAGTGGACGATGTTTTTTCCTTTTGTGAATAGGTTTTTAGGTAATTCATTACACAAGAGTGTTGCATTTTATCCCATTTCTCTGTGTGATTTTTATTTGTCATTAAAAAAGCCATAGCCAATGATAGACTGAATTTACAAAAAAGGAACGAAAGGGTGCTTTTCTTTATTTTTGCAAGAATGGGTGAGCATTATGCACTTAACTGAATATAATTTTTAGTCAAATGTTTTTGGTGTGGAAGGTTGTTTCTGAAATATTGTTTCACTTGGTGGTTTTTATTGAAGGAAATAAACAGATTACTTACTCTACACCAACAGCAAGACAGAAGAAAGAGATATTAAGGAGTCAATCCCATTTACAATTGCATCCAAAACCATAAGATACCTAGGAATAAACCTAACCAAAGAGACACAGAATCTATACTCAGAAAACTATAAAGTACTCATGAAAGAAATTGAGGAAGACACAAAGAAATGGAAAAATGTTCCATGCTCCTGGATTGGAAGAATAAATATTGTGAAAATGTCTATGCTACCTAAAGCAATCTACACATTTAATGCAATTCCTATCAAAGTACCATCCATCTTTTTCAAAGAAATGGAACAAATAATGCTAAAATTTATATGGAACCAGAAAAGACCTCAAATAGCCAAAGGGATATTGAAAAAGAAAGCCAACGTTGGTGGCATCACAATTCCGGACTTCAGGCTCTATTACAAAGCTGTCATCATCAAGACAGCATGGTACTGGCACAAAAACAGACACATAGATCAATGGAACAGAATAGAGAGCCCAGAAATAGACCCTCAACTCTATGGTCAACTAATCTTCGACAAAGCAGGAAAGAATGTCCAATGGAAAAAAGACAGCCTTTTCAATAAATGGTGCTGGGAAAATTGGACAGCCACATGCAGAAAAATGAAATTGGACCATTTCCTTACACCACACACAAAAATAGACTCAAAATGGATGAAGGATCTCAATGTACGAAAGGAATCCATCAAAATCCTTGAGGAGAACACGGGCAGCAACCTCTTCGACCTCTGCCGCAGCAACATCTTCCTAGGAACAACGCAAAAGGCAAGGGAAGCAAGGGAAAAAATGAACTACTGGGATTTCATCAAGATCAAAAGCTTTTGCACAGCAAAGGAAACAGTTAACAAAATCAAAAGACAACTGACAGAATGGGAGAAGATATTTGCAAACGACATATCAGATAAAGGACTAGTGTCCAGAATCTATAAAGAACTTAGCAAACTCAACACACAAAGAACAAATAATCCAATCAAGAAATGGGCAGAGGACATGAACAGACATTTCTGCAAAGGAGACATCCAGATGGCCAACAGACACATGAAAAAGTGCTCCATATCACTCGGCATCAGGGAAATACAAATCAAAACCACAATGAGATATCACCTCACACCAGTCAGAATGGCTAAAATCAACAAGTCAGGAAATGACAGATGCTGGCGAGGATGCGGAGAAAGGGGAACCCTCCTACACTGTTGGTGGGAATGCAAGCTGGTGCAGCCACTCTGGAAAACAGCATGGAGGTTCCTCAAAATGTTGAAAATAGAACTGCCCTATGACCCAGCAATTGCACTATTGGGTATTTACCCTAAAGATACAAATGTAGTGATCCAAAGGGGCACATGCACCCGAATGTTTATAGCAGCAATGTCCACAATAGCCAAACTATGGAAAGAACCTAGATGTTCATCAACAGATGAATGGATCAAGAAGATGTGGTATATATACACAATGGAATACTATGCAGCCATCAAAAGAAATGAAATCTTGCCATTTGCAACAACATGGATGGAACTAGAGCGTATCATGCTTAGCGAAATAAGTCAAGCAGAGAAAGACAACTATCATATGATCTCCCTGATATGAGGAAGTGGTGATGCAACATGGAGGCTTAAGTGGGTAGAAGAAGAATAAATGAAACAAGATGGGATTGGGAGGGAGACAAACCATAAGTGACTCTTAATCTCACAAAACAAACTGAGGGTTGCCGGGGGGAGGGGGTTTGGGAGAAGGGGTTGGGATTATGGACATTGGGGAGGGCATGTGATTTGGTGAGTGCTGTAAAGTGTGTAAACCTGGTGATTCACAGACCTGTACCCCTGGGGATAAAAATATATGTTTATAAAAAATAAAAAAATTAAAAAAAAAAAAAAAAACAGATTACTTACCTGCATCAGTGTAGTTTGTTTCATTGAAATGACCATTTATTCATTTTATAGTTTGAAAAGAATACACATTAAATATTTGGCCATGATTTCAGACTTTTACAATGACTTATCTTTAAATATAATGTCTACTTCATTGGAAGACAGGGGACATTGTTGTCTGTCTGTCATCCATTTCTACATCATTGTTTTGCTGTCTTGTAGTATGAGTGGGTTTGTTTCCATCTCCCATCTCCAAGAAGGGCCATGATTGACTTTCTTTTTTGCAAAGTTGTTGTTTCAAAATCTGGACTTAAATATTTCTAAAAGAAATTAAGACCGGAAGTTTAAATAATGGTCAAAAAAAAAAAAAAAAAAAGAAATGAAGTTTTCCTGGATGGTATGGGAAAGAAATAGGGGAATCTTAAGTTGCAGTATCAATTTTACTACTGCAATATATCCCAACCTGTGGATGAAGATGGCAACTAGAAGAGGGTAGAGTTGAGAACTTTTCAGTGATATTGAGAGTTACTTAAAGTTAATTAGGGCTTTTTAGTTATTTGTGAGATGAAAAAGAGATCTCTGTGGACCCTATTCTTTATGTGAACATGAGACAACAACCTAAATCTCCTTTGTCATTTGTCAGTATGAGTTAGATTTTCTGTTATTTGCAATTAATTACATTTTACCTGATAAACTGAAGACCTGGGTAGTGAATAGGCCATTGTCTGTTATACCTTCATATACATAATATTTTATATCTGTGGATCTTTAAATTATTTGAGATATAATTAAATTTTCAATATACAAAAGTCCTCTTTTATTCACATCTGAACAAAATGGTATAGACAGGTAATGCGTAAACAAATGCTAGTCTAAAAACTGCTGCAGGGGAAATTCATTTCTTAACCTGCAGATTTTGACTTATTTTGTCTTTAAGCCATACTGTAATTTTGATAAAAGGAAATATCTATGTAAAGTAAATATAAAATCTCTTGATATTTCCAAATGGATATAAAGTGTTTTCTATGAAACTGAATAACTGTTGGCATATGTGCTGTTGTTTAGCACAATCTTATAAAATGATATTTATATTATGTGAACCACAAATGTAGTCATTTATTCTTGCTAGCTCTAACATCTCAGATACCATTGTTTAAAAAAATGTAACCATATTTTCTTGCCCCCAAATCCTTACCACATTTCCTCATAGCTCTGTCCCCAGACACATGACCTAATGGAAGACTATCTCATTTGAGCTCACATTGTCTCATTGTTGTATTTTGACAACAATCTGACTATTCAGGAAATATTAGAGATTGCCTTCAGAGATAGAGTTTAACAAAGCTCTTTTGCAAAATCATCATTAAAGCCCAGTTCTTAAAACTAGGCATTGAATGAAGCCAGAGAGCCAGCAACAAAGTAAGTAACTATAGGTATAACCTTGCTCCAAAACGTAGATAAACATTGGAAACTGAACTCTTAGTAAAGATTAATGTATTTCAGCAGAAATATATGCCTCAATCTGAATTGAAAAATTAATTCTTCTAGGATTTGTTAGAAAAGTTAATTGACTCAACTCATAATTAACATATGAAAAGGAAAGGAAAGGGCACTGAAAATAGACCACAAATTAAAGCAGCAAAAGAAGTAATAGAAATAAACCTTACATGTGACAGCCTGTCACCTTCATAAAATAAGGTTGTATGGCAAAAAAGGCAGCCGTAGCAAAGCACCATGACACTGATATTCAAGAGCACACAAATGTTGGTCACATAGACATTTTCTTTGTAAATATTCATGTCATTAATCTTCTTTCAAAAATCACTGAAGTATAAACATGAGCCAGACTTGCATTTGTGCAGAAAGAATACACAAAAAATGAGTGCACAATACTCTAGGTTGCCATCTGTTTACACGTATTATAGCAAGTGTATGTGAAATGAGAGGGAGGCTGGATGTTCTGAATGCTCCGTTTACCTGTAATCTATGTAAAGCTAACAATGTAGCTTAAGAAACTAAGAAACTCATGTGTCTGTACGTATTCTAGCTTTTGCTTGCTTTGTAAAGTTTATCCAAGAATGGGGCTCAAGTGAGATTTACATTCTAGTAATCCTATTTACTTCTATACGTAATGAACTTCTTACTTATGTAAACACATATCCACATCTATGAACAAAGAAGTAATTTTTTGTATACGATTAACAATCATAGCACACTATAAAAATAATGCATATTCATTAATGTGTACAGTTAGCAAACATCTATATGCTCACAGCACTGTGCAAGGAACTAAAGAAAAAAGACAAGTCCTTGCAGACAGACTCATCATCGAGGAGTCAATTGGAATCCTACTGATGCTCTTTTTGGGGTTTTAGCAAAGTATTATTGAGGTAGGGAAGAAGAGAATCTACTTTAAGAAATGGCAAAGGCTTTCTAGAACTTGTTAGACTAGAAATGTCCAGGGCAATCCAGGGAGAAAACCTAGCATATGGACTGCCATATGTGTGAGCTTTTGACAAGTAGTTTATCCTAGCTCTGATATAGTTTGCATAGGTAAGGACAGTAAGATGACTCTGGAGAAATTTGCAGATTCAATCATAAAGTTTTTGTAGCTCCTGAGATGTCTAAAAAATCAAAACAGGTTGAGACAAGATCAAATGTACAGAGGAAACTTTCATTTTAATAGTAATGCTAAAAAGTAAATGAAGTGGTATTGGAAAATGTCAGAGATATCCATATTATTATAAGTGAAATTAGGTGGGGTCGATTAGTAGGTCATTGGTGGTAGTGACAAAGTAAATAGAAATGCCTGAAGAAGGTATTTAGAATGGAGCATCCATGGAATTTCAAATTATATTTTGAAGTCAAGGGAAAAAGAGGCAGTCTTAGGACTATCAAGGTTCTGACGGAGTGCCTGGAGGGTGATGGTAAGGAATACCAACTATAATTTTTTTTCATTTTTTTTAAATTTATTTTCAGCGTAACAGTATTCATTGTTTTTGCACCACATCAAGTGCTCCATGCAATCCGTGCCCTCTCTGACACCCACCACCTGGTTTCCCCAACCTCCCACCACCCGCCCCTGCAAACCCCTCAGATTGTTTTTCAGAGTCCATAGTCTCTCATGGTTCACCTCTCCTTCCAATTTGCCCCAACTCCCTTCTCCTCTCTAACTCCCCATGTCCTCCATGCTATTTGTTATACTCCACAAATAAGTGAAACCATATGATAACTGACTCTCTCTGCTTGACTTATTTCAC
Source organism: Mustela lutreola (assembly GCF_030435805.1). Taxonomy (NCBI): domain Eukaryota; kingdom Metazoa; phylum Chordata; class Mammalia; order Carnivora; family Mustelidae; genus Mustela; species Mustela lutreola. Next base: position 77,620,029 of record NC_081290.1, read on the forward strand.
TCAGCATAATCTCTTCCAGTCCCATCCATGTTGCTACAAAAATTGGGTATTCATCCTTTCTAATGGAGGCATAATACTCCATAGTATTATGGACCACATCTTTCTTATCCATTCGTCTGTTGAAGGGCATCTTGGTTCTTTCCACAGTTTGGTGACCGTGGCCATTGCTGCTATAAACATTGGGGTACTTCTTGTCACTACATCTATATCTTTGGGGTAAATACCCAGTAGTGCAATTACAGGGTCATAGGGAAGCTCTATTTTTAATTTCTTGAGGAATCTCCACACTGTTCTTCAAAGTGGCTGCACCAACTTGCATTCCCACCAACAGTGGAAGAGGGTTCCCCTTTCTCCACATCCCCTCCAACACATGTTGTTTCCTGTCTTGCTAATTTTGGCCATTCTAACTGGTGTAAGGTGGTATCTCAATGTGGTTTTAATTTGAATCTCCCTGATGGCTAGTGATGATGAGCATTTTTTCATGTGTCTGATAGCCATTTGCATGTCTTCATTGGAGAAGTGTCTGTTCATATCTTCTGCCCATTTTTTAATATGATTATCTGTTTTGTGTGTGTTGAGTTTGAGGAGTTCTTTATAGATCCTGGATATCAACCTTTTGTCTGTACTGTCATTTGCAAATATCTTCTCCCATTCCGTGGGTTGCCTCTTTGTTTTGTTGACTGTTTCCTTTGCTGTGCAGAAAATATTTTTTAAGAAGAATTAAAATTAGTTTAGACATCAAACTTATAAATATTGAGATTATAAGGGGACATATATGATCATAATAGATTTTTAGTTAATAATTTCTGAAATTTGAAAATTTGATGAACAGATTTGGCTATTACATAGTGATATTGACATTGCTATATATATATATATATATATATATATACAGCAACTTTAATTTCATATATATATTATATAATATATATTTTATTATATATATATAACATATATATACATACATATGTATATATATAATGATCTTGTCAATTAAAACTAAAAACCTAGACCCATAACTTATGGAGATTATAATTACTATGAAAATAATTTAGAGACTATGTAAAGATAGATCTTTATTATTCAACTCTCTAGTTGAATACTATTATGTAGATATTCTGTGTGGAGAAAGCACTCAACCAAGGAGGGAAAAAAAAATTACACAAGACATGAACTAAATGAGAAATATTTTAGATTTTGCCTACCATCAGAAAAATGTGCTTTACACAACGGGCGAGTTAATCAACCAAGTGCTTTACACCTACTTTTAGAAATAACAAGATCTTTGATATTGTTATCCAAGTCCTATTTTCTTAATTTAATAAGAACTTTCACATTTTAGCAGGCTCACACAATTGTTTATCAACACTGAGAAAGAAAGTAATATTAAAGTCCCAGACATCATGAATAGTATGACTTTGTGAAACATTCAATATATGTTCACTTAAACAAACTCTGTAAACTACCAATAGTACATTAATTTTATTATTATTATTTTAATAGTTTTTTAGGGGGGAGAGGATAGGGAAAAGGAGGGAGAGAATCTTAAGCAGACTCCATGCCCCATGTGGCGCACACATAAAATCTAATTTTAAAACTATTATGAAAGAGTAAAATAAAATTAAAAGAAGGATCATACTGAGAAAATTTCCCTAAGAAATACGTAAAAAAGCACATACTGTAATATTAGCCAGTGATTAAGAAAAATCTAAAGGAACAGATTAGAAATATGAAGACATGTTTCCACATGTATATGGAAATAGTTATGTCATTAACAGTAGAAATAATTTTAAAAAATCATACGAAAAATAAAATAAAGATAAATATCTTCTCACCATATTAAGATATGCATTCTGTGTGAATTATATATATAAATGTGAAAGCTAAAACTATAAAACGTGACAATGACTATGTCTGCTCTTCAATCTGTTCTCCCTTTTCATAGTAAACAACTCAAAAACAATAAAACAGTAAAAGACAAAAATATGGTTCAAATGCAGGCACATAATAAATACATGTTCAAAACTAAATTATAATTTCCAGACACCATTGAAATTAGATATCACCATGTAACCAAATTTTCTTCAGTAAAAAAGAAAACAAAGGTTATGTTCATAAATTCTGGAACAACGCATTTAAGAAACCTGTGTGCACATTTTATCTTCCCTTCCACTGACTGGATAGAGATGATAAGTCCTAGGGGAAGTGTCCAGATTGAGTGCTGTGCAGTGGACCCAAGCCACCTGGATTGTGTCAAGTTCAAATACTATTACCAGCAATAGTGTAGAGCTCCATCCCCCGTCTTTCTGAATAGGTAGAAAATAAATAGAAGTATCACTTTGTTAAGATCCACAAATGACGGTGAATGTTGAGATAGTGAAGGAATATATCCCTAATATAAATGGCTACACAGAAATACGGTGTCTCTTTTTAAATAGTACTGGCAAGAGCTTTCTTTTTCTTCTTTGCAATGCAAGAAGAGTACATATATGTCCAAATAAGAGAAATCCATCCATGTTCCCAACTTACATTGTTGTAGTTTGTAAGTATAGGCTGCCACAGGAGAAAATTATCGTATGATTGAGTAAAGTGACATGAGCTAAACCTACTTTACAACCTCCTAAATTTTCTATATGTGCATATAAGCCTTTAAATAATACATATGCATTTCAATATTTGCATTATGTTCACACACACAAAGGAAACAAACACACAAAGTTTGGATTCACAGCAGAAAGGGAAAATAATGTGGGATTATCAATCTCAAGTCTGATCTTCTGATACAAATTTGTAAATTTATACAACCTCTTATATCTCTTCTTATCTTCTATGGGGAGAGATCTATTTAAATATTTATATTTGTTTTAATTATAAATACTCTGTGACTCAGAAATATATTTCTATACATATATTTTATTGGTAAGCCTGTACATATGTAAATGATTTTTATCTAAGATTATTCTTTGCATTATTAGTTAAAAGTTCAAAAGATGGGAGTTAATCTAATTTGTCTATCTATAAAAACATTATTGGGGTGCCTGGGTGGCTCAGTGGGTTAAGCCGCTGCCTTCGGCTCAGGTCATGATCTCAGGGTCCTGGGAATGAGTCCCACATTGGGCTCTCTGCTCAGCAGGGATCCTGCTTCCCTCTCTCTCTGCCTGCCTCTCTGCCAGCTTGTGATCTCTGTCTGTCAAATAAATAAATAAAATCTTTAAAAAAAACATTATTAAATAATTATGACAAAATCAAATAATAGTATACTATATATTTATATAAAAAAATAAGTCATTTATGTTCTAAAGTAGAAGTTTCCTCAAGGCAAATTACATAATACAAAATAGTACAATGTAGGGCAATATGTTTGATGTGCTATTTTTGGATAAAAGTATAAAGAATCTGAATTTGCTTGTATATACAATAAATAATTTTAAAAAGATTCTTAAGGAGCAAAGTGAATTATCTTCCTTCTGGGGAGAAGAGATGGAATGCAGAAGGAAATAGGCACACTGGAGATTTCAACTGTTCATTTATTTATTTAATTATTTATTTTTTGAATTAAAAATATTTTATTTATTCATTTGAGAGAGAGAGAGAGAGAGAGCACAAGCAGGAGAGGCAGAGGCAGAGGGAGAAGAAGCCTCCCTATTGAGCTGGGGACACCCCCACCACACACATGGGGCTCGATCCCAAGACCCCAAGATCATGACCTGAGCTGAAGGCAGACGTTTAATCATCTGAGCCACACAGGTGCCCCAGATTTTTTAAATATTTGAAGGGGGAAGAGGTAGGAGGAGAAGGAGAGAGAATCTCCCCAGTCTCCAGGCCCAGCATGGAGCCAGAACAGTGCTCATTCTCATGACCCTGAACTCATGACCTGAACTGAAATCAAGAGTCAGACACTTAACCAACTGAGACATCCAGGCTCCCTTAAATGAAATATTTATAAAGACAGGGAAGAGATGGAAAGCAATGAAAATAGTCTTTAAAAAGAAAATTAAAAGTATATTCCCATTACCCAATAATCTGTTTTGGGGTATTACCTTAATGAAAACTCTCCACAGGTCTCCTAGAGGACACCAGGAAGATGAGTTACAAAGGATGTGTTCTATGGGATGCTCTTCTACATGTAGAGGAAAATGTTACTAGTTACACATTTAGCAAAATTAGTAGGTATAAAAACATGAAAAAACAAAACAGAATAGCATCTGTAACACAATTGCATTTTTGTAAATTGAAAATACATTTACAAAAAGTGGCTTTATGTATCTTCCAAGCATATATACTTGAATCAATAGTAAACATGTTAGCATAGGTTTCTAAACTGAAAAGGGAAGACTTAGTGACATATTTCTACATGCCAAAGTACTCCAAAACTTCTTAGCTTAAAATAATAAACATTTTTACTTCTGTTTCTAAGGGTCAGGAATCTAAGAATGGTTTAGTGGGGTGGCTCTGATTCAGGGTTTCTCCTGAGGCCACAGTCAAAATGTGGGACAGCCTTGTAAATATCTAAATGCTTAATGGGAATTAAAGGACCAACTTTCCAACTTTCAAGAACTGCTTGGATAATACAAGACTGTTGGCTGTTGCCCTCAGTTCCTTGCCACATTGGCTTCCTCACTGGGTTTGCATGAATGTGCTCAAGACATGGCATCTGGCTGTCTCCAGTGCAAGCATATTCAGAGGGAAAGAGAGTGAGGTCTTGTATAACAATGTCAAATGGAGGCATAACATTCTGCAATATTCTACAGGTCACGCAGAAGAACTCTTGGGGATGTGGCAGGAGACCATGCAACAGTTGGTAGGCATCATTAGGGGACATCTTTGAGGCTATCTCAGATAGTAAAACTGAAGATCAGAAGCAAGGGAAAAATAATATACAATAGAATAAAACAAAAAAATTAATCTTATCCTGCCTAATACCAATAGTAGCATGGAGTGATATAATTAGCTTGATTTTATGTGCCTAAGTAGAAAGACAAACACACATACAAATGTGTTATGCATATATATGCCTATAACTATTTATCCATTCTCTTATTTGCTAACTTATTATCAATGTGTTTTTTATTACAAATAATGATACAGTGAAAATTTCTGTGTAGCTCTTCTTGTGCATGCAAGCAAACGTTTTACTAAAAGGTAGATACTTATAAATAGAAATGTGAACTTTTGTATGAATATCTCTAATGATGCTAGTTGGCACTAAGTTTCTCTCCAAATTGGACATAATAATGTACAGTCTCACCAGCAGTATGTGAAAGTTCCCATATTTATACTACCTAATTGTGGCACATGTCAACTTTGAATCTGATGGATATGAAATGGAATAATACTGTTTCAACTACTTTTTCCTGATTAGTCCTGAGTTGAGCACCTGTTCACATTTTATTTCCACTTATGTGACTGCTCTTTTTAAGTCTTTTTCCCATTTTTTAAAAAAATTGGGGTTATTTGTTCTTCTATTATTCTATCATTCTTTTTGTAATATGCTTAGAACTCTTGGATCTATACTGACTTGCAATGATTATCTCTAAATCCATGGTTTGTATTACTTATTTTGTGTAGAGTATCTTTTGATGGATGGACATATTCATTGCATGATAGTCTAATTCATGCATTTTTCATTTTATGGCTTATACTTTTGTATTCTGCTTAAGGAATCCTTCCCAATGTTAAGATTATAGAGTCTTCTCTCCATTTTTTAAAAAGATTTTATTTATTTATTTGACCGAGAGAGATCACAAATAGGCAGGGAGGCAAGCAGTGAGAGAGGGGGAAGCAGGCCCCCGCTGAGCAGAGAGCCCTATGCGGGGGTTTTATCTCAGGACCTTGAGATCATGACTTGAGCTGAAGGCAGAGGCTTAACCCACTGAGCCAGCCAGGTACCCCGAGTCTTTTCTATATTTTTAATTCAAGTTTAAAGTATTTATTTTCAGTTCAGTCTTTAATATGTCTGAAACTTAAATTTTATGTGTTGTTAAGATAGAATAGAATTATATTTCACTTTCAACAGTGATAATCAATTGCTCTACAATGATTTTTGAAAGCCCACATTTTCTATACTGCCTTGTTAATGTATTCTCTTACACACTAAGTTTCAATATATACATGTTCTGTTCTGGGTTCTCTTTTTATTCTTCTGGTATATTAACTACAAAACTGCACCAGTAGCATACTATCCAAATTATTGACTTTATGATCATTCTTTATGTCTTTTTTCACTTCCTATTTTATTTTCCCTCATAATTTTTGACAATCCTAAGCCTTTTAGCCTTACATCAACTTGTTAAGTTCCACTTTAAAAAATTGGTTTTTAATTAAAATTTCTTTGAATTTATAGATAAACTATCAGAGGATAGCAACTATAAAATATAGAGGATTTCCACTCAGTGAAGGGATAATTTTCTGTTTGTTTAAGTCTTCTTTTATATTTTCCAGTAGCATTTCATAATTTTCTCTATAAATGTCTTAAATATCTTTCATTACTAAATATCTATTTTCATATCTATTCATATATAATCTATTTTCATTACTAAATATCGTTCATTACTAGATAACTTAAAATTTTTACTGTTATTGCAGAATAGGATTTTTTTATTATTATATTTTAACATTAGCTGTTGTTGGTATATAGAAATGATATTGATTTCTGGATCTTGATCTTATATCTGAAACCTTGCTAAAATTTCTGATCAATTCTTATTGCTTCTAGATTTCATTAGATTACATATGTTCACAATCATATCACCTTTAAAAGACTATTATTACAATTGTTATATTTCATTTACTTTTATTGCTTTCTTATATTACCTAAGGCCTGTAATGTATTCAATAATAGCAGTGATACTCAGTATCCTTTTATTGTTTCTAACTCTAAGGTGTTTCTAAAATTTTTCTTTAAGAAAGATATATACAATGCACTCCATAATGATGAAGCAGGTCTCTTCCAGTTTACTAAGTTTTTCTTCCTAGTTTATGAATACTTTGTATTACAAATGAATGTTAATCTATGTGGATTATTTTTCAAAATCCATATACCTGATTATATAGATTTTAAAAATAATCTGATAAATTACATTATATTGATATGTTTATTAGAAAAATTCTACATTTGATGATGTATAGTCTGCTTAGTAGACATTTATGAATACATTTGCAAATAAGGCTGTTATGTGTGTGCTTAAGCTCTATAAAGCACATAATTTTGGTACTAATTTGATACTAATTTTGATGTCTCATCAAAATGAACTAGATATATACTTCTTTTTTCCCTGGCTTCTAAAATATAGAAATAAAGTAGGAGTTTTATGTTCCATGAAGTTTTGGTAAAAGTTGTGTCTTAAACCACCTTGACCTGGTATTCTTAGATGGATATTTTTTACTATTAATTTCATGATTTGTTTAGACAAGTTTTTCATTACTTCTTGACTAAATTTGACATAATTATATTTGAAATTGACATCTATGTTTCAAAATTTACTGGCATATGCTTTTCTTTTATGATCTTTAAATTCTTTACAACTGTTTTTATCTGTCTTTGACACCTATGTTGAATAATTTAATCTTTATTTTGTAAATTTTTCCTTTTAATTATTTTATCTTTTCTACTTGCTTCATGCTTGTTTTATCCTAGTTTCTTGTCTGATGTAATTATCTTATCAATTTAAAAAACATTATAACTTAAAGGATACTTTCAGATATAGCATCATATCCATTTTGTAAGAGTTGATATTTGATCTTTTCAACTTTATTTATTCTAAACCTTTTTTTTCTAAACCTTTTAACTCTACAATAATTTTCCAATAAGCTATGAATTTCTTAGAATTTTTACATCTGTTTTTACAGGTTTCTTTGAATATTTGTCTTTTTCTGTGAGTGGCCAAATTTTTCTTTCTTTTTTTTTTTTTTTCAGTAGCTCTTCAAGAGTCATACTGGATATGGTGACTCTCACTTCCACTTCCGAATTTGTGAGACCTCATGGCCCCCTTGATTCCTGATCCACATTCACTGTTGGAAGACCAGACTTCTTTCAAACCAAGATAGGCAAGCACATAGCCCCTATCAACCTTACCTCTTGATGCTCTCCTTTGAAATTCCTGTTTGTTTTGGAGGCTTTCCTTTTTATTTTTTACTTTATGAGGTTCCATATTTTTTTAAACTTCTTTTTGATAATAATTTCATACAACACTTTTATTTTATTTTATTTTGAGAGAGCGATCTGTGGGAGGGGCAGAGGGAGAGGAAGAGAGAATCTCAAGTGAACTCTATGCTCAGTTTGGAGCACAACATGGGGCTCAATCAAACAACCCTGAGATCATTTACCTAAACCAAAAACAAGAGTTGGTTGCTTAAATGACTGAATCACCCAGGTACCCCTTTAGACAATACTTATTTGAATTTTGAGAAGAAAGATTTCTATATCTTTATAGAAATAAACAAGCAATAAAAACTTTCCAAACTCTCATATGAAACTTAATTCTGAAACATAGCATGTATTCCTTAAGTGTATGAAATGAAATATTCCATCTGCTTTCTCCTTTCTGTTATTAGGAAAGAAAAGAAAGAAAGAAAGAAAGAAGGAAAAAAGAAAGAAAGAAAGAGAGAGAGAAAGAAAGAAGAAAGAAAGAGAGAAAGAAAGAAAGAAGGAAAGAAAGAAAGAAGCAAAAATGGGTGTCATTTAATCATCATGAGTCTAGAAAATCTTTCTCCTCTGGTACCTTTTAAGAATCTTCTTTTTATTTTGGGTATTTTATAATTTTATTATCAGTCACCTACTTCTGGATTTTAAAAATCTTCTTCAGAAATCAAACTTTCATCTTGAGGATTTGTTTATTTATTAATTCTGAAAAGTTTTAGCCATTATGCCTTTATATATTGCAAGTCTAGTTTCATCATTGAGCTGGTATTAGTCTCTTGTTCTACATAACATATATTTATTCTCTTTCTCTTCCTTTGCCTATTCTGAATCAGGGTCTAAGCCCATGAGGTTGGACTTTCTGGCCCACTTACAATATTAATCATTTTATTTCAAAAGTCATTTGTTTCATACTTTTTAGATTATCAATGTTTTCCTAATTTGTTGTCTTTTTATCTTTTATTTTTTATTGCTATTTATTTGAGACAAGGAGCTCAATGAATCAATTTGCCAAATTGTTTTAATTGAAGTCCCCTAGTTTGCATATTTAAGTGGAGTAGGGAAATTGCATAAGGGACATGTGAATTAAGTTTGAAATTAGAATACATTTATAACAAATATTAGATACACTGATGATAGAATTCAAATTTAAAAATTATTCACATGTTCGATCATTGTACTAAAAATTGTTTAGCAGGAATAGCTGTAGTATTTGATATTATTAATATAGCTAAAAACATGGAAACCTATTCAGTAGTTGATATATTAAAAATCTTGTTTCATTGATTCTTCTCGTACCCACTTAAGCCCCTGGGGATAAAAATATATGTTTATAAAAAATAAAAAATTAAAAGTAAAAATAAAATAAAATAAAATAAAAGTGGTAGGAAATTTTAAAGGAAAAAAAAAATCTTGGTATCTAGTTGCTTAAAAATGCAATATACATTAGTTAAATGTAATGGCTGAGTTCCTATAATTTACCAGAAATTGTGCCAGGCTCTGACAATAGAGCAGTGAATAAAACATCCAGGCAAAAAAATTACTGCACAAATTAACAGATAAATACATATAGAAAATTATGATAAAAGCTATGGATTCAAAAGGGTATATAGAGGGAGGAGGGACTAAAAGAGGCTTGCAATTGGGATGGTCCTTTCAAGACAAATTTCACTTGAATATGGAATGAATGAAGGAGGGTATGCTTGCTAATAATGAAGGCTGGTGTGTGTTCTAGGCCAAAGAAACCATTGGTTCAAAAGTCGTGAGTTAGAAGATAATTGTTATCTTCTTGAAATTAGCTGAAACATAGAGAACAATGGGGAAAGTGACAAGATATGAATTTTAGAAGTGAACAGGACCCTGATCCCAAAAGGGTTTTAGACCATGTTTTGAGTTTTAATTATAGCTGAAGTACAAAGGAAAGCCATGACACAAATTCAAAGAAACAGTTTAAATGATTTTATTCACAATATATTTTTGCTGATATAATAATGCTCTTATTTGATAGATGAATAGCATCAGCTTAGACATGTTATTATAACAACAACAAATATATCTACTCACAGTCATAGCTGTCAGATTTGGATTTTGCTGCCATCAGTTGGGTCAGTGGGATTTGAAAACTCCAGTCCCCCTTTTATTCCTCATTTCAAACTATTTCTTGTTGTCCTGAAAAGTAAAAGAAGTAGGCTAAAATTTCCTGAGGGAAATGGCACATTTTTGTCTAGGGCTGGCCCAGTGTAATAGTTAATTTTACATATCAACTTGACTGGGCCACAGTTTTGGATGTTTTGGATGTTTCTATGAGAATATTTTTCGATGAGACTGACATTTAAATCAGTAGACTTTGAGCAAAGCAGATTGCCTTCCATAATATGGATGGGCCTCATTCAATCAACTGAAGGCCTGAATGGAACAAAAGATTGGTATTTCCAGAGCAAGAAAGAGTTCTGCCAGCAATCAGGTTTCAGAACAGAGCTGCAATGTTGACTCTTCTAGTGTCTAGCCAGTTCACACTATAGGATTTCAACTTACCAGTCTCCATAATCATATGATCCAGTTCCTTGAAATCTCTCTCTCTCTCCATCCTATTGGTCCTGAGAAGAAGGAAGACTGACTGTTTCTGTCTCTGCTTATTGAGTCTTTCACTGGGGCTACAGGAAATAATACTGTATGTTCTGGTATTAAACTCCCCTGCACTGCTCTCCTATAAGAAGTGAGATAGTGTAATAGAATAATTTTATTGGTTTTTTTTTTTTTTTGCTTCTTAATAATTTTAATTTACTCCTTAGAAGATCAACAATGCCTTACTTACCCCAAATATAGTACAGAGAGGCCCTCAGCTGCCAAACTCTGCTACATGACTCTTCCTGAAGTCTTCTCATGTATAGATATATTATGTAAGTACTTTCATTTACACTGTCAATACAGTATCACACTGGGGTCATTCCTTAAGACTATGCTCCACTTAACAAAAAGTAATAATTCTCAGTTTTCAGGACTACTCTTGGAACAATATTTTATTCTTTTCTTTTCCAATTTAATTATAATAATATAATCCTTAAATTATAGGATTTATAGTCAAGCAAGGTCTGCTACCAGAAGAAACTTTTATTCAGTATGATATTACTGACATTATATCAGATACTACTCTAGCAAATTCAGTAAAATTTACATAAGGATAGTTAATTATTTTTCCTTGGGAAATCCATTAAGTTATAGATTTACATTTAAGAGTATTACTTCAAAGTTTCTCTTTAATAAAGGCCTAAATCTAATTAGTTATTTTGATCTTTTTGGTTATACAAGCAGGTATGAGTTAGTGCTATAAACATTTTCATATTTAATCTGAATATTTTTCTGGAATGTGTAATTATTATGTTTATTAATTTTATTCTTATCACTTTGTAAAATGTCAGTTCATTTAAAAAATGATTTTCTGAATTTCATATTTTATATTTTTACCTATTTATTTAATGGCTGACACCTTGCCTTCGACCAAAATAGATAGAAGACAGCTTAAAATACACAATAGTGAAAACTGCTAGCCAAGATTAAAGGAAAAGAAATGATAAAATAAAATGAAGCAAATCTGCATTTAATAATTAAGTCCAAGTTCCATTCTAGGGTTTGACCATATATCTGTGTCTCAGAGCAAAAATAAAAACAAACTTCTTCATTTTACAAGAAAAAATTCCAGTTGCTAAAAAGAAAAGGCTCAATTCTCACACATTGAAATTGAGGCATTATGGAAATATATACCCAATTATAAATAATGGCTTCTTCTGTAATTTAATTTAAGAAATGTGAAATAAAGTTACAGGACTCAGATAATGTTGTTGATTTTTCCTAATAGGTTCTTTCTCACTTTTTATATTACTATGGTATTGAGTTCCATAAATTCATAAGTTCTACAAACCTAACCATTGTTTTGCACACAGTTATTATCATCAGCTTATCTGGAGATGAGGAGCATGTGTTTGAGTGTGTGAGGGGTGTGTGTATATTGAATGTACTCATGAATTTTAAATAGTTCTCAGATTCATTAGAATTCATGAACTTATACTTAATATCACTTTGCAATGCTTTAATGACATCTATGAAAATCTAATATCTAGTAATAATAAATAACTTGAGATACAGATATTTCTTATCTAATAATTACAATTATTGTTTTAAGCAAACATTATAGAAAGAAGAACTTTTCCTGAGGGGTAACTACAAGGACACTCAAGAATGCCATTTTCTGTGAAAGGTATATCTATGTAGTTAAACATGTTTTTATTTAATAAGCACATATTTAAAACCTAGATTGGGAGCTTTTAGGGAATACCAATATGGTTTCCATCTTCAAAGAGCTTATAATTAAGAATTTGTAGACAGTTCAGGAAAAGTAGCTTTGGGCACAAAACTTGAAGGATGCATGAAAATTAGCAAAGTCTTATAAAAAAGAATAAAGTAAGCTCCATGTAGGTAGTATTTATCCATCTATTTATCCCTGTGTATGGTGCCTGGAACAGTGTAGAAAAGCAGTTGGTGTCCAACTAATATCCATTAATATCCATAATGGGAATAAAGACATCTCAAGCAAAGGTCTTTGTGAGCATAGGAAACAACATAAATTGCTTGTATATGGTTTCCACATTTTTTAAAATTAACATATAATGTATTATTTGCCCCAGGGGTACACATTTTAATATTAAAAAAAGAATCCAATTCTTCCAGCCTATAATTATTTGGAAAAATATAATTGTACTGAAGATGTCAAGTAATTCCTCTTTTTTTTTTTTTTAAAGATTTTATTCATTTGACAAAGAGAAACACAGCAAGAGTGGGAACACAAGCAGAGGGAATGTGAGAGGGAGAAGCAGGCTTCTCACTGAGCGGGGAGCCTGATGTGGGGCTGGATCCCAGGACCTTGGGATCATGACCTGAGCTGAAGGTAGATGCTTAACTACTGAGCCACTCAGGGGCCCTAGTAACTCCTCTTTTATTTGATTTTTCTAATATGTTCTTTACATGGTAATTGACTTGAAGAGAACATTAGAAATAGTTTGTAAATGAAACAAACCGCGAAGAAATAAAATAGTAATGAAAATCACAATGGAAATTTTTCAAACTGTGTATCTTAGTTACTTAGCTTTAACTATCCCACTTTTTCTATTAGGTCAGTATGTAGCACATCTGTTTTGTTGTTGAACAAATTATTTCTTATACACAATTCACAGATATATTGGAGCCTCAAAAACCTATACTTTCATTTCTAGTTGAAAATGTCATCTGGCCAGCAGTCCTTGAAATAGCCTCCTCCACCTTCTCTCTAAAGTTGTTAGGAAGAGACTTTAAAAAGATGAAATTGCACAACACTGTGAACTGGGACTCACTGTCAACTTATTGTCAGAATATGAGAGGAATTTCCATTAACTACAAGGGCAAGGAGAGTGGATTAAACATACAATCAGTATGATGCTGCTAGTGTGTCTGCCTGCCAGAAAGTAGATAGAAGGACCTTTATTTCTTCCCTCTTTCTCTAATCCCTGGATCAGAAACAAAATCTCAACCAAGCAAAAAACTGAATAGCCGTCCTTCTACTGACTGCATGCTAAATTTTAGGCAGTGTTACAGTTTCCCATGCACTCAACCCTGACCCCTAATAGTGTCTTATTTTTTTTTTATTCACTTAAGATATATAATTTCAAAAAAAAATACCACACAAGTAAAAAATTGGGATAAAGGAAGGAAAAGAATTACTGGAAATGACTTGAAAGCTGAGACTGTGACTTTTATGACTGGAGCACTAATTGAGGAGGGGAAACAAGATAAGCTCTAATAGGGCTTTTTTTTCTTTAATTCTTCATCTGTTATGAATGTTCTACATATTTAAGGTAGATGGGAGAGGACCCATGTCAATGGATGAAAACACTCAGTATATAAATTGCAGACAAATGTTGGAAACTGGGTTAAGAATTATGCATACTTTGATCTGTAAGTTTATGCAATTATCCACCAAAGTTAATGGATTGGGATATCCACCTTCTTTCAACAACAGGTAAACATGAATACCGGTATTTATAATAATATCAACGTAAGGTGCCCTTACCCTCCACACACACACTGAGTCATTTGAGTTCTTATTATCATGTGTCATTGTTTCTTTAGTGCCTATTACCTCTGAACTATGACTTCTTTATCTTTCTGCTAATGGTGGTTTTGCCAACTAGATTATGAGCTCACTGAGCACAGGATTCTTCACTGTTTCATTCACTGTTCTGGTGCAGTGCCTGAGACCAATTAGTGCTTGACAAACATTTATTAAATTAAATAGTGGAAATCCAAAAGCATAAGTTAAAAATGAGACTGGGGGGAAAAGATCCAGAGAAAGACTGATGCATTGATACATATAATTATCTCTTACAGTCTTAGATTATGAAGTAAACTTACATGCTGCAGCATTTCCTTGGATTTCTAATATCTTTTTGAGCTGTGCTCAACGGATTTAGTCAGGCACTAATACCATACAAGCTTTAACATAGAAGACTATTCATAAAGACTATCAAAATATGGAAAAAAATAACGAAAGAGTTCTCCTCCCTTAAAATTTGATCCTAATACAAGTTACTTCAGGCAGACACACATCTGAAAGTATGTTTTTGATCCTGTGTCTCTGAGGCAGAGACAGCGATAATGATGCTTCCAATGTATCTTAGAATGAATGTAGATCAGGGGCCTCTTGCTGGACCCTGAAGGGTTTTTTGTATGGAAAAGGCAGAGACTCAGGATCATTAGAGAACTTCTAACAAAATTATTTATTGTGTCTGTCTAGGTACTGAAATTTATATTCTGGATGATTTTATTTTCAGGATGTTTGTCTTAAATGAGACATAAATAATTGCTTTGCGCCAGACATACTATAGCATTTGTATGTTATAATTACATGAAACTTGGTTTGCTTACAGCTAAGAGATGTTATATCAATTAATATAAAGACTTTAGTAGAAAATGGAATGTGTATCTGTAGTAACATATATCAAGAAATATGAAGACTTGGAGCACATGGGTGTCTCAGTGGGTTGAACTTCTGACTCTTGGTTTTGGCTCAGGTAGTGCTCTCAGGATCCTGGGATTGAGCCTCAGGTCTGCTCTATATTCAGCACAGACTGGGACTGTCCCTGTCCTTCCTCGCTGCTTTCACTCTTTCTCTCTTCTCAAATAAATAAGTAAAATTTTAAAAAAGGAATATGAAGACTTAAAATTTTTATATCCTATTTTGATTAACAGAAAAATGTTCATATTGGATATAGTTACAGTATAATGTTATGATGTGGAAAAACATCAATGATACTGATAACCAACTTGGGATTCTTTACTAGAATGAAGAGAAAAGATATAAAGAGGTGAAAAATCATGGAAAGGACAATATATAACTGAAGATAGAGAACAAAGATCCAGTATAAGAATGAAAAATGTTCTTGATAGAAACCTGAAAATTTTTAGGAAAATTATTACACAGAGCATAGGTATAAACTTACTGATTTGAAAATGACATATAAGTATTTAAGTTGAAAACCATACTCTATTCAACAGCAAAATTAACGAGGGTGCAAATGATTGGAAGCACCTCCTGTTTACATTTTTGTTTGCTCTTGTCTTTGTCAAATGGGGACAATAAAAAGGCTAAAAGCAAGTTGATCAATATGTTTGTAAAGTTTTGAGAGTAGAGGACCATGTGCTCTATATTTTATATCTTAGAAATTTAATTGTCAGGCATATTGACAGACCTATTCATACAACTCAGAAAATATTCTACTCAATTTCTCATATTCTTTAAAGCAAGCATACATAGAGCAAAATCATCAGAGTTCTTAGAAAAAATGTAAAATGCACAAATTGAATCTGGATAGTTTAAGCAGTGAATTGGTTTATTAAATATATTACATAGGTTTCAGAACTACTCAGATGTTAAGAGAAATCAATGCTTTACTACACTTGCTGTCCTGCTAGCATTGATGTAGTCCCTCTACAGGAATCAAGCTTGCTAGCACTGAGAACTTGTGGTCACTGCAACTATGTCGGCCACCACTGAGGGCTGATATTCTGCTTCTCACCATATGAGTAAATATTAACAACTGAGATAGCCTATTTCATCACAATGTTCACTTCTGAATTCAAATCTTTTATAGGGCTGTCCTCTGATTGGAAAATTAAGTCATATACACAAGATATCACTATATAGAATGGGTACTCAGCTCTTTCTGAGTAAGGAACATGTAAGATTCAATATATAAGAATGTCCCTAAATAATAAAAAGAAAATTCAAAATTTGAAGGCAGTTAAAAATATAAAAATACCTGTGACAACAAAACAAGTAACAAAATAACACAGTAAGTCAATCAACCTACCAGCCAACAAGGGAGAGCCAATAAACAAGATTTTCTCCTGTTGATAGATGCATGAACCATTAACATCTCAAGAACAGGCAAGTCATAGGAAAATACAACCCTACCTTTTTGATTAAACTATAAACTTGGGAATCCTAAAGCATCAAACTGATATAAGACCTGTTCCCAGAGCCATTCCTTTTCTGTTCAATTTTCTTATAATTTAGAAATGTATGCCTTGCATCATATCTTTCACTTATAATCCAGGATGCAATTATTCCCATGTTTAGTAACACCTGAAAACAATAATGAATCTTCTCTAACTTCATAAAACTGATTAAACTGTTGAATTTTTTGAGAAAATAATGTTAGAAGAATTATTGAACAAAACATGTAAACATTCAGGTGTTAGGAGAATTAATGAACAAGTGACTCTTCCTCCCTCCCTGCTTCCCACTCCTCCCTCTCTCTCTCTCCTTCCTTCCTTCCTCCCTCCCTTCCTTCTTTCTCTTTCTTCTTCCTTCCTGCCCTTCCTCCTCAGCTTCCTTCCTTTCCTTTCATTTTGTTTCCTTTCGTTTCGTTTCTTTTCTTTTCTTTTTTCCTTCCTTACTTCCATCCCCTTCTTCTGCTCTCTTTCTTCTTTCTTTCTATCTCTTTCTCTTTCCTTCCTTCTTTCCTCTCTTTCTCTTTTTCTCCTTCCTTTTTTCCTCCCTCTTCAGAACTGTACCTGAGCATAGAACAACATGATTGCCTTCTGCATTTCCAAATAACTTGAAAATTATTTCCTCAAATTTAAAACTCTAAGCATGCAATCAGTGGATTAAAAAATGTGAATTGACAGCTGTACAATGGCAGGTATTATCTGCTACCAACTGTTTTGTTATAACACTTTTTGTCTACCTCTTTGAAGGTAGAATGTTTATTGTAGTAGTTATTTTGTAAATAAAGAGCATTAGAAGAAGTTCCTAAAGTTTCACTCTCAACTTCACTTTTCCATAAATAATGTAAAGTAGTTTAAAAAATTGAATATACAAATTCTCAGTGTACTGCACATTTATAAAAATCCAAATATACCTGGTGATTGGAAGAGAATATTTCACTATTAGTTATTATACAAATATATGATCTTGGAGGAGATGATAAAGATGGTGCCATAGGAGACTCCTGAGTTCCCTCCTCCCACAAATGTACCAAATGTAAGGGCTATATGTGGACCAATCCCCTCTCCAAGAGACTCACAAACTAGTTGAGTGACTCCTACACATTAGACAAATTACAATATACCCACATCAACATAGTTAATAAAAGACTAAGTCCCACCTCAAACATAGTGCCATACAGTTGAGAGTGGGAACTTTTAACTTTGAGCTTCTCACTGAGGGAGGACCATAGAGTTTGGACCCCAGATCTAGCACCCCAACTTTTAAGACTCCCAATGGAGGGAGTAGTTTCTGAAACCCCTACCTTTGGAAGCTGGTGGGGCTTGTGTCCAGGAGACCCACAGACCATAACAAAGAAAGAAACATTCTTACTGGGCATGCAGATACTCCCCACAGTTATTCCCTCATGGGCTCAGTGCAAAGGGAGTAGTTAAAATCGCTCATCTCTCAAATAATGGTAAAGGGAAAACACTTTAAGGAGAAGAATGAAAGTCTATCATATTCTCAGTATTCAATATGTGATTATTGAATAAATGAAATAAAATTTTTCTCATCACTTGACACGGGCATGTAAAATGAGTAAATATATTAACATTTATTTTAAAAACTAGAAATCTGGAAGTAGAATGTTTTGGTGTGATAGAATATTATAAACTAAAATAGATGCATGCATGTGTGTGTATGTGTGTTTGTGCATTCTTCCACCTTTTTAATTGTTCTAGTATTATTGTCATCAGGAAAGAGAGGATCCAATTGATTCACTAGAGCTTGACACATCTAGGTTGGATAAACAAAAAAGTATGATCCTTGCTTATGTGACTGATGTACATAACCTAAAGATAGCTTCAGCTCTTAAATAAGTACAATGTTCCTTTAAGTGGAAAGTATGCAATACAAGGAAGTTTTATAGTAAAAGGAAATATGAATTATAATTCTAAAATGTCAAGGCTTATAGCCCCAGGAGTTGTATTTTAGAAAAGATGTTCATAGAATGCAATAAATAAGAAATTATTTCAACTTTAATCTGCAAATTTTAATATTAATAAAAACTACCATGTTTACCAGGAAAAGTTTACCAGGAACTGCCTCTAGTTCAATCATCATAATGAGGATTTGAGGATGTATTTACCTCCTCATTGCAAAAATGAGGAAACAGATGCTCACAGGGGCTGACTGCATCAAAATTACAGAGTAAATTGAAAGGCAAAAGACACTTAAAAAATTTGGTTCCAAACATTGTTTCAGTTTGGATTCTGCATGCATTCAACAGCATTATCAACGTTCTCATCAGTCATTTTGAAATGTCAATTTTTCAACTAAAATACCATGCCTTAATTGATGAACCAACATCGTACTCAAGAGTTAAGTTTCTAAAGTCAAAGGCATTTCAACAAATGTCCATGTAAATCAAAGTAGCATAGCCCAGCATTCAAGTTGTCATGCCATAAATCTTAGCTGTGCCCCTTACATCTCTGTAAATTTGGCAAGGCTTACATGTGTGCCTCTATTTTTGTCTTATTTAAGGGTGAAAATAATAATCACTGAGTGCCTGGGATGTTGAAGTGGTTAAACAATTTCATGTATGTAAAGAACTGAGACGCTGAGACCCTGTCTGGTATATGAGAAACACTTGATACAGGTTTATTATTATTATTATTACTAAGAAAATACTTTTATTTTGCCTATAATACTTATTTTTTCTATATTTGTGGACTCTTTTTTGTGGAGTCACTAAATTATAGCCAATCAGTCAATACTTTAGAACTATACCAGAGACCAGGATCTATTATATACCGTGTAATAGGAAGATTTTGTATCAGTGTAACTTTTTGCTTTTTAATATTAGCCATAATTATTAACACAGAACATTTTCAAACTTCCATTGCCATAATATACTTTTATAAATAAATTATATAAAATATTTATATATATTTATAATATAAGTGTGCCATAAAGCTAAAAAGTTCTGTTTCTTTTCGCAATTATTATGTTGCAGACTAGTCCTTCTACATTTTATGTCACCCAAGTAAATGACAATGTGCAGCCACCCTGTAGATGACTGATATATGTTTGTTAAATTACAGTGAGATATTAAACTGTTTTCTGTCACTGTCTAAATCTAAATGACACCGGACTGTTAAAATGTACATTTCAAGTTCACATGACATATCACACTTATAACCAGACTTCTGAAGAGCTACACATCCAGAAAGCATTACCCAGCTGTTCTGTGTACATGTAATTGATACAGTAAAGATGCATTTGGATCCACTCCTCCTCCTCTTACAGGCTTCTGCCAGAGTTAGGAGCAGAGATCATTCTTGCTAATTTGCGTCCCTCCTAAGAGGGGACCTTTTCTTGGAAAGTTTTCCTTTATGTTCCTCAGTTGTGGCTGGGTTGAAGAAATATGGAATAGTAAATAATGAGATGGCTAAGGCACTCCAGCTCTTTATCCTATTATGCAGTTCTCATAATAGTTCTCACAATTCAGAGCCTATGGATAGAGAATAGTTCTGACAACATTCATGTGTATGTGCCAGTAATTGTGTGTTGGAAGGATTAGTACAAACAGAAGGGCCCTGGACTGAGTTGATGGCTTCTATTTTTTAAATTATATTTTTATATAGTGGATGTTAATAAAACTTTATCTTAAATATTTGTGATGTCTATGATTTCCTATCATCCTTTATGTTAATACTGTTATAAATGTTGTCAAATTTTTTGTCTGTGAGGATTTTATAATTTGAATCAACTATTACTACATGCTATACTCTGGATGTATATTCAGTAAGTTTTAATAAAATATGACCATTTGTTATACTTAATGCTTTTATATTCAGAAAGTTTTAGCTTCTCCAAGATCTTCTTTCAAATAAATAAGTAAACCTTAAATCAAATGAACTTTTCTTATATTGCAACAAATCAGAAAATATATTCATTTTATCAATGGAGAATATAGAGAACTGGTAAATTAAAAATGAAAAGAGAAATCTAAATGAGAAAAAAACTGATATCCATAAAAATAAGTTCTAAAATAAAGTGTATCTTGAATTGTAATTTTAGATATAAATAAATTTGTTAATAGAAATATATTACAAGAGGACAAATTTTTGTAAAAGAGAAAAGAAATTAATCATTTTTGACTTCACACAGTTTAACAATGAATACCTCAACCACAGATTAATAGTGTGCTTAAAAGTTTTTATTTTTGTCCTGTTTTTGAGGTAACAACTATTTTTTTAAAGATTTTATTTATTTATTTGAGCGAGACAGAGAGACCACAAGCTGGGGGAAGGTCAGAGAGGGAGAAGCAGACTCCCTGCTAAGCAGGGAGCTAGACACCGGACTCCATCCCAGGACCCTGAGATCATGACCTGAGCCAAAGGCAGACACTTAAACAACTGAGCCACCCAGGCGCCCCTGAGGTAACAACTATTAATAAATAATTAAAATGGGCAATTAGTTTGAAAAGGTGAGAATCTATGAATCTCAGGTATACTATATATATATAGTAAAAAAAATTTCTAATATATATTGTGAAAATTGACCAAATAGGGGACTATAGTCACCTCAGTTGCATTATGCTCCCAGTCTTCATAGGATTTGCTATTCATTTTTAAAGATTTACTTATATATTTTTTAGAGAGAGTGTGTGAGCATGAGAAGGGTCAGAGGAGAGAATCACAAACTGACTCTGTGTGAGGATGTAGCCCTACTTGTGGCTTGGTCTCAAGACCCAGGAGATCATGACCTGAGCTGAAACCAATAGTCGGAGGCTTAACCGACTGAGCCACTGAGGTGCCCCTACAGAATTTGATAGTCTTGGGAATTTGGAGAACAGTTTTATTAACACAATTTTGAAAACTATAGTTTTTTTTTTTTGGAACTCATAAGTAATCTGAAAACTGTATTTGTTATTTTAAACTGCACAAGGGCAAAATACTTATTTCTTACTTTTTTCCTTTTCTTTGTCTTATTTATTTATTTATTTATTTATTTTGTGATGAATGGCCTGAAGAAGGCCTGAGAAAAAAGATACCAAATCTTAAAATTTATTACTGTCAATAGTCTGCATGACCTTTACTTTAACTGCATCTTGGTTGTCAGTAATAATCCAAGGCTGTACTTTCAATGATAAAATGAAAGACTTTGCATATTGAATCTCTGGGTCTCCTTGAGAGTGTTCAGATATCACAGTCATTTATTCCCATTGTCAGAGCAAGGTCCATTATGAAAGCCCATTCGTCTTTACTTGAAGATGAAGAGTGGAGAAACTCCACATCTGCCTTGAATCAAGTACTAACTACTTCAGGGCCCTTAGATACAGCAATACACTGACTTGCTATAGGTCTAAGATTTTTGTCTCTCTTTTCTGTTTTTGCTCTGTGTACCGGTTCTTTAAAAGTTCGCTTTACCTTTATAATACACAATGTTGGTGGCACATAAAATAATTCTTTATCAAATACCCGAGAGTCTCTTTTGAGATGGACTTTTTGTCAGTTTTTTTTTTCTTCCTAGCTTAAATTGACAAGATAGATTACTAGTAGAATTTTGAAAAAAATTTGCTTTACCTTTCTAGAGTAATAAGTCTACAGAAATTATCATAATTTACTATAAATAAATACTTTACTATAAATGCCAATTTCCAAATTTTATTTTGAAATAGTAATAAATTTTCTTATTTATGGTTCAATATTATTTAATAATTGGCCAGAAGATACAACAATGTCTAAACACTGCATTAGACTAATCACCCCAACTTATTAGATATTATAGGGAATATATACAGAATAAAAATAGTAAATGCCATGATACACTTACCATTAGTTGATGCTTTTTTGGTCCCAAACTCCAACTCAGATCAATATGCTAACTGAATGGTCTCATAAATAGAATCCTGTTTTCCAAAAATTGCTCTGAATAACTTCAGATCAAGAACTTTCTTTTGGATACTTTGTTCCTTATTTCCTACTCAGGAAAACTCAAGTCTCAGGTTTTAGTCTTAGACTCCTTCAGGGTAAGGAAAATAAAGAGACAATTGGGAGAAATTTAACTTGTCAACACACCTGAACCTTAACCAGATCTGAACACACTCAAAAGAAAGTGTAAGAGTAGAAGAGACATGTCCAGGCCTTTGCCAGTGGGAAAAAAACCCAGGGGTGAGACTGCATTTCCTAGTGTTACTGTAATAAATGACCAAATCCTGGGTGGCTTAAAACAACAGAATTTATTCCTTCATGGTGCCAGAGACCAGGATTCCAAAATCAAGATGTCAAAGGGTTGTGTTATCTCTGGAGGTTCTGGGAGATAATCCATCCCTTGCCTCTTCTAGCTACTGATGGCTGCCGGTGTCCACTTGGCATGCCTCGGCTAGTGACCTCCTCACTCCAGTCATCACTCCAGTCAGCCTTTATGTTCACGTCACCTTCTCCTCTATGTGTGTGTGTGTGTAATCTCCCTCTGGCTCTCTCTTATAAGGACACTTATGATCACCATCAGAGACTACCCTGATAATCTAGAGTGGTTTTTCTCATCTCAAGATCCTTAATTTAATCATATGTGCAAAGATATTTTTTTCCAAATGAAGTCACATTTACAAATTCCAGGGATTAGGGCTTTGGGGTATGTGTGGCATTTTTCTACCTATCACAGGCTCTTTACCACTATTGCATGGAAGGAAAAGGAGGAAGCCCCCACTACATAATGATCTTTTCACACAGTTGCAATTAGGATGCCACATATATCCTCCAATATGACCAGTTCTTGAGGGGGAAAAAAATTTGGAGAGCGCTGACAAACAAATGTGTTTATGCTAAAATACAATTAATATTGAGCACAGCCAAAATACCAAATAATTTAGGGTGATATAGCAGTTTTGAGACAATATTCAAAAATTCCCTTTGAAATACATGCATTTTAATTTGGTTTTGGTCAATGCAAAATAAGAATGAGAAAACCACTCTTCTTACTTCACCTAATATTTTATATAGAAATATTACAAAATAAACAGAAGTGAGATTGTCTATATCAACATCTAATACAATTGACTGACTAATGTATGTCAAAGGAAAGAGTGGATAAGAGGTGGATTCTTTTTTTTAAAGATTTTATTTATATATTTGGCAGAGAGACACAACGAACAGTGAGGGAACACAAGCAGTGGGAGTGGGAGAGGAAGAAGCAGGCTTCCCACTGAGCAAGGATCCCAATGTGGGGCTCGATGTGGGGCTCCATTCCGGGCCTCTGGGATCATGACCTGAGCTGGAGGCAGCCGCTCCACTACTGAGCCACCCATGTACCCCTAAGAGATGGATTGTTTTGAGTGACTTTAACGATGGCGAATTACCTCTTGACAAAAAACACACTTACACTTATTTTCTGTATGTAATGATAAGGCTTTAAGAAATGTGAATTAATTTAATTAGCTGGCAGTCCTTGGTTGTGCTTTGAAAAAAACCAAAAGCACATTCTGTAACTCTTTTGTTTTCCTTTAAAGAGTTGAACTAACTTTGATACAAAAATCGGCAAGGAGAATTCATCTGCTAAAATGCAAACTAGGGATGCTTTTCTATAGCTATTCTTGGGCACACTCAAATCAAGCTTTTTGAGTCCTAGATTGGCTGCCTTGAACACCCCCTTATTTACATAAACTCTGGGGCTTTTGCAGTCATCTGCATTGTGCAGTGGAGTTTTTCTGCATGCATTCTGATTAGACTTCTGCAAAAATGCATAAATTTCTCATCCAATCAAAGGCTGACCTGGGGGAAACTGGCAGGGAGTGGGCAGAGTAGGAGATTACTAAATTGGCAATTCCCTTTTAACTCCAGTAGTCATTTGAATGAAATGAACCCGATCTTAAAGAGGGCAGCAATATTGGTCTAAACAGAAATAAAATAGAACACCTTTGACTCCTAGAAATATACTGCCACAAGAAACATGCAAAGAATCATCAGGAATAGAAGATATATTAATCTGGATATTTTTCTAGAATACAAAACAAGTAAAATAGTTCAAAGAACAGGTGCATTCCTTGCATCAAATGGCAACATAGTTGTTATAAAGTAACTTACCAAGATAAATAATGGATCCATTGTAATTTATTTAATTTGTAAGAAATTATTTGTAAAAGGGAAGATGTAAGCACAAGTGTAAGCACTGCAGTTCAAGTACGATCTTAGTTATCATGTTAGATATTTGGATATCACTTGGTAAGAAAACACTCATGACAGTAAAAATACTCGTGTATTCTTTTGCACTTTGGTTCAAATAAATACGAATATACTGCAGGACATTTCAAACTATGGAATGTAAAGAAGAACAATGATAATGCATAAAATGAATGAGAGGAGAATAATCACCCTGTCATTATCATGACAATTTAATAAGCATTCTAAGACCACTATATAGTACCTCCTTTATTAATACAAAATGCACATATTATAAAACAGACTTTTAAATCTGATACTAAAGGATGGCCCCAAATGACTATGTTTTTATGAAATATAAGCAAAAATGTTTTTATTTTCATATCTTGCCAAAGCTAGGAGTATCTAAGGTCAAAATCAATCATATAATATCCGTTAAAGGGGCAAGGAATCATTGCAAATAAAAAGTTCAGCCAAAGGGATATATATTTTGGAAACACATTTATAGCATGCCTGAATAAAATTTCATAATTAATACAATTATTATTAAGTAGAAGTTGGAAATTTTTAAATTATTTTATTGGTAAAACAACAAACATATACAGGCATTTACTTAGTATGTGAATGAGCTTTACTCTATGTTAGAGCAGAGGGAAGTGTTAAAGAAAACTATAGCTTGACAGTAATTAAAGACATATAAAACAGATTTTATTCAGGAACTATTGCGATAGGGGAAGAGACCTTATTATAGAACTGGGCCCATTCTAAGTGACAAGGGAAAGTGAGAATTTATAGCCAAGGAACAGGGTTGGGGACTTGATGAATGGAAAATTGCTAAGAGGAGACACCAAGGCAGAAGGAATTCTTGCTAGAGTGACCAAGCAAAATTCTTGCTGAAGTTGAGGCAGGGGGATGAGACATCACCAGGGTGCATGAAGGAAAATGCGGAATTTGATTGGATATCTAGAGTCACCGGATATTAAGGGGGGGGGGAGATATGCTCTAAGCTGACAGCAGAATTCTTATTAAAACTAGACTGTGCCATTTCTGTGTGGTCTGGCAAGGAAGGGCTTAGCTGAGAACAGGGTTCAGAAGAATCTGACTAAAGTTTAAAGAGCGGGTCTTTGTCAGAGATCAACTATACTGACCTTGTTTGAGTGTATGTGGAGAGAGAAGAAAAAAAGAGAGGCAGAGAAATACTTTTTAAAAATATATAAATTATATATATGAAAAATATATATACATATATACATATATATATATATTACATAGACATACTCTTGCTCTCTAACAAAATATATCGAACTTACATCCTAATAATCACCATATCATGTTGAACAAAATCTCCAAAATCTTTGAACAACGTCTTCTAAATTGACAACCCAGAAAACTGAAACATTGGGCTAATATATATCAAATCAGAGCCAAAAGTTTCTTAATTTGCAAGTGGAATCAAAGTACAAAGCAAGTTTTCTAAATAGGGAGACTACATTAAAATTGGAAACACTGCAGAGGAAACAATGGAACAATAAACCTAGCTTCCCTGAAGGACTAATTGGGCCATTAGATGCTCATACATAACCTGAGGCCCTAATTACCTATGCTTTATATAGAAATTTCTGCCTGAGAAGACATCAGTGGATTCCTTATCTAAAGGCATTATTACGAAATATTTAGCCGTATTAAAAAAGAGTACTTGTCTTTTTCAGAAAAAAAAAAAAGTGGATAGCTGTGCAGAATGCCTATGCCTTCTGTCTGTGCTTCTCTGCAGAGTTATTTTTTTAATTTTCTTTTTTCTTATGTTTTTTGCATCTTCATCATATTGTACCTTTCCTACCTTTTTTTCCTTTCCTCCTCCTCCTTCTCTCCTTCCTTGTGTGTGTTTTTATAAGTATTTCAAGTTGAGGAGAGAAACCAAAAGAGAAAAAAATGATTTCACCAATTACAATCTTTTGTTATAAAGTGTTAGTTCTTAAGTTCTTCCAAAATTTCCTCTCATTCACAACTTCAACCCCTGGACCTGCAAGCTCTTTACTACCAGCACTTCAGTATAATAAATAAAATCTAATAAACATTCAAAGGATTAAGAATGCCACAAAACATATCTACTCTTCTCTCTTTTTTCTAACAATAATAATTTTTTTAAAATGGAAACATGTTTTCCATCTTGACTGCCTTTGATTCACCATTTTCTGCTAGTCTTTCAATCTAGTAATTATTGTCTCCTATTTTGAGCTTTCATAAGATTAGTAGTCATCAAGGTCCTCTTAATATTAGTTCTGGTGGCTAGTTGATGTGTTACTCTACTGCAGTAGCTTTCAACATGGTTGGCTAATCAAACTCATTTCTTTTAAAATTTTGCGAGTGCTGTTCATTCCAAGTTCTTTTCCTGCTTTGTTGACTAGTCACATTCTGCTTTATGGGCTACCACATCTCTTCTTATGTTTAAATATCACTGATCCTTAATATTCTGCAATCCTTCCTCTTCCTAATGTAGATTAACTTCCTGAAAGATCTATTGCTACAGTTTTAACAATTAACCATATGTTGAAAAAACAAAAATAAAAAACCCCAAATCTCTATTTGAGGTTCCAGAATCACATAGACAGCTATGTAGGTGGAATCTTCCACAGAGATTTCTCACCACCTGACTCTCCATCAAGGATATTTGTTATTTTATCGTTATCTGGCTGACATCTGAAAGCATTTTTTTTTAATTTTTTATTTTTTATAAACATATATTTTTATCCCCAGGGGTACAGGTCTGTGAATCACCAGGTTTACACACTTCACAGCACTCACCAAAGCACATACCCTCCCCAATGTCCATAATCCCACCCCCTTCTCCCAAACCCCCTCCACAATGGAATACTATGCAGCCATCAAAAGAAATGAAATCTTGCCATTTGCAACAACATGGATGGAACTAGAGCGTATCATGCTTAGCGAAATAAGTCAAGCAGAGAAAGACAACTATCATATGATCTCCCTGATATGAGGAAGTGGTGATGCAACATGGAGGCTTAAGTGGGTAGAAGAAGAATAAATGAAACAAGATGGGATTGGGAGGGAGACAAACCATAAGTGACTCTTAATCTCATGAAAGCATTTTTTATTTAAGTAGAATATCCTACTTGTTTTCCTGGATGGTTGGGCAGGACTCGTTGTCTAGGAAGGAAAACAAAAACCTCTTCTTTTTGGCTAGTAAATTAAAACAGGGGATGTAGGTGTTTGCTGGTTAGTTGTCTCTCCCCTGAGACTTGGATCCAGAGGGAATAACAGGGAAATTCAGGTCAAAAATGAAGATTATTAATGGTGCAGGAGGCTGTGATGGTGTCAAGAGGCCCCCTGAATGGCACAGAGCTGTAGGAACTCTCAGTCTGACATTCAAAACTTCTGCCAGTTTTCCGAGCCTACTTCTGTAGACCTCATTGATTTTGTTACCTACTCAATAATATTCCAATAATTTCAATTGTTTGAAAAAAACTCTGATGAATGCCATTCCCCAACCTCCCCCCACAGCTGATCACACATTGAACATTCCACTTCTTTAGTGTTCATGATGGTGGTGGTTTGCAATTTCATCATCCCAAAGTCACCCATGTCAGAAATACAAATACAATCCTGTTCCTCTCTTTCTACATCTAATTACTTGCTGGGTCCCATTAATTCCATAAAACCTACATCTCCTTTATGCCCAATGCCTCCTTGCCAGCCCAGCTATCCATTTCTTACTTAAGGCCTCAGTAATATTGCAACTAGAATATGGAAAAGTGCCCCTCATCAGGCTCCCTGCTCAGTGGGGAGCCTGCTTCCCCTCTCCTTTCTCTGCTCTCCCTGCTTGTGCTCTCTTTCTCTCAAATAAATGAATAAAATCTTTAAAAAAAAAGAGTATGAGAAAGCTTATAACTATGCTATTTTCCTCTTCTACTGTGTTAATTTTAGGAAGGTATTAATATTAATAATACAGAAATACATCTAAAATACAAATCTCATTGTTAATCATCACCTTTCTCTACATTGTCAGTGGCTATTCCTTCCTTATTGGATAAATATGAAAACCAAGATAAGAACCAGTAATAATTGCAACAATTATTTCATTACATATAGTATAGTACATAAATATACTCTTGCTCTCTAACACAATACATAGGACTCACATCCTTATAATCACCATATTGTGTTGAACAAAATCTCCAAAATCTTTGAACAAGGTCTTCTAAATTGATGACCCAGA
This sequence comes from Mustela lutreola, assembly GCF_030435805.1. Classification (NCBI taxonomy): domain Eukaryota; kingdom Metazoa; phylum Chordata; class Mammalia; order Carnivora; family Mustelidae; genus Mustela; species Mustela lutreola. The sequence continues at coordinate 77,649,086 of NC_081290.1, forward strand.
AAACTGAAACTACCTATGCCACTCTTTTACTGGAAGTTATCTCAGTAACCTCTGATTTAGGTGTGGTGCCAGTAGGCCAGGTGACCTGGAGTTTTTTGAGCACAGCTTACTCACTGAGGAATGGACACTTTACCCAACCTAAGCCAACTGATTCTCTCTAAAAATTTATTGACAAACATGTATTTAGATAGCGACAACCATTGCATTTAAGAGATGTTCACGATAAGTCAGGGTCAGAATGCCACTATTGATAACTAAACCCACTTTCCTCTATAAAAGAATCAAACTAAAAACCTTAAAGACCAAGAGCTGACAGAAGGAAGGGCAGGAAGAGGGAAAATTTAATAAAGAAGTTGATTTAATAAAGAAAATAGACCCTGACAGTCATTTCACATGGCTGTGTGAAAATGTTCCTAAAATTAGGTCTCATGGGATCCTCCCATGCGTTCATAGACATCCTCCTTTATTTTAATCCATTTGAGTGAGTTTTTGAACTTTGTAACTTAGTTATTCATAGATTAAGTACTATACTAAATCAATGTTTTCTAAATTTAAAGCATGTTCCTTTTTTCCCCCTTTTCTTTACCCTCTCAAAAACATTTCAAATACTCAAACATTTTACTTATCCTTTTCCTCTGTGCTTGTGACTATTCAAAGTATTTCAATATCAACACTGACTTCAGATTTAAACATGTATTTTCTTATGTGTGATATCTATATTACCTAAGTACATTACCCAATGAGTGTATGTGTGCTGATTAGTTTAAATAAAAATATTTTTTCTAATATTCTCTCCACATGCAGCTTTAGTTAGACTTTTCTCAACTAGCTGCTCTCATATATATATATATAAATATATATATATATATATTTTTTTTTTTTTGCTTCTATCTTGACCCTTTTGAAATAACATAGTCATGTTTGCTGCTTTCAAATCCTCTAGAATCTCTCCCAAGTCTAGTGAACTTTAAAAAATGTCAGTTAAAGGTTCACTGGTTTTCTTGTTCACTTCCTTTAAAATTCATGGATAGCCGCCATCAAGATTTCGCTGCTCTGTCTACTTGAAAGCTCAGCGCCTTTAGCAGTTTTGCTTTTTATCTGTACCTGTCTAACTCCTTTTCTTACAATTCTATAGGCTCTATTCTCCCTTCAAAAACATTTTATTTCTCATATTTTTAACACAAATTTAAATAAATATTTTCACTTAATATGATTAAAATGATAATGATATAACTCTGTTATTGGGAGAGATTATTTTTAATATATAAAAATCAAAATACCAGCAAATATATATATACTTTAAAACAAATGGTTATATAAGTATTTTCTAAAAGGTGCTTTAAATTATTTATTAAGTGTTATGCTTATGAGAAAGATTCAGGAAATTTTAAAAGCTATTATCTTATTCCTTAGAAATCATGTATAAAACATCACTGCATACATTATAATTTTTTCCCAAGATAAAGGAGTTCATCCAAGCAATATGCAAACATACATACATATGCATATTCCTCTAAAAATGGGACTGTACTTGAAAAATGCAATTTCTATTATCTAAACACTATATATTTAGTCATGTAAGTTATGACTGACCAAAAATTCCATAGTTGTATATAAAGAACCATATGGGCTAGTTATTTTAATAAAGGACATATTGTTGTATATATAGACAAAATAAGAGAAGAGTAATTCTGTAAAGACTCAATACACACTGTCTAGAAAACAAGGTTTTTGCTTTAATAAGTTGTATTTATATATTCAGAAAGTTAACATCTAGATCTTAATAAGTAAGTTATTTGGAATTGAGGAAATTAAATATTAGGCAGTCCAAATACTTGATTTGCATATATTAGAAATACATCATTTTCATATTTTATAGTACTGTACTAATGGAATAATTCAAATTATAGCATGAAATATCCCTAATTATTTTATATTGTCAATGTTATATTTATTGAAACTATCAAAGACAATTTACCAGTGTATATAAAAATGCAGAATATAGATTTAACAGTAATAATCCAAAATAATCAGAGTATAATAACACAATGGGGAAATAGAAAATAGAAAAAGGAAGTTAGATGTGCTCATTTCTTCCTCCTCAAGGGTTTACTCTTTTTATTTATTTATTTTTCTTTGAGTTTTCATTTAAATTCAAGTTAGTTGGGGGCACCTGCGTGACTCAGTCAGCTGAGCTTCTGCCTTCTGCTCCCGTCATGATCTCAGGGTCCTAGGATCAAGCCCCATGTGGGGCTCTCTGCTTAGCAGGTAACCTGTTTCTCCCTCTGCCTGCCATTCTCCTTGCTTGTGTTCTCTCTCTTTCTGTGTCAAATAAATAAATAAATAAAATCTTAAAAAAAAATAATTGCAAGTTAGTTAACATATAGTGTGTTACTAGTTTCAGGAGTAGAATTTAGTGATTCACCAATTGCATATAACACCCAGTGCTCATCACAACAAGTGACCTCCTTAATGCCCAACACCTATTTAACTCCTACCCCACCTCCGGCCCTTCCAGCAACCCTCAGTTTGTTCTCTATAGTTGAGTTTTTTATGCTTTGCCTATCTCTCTGTTCCTAGCTTATTTTATTTTTCCTGCCCTTCCCCCATGTTCATCTGTTTTGTTTCTTAAATTCCACACTTTACTGAAATCATAAGGTATTTGTCTCTTTCTGACTGATTTCTTTTGCTTAGAATAATACATCCTAGTTCCATTAACATGGTTGCAAATGGAAAGATTTCATTCTCTTTGATGGCTGAGTAACATTCCTATATAGAAGATATATATATATATGGACATGTGGGCTCTTTCTATACTTTGACTATTGTTGATAATGTTCCTATAAATATTGGGGTAATATACTCCTTAGAATCTGTATTTCTTTTTTTTTTTTTTAAGATTTTATTTATTTATCTGACAGACAGATCACAGGCAGGCAGAGAGAGGAAGGGAAGCAGGCTCCCTGCTGAGCAGAGAGCCCAATGTGGGGCTTGATCCCAGGACCCTGGGATCATGACCTGAGCGGAAGGCAGAGGCTTTAACCCACTGAGACACCCAGGCGCCCAGAATCTGTGTTTTTGTATCCTTTGGGTAAATACTTAGTAGTGTATTTGCTGGGTCTTAGGGTATTCTATTTTTAACTTTTTGAGGAACCTCCTTACTGTTTTCCAGAGTGGCTGCATCAGTTTGCATTCCTACCAACAGTGTAAGAGGTTTCCCCTTTCTCTGCATCCTCACCAACATCTCTTGTTTCCTGTGTTATAAATTTTAGCCATTTTTGACAAGTGTGACCTGCATCTCCTTGTGGTTTTGATGATGGGTGATGCTGAGCATCTCTTCATGTGTTTGTTGGCCATCTAGATGTCTTCTTTGGAAAATGTCTGTTCATGTCTTCTGACCATTTATTAACTGGATTATTTGTTTTTTTGGGTGTTGGGTTTGATAAGTTTTTTTAGATTTTAGTCAGATAGATATCTTTTGTCAGATAGATACCTTGGCAATATTTTCTCCCATTTTGTGGGCTGCCTTTTAGTTTTGTTGATTGTTTCCTTCACCATGCAGAAACTTTTTATGTGGATGAAGTCTCAATAGTTCATTTTTGCTTTTGTTCCCCTTGCCTTTGGAGACCTCTCTAGTAGGAAGTTGCTGTGGCTGAGGTCAAAGAGATTACTGCCTGTGTTCCTCTCTAGGATTTTGAGAGTTTCCTGTCTCACATTTAGGTCTTTCATCCATTTTGAATTTAATTTTTATATTGTAATAAAGTGGCCCAGTTTCAGTTTCCTGCATGTCACTATTCAGTTTTCTCAATACCATTTGTTGAAGAGACTGTCTATTTTTCACTGGATATTCTTTCTTACTCTGTGAAAGATTAGTTGAGCATAGAGTTGAGGGTCCATTTCTGAGATTTCTATTCTGTGCCATTGACTATGTATCTGTTTTTGTGCCAGTACCATCCTGTCTTGATGATTATGGCTTTGTAATATAGCTTAAAGTCTGAAATTGTGATGCCTTCAGCTTCTCCTTTCTTTTTGAAGATCTTTGTGGCTACTCTGGGTCATTCATTGTTCTCTACAAATTTTAGGATTGTTTGTTCTAGCTCTGTGAAAAATGTTGTTGGTATTTTGATAGGGATTGCATTAAATGTGTAGATTGCTTTGAGTAGAATAGACATTTTAATAATATTTGTTCTTATAATGCGTGAGCATGGAGTGTTTTTCCATTTCTTTGTATATTCTTCAATTTCTTTAATGAGTATTCTATACTTTTCAGAGTACCGATCTTTTATCTCTTTGGTTAGGTTTATTCCTAGGTATATTATGGATTTTGGTGCAAGTGTAAATGGGATTGATTCCTTCATTTCTCTTTCTGCTACCTCATTGCTGGGGTATAGAAATGGAACAGATTTCTGTACATTGACTTTATATCCTATGACTTTGCTGAATTTTTAATGGGTTCTAGCAATTTGTTGGTGGAGTCTTTCAGGTTTCCTACATAGAGTATCATGTCATCTGCAAATAGTGAAAGCTTGACTTCTTCCGTTGAGCACTGGATGCCTCCTATTTCTTTTTGTTGTCTGATTGCTAAGGCAAGGACTTCTATTACTATATTGAACAACAGAAGTGAGAGTGGACATCTCTCTCAAGTTCCTGACTGAGGGAGAAAACTCTCAGTTTTTCCCTGTTGAGAATGATATTAACTGTATATGTATATGACCTTTCTGATGTTGAGATATGTTCCCTCTATCCCTACACTGTGGAGGGTTTTTACCAAGAAAGGATGCAGTATTTTATTAGTGCTTTTTCTGCATCTATTAAGAGGATCATAAGGGTTTAATAGTTTATTTTATTTGTGGTATATTAGACTGATTGATTTGCAGAGAAATATACCCAAACTTTTACAATTCCTTAATCAGACAGCATAGGCTTTATAGACAAACTCTGGGTTTAATTAAATATTCTAAGTGGCAAATCAAATAAACACTTGGTCTTTGGTTTTCTATGACAGTTGAGAACAAAAACTTCTCTATTCTCTTGTGGAAATTGTTTTACTTCCAGTGTGTTTGTAGTTTCTATACAATTGTCTAAGAAAAAGAAAAAAAAAAAGCTAGTTTTTGGGCCGTGTCCTCATTTGTCTGGAAATAAGTTGTCACCATAAAATGTTTACTGGGTACTAACAGATTAGAACTTTACATTTTATAAAACATAATGTGACTGATGTTGCAGAGAAAAGATTCTTTATTCAAATGGCAATAAGTTGTTTCAGACTGTTTGTTTTTTAAGAAATTAATGTGCTTGAAACTGTGTTTACATGGCATGATAAAAGGTTTAGTCTTTTAATATGGAAACTCACCTTTTCATGGTTTTTAATATTAAAAGAATGGCATTTTAATAATTTTTTCATTCTTCATCTTCCATGAAGGTTTTTAAGTTAAAATTAAAGTTCTTGCTTTTTAGGAAAGTTCCAAATAAATTTGTCATGGCTAATGATTTAAGTTTTGAGGCATTAAGGAGAATGGGAAGTAAAAACCACAATGTTGGGATTGATGAAGAGGCAGAAGAAAGGAAGACATGTTGAGGAGAATAAAATGAGGAAAGGGTAGCTTTCCCCAGTAATAATTTAAGATCAATGAGTAGAAGAAAAATAAGATTTCAAAGGTTTGGATCTGTTACAGGACTGGAAACTTGGTGATTAGTTATGGAAAGGAAGCCCAACAAGGGGACAGGCCTAACAGAAATGTGACCAAAGCTATGTTCTCATCACTTGTAAATTGTGGAAATGGACTTTGAGTTGTTAGCTACAAGTCCTAGTCCTGTCTCAAGCTTGCAATGCTGATGCCTGTGCCCTGGGACTGGGAACAGCATCAGCTTTTTCTCTTCCTGACATCCACTTCCTGAGCATTCAACAGAACCTCCAGCAGAACTGAGAGCTTCCAGGACACAAGAATTTTCTAAATCACATTCTGTTTGAAAATCTTACATCACTGAGGATACCTATTCTTGGTTATGATTCATTAATTTTAATATACACTGATCAATTGATTTCTAATATTTTATTTTTAATTCATATTTATGAGAGACTTGCCTATTTTTATATTCATATTTGTAAGAGATATTTGCCTATAATTTTTCTTCCTTTTTTATCCTATCATATTTTGGAATTAAGTTCATAATAATTGATAAGCATTATGGAAATTGTCACTTGAAAAACTCTGTAGAGGAATTTTGTGAAAATTATATATAAGCATAACCTGTTTGATGGTTTTGCTTTATTACACTTTGTAGGCATTGCATTTTTTACACATTGAGGATTTGTAGCAACCCTCTGTTGAACAAGACTATTGGTATAGTTCTTCCAATAGCATGTGTTCACTTCATTTCTCTGGGTCACATTTGGTTATCCTCATAGTCTTATTTCAAACTTTTTTGTTATTATTATATTTGTTATGGTGATCTTTGATTAGTGATCTTTGATGATACCATTGTAGTTTTGGGAGGGGCACCATGAACTGTGCCCATTTAAGACAGCAAACTTAATTGACGTTGTACAGATTCTGACTGTTCCACCAACCTGCCATTCCTAGACTCTCTCCTTCTCCTGTGTATCCCTATTCTCTAGGACACAACAATATTAAAATTGTACAATTAATAATCCTTCAATGACCAATAAATGTTCAAGTTAAAGGACAAGCCACATGTCCCTCACTTTATATGAAAAGCTGGAAATGATTAAACTTAGTGAGGAAGGGATGTCAAAAATAAAGTTAGGCCAAAATCTAGGACTTTCCACCAAACTCAAAGTTGTAAACATAAAAGAAAAGTTTTCTTAAAGGAAATTTAAAATGTGCTCTTCCAGCCAACACAGGAATAATAAAGCAAAGCAGCCTCATTTTTGATACGGAGAAAGTTTTAGGGGTCTGGATAGAATATCAAAATAGCCACAATGTTCCTTAATGACAAAACCTAATCCTGAGTAAGATCCAAAGTCTCTTCAATTTTATGAAGGTTGAGACAGGTATGGAAGCTGCAGAAGGACAGTCTGAAGTAACTAGAGGTTGATTCATAAATTTTAAGAAAAGGTGGATTGGGAGGGAGACAAACCATAAGTGATTCTTAATCTCACAAAACAAACTGAGGGTTGCTGGGGGGAGGGGGTTTGGGAGAAGGGGGTGGGATTATGGACTTTGGGGAGGGTATGTGCTTTGGTGAGTGCTGTGAAGTGTGTAAACCTGGTGATTCACAGACCTGTACCCCTGGGGATAAAAATATATGATAATAAAAAATAAAAAATTAAAAAAAAAAAAAAAGAAAAGGTGTCCTCTCCATAACATCAACATACAATTGAAGCGGCAAGTGCTGATGAAGAGCTGCAACTTATTCAGAAGATCCAGCTTATTCAGAAGATCCATTGACAAACTTGGTTAAACTGAACAACAAACTTTCAGTGGAAACTAAAAACATCCCTTCTATTACAAGAAGGTATCACGTAGGACTTTCCTAGCTAGAGAGGAGATGTCAATCTGGCTTCAAGGCTTGATAGGACAAGCTGATTCTCTTGTTAGGAGCCAGTGCAGCAGGAAACTTGAAGTTGAAGTCAGTGCTCATTTACCATTTGAAAATCTTAGGGGTCCCAAGACTTCTGTTAAATCTAATCTTTCTGTGCTTTCTAAATGGAACAACAAACCCTGGATGACAGCACATCTGTTTACAACATGGTTTACTAAATATTTTAACCCTCTTTTTAAGACCTACTGCATAAAAAAACAACAAAAAAGATTCCTTTCAAAATATTATTGCTCATTGACTATGCACATGGCCACCCAAGAGTTCTGATGGAGATGTGCACCAACATAAATGTTGCTTTCATGCCTATTAACACAACCTTCATTCTTCAGCCCATGGATCATTCTGGACTTTCAATTCCTGTTATTTAAGAAATACATTTATGTTTTATATATAATTTTACTATAGATACCATAGTAATACCTAGATGGATTTGGGCAAAGTAAATTGAAAAACTTCTGGAAATAATTCAAACATTTTAGATGTCATTAAAAACACTCATGATTCATGGGAAGAGGTCAATCTATCAACATTATTAGAAATTTGGAAAGTGTTGATTTCAATCCTCATTGGTGACTTTGAGAGGTTGAATACCTCAGTGGATGAAGCAATTGCAGATGTGGTGGAAAGAGCAAAATAATTAGAATTTGAAGTGGAGCCTAATGATGTGATTGGATTGCTGTAATATTATGATGAAATTTTAATGGATGAAGAGTTGTTTCTTATATATGAACAAAGAAACTAGTTTCTTCTCCCAGAGAAGACACCACGAAGTTTATTGAAATGACGACTAAGGATTTGAAATATTATTTGACAATTTCAAATATATTTGAAATATATTTGGCAATCGTAATTGCCAAAGTCACAGCAGAGTTTGAGAGGACTGATTACAGTTTTGAAAGGAGTTGTGAGTATAATCCTATCATGCAGGATAATATGTTACGGAGAAATTGTTAGTGGAAAGAAGTCAATCCAATGAGGCCAACTTCATTGTTGTCTTATTTTTTAAAATTGTCCCAATCACCCAAGACTCAGCAACTACCACCCTTATCAATCAGCAGACATCGACATCTAGGCAAGACTCTCCACCAGGAAAAAGATTATAATTTACTAAAAGTTTAGATGAGGGTTGCCTGAGTGGTGATTCAGTCCCTTAACCATCTTCCTTCAGCTCAAGTCATAATCTCCATGTCCTGGGACCAAGCCTTGCATCAGGTTCCCTGTTTAGCTGGGGTCTCCTTCTCCCTCTCCTCTGCTCCTCCCCACTGCTTGTGCTCTCTCACATGTTCTCTCTTTCTCAAATAATAAATAAAATCTTAACAAAATTAAAAAAAAACTCAGATGATTGTTGCCTTTTTTTTAGCAATAAAGTTTGGCTTTACTTTGGCTAATATATGTTCATTATATTTTTTAGATAAAATGCAATTGCACACTTAATAGGCTAATAATAATAATAATAGGTTGTTAATTTCTAATTCAGTATAAATATAACTTTGACATGAACTGGGAGATCAAAATTTTTTTTGACTTTAGTGCGATATTCACCTTATTGCAGTGGTCTGGAACAGAACCTACATATCTCTGAGGTATGCCTGTAATCTGATAAAATTTTAAGCTATTGGTTAGTTGTGTTTAATAATTATAGAATAGTTTATGTTTTAAATTTTTTCTTTGGTAAGTTTTCAAAAGTTGCATATTCTAGAAATTCCTCTTCCCAACTAATATTCTTTATTTGTGCCATTCTTCATATTATGATTAAGTTTGCTAGATATTTACTGATTATTATGACCTATTTCAAAGGAAAGCATGCTGGCTTTTTTGATCTCTTTTTAATCTCTTTGGATTGGTTGGCTTTTTTGATCTCTTCATTATATATTATTTTAAGATTTTATTTATTTATTTGACAGAGATCACAAGTAGGCAGAGAGGTAGGCAGAGAGAGAGAGGGAAGCAGGCACCCTGCTGAGCAGAAAGCCTGATGCGGGGCTCACTTCCAGGACCCCGGGATCATGACCTGAGCCGAAGGCAGAGGCTTAACCCATTGAGCCACCCAGGCGGCCTCTTCATTATATTTTTATATTCAAATGAATTAATACACTATCTTGTGCTCATTCATTAGTTTCTTTTTTCCTATTTGTTTTTATTTTTTAAACATCTAAGTGGTAGGCTTAAGTAAATATTAGCTTCTCCTCTTTTTGGTTATAACCATTTGATTCTAAATATTTCCAAGTACTATTTTAGTTTTTTTTTCTTTCCAATTAAATATGAAATAGCTTATAATTGTTCAGCTCTAAAACTTTTCAAAATGTTCTTATTATTTTTTGATGCATGAATTATTTAGAAATGACTTTAATTTCCAAATAATTATGCTTTTTTTAAAACTATGATTTTTCAATTTAATTTATGTACCAGTATTTCCAGGCTCTCCCTATTCAGCTTTCTCTCCTTTTGCCTTTGTTTGGTTTGTTTTTGTTTTTGGTCAATCATTTTTTTTATTTTCACGTATTTAGTAATTATTCAGTCTATTACTGTTTTTAAGTGATGAAAGCATAACTCTGATTATTCCCCTATTGACTAACATGGTATTTTCTGATATTTAAACTTTCTCTCTTTTTAAGCCAATGATTATACATTAGTTTTACTATTTTATATGGTGTCTGTCTATTTATATTCACCTATAAAATTATAGGTGTTTTTTAAATGTGATTTTTTTATGATGATTATTTTTGCATTTAAGACTTTCTTCTGGGATTATTTTTCTTCTTACTAGAATACTTTTTTATAAATATCATTTAGAGTGGATCTGTATGTGGTAAACTCTATCAGATTACACTTCCTGGAAACATTTTTAACGTGGTCTTACTCTTTAAAGAGAGTTTCACTGAACTGTTCTATATTGGCAGTGATTTTCTCATTATATTCCACATTTTATAATCATAGTGTAGTTAAACTCTGGAATACCACTGGCAATGAGAAAATCCTCAATATTTGAAGAGTGTTTCAAGTACTTTTTTTTTTTTAAATTTTAGTTCATCTGCTTTTTCTTGAATACTGTTTGAGTTTTGCCATCTCTTATGTGTTTTATTTTGCAGATTTATAATCCTTTCATTTATCTTACAGTTATTTGACTCCTTTTACTACTCAGACCCTAGGTTGTCTTTATTTTCTTATATATGGTTAATAGTATATAAACCGAAAACTTATACATTTTAGTGTTCTTTGGGAAGTAATTTCCTATCATTTATTATTTGATTCTTCACAGAAAGTGTCCACTTATTTTATGAAGTAAATTGTTTTTTTCACTAACCCCTTAATTACTTTATGTGTGTATGTTCTAACTCATCTTCAAACTTGGAAATATTTATATAGGCTTATTTGTCAACATGTAGCTTATGTTTTCTTTTTGAACTTCTAATGTCAGACTTGGGTGTGATGAGATTTCTACTTTAGACTTTAATTGCAAAGTGGTGTGAAAACTCTTTGATCAAATGTTGGCATCCACTAGACATTTATCTGGGGTGATTCTACTTTCTAGCCTGAAAACATCCTTTCTCACTGTCAAATTTATTTAACTATGTAGAGAGGATTTACCTTTTGTTAATTTCAAGATCACTAGAAATGCATTAAAAATTATAGAACCCATAATTCAGTATGCTGGGGCCTTTTTACTGCCTCCATGTTGTATTAATATCCCTGGTTTCAATGGGCCACTGATACATATCTTCAAGTCTCAGCCCCACAAAACTAATTGAGGATTTAAAATAATTTTCAGGGGTGCCTGGGTGGCTCAATGGTTTAAGCCTCTGCCTTCAGCTCAGGTCATGATCTCAGGGTCCTGCAATAGAGCCCCGCATCAGGCTCTCTGCTCAGCGACAGAGCCCCACATCAGGCTCTCTGCTCTGCTTCCCTCTCTCTCTCTCTCTGCCTCTCTGCTTACTTGTGATATCTGTCAAATAAATAAATAAAATATTTAAAAAAATAATAATCTTCAAACCTAAGGTAGAAATGGAGATTGGTCAACAATGAAGCGTGGATGGAAAGCATGGATTATAACAAACCTTGTCCTCCCTATAGAAATAATACCTGTCTTATTTGCTGACTGAGACAGAGACTGTTTTTGAAATAGGAGCAGAGCAGGTGGTTAAAAGTCTTGCCTAACCCACCACTGTGTTAATGGTATTTTCAGAAGTTAAAATGTGCCTAGTCTCAAATGTTATGTTTACGATTCTTGTCATTTGGGTTCAAGAGCCCTATGTTAGTTGTAGTTGGGAAAAAAAACTTCCATTGTAATGAATAGAGTTTATTCTGGCCATAAATTTCAAAGTTTAGGGACATATGGGTGGCACAGTTTGTTTGGTGTCAGACTCTTGGTTTCAGCTCAGGTAGTGATCTCCAGGTTGTAAGATTGAGCACCAGTCAGGCTCCACAGTTAGCATGGAGTCTACTTGAGATTGTCTTCCTCTCCCTTTATCCCCCACCCCCAACCCCCACACTCTCTCTTTCTCTCAAATAAATAAATAAATCTTTAAAATTTTTCAAACTTTAACGATCATCCATGTTCTTCTGAGTTTCTTTTTTCTGTTTGAATACACAGCCCTACATATATACGCATACTACTCACATGTATTCACATATGTGCATACAGCATTTGCCCTTCAAGTTTCAGTGATAGACTTACTATATTTTATTCTTATTCTACACTTTTACCATAGACAATATGATGTATGCACCTGGCTTTACTTACCATCTAGAATACAGAAAACTTACATATTTACACACACAGGTTAAAGGCAGACCTTTTCTTGAGACTCAGACTTAGATTCACAATTAGCCCTCCCACACTACTTTGGTCCATCTCCAACTTATTTTCTACATGGCAACCAATGCGCAGTGTTCCAAACACAAAACCAAATCCTTCACTTCAGTTATCAAATATGCTAATTGCTTCATAGTGCTCTGAAAATAAAGACTAAAATCAACAATGAACTAAAATTACCTAATAGGTCTGAGTTCTATCTAATTCTATCAGCCTTTTATTCTACCGATGCCTCTTCGTGTTCTCCCTGGCTTCTCTGCTCCTTCACATGATTCACCTTCTCTCAGATAACTCAGTCACCATCTCAGACATCTTCTATTCATTTTACCTCTGCTTTACTTAGAAGATGCTTATATTTCTTTAAATTCTGCTTTTTCACCCTTTCTTAACTCACATACTCCCTCTTATTTTTGCATAAACTTTTTATTTTATGCTCATAACATCATGCAAATTCCTTAGCATTTATTATGTATTTTATTTTTTGTCTAGTTACTTAATGTAATATGCTAAGCTCAATAAGCAGCTATATAGTGGATCTGTTCAGTATTTTAACCATAATATCTATCAAAGTGAGTTGAATCTAATTGTCCTTACTGATCTTATGAATAAATTGATTAAATAGTAACCAAGTAGATTAGGCTCTCAAATATATGGTATCTTTTTAACTTTAATGTTCCTTCATGGCATCTTTCAAATTTTATTTAATTATTTATTTGGAATGATTTTTCTTAATGTTTATTTTAGAAATTAATCTGTATGACAGGAGAGATTGAGTCTGCAGTGCCATAGTTAAAACATTAGAGATCATCAACAAATATATGTTGAGTTATTGAAGAACCAAATACTGTATGCACATATCATAAATAGTTATCTTAAAGTAATATTGATCCTGAAGTCTCCTGATTTCAAATTTAAAATGTATTTTGATTCTTTGTCTTCAGAGGTCATAGTAATGATCTTGAATATAATTTGTCTATTTCTTTGTAGCTACCAAGAAAAAACTGTAGGGGTGAAGGCTATCAAGTTTGTATATGGACAATACATCAACAAGCAATGATACATTCAGCAATGGGAGACATACTAATGGATGTTTGTAGGACCCAAAGACTCACCCACAGTCAGATGTGGCTAAGAGTACCAGGGGAGGTAGTTTCAGCCCCTAAAACCAGAAAGCATTATTTGTTTTCTCCTGATTTTTCACCTGTACATGATTATCTACAAGATCCAAGAAGTGCAATTTTCTTTTATCTCCCTATTTAACTTTAATCTTGGCTCAGGGCCTCCAGTTCTTCCTGTGGACAAAAGTTAGGGGCTTAACCTTTATTCTAATTTGAATACTAGTGATCTGGACAGAAAGGGAAGGTTGTAAAGAAGAGAATCCTCCTCAGTTCAACCCAACCACTCCTTCAAGTCTTCTGGGTTAGAGCTGGGAAGGTGAAGTGTTAGGCAAAACAGCCTGTAGGAGTAGACAACAGTTTCCTGCCCAGACTCCAATAGGCTGCCAAGAGTAGGCTGTTGCCACTACTGCTGTTTGTGACCCTCCCTTGGCAGCAGCTGTTCTCTGAGCACTCTGAGGAGAGAGTTGGTAGTAATGTACCCCACACTGTGTTGGTGTTGGGAGAGTCTGCCTTGTATGAATGGAGGTCGTGGTTCTTGGATTCCTTATGAAAAATTTATGTGATGATCCAGTCGCAAATAAAGACATCCAGGAAGAAAGTAATAAAAACAAAACCGTTTATTAAAGACAGTACACTTTCAAAAAAGGTGAGTGGGCAGGCCCAAAGATAACAACTGTCCTGAAGTTGCAGGGATCCTTTCCTTTTATGTGAAGTGGAGAGAGATCTTGGCTCATGGGCAGGGTGGTCTCTAATGGAAGCTCTTTCCAATCCTTTGGGGGAGGATTGACATTACAAGATTTGTAATCAGAACCATCATGCCATATTTCCCCCATGGAGGGAGGTAATAAACTCAATGTGAATGTGTTATAATAAATTGAGAGGTTACCCTAGGGCACAGATGGAAGAGAAGAGTGCATGTTCTACACATATGGTTATTGGTCCGTTAGAAGCCACAGGCTAGGGTTTTGAAGTCTTGGAAGCCACAAAGTTAAGATTTTGTGCCCCTAGTCCTCTCATGTGCCCCCAGGATATAATATTGTGCCCCAGGATTCTAATATGTAACCTATTTATCACTGCCCTTCTCTCCTGCTCATGTCTAACTAACCTTCTACTTTATCTTTTGGACCATTCTATCTTATTACCTGGAACAAAATAACTCCAGAAAGGATTGAGCTAAATCTCTAAAGTCTCTAATGCCTCTGGCCAAATCAATCCTGAAGGGTCCTATACCTTCCCCCCACTAAAATTTCAACAGCTTGCTCCACTGCTGGGTTTTTATCAGAAACAGAAACATGCTTAAGGTTACTCAGCTCCCAGGAATCCCCCAACTATTTCTGGCCCTATTACTGGAAGACCACAAAGGGTTGCTAGGGGATCTCTTTCCTAGCTTTTTTCAAATCCCTGTGTTTAATCTTAAAATCTGACCCACTATATGTGCTTAGCCAAGAGTCAAGGGCAAAAGAGAAAATCCAAACATCTTCCTTAGAAACAAACAAACAAACAACAAACAAACAAACAAACAAAACCCAAACAACAACAACAAAAACCAAATACCCTTTTATCAACAATGTGCAAGCATACTCCAAGAACGCTGCATCGCTGCACTTAACATTACCCGTGATGAAATGGTATGGCTGGCAAAGTACCCATGGACTACTCTAGTACTTTCTAAGACCCACTGGTAAAGAGCATGGGGGATCCTCAGACTCTTACAGATGATCCACTAGCACTCATGTGGGATGTCCAATAGACTCACAAATGTGCTTCACAGAAGTTTCAGGCTTTTCCCTCTTCCCAGTGGCATTATGCTTAATCAACATCCTGTTCACTGAATCAATTTATCAGCAGCTCTTTTAAGCTAGACAGTTAAGCTGCCATGTGTGCAAGTAGCAGATTAATTCAACAAGTTAAAATAGAAGTAAGAATCAAGGCTTAATTGCTTGCTGTTATAGTGTAAATAAGGGGCTAAACCAGAAAAAACACCTACTCCCTCTGTTCCATTTACCCATATGGATCAGAGCATCATTGGAGAATCAGATGAATCAGCACAGACATGAAAGCTACTGCCAAGGGAGCCCTGAACAAAAGACTTTTGTAGTGTTATGGACCCAGGAGCCAAAAAGGAAGAGAAATGAGAGAGCTAAGTGTGGAGAAATACTGGGTACAGAGATTTAGAAGAAAAATGTTTCAAGGTCCCTCCCCTTTCAAACCCCCTAGCAGATAAAGAGATATCAAAGAAGTGCCTGAGGATGATCTTGGCTGAAATCCTTAGATAAAGAAATTTAAGAATGAATGTGCCTGGAGTGCAAAAAGCTTAAGAGCATCACTCGCCAGAAGAGCTTGAATTATTGTTGTCAAATCCCTCTACAGTGCGCACATCCTGGTTGTGTATTGAATGTAGTGTGTATGTGGGGGGTGGGAAATGGGTGAGTCCCCTACCCACCCCAAACGCACAAAGCCTTATCAAGTAAAGCCTTTGTAGTTGTCTCTGGTTTGTCCTGGAAAATAACACATATACTTTGGGCCAACAGCCAGACTGCTCAAATGGTACAAATACTTGAGCAAATGTAGTTTGACGTTAGTGCCAGGGTATTTAGCCATTACATATTATGCCTCTATGTCACATGCTATTAGACAACTTAAGTGCTTACAAAATTTTCTCTTGATATTTGGTTCTTAGTAGTGTGGGTAAGTTGTGGCCAGAAGTGGTTTTCATCAAATTCAACCCATTTGAGTTCTGTTGAATTCTGTTGAAATTCTTGAATTGACAAATCCATGTCTTCCAGTATTTGAAGGTAATTGCCAACTATTATTTTTTTCAAATACTTTTCTGCCTCGTTTTTTTTTTTTTTCCTTTGGGGGATTTCAGTTACTTACATGATAGATCTTCTTCTTTGGCCTTCAGATTCATGGAACTCTGCTCATTATTTTTCCTTTCTTTCTTCTTTTTTTTTTTGCATATCTTAATTTCATTCACCCATTTTCATTGATGACTTTTCATAATTAATTTTCATTCATCAATTCTTAAGGTCACTGTCTCTTTCCTTTTTTTGACTTATTTCTGCTGCCTAATGCATCCAGAGCATTTCTTGTTTTAAGACATTAATTTTATAGTTTTGTAATTTTCATTTTGTTCTTTTAAATAATTTCTATTTTCCTGAGCTTTTCTATCTTTTTATTTATACCAAGAGTAAATGCCTTTAACTTATTGACAACCTTTATATTAGCTGCCTTAAAGTCTTTGTTTTGTAATTCCAATATCTGTGAACTACATTGGCCATCTTTTCCTTTGAGCACATTTTCATATTTCTTAGTACCTCAAATAATTTTGAATTGTATCATGTACAATACAAATGTATTTCATGTAGATTGTTGATTCTTTTTTTTTTTTAAGATTTTATTTATTTATTTTACAGACAGAGGTCAAAAGTAGGCAAAAGAGGCAGGCAGGGAGAGAGAGGGGCTCAATTCCAGGACCCTGGGATCATGACCTGAGCTGAAAGCAGAGGCTTTAAACCACTGAGCCACCCAGGTACCCCTAGATTGTTGATTCTACTATATTTCTTTAAAGACTGTTGATATATTTATTTTACCAGGCAATTAACCTTATTAGACTCAAGGTGCAAACTCTCTTTTGTCTGCCATGGATGGTAGCTCAAATCTTAGTTCATACTGATTTCCAGTTTACTCTTCAAATGCCTGGTTTAGATGTCAGCCTGAAACCAGGGTAGAGTTTATATACATTTTCTCATTACTTTTCTCTGGCTTTCTCTTTCCAAGAATTTCTCCTCCAAGACTGTCCAGGAACCCTGGCAGTCTTGACTCATTCTTATGATACCTTAAACCAGAGTCCAGAAAGTCTGTGGGCTGGGCTAAGTAAGAAAAAATCAGAAACATCCTGTGTTGTATGCTCTCTCCATGCATCATCTCCTCTCTGAAATTTGACTCTTTTGTTCACTCTCCAAAACCCTCTGGTAATTTCTGTTTATTTTGGTTTTTATCTTTATTTCTGTAGTAATTATATTTTCTATCTGCAGGAAAGTCAATATATTACTCCTCCTTAAAAAAATTACTAACCTAAAAATTAATTCTAAAAGTATTATATTAGCTGCTATGGAGAGAATTGATTGTAATGTGGTTAACTGAAACAGGCCAACCAGTAGAAGATGGCAGAGAAAGAGTTCAAATATGTTGTATTTTAGACATTTTAAAAAGATTTGAATTTTTGATATAAAAAAATTAAAGATCTACTTTTTTTTTTAAGCCTAAGCAAATAATATATAGATTTGTTATTAAATGTTATGGGAAGATCTGGAAAAAGCCATTTGGGGGAATGGGATTCAAATTTAGATTTAGTGGGGAGAAGAGTTAAGATGGTGGAGTAGTAGGGTCACCTTATGTTTGCCTTTGAACACAGTTAGATAATGATCAAATCATTCCAAACACATAGGAAACCAATCTGAGGACTGAGAGAATAAACAGCACTACTAGAGGGAGAAAAGAGGTTGCATTGTGGAAGGTAGGAAGTACAGAGATGTTATTTCATGGAGAAAATAATCACAGGTGCTGTGGATGAGAGGAAGCCCTGATCACAGTGGAGAGACAGGGACAGAGAGAGACACAGGAAGAGAGAGAGTGAGAGAGACAGAGATAAAGCAGCATGCATGGAATTGCACAAGAAAAACATTACTTCCCTAAAACCACTGACTGGGAAGATAAGAGGGACTGATTACCACAATTTTTTACAAGACATGGAGTTGAAAGTCTGAAGTTTTAGAAGTCTGTGCCATCATCAGGGTCAAGCCTGGCAGGCATAGTGGTGCTCTTGTGGAGAAAGAGAACAGAGGATTGAAAGAGGACAGTGAGCTCTGGGTTACTCTGGGAAAGACATTTCCCATTCTTGCAGGACATTTGGGAGAGGAGACACTGCTTCTCAATGGACAAAGGACCCAGTTGAGTGCCAGTAAGCTGCCCCATTCATTAGCATAAGTGTAAAGAGTCATCCTAAAGGCAGCTAACCTGGATGGCAGCATTTTGCTATACTTTACCACAGAATCCAAGCCCTTGCTAGTTGTGTGATTGCTTTTCTGGGCAAAACAATACCAGTCACAGCACAGGGAGACAGTCCCCCAGAGGATCAACACAGTTCATGCTGGGTCCCTAAAATTTAGAATCTTAAAAACCAGGTCTATGTCTGAGATAAAACACAGGAGCACTGTGTTGCCCAGTGGGCAGATGGCTCCAACACAGACAGGGTGAAGGTAGGGATCTGACAGAAGAGAAGGGAACAAAGGGGTGATTGTTTCCTCTTCTGTGAAGGCTTGCTGAACAATGGTGGGCAGGAACCCCCGTCTCTGGGAAAGAGCAGGCCAAAACTATTTTTCACCCCTCCTATCAGTAAGGATAGAATTCAGCAAGTGGCACAGCATATATGGTGGCCCAGCTACTTAGACCAAACCTCACTCTGTGTGCAATGTCATTGCGTTTTGTACCAGGGGAAGTGTGATTAAAACCAGGGCAGCAATGGGTCCCTCTCCAAGAAGACCAGCACAAAAGACCCAGAAGCACCAGGTCTACTAATCAAACAGTGCATACTGCAAAGCTTCAGGTCGAGTGGAAATAAGACCTGCCACAGGATCTAGGCAAAATGTCAAGACACAAGAATTCATCCCAATAGAAAGAACAAGAAGAGGTCACCAGCCAAGGAGTTAATCAAAATAGATGTAAGTAATATGCCCGAACCATAATTTAAAATAACAGTCATAAAGATATTAGCTGGGCTTGAGAAAACCATAGAAGAAACTGAACGGATCCTTACTACAAACATAAAAGACTTAAAAATTAGGTTGAAATTTAAAATAATGCTACACCTAAGAAGCAAAACCAATTGGATGCAATGATTACAAGAATGGAAAAAAAACAGAGACTGAATAAATGATACATAAGATAAATTTATGAAAAATAATGAAGCTGAAAAGAAGAGGGAAAGAAAAATATTGGAACATAAATGTAGAGTTAGAACTCTACATTTAGAGTTCTAAATGTAGAACTCTTTATGGAGAACTCAGTCTCCATAAAGCATAATAGCATTCATATAATAGGAGTCCCAAAAGAGAAGAAGATGGGAAAAGCAGCAGAAGGTTTATTAGAGGAAATTATAGCTGAAAACTTTCATAACTCAAGGAAATAAACAGACATCCAAATCCAGGAGACATAGAGAACTCACATCAAAATCAACAAAATAGCCAGCCAACACCAAGACATATTGTAAAATTTGAAAAATATAGAGACAAAGAAAAAATCCTGAAAGCACCAAGGGAACAGAAATCCCTAACCTACAAAGGATGACAAATTAGGTTAGCAGCAAATCTCTCTACAGAAATTTGACAGGCCAGAAGAAAGTGGCATGATATATTCGATGTGCTGAATGGGAATAGAACAATTTTTTTTCTAAGATAGTTATCAAACCATTCTGAACACCTACAAATCCAACAGGAGATCAAGGAGAAGAAGAGCAGCAATTATAGAAACAGAAAATTGACCACTTTCTGAAAGGTAGGACCTGTGGAGAAGTGACTCTGAAGCCACGGGAAGATAGACCATGAGGGGAGGGGCCATCTCTCAGCAAGCAGCAGAGCAACAGAGCACAAAATCCAAACTTTTAAAAGTCTGCTCCACTGAAGGACATCGCTCCAGAGGCTAAGCAGGAGTGGAACCCTTGTGGAGACAGCATGGTCTCAGGTTCCATGGAGTCACAGAAGGATCAGGGATATCTGAGTGTAGCAGAGCTTGCAGGTATTAGAGTGGTGAAGCCGGCTACAGAAATGTAGCTGAGGAGGAGTGAGCTCTCAGTTCGGGATTACCTTAAACTGTGATCCATGGCACAATTAGGCCACTGCTCTTTGAGCAGAGACCCCCCACAAGTGGCAGATCTGGCGATAGCCACCAGAAGAGCAGAGCAACGGGAATGTGCTGGGTTTGGAGACTCCAGGCTGGGCTCTGTGCCAGAGACAGAGTCACTTGGTCACAGGTTGGGTGAGCTAAGAGCACAGCCAGTGGCCAGGGAGATGGGAGTGACTAAGTACTTTTCTCCAAGGGTGCACTGAGGAGTGGAACCCCAAGATCTCAGCTCCTTTGCGCTGGAGATTGGGAGGCCACCATTTTCATTCCTGTCCATCAGAGCTCTACGGAAAGTGCTCAGGGAATAAAAGCTCCCAAGAATGAACCCAAGCACATTACTTTGTCCAGCCCCTGGCAAGGGTGGCACAATTGTGCCTCAATGGGGCAAAGACACTTGAGAATCACTAGTACAGGCCCCTCCCCCAGAAGATAAGCAAGGATATCCAGCCAAGATCAAGCTCACTGATCACAGAGAAGAACGGAACTCCAGAGGAGGGGAAAGCAAAGCATGGAATTCAAAGCTTTCTCCCTAGGATTCTTGAGCCTTGCAAAGCTAATTAAATATTTTTATATTTTTTTCTTATTCTTACTTTTTTAACTTTTACTCTTTCCTCTTTTAATGTTTTTAACTAGTTTATCTTAATGATAACTCTGGTTTAAAAAAGTATTTTTGAACCTTCATTATTATAGTCATATTTTATCCTTTATTGTATATAACTTTATTATTTTTTTTGTATACATATAGGATTTTTCTTCTAAAAATTTCTGAGATACAACTTCTTCTAACAGATCAAAATATACCCTAAATCTAGGGCAAATTCCCTAAGCAAATTCTTCCCACTTTCTTTTTCTTTCTTTTCCCAACCAACTTATCAACTCCTTTTTTAGATTTTTTTTTGTAAATTTTCACCTTTACAGTCATATTCCATCTCTTCATCGTGTTTACCCGTGTGTGTGTATGTGTGTGTGTGTGTGTGTGTGTGTATCTATAGTTTTTCTTGCTTTAAAATTTTGGGAGATAGTTTCTTCTAAGAAACCTAAATACACCCAAAATAAAGGGGATGGCTCTGTTCTATTCATTAGTTCTATTCATATATATGTGTATATATATATATATATATATATATATATATATAATTTTTTAATTTACTTTTTAAAACTTTTTCTTACCCACTTTCTTTTCCCCACAATTTGGGGTCTCTTCTGATTTGGTTAACACACATTTTTCTGGGGTCTTTGCCACCCTTTTAGTATTTTATTCTCTTGTCCATATATTCTTAACTGTATAAAATGACAAGGCAGAGAAACTCACAACCAAAAAAAAAAAAAAAAAAAGAGGCAGTACTGAAGGCTAGGGACCTAATCAATACAGACATTGTTAACATGTCAGATCTAGAGGTCAGAATGATGACTTTCAAGGTGATAGGTAGGCTCAAAAAAGGCATGGAAGATATTAGAGAAACACTGTCCAGAGAAATAAAAGCCCTTTCTGGAGAAATAAAAGAACTAAAATCTAACCAAGCTGAATAAAAAAAGCTATTAATGAGGTGAAATAAAAAATGAATGATCTTACTGCTAGGATAAATGAGGCAGAAGAGAGAATTAGTGATATAGAACACCAAATGACAGAGAATAAAGAAGCTGAGCAAAAGAGAGACAGACAATGACTGGACCATGAGGGGAGAATTTGAGAGATAAGTGATACCATAAGATGAAACAATATTATAATAATTGGGATTCCAGAAGCAGAAAAAAGAGAGAGGGGGGCAGAAGGTATATTGGAGTGAGTTATTGTAGAGAATTTCCCTATTATGGCAAAGGGAACAAACATCAAACCCAGGAGGCACAGAGAACCCTCCTCAAAATCAATAAGACTAGGTCCACACCCCATCATTTAATAGTAAAACCTACACATCTTAGTGACAAAGAGAAAATCCTGAAAGCAGCCTGGGACAAAAAAACTAACATACAATGGTAAAAATATTAGATTAGCAGCAGACTTATCCAAAGAGACCTGGCAGGCCAGAAAGAACAGGCAGGATATATTCAGAGCACTAAATGAGAAAAACATGCAGCCAAGAATACTATATCCAGCTAGGCTATCACTGAAAATAGAAGGAGAGATAAAAAGCTTCCAGGACAAACAAAAACTAAAAGAATTTGCAAATACCAAACGAGCTCTACAAGAAATACTGAAAGGGGTCCTCTAAGCAAAGAGAGATTCTAAAAGTGGTAGACCAGAAAGGAACAGAGAAATATACATTAACAGTCACCTTATAGGCAATACAATGACACCAAATTCATCTCTCTCAATAATAACCCTCAATGTAAATGGGCTAAATGCCCCAATCAAACCTGGCGATTCACAGACCTATACCTCTGGGGATAAAAATATATGTTTATAAAAAATAAAAAATTAAAAAAAAAAGAAGATACCACAAAAGATCAAAGCACAAAAAAAAAAAAAAAGACACAGGGTATCAAAATGGATAAAAAAACAAAATCCATCAGTGTGCTGTCTACAAGAAACTCATTTTAGACACAAAGACACCTCCAGATTTAAAATGAGGGGGTGGAAAACAATTTTCCATGCTAATGGCCATTAAAAGAAAGCTGGGGTGGCAATCCTTATATCAGATCAATTAGATTTTAAGTCAAAGACTATAATAAGAGATGAGAAAGGACTCAAGGAGTCTCTCCAACAAGAGGATCTAATAATTTTAAATATCTATGACCCTAACATGAGAGCAGCCAACTATATAATCTAATTAATAACAAAATCAAAGAAACACATCAACAATAATACAATAATAGTAGGGGATATTAACACCTCTCTCCCTGAAATGGAAAGATCATCCAAGCAAAATATCAACAAGGAAATAAAGAACTTAAATGACACACTGGACCAGATGGACATCACAAATATATTCAGAACATTCCATCCCAAAGCAACAGAATACACATCTTCTCTAGTGCACATGCAACATTCTCCGGAATAGATCATCCTGGGTCACAAATCAGGTCTCAACTGGTACCAAAAGATTGGGATCATTGCCCACATTTTTTCAGACCACAATGCTCTGAAGCTACAACTCAAGCACAAGAGGAAATTTGGAAAGAACCCAAATATATGGAGGCTAAAGAGCATCCTACTAACTAATGAATGGGCCACCGGGAAATTAAAGAAGAACTGAAAAAATTAATGGAAACAATTAATAATGAAAACACAACTGTTCAAAATCTTTGGGAAACAGCAAAGGCAGTCCTGAGAGGAAAATATATAGGGATATAAGCCTATCTTAAGAAACAAGAAAGATCTCAAATACACAACCTAACACTATACCTAAGGGAGCTGGAGAAAGAACAACAAAGAAAGCCTAAACCCTGCAGGAGAAGAGAAATAGTAAAGATCAGAGAAGAAATCAATGAAATAGAAACCAAAGTCATAATAGAACAAATCAATGAAACTAGGAGTTGGTTCTTTGAAAGAATTAATAAGATTGATAAAACCCTGGGCAAACTTACCAAAAGAAAAGTGAGGGGCATCTGGGTGGCTCAGTGGGTTAAGCCTTTGCCTTCAGCTCAGGTCATGCTCTCAGACTCCTGGGATCAAGTCCCGCATTGGGCTCTCTGCTCAGCAGGAGCCTGTTCCTCCTCTCTCTATCTCTGCCTGCCTCTCTGCCTACTTGTGGTCTCTCTCTGTCAAATAAATAAATAAAATCTTAAAAAAGAAAGAAAGAAAAGAAAAAGGACCTAAATAAATAAAGTCATGAATGAAAGAGGAGGGATTACAACCAACACCAAAGAAATACAATTATAAGAAATATAATGAGCAAATATACGCTAGCAAATTTGACAATCTGGAAGAAATGGATGCATTCCTAGAGATGCATAAACTACCAAAACTGAATTAGGAAGAAATAGAAAACCTGACTGACCCATAACCAGTAAGGAGATTGAAGCCATCATCCAAAATCTCCCAAAAAACAAGAGCCCAGGGTCAGATGGCTTCCTAGGAGAATTTTACCAAACATTTAAGAATTAATTCTGGTTCTCCTGAAACTGTTTAAAAAATAGAAATGGAAGGAAAACTTCCTAACTCATTTTACAAGGCTGGAATTACCTGGATCTCAAAACCAGACAAAGACCCCATCAAAAAAGAAAATCACAGACCAATATCCTTGATGAACACAGATGCGAAAATTCTCACTAAAATACCAGCCAGTAGGATTCAAGAATACATTAAAAGGATTTTCACCATGAGCAAGTGGGATTTAATCCAGGGCTGCAAGGTTGGTTCAACATCCACAAATCAATTAATGTGATACAATACATTAATAAAAGAAAGAACAAGAACCATATGATACTCTCAATACATACTGAAAAAGCATTTGGCAAAGTAGAGAGCATACTTTCTTATTCAAAACTCTTCAAAGTGTAGGGATAGAGGGCACATACCTCAATATTATCAAAGCCATCTATGAAAAACCCACAGTGAATATCATTCTCAATGGAGAAAAACTGAGAGATTTCCACTAAGGTCAGGAACACAGCAGGGATGTCCATTATCACCACTGCTATTCAACATGGTACTAGAAATCCTAGACTCAGCCATCAGACAACAAAAAGAAATTAAAGGCATCCAAATCAGCAAAGAATTCAAACTTTCAGTCTTTGCAGGTTATATGATACCATATGTGGAAAACCAAAAAGACTCCACTCCAGATCTGCTAGAACTTGTACAGGAATTCAGTAAAGTGTCAGGATATAAAATCAATGCACAGAAATCAGTTGCATTTCTATATGCCAACAAGACAGAAGAAAGAGAAATTAAGGAGTCAGTCCCGTTTACAATTGCACCCCAAACCATAAGATACCTAGGAATAAACCTAACCAAAAAGGCAAAGAATATGTACTCAGAAAACTATAAAGTACTCATGAAAGAAATTGAGGAAGACACAAAGAAATGGAAAAATGTTCCATGCTCATGGATTGGAAATACAAATAGTGTGAAAATTTCTGCGCTACCTAAAGCAATCTACACATTTAATGCAAAACCTATCAAAATCCAGTCCATTTTTTTTTTTCAAAGAAATGGAACAAATAATCCTAAAATTCATATGGAACCAGAAAAGACCTCAAATAGCCAGAAGAGTGTTGAAAAAGAATGCCAAAATTGGTAGCATCACATTCCAGACTTCAAGCTCTATTACAAAGCTGTCATCATCAAGACAGTATGGTACTGGTACAACAACAGACATATAGATCAATGGAACAGAATAGAAAGCTCAGAAATAGACCCTAAGCTCTATGTCCCACTAATCTTTGACAAAGCAAGAAAGAATGTCCAATGGAAAAACGACTGTCTCTTCAACAAATGGTGTTGGGAAATTAGACAGCCACATGCAGAAAAATGAAACTGAACCATTTCCTCACAAAAAAATAGACTTGGATGAAGGACCCCAATGTGAGAAAGGAATCCATCAAAATCCTTGAGGAGAACACAGGCAGCAACCTCTTCCACCTCAGCCACAGCAAATTTTTCCTATGAACATTGCCAAAGACAAGGGAAGCAAAGGCAAAAATGAACTACTGGGACTTCATCAAGATCAAAGGCTTTTGCATAGCGAAGAAAACAGTTAACAAAACCAAAAGACAACTGACAGAATGGGAGAAGATATTTGCAAATTACATATCAGATAAGGGCTAGTATCCAAAATCTATAAAGAACTCATCAAACTCAACACCCAAAGAACAAATAATTCAATCAAGAAATGGGCAGAGGACATGAACAGACATTTCTGCAAAGAAGACATCCAGATGGCCAACAAACACATGAAAAATTGCTCCATTACTCAGCATCAGGGAAATACAAATCAAAACCACAATGAGATACCACCTCACATGAGTCAGAATGGCTAAAATTAACAAGTCAGGAAACAACAGATGCTGGCAAGGATGTGGAGAAAAGGGAACCCTTCTACACTGTTGATGGGAATGCAAGCTGGTAGAGCCACTCTGGAAAACAGCATGGAGGTTCCTCAAAAAGTTGAGAATAGAGCTACCCTATGACCCAGCAATTGCACTACTGGGTATTTATCCTAAAGATACAAATATAGTGATCCAAAGGGGCACGTGCACCCAAATATTTATAGCAGCAATGTCCACAATAGCCAAACTATGGAAAGAATCTAGATGTCCATCAACAGATGAATGGATAAAGAAGATGTGGTATATACAATGGAATACTATGCAGCCATCAAAAGAAACGAAATCTTGCCTTTTACAACAAGTTGGATGGAACTAGAGGGTATTATGGTGAGTAAAATAAGTCAGTCAGAGTAAGACAATTATCATATGATCTCCCTGATATGAAGAATTTGAGAGACAACATGGAAGGTTTGGTGGGTAGGGAAGGATAAAATGAAACAAGATGGGATTGGGAGGGAGACATACCACAAGAGACTCAATCTCACATAACAAACTGAGGGTTGCTGAGGGGAGGGGGTTAGGGAGAGTGTGATTGGGTTTTGGACATTGGGGATGGTATGTGCTATGGTGAGTGCTATGAAGAGTGAAACCTGATGATTCATAGACCTGTACCCCTGGGGCTAATAATACAGTATATGTTAATAAAAAAAAAAATTTAAAAAGGGATATCTTTTCCATTTTAGGACAGGAACACATGGAAACAAATGAAAATGAAAACACTGCAGTGCAGAAAGGCAGTCCTAAGATGGAAGTATATAGAAACACAAGCCTACCTTATGAAGCAAGAAAGGTCTCAAATACGTAATCTAAACTTAAAAATGGAAAGGAGCTAAAAAAAGAACAGCATATAAAGCCTAAAATCAGGCAGAATAAAGGAAATAATAAAGATGAGAGAAGAAGCAAATGTTACAGAGATAAACGAACAAACAAACAAAAAAACAGTAGAATGGGTCAATGAAATTCAGAGCTGGTTCTTTGAAAGAATTAATAGAATTAATAACCCCCTAGCCAGACTTGTTAAAAGAAAAGAGAAAGGGCCCAAATAAGTAAAAGCAAAAATGAAAGAGGAGAGATCACTATTAACACCACAGAAATATACACAATTATTAGAGAATATTATGAAAAATCATATGTCAACAAATTGGGCAGGATGGAGGAAATGGATAAATTCCTAGAAACATATAAACCACCAAATTTGAAATAGTAAGAAATGGAAAAATTGAACAATCTCATAACCAGCAGAGGCCTTGAATCTGTGATCAAAACTCTCCTATCAAACAGAATTCTATGGTTGGGTGGGTTCCCAGGGGAATTCTAATGGACATTTAAATAAGAGTTAATACCTAGTCTTCTCAAACTATTCAAAAATATATAAATTGAAAGAAAATGTCCTAATTCATTGTACATGGCCAAGATTACCTTGATTCTAAAACCAAAAACCCTTTGACTAAAAAGGAAAATGTAGGTCAATATTCCTGATGAATATGGATACCTAAACTCTCTACAAAATACTAGCAAATAAAATCCAACAGTATATTATTTAAAAAAATCATCCTTATTCCTGGGCGTCAGGGGTAGCTCAATTTTGTAAATCAATCAACATGATACACCAAGTTAATCAAAGAAATGATAAAAACTTATGTTCCTCTCAATAGATGCAGAAAAAGCATTAACAAAATAGAGCATCCTTTCTTGATCAAAATCCTCCACAGTGTAGGGATAGAAGGAACACACCTCAGCATCATAAAAACACATAAAAACACATCAAAAGACACACGACTAATATCATTCTCAGTGGGGGAATACTGAGAGCTTTTCTTCTGTTAGGAATAAGACAGAATGTCCACTCTCACCATTTCTATTTAACAGAGTACTGGAAGTCCTTGCTTCCAGTCCACTTTCTAAGTCCACTTAGAAAGTGTCCAAATCAGTAAGAAAGAAGTCACACCTTCACTATTTGCAGATGACATGTTGAAAACCTGAGAGACTCCACCAACAAATTGCTAGAACCAATACAAGAATTCAGCAAAGTCACATGATACAAAGTCAATGTACAGAAATTTATTGCAATTCTATATCCCAATAATGAAGCAGTAGAAAACTAAATCAAGGAATCTATCCCATTTATAATTGCACAAAAAGCCATTAAGATACCTAGGAAGAAACCTAATCAGAAAGGTAAAAGTTCTGTATTCTGAAAACTATAAAACTCTTATGAGAAAAATTGAAGAGGACACAAAGAATTGGAAAAGCATTCCATGCTCATGGATTGAAGAGCAAATATTGTTAAAGTGTCTTTATTACCTAAAGAAATCTACACATGTAATGCTATCTCTATCAAAATGTCACCGTCATTTTTCCCAGAGCTAGAACAAACAATCCTAAACTTTATATGGAATCCCAAAAGATCCTGAATAGCTGAAGCAATCTTCAAAAAGAAAAGCAAAGCTGAAGGCATCACAATTCTGGACTTCAAGCTGTATTACAAAGCTGTAGTCATCAAGACGGGATGGTACTGGCACAAAAACAGACAAATAGATCAGTGGAACAGAATAAAAAAGCCCAGAAATGGACCCACAAGTGTGTGCCAACTGATCTTCAACAAAGCAGGAAAGAATATCCAATGGGAAATAATCTCTTTAACAAATGGTGTTGAGAAAACTGGATGGTAACATGTGGAAGAATGAAGTTGGGCCTCTTTCTTACACCATCATAAATCTAAATTCAAAACTTATGAAAGGTCTATATGTGAGATAGGAAACCATCAAATCCTAGAGAAAAATACAAGCAACAACCACTTTAATCAGGCTGTACCAACCTCCTACTAGATATGTCTCTGGAGGCCAGGGAAATAAAAGTAAAAATGAACAATTGGGATTTCATCCACATATAAGCTTCTGCACAGGTATAGGAAACAATCAACAAAACTAAAACGTAGCCTATGAAATGGGAGAAGGTATTTTCAAGTGACATATCTGATAAAGTGTTGGAATTCAAAATCTAGAAAGAACTTATCAAACTTAACACCCCAAATTCAAATGATCCAGTTATCCAGTTAAGACATGGGTGGAAGACATGGATAAACTTTTTTCCAGAGAAGACATCCAAATGGCCAACAGACACATGAAAAGATGCTCAACATCACTCATCATCAGAAAAATACAATCCAAAACCATGATGAGATACCACCTTATAACAGTTAGAATAGCTAAAATTACCAACTCAGGAAATAAAAGATATTAGTAAGGATGTGAATAGAGGGGAACCTCTTATACTGTTGTTAGGAAAGCAAATGGAGCTGGAAACAGCATGGAGTTTCCTCAGAAAGTTAAAAATAGAATCACCCTACAATCCAGGAGTGTACTAGTAGGTATTTACCCAAAGGTACAAAAATGCTGATTCAAAGGTATACATCTATCCTGATATTCACAGAAGCATTATCAACAGTGGACAAATTATAGGAAGAGCCTAAATGTCTTTTGACTAATTAATGGGTAAAATAGAGATGAAATGTTTCACAGCTATCAAAAAGAATGGAATCCTGCCACTTGCAATTATAAGGATGGAACTAGAATGTATTATGCTAAGTGATATAAGTCAGTCAGAGAAGGACAAATATCATATGATTTCACTCACTCATAGAATTAAGGGAAAGAAAACATAAACATAGGGGAAGGGAAAAAATAGAGAGGGTAGCAAACAATAGGAGACTCTTAACAAAGAGAAAAAGCAGGTTTGCTGGAGGGGAGGTGAACAAGGGATGGCTAAATGGATGATGAGTATTAAATGAGGCACTTATGTTGAGCACTGGCTGTTATATATAAGTGATGAATCACTGAATTCTACTACTTAAACCAATATTCCACTATATGTTAACTCAGTAGAATTTAAATAAAAATTTGAGTGGGAAAAATTGGATTTGGGCACATTAATTTTGTGCTGCCTATTTAATATTTAACAGATTTTTTAAGTATGTAATTTAACCAGGATGATCGAATTGAGAATACACATTTGAGTTATCAGTGTAGATATAGTATTTAAAACTATGGCCCCAGATGATACCACTTAGCAAGGACAACAGATAGAGAAAAAGAAGTCTCTTGGACAAACAGCAGTCCTGGGCACAGTTAGAGTTAAGGAATAAGAATAATACACACCGGGGGCACTCTGCCTTCTGCTCAGGTCATTATCTCAGGGTCCTGGGATTGAGCCCTGCATCAGGCTCTCTGCTCAGCAGAGAGCCTGCTTCCCCCTGCCCCCTCTCTACCTGCCTCTTTGTCTACTTGTGATCTCTCTCTATCAAATAAACATAGACCTTAAAAAAAAAATACATACCAGAAACATATAGACTGAAACAGACATGCCAGTGGAGTAGGTAAGTGTGGAGATCTATGAACCACAGAAACCATCTGAGCATGATGCTTAAACAAGAGAATGATTGAGTCAAAAGTTTCATTAGAATTCATCATTGGGATTATGGACATTGGGGAGGGTATGTGCTTTGGTGAGTGCGGTGAAGTGTGTAAACCTGGTGATTCACAGACCTGTACCCCTGGGGATAAAAATATATGTTTATAAAAAATAAAAAATTTAAAAAAAAAGAATTCATCATTGGACAGAACAATATCAGCAGGTGACTGGACAAGAGTAATATTTTAAAAACAAAATAGATATGAGAAAGTGAAGAATCATATGAAGGCATCTCCCATTTAATGTACTTTCCTTTAATCAAGTTAACTTCATTTGTGATTTTTAAGTATTTTCCCCACTTTGACCTAACTTTCCTTAGCCTATAATCTTAATTTGAAGGCCTCAGCATGCATTTTGAAGATTTTAGGAAGTACAGATCAGGTAAAATGTACCATTCTCCTTGAAACTCACCACAATCTTTCCCACTCAATTAATCTTTCCCCCCTTTGCAAGTGTCAATGACACATCAAAATCACATTCTGAGATGATTACTTTACACTTTGGGTTACCCGTCTTTGCAAACTTAGGGTTATGGCCATAATTTTCAAATTCCAGTCTCCTCTAGAACCAGTCATGCTACTATTTGTTACATTAGATTAAAATGTCACTCAGTGAGAGTATAATCCACCAGAGAACCTAAATTGGATCAGCTTAACTCCAAGTTTTTGTTAACTTTAAGCCTCTTGTGTGTGTGAACAATTTCCTTATTACTACAAAATTTGTTCAGAAACACTAAAACTGAAGTATAATTTCAAAACATAGCTAATAGATATGGCCCCCACTGATAAATATTTCAGAAAAAAAGAAATTCAGACTGATTTTTAATTTTACCTTAAGTTTATTTTCATTCTTTTTTTTCTGTACTCGTTAGGAAAATAAGAAAATAAAAGCCAAAGAAATGGATAACTTAATCAAATGCTTCCAATTCCTTAGATCGTGGTGATATAATATATAACTTATGAATAGTTTCTATGAATATGGATTCAGACACTGAATTTCTATCCTCCTTGAGCTGAAAGGTTTTTGTAAAAAGTCAACCTCTTCTAATTCACTCCAGTATTCACCAAGTTTAAGAAATGTTAAGGTCACAATTTTTAAGGCATAGGTTTGCAGAAGAATAAAAGGAAATAAAAACTCTGGAAAAACACTTTATTTATAGGTAAATGCATTCAGCAATTAGAACACTGTACATCTATTTAATTGTGTATCATTTATTTGCAAATTAATCATTATGGGCCATGTTGGTCATGAATAAGAATGAGTAATAATTACATGTAAAATCCTTTCACTTAAAAATGTAATTCCATCACAGTTTTGAGACAGAATTGGACTAGAGGAATTTAAGAACTCATTTACTTTGCCACTATGAATTTTGTATCACGAAACCAGGGTCAAAATTGATTTTATCCATGTTATTTTTGAAGCCATATAAGCTGGGTCTATCAAATATGCCTAATAGTAAATTTCAGTCACGTCTAATAGATGTAGTCTATTAGCTAATGAAAGAACAGTTAAACTCAACTGAAAATAATAAATCAATTTTGAGATAGGGGACTTTTGTCATATTTTTTTGTTTTCCCTAAAGAGTCCTGGATTCTTGCTCCACAAAGGTGGGATGAATTACCTGGAAGGGTCCAATACAGATTTATCCAGATTTCTTGACTGGGGAGAGCTAAATCTATTGAAAGTTCATAAGCATAATGATCACAATTTCTTTCTCCTATTCTAGCTTCCTTGCAATTGACAACCACACTGCAACAAATATTATTTTATCAAAATATAAATTTGATTAATTCCATTCCATCAGTTTCTGGTGAAATTCACTGTAGTATATTCCCATTTAATCTTGAATTGAGAAGTAATAACATTAAAGTGGCCAGAATGGCTCTGTAGGTTTGCCCCATCTGCTTCTCCTTCCTCCTTAGATAATATCCCTCCATCCTGATGTCTGCATCCACATCACTCTGATCTTCTCTCAATTCCTTAGCAGGTCATGCGTTGTTTACCATGGCTTTACACAGGTGGTTTTTCTCAGGTTTTGCGTTTTTTGTTTGTTTGTTTGTTTGTTTGTTTTTACCAAAATGTCAGCACATTTTCTTTTTTCTCATTAAGAGATATCGGTAGAAATAATGAGTAAGATGAGGAGTTAAATTTTAGCTTGGTGGGAGGTAAAGCTGAGTTTAAAACACAAACTGGAATTTAAACAAAAACTTCAAAAATATATAATAAATCATTGTATGTATGGTAAAATAGATACTAAAAAGTTTTAAGCAATTCTGATTAAAAAAAAAAAGTTAAATTGTGGATCAAGTACCAAAAAAACAAAAACGAAAATAAAACAAAACATAACAACAACAAAATAAAACCAAACTGGAAATCAGGGTTTTTATTCAGAAGGTGCTCAATTGAACAAGAGATTGGCGTACTTTAGGAAATGATAAATAATTTAAAGAATGATGAAAATCAGGCACCCAGAACTTCATACTTTTTATTTAAATCCAAACATATATTTAGGAATAATTTGTTTTTTAACATCTTATTTATAGTTCTTTTTCTGAGTTTGAATTTCCAAAAACACTTTTTGTACCTTAAATATGATTATATGATTATTTAGCTACTCAAATATCATCGATAGCCATTAGTCATTTGGTAGGAACTAGACACGGTATCACTTCAGCTTTCTTGGAATACTAACTATAGACGAAATTCTTATTTTCTCAATGTCAAGAAGGAAATTTACTCTTCAATGTATAAAGTTCTTCATATTGGTAACTAAAACCACAATACAATCCCATATACAGTATGATAAATTCTGTGGAGATAGTACTAATATCATATATTCAGAGAAATCATAACTTATTCCAAAAAAATAATTGAGCAAATACGGGAAGCACTTTTGTCAGGACTTCTTCACGGTTTCCATCCCTGGGGTGATACTTATCAGAAAAGTTACTTTGTTCTATTTACAGTAAACATACCTGATGACAGGAGTATTAATGAATAGATTATATATTTTCTATTTTCTATTTAATAGTTATCGTAAATATTCTTTTTATTTTTAAAAAAATTTGTTGAAAATTTAATATTACCTTAATGTGATTTTATATTTGTATTTTAACTCTTTTTCTCTTTTCCACTTTCACTGTCCCTACTCTCCAAACAGATTTTTAAGGTTTTTTTTTTTTTTTTAAAGATTTTATGTATTTATTTGAGAGAGATATCAGAAGTAGGCAGAGAGGCAGGCAGAGAGAGAGGGAGAAGCAGCTCTCTGCTGAGCAGAGAGCCTGATGTGGAGCTCGATCCCAGAACCCTGAGACCATGACCTGAGCAGAAGGCAGAGGCTTAACCCACTGAGCCACCCAGGCACCCCTTTTTAAATTTGAATGATACCCAAATTGTCAATACAAAGGGTGCCTGGATGGCTCAATGGGTTAAGCCTCTGCCTTCCACTCAGGTCATGATCTCAGGGTCCTAGGATCAAGCCCCGAATCTGGCTCTCTGCTCAGCAGGGAGCCTGCTTCCCCCACCCTCTCAGCCTGCCTCTCTTCCAACTTGTGATCTCTCTCTCTCTCCCTGTCAAATAAATAAAAAATAATAAGAAAATCTCAAATTGTCAATACTTTTTCATGATTAGACATTTTTTTGTCACATTTAAGAAATTGTTTCCTAATTTCATGTACAGAAAATATTTTCCTGTATTACTTTCTAAAAAGATTATTTATTTATTTACTTTTATATTTTATATTCCAAATAATTTGGAATTGATTTTTATTCATGGTGAAAAGAGTAAGCCAAGGTTTATCCCTTATGGAAATCCAGTTGCTTGGGTAACTATTAGAAAGATTATTCTTTCCCCACTCACAGTACTTCAATGGCACCTACACTGTTAATCAGAGAACATGTTGAAAAGCATGTTTCTAGATTCTCTGCTGCCAAAATGTTTTATTGTTGTTCATCACATTTTTCTTTTCTTGTGATGTTCAATGGTATATTAGGTCTTGGAATTCTGCAATAAATTTTTTATGATAGGATATTTTTTAGAGATTACTTTTTTTTCCCCCCTAGTTTTCTGTTAGCACAAACAGCTTTAGATGACTTTACAGCAAACATTTTGTAATTCTTGCTTCCTTCTCTCCCTCAACAACACAGCTGTGCAAAGCCCACCCTCAAACCCAGTTGAAATGACATTATGTTTATGTTATAAATTCTCAGGTTAGGTTCCTTTCTATTCCAACATCACACAGAGTCAAGGCCAAGAAAATCAAACATTTCTATTCATATTATTTTCTTCTAAATTTTGATTTTGATTTTTTTTCATTTTTGCTAATTACTTATTGAAGGTGAAACTTTCAGGAGTCAGGACTTTATGAGGGACTCTTTCTGACCTATCACAAATAAAACCAATCATCTAGATGAACAAATATCACAGATGATATTTACCAGATTCTGGATTCATTCTTTTCTCTTAAGTCATTTTTAGTTTTCCTGTCACTTTTTGTCATTCAATTTTTCTTTTTTTCCCCCCTCCACCAAGTAAGCCATGAATATAAAATGTTATTTTATTTTATTTTATTTTTTTAAAGATTTTAGTTATTTGTCAGAGAGAGATAGAGAGGGAGCACAAACAGGGGGAGCAGCAGGTAGAAGGAGAATCAGATTCCCCACTGAGCAGGGAGCGTGATGTAGGACTTGATCCCAGGATCCTGGAATCATGAACTGAGCTGAAGACAGATGGTTAAACAACTGAGTCCCCCAGGCAACCTTAATATATGTTATTTTATACTTTATTTAATGTCTTTCCTGCTCTTTCTCAATCTCTCTTTCTCTTCTTCTCTTTGACCCTCCATTCCAAACAAATTTTTAAGAAAATTTTAATAATATCAAAATTATGCCCACTTTTCTAGGGTTAGACTTTTGGAATCACATTTTTTTTTCATTTTAGTATGGTCATTCCAGATATAGTGTCTGCTATACAGATCAAAACTATGACAAGATTTTGGCTGAGGTAATACCAATACAAGCATGAGAGAACCAACCAAAACATATCTGAATACCACATTTTAACTCCATTTTATAAATGACAAAGTCACACTAAATAAATTTTAATGTTTCAGAGGTTAGGGAGTACTATATATAACAATTCTAAATACCTTCTTCATTATCTAATCAATTATTAAAATTTGTAACTGTTATATATTGTTTTAAAAATTTATTTCTTTTATGGCCAACAGACACACAGGAAAGTGTTCAACATCACTCAGCAGCAGGGAAATACAGGTCAAAACCACAGTGAGATGTTATCTCACACCAGTCAGAATGGTTAAAATTAATAAGTCGGGAAACAAGTGTTGGCGAGGATGCAGAGAAAGAGGAACTCTCCTACACTGTTGGTGGGAACACAGTCTGTGCAACTACTCTGGAAAACAGTCTGGAAGTTCCTCAAAAGGATGAAAATAGAGCTACCCTATGACCAAGCAATTGCACTACTGGGTATTTACCCTAAGGATACAAATGTAGTGATCCGAAGGGGCACATGCACCCAAATGTTTGTATTAGCAATGTCCACAATAACCAAACTATGGAAAGAACCTAGATGTTCATCAACAGATGTATGGATAAAGAAGATGTGATATATGCAAATAATGGAATACTATGCAACCATCAAAAAATAAAAACAAAAAATGAAATATTGTCATTTGCCAATTACATGGATGGAACTAGAGGGTATTATGCTAAGTGAAATAAGGCAATCAGAGAAAGGCAATTATCATATGGTCTCTCTGATACAAGGAATTTGAGAGGCAGAACAGGGATGGGGGAAGGGAGAGAAAAATGAAACAAGACAGGACTGGGGAGAGCAACAAACCATAAAAGACTCTTAATCTCAGGAAACAAACAAATAAGAGTTGCTAGAGGGGAGGTGGGGAGGGATAGGGTGGCTGGTGATGGACATTAGGTAGGGTATGTGCTATGGTGAGTGCTGTGAACTGTGTAAGACTGACAATTCACAGACCTGTACCCCTGAAACAAATAATACATTATATCTTAATAAATTTAAAAATAAAAATTAAATAAAAATTTAAAAATATATTTATTTTAGAGAGAAAGAGACAGCACAAGTGGGAGGTGCAGAAAGAGAAGGAGAGTGAATCTCAGGTAGACTCCATGTTGAGTCCCAAGCCCAACCTGGGGCTCCATCTCATGACCCTGATATCACAACTTGAACCAAAACCAAGAATCAGGTGCTTATGTGACTGTGTCATCTAGGTGCCACTATAATTGCTATGTTTTTAAAAATGTTCCGAGCTCATATTGACATATTTTAGGTTAAATATAATGATGTAAAATCATTCTTAACATGGACATAAAAAATAATTTTGGATTGCTGTTGTCCTCAAATTCTAATAAAAGAAATATTAATTTGTTTTACCAATAATATTTTTTAAACAATAATTTGTTTTACCAGAAACTATCTTTCTCCTATTTCTTATTAATATCAATAACATGTGTGGTTATGTTCACAGATTGTTTTATGACTCAGGAGGGGAACCAAAAGTTTTATAAGTTTTAGTTTTTCTGAAATTTTCAAAGGACTTAAAGTGATTGTTCCACAATATCCTGATAATCAAATTAGAATTTAAGCCATAGTTGTTGGTAAAAAAGTACAAAATGACACAAAATAATTTATCTTTGTTTTCTAATCTTGATAATTTTATTCCTATATTTTGTAAAGAAACATTCTGCTACCTTTAGAAAACTATGCAGTAATTTTATTATTAACAGAAATATATTTAAACTATTATAAATCAAGGTTAATGATCATAAATTTTTTCTCATTATACTTCTTAAAATTACTATTTATGGAAGAATCAAGAACTTCAGATTCTAATGGTTTTCTTAATTGAATATAATCTAGCATATCTAAGTAACTTAGAATTTCCATTATCTGTGATAGGTGTTAGAAGAGGTAATTTACATACACCCAACACAAGTCACTAAAAAAAGAAGCTACGCTTTTCTTTGTTTAAGATTTTATTTTATTTGAGGGAGAGAGAATGCATAAACAGAGGGAACAACGAAGGGAGAGGGAGAAGCAGGCCTCCCTCTAAGCAATGAGCCAGACTCAGGGCTGGATTCCAGGACCCTGGGATCATGATCTGAGCCCAAGGCAGATATTTAACTAACTGAACCACCCAGAGACCCCTACACTTTTCAGTCAGAGAGAAATTGTCATAAAATTTACATATTTTAGTAGAGGGCAAGTTACCAGTTGTTTTGAAAGCTTTTGGGTTTTTTTTTTCCTCCCAAGTATTTAGCTAGTCCAATCATTAAAAAATGTCAGTTAAGACAATCACAGATGTTGTATGGCTTTGTTATATTAGTGATAACATTAGTTTTTATTCAAATCATTAATAAATCAGACAAATTGTACATAGAAATCCAGTCTATAACATGGTCAAATAGTGTACTTTTGCATTTATGCAAATAAAAATATATTTAAAAAGGAAAAAAAAACAGATAAATATAAAGAAGAATTAAAGAGCTAGAAAACAATTTATGATAAAAAATTTTATTTAATGGTAAAATTTTGAGTTTACTTCATTACATATACATAGGAATTAGTGTCATAGTATTTTAAATATTTAGCTTTATATTTTTAACAACTTAAAAAATTTAGAATTGGACAACAGTCCATAAAATGAGCATTGTATGCTGCTCATGTTCCATTCACAACATGAGCCATTCCAGTTATTGGAGTATTTATGGGAGGTTATTGTTAGTTTTTTCTTGGACATCTAAAATTTTAATGTGCTTGCTTAGAAAAAGAAAGGTTACCTCTCCAAGTGAATAAAAAAGTGGTGGAATTTCTTAAAGTTTAACAGTTGTTATACTTAGTGGTTATTGCACACTCTAAACAATAAAGAGATATTCAGAAGATGTGAGCACTGGCTCAGAGAATCTTCTAAGTTTAGAAATCAAAAAGAGTTTCAAAATATAATTGTCAAATAGCATGTTAACAAATATGTTTTTTATATTCAATTAGATTTTATCTCATAAATTTGTAGTCCAATATCATCAGTATTGTTATTGATTATTTATTTAAAATATTATTATTATTATTTTACTCACACTGTAATTTTACTAACAGCAGTGATTATACTACTAACAATATTGTTTTGCAGCACTTAAATAGGAGAGATAAACCTATTTAAGTAAAATAATATATTTATTAACGTGTTTTTTTCTTTCAAAATATGTTTCTGTATAACTAAATTTAAAAAGCTCAGATGAAATAGCTTGTAGATAGATTTTAGAGTCAACCTTTGACACTTATATCAATGTAGGCAAGTATATGTCAAAATATCGGACAATAGATTTTATAATATGGTAACAAAATAAGAAATACTATTTTGCTATAGGAAACATATGTAATACAAATTTGATTAGTTGCACTAAACTATACATTTATTATATTTCATTTGTTAAATGTATTTCCCTTGTCTTCAGAAGTTCTGTGTTATTTAAAGACAATAATTTCCAACTATAGTACCAAAAAAAGAAAGGAAAAAAAACACACAAAAAATGTGGCACAACATACAAGCACTGACTTTTCAAAAATTTTTCAGAGACTATGCCTATGTACTAGCCAAGTAAAATGTTTTAAAAATAGATAAAAATGGGAAGATTGCCTCATTCATTGATTGACTTCCCATAAAACCATCTAATTCCGCTGATTTTTCTATTCTTTTGAACAGACTACCTATTGAGATTTGTTATTTGCTCTAGACTAGACCTGATGAACAGGAGCTTTCAGTGAGATTACAGCTGACAAGACCTTGGAGACAAGCTCTTCAGGGGTCCAGATTGAACTTGTGTCTTGCTCTTACACCTGGCATAATAGCCTGAAGAAGTCTTTTGATGCCACTGCAGCAGCAATTGCAGCAACAGCATTAGTGGCATTGTCCCAGTGGGTAGAAATGCATCAGACAACCATTATGAGAAAAACAGGAATGAAGAAGGAGTCTAAGAATGCAAGTGGAATGGCATGATAGTAGTTACTCAATTTAACTTTGGAGAGCAACACACAAGCCACTTTTTGCTTCAGAACTTTCTGTTTTGTCAGTTTCAACTTTTTATTCATTGGTGTTATTGTTTGAAATTTTTTCTAAAATAAATAATATAAAATTCAATTTTTGTAGAAAATTTATTACACATGTACCCATTCATATACATGTTTTAGAAGTGGTTATTTAGTAGAATTTGAAAACTCCATGCTTTTTCAATGCCAACTTATGTTTTCAGTTTTTCCTTTCTTGTGTGTGTGTGATCAAAGCAATTTCAATAAATTTGTATTTATGTATTTGCTTTAAAATTGATGTGTGCACAGATACTTTGGTTAACCTTAATTTCCTAAAAATGCTTTAAATACTATATTCAGAGTAAAATGACCTATATTCTTGAATCTTTACTAGTTTTTGTATTTTTGTGATTCACCTACAATTCACAACTTTTGTAAGTAAATTTTTTTTTTAATATTTTACTGTAAAGTCTGAACACTTGAAAGTTGAGACAAAGACAATGCACAGTTTGGGGCGTTTGAGTGACTCAGGCAGTTAAGCATCTGACTCTTGATTTCAGCTTGGGTTGTGACTCATGGGTCATGGGATTGAGCCCTGTGTGGAACCCAAAATGAGTACCATGTCTGCTTGAGGATCTTACTCTCCCTCTGCCCCCTACCCCTGTATGCCACACACACTCTCTCTCTAAAATAAATAAATAAATCTTTTTAAAAAAAGGTTAATGCAGAGTTTACAGAAGAAAAAAAATTGAATATTTTGCATTAAGGGCACTTGTGGGTTCAAATAAAATCTAAATATTCTAATTACTCTAAACAGAGTTAGGAAATAGCCTGAAACCTTCTACATCATTTTGTAATGTTTTAGGAAGAATTTTATATCCCATGTGTTTATTGTCTTATCCTTCTGATGTCAGCTTGGATTGGATGGAGGAAACGATTCATGAATTTTAAGTAGGTCATAATATGCTACCTAGATTACATCTCACAAAACTCTTTCTTATGTCAGAAGGGTAAGTCAGTTCTGTTTCAGTATACATTTACTAGTGATACCAAAATCTATTGCATAATTCATATTCCTTGCCCAATAGCTTTTAGAACTTCATTGTATACAATTTAGCAATATATCATATAATATTCATGAATTGTTTCCTGATTGCTTTGGTAAATGTACAACTAGGCACTTAGGAAATAATATTTTACGTGTGTGTGTGTGTGTGTGTGTGTGTGCATGTAACTGTACCAAATATTGCAAAACCTTTAGTAGACTTTTAAATATTTATGATGCATTTAAATTAATTGAAGAATATGTCTTAGAATGGCATCCTAGGTTTTTTATTAAATGAAAATGAAGGAAATATGGTTACAAATGTTTGTTTTTGTGTGCTTTTTAAAAAAACTTAATTTAATATCAAATGGAATTTTATCAAACCAAACTATTTTGGCAATGGATGTAAGAAGTTAAAAACTGCAATAAATCTTGAAGTTACTGAACTAAGCATATAAGTGATAAAACTATCTTGCAAATTAATGTATTTCAGAATTTTACATTTTGTATTATGTAATGTCCATATTACATGCCAATGGAGCTCTATATCATTATCTTAGTAAAAATTATGAATGTTCATTCCAAAGAGAGTAATGAAGTATGTCAGTTTGGGTTAACATAGATTTTGCCAGACTTTTTGGCAAATGAATTACAAGCAAACTTTCTATTTTAAACTTTTTTTTTTCATTTCAGATTTACAAATAACTCTATTGGAATTAAATTGGGTTCTACGGAATAGAAATATCATCAAAATAAATTGAATAAAAAACAAACTTCACTGTAATAGATAGAAAATATTATGGAAACTATAAGAGCTATGCTTCAAGACAAAAAGAAGGGAATCGTACTTAGGGGGCGCCAGGGTGTCAGTGGGTTAATGCCTCTGCCTTCAGCTCATGTCATGATCCCGGGATCCTGGGATTAAGCCCCCCATAGGGCTCTCTGCTCAGCAGGGAGCCTGCTTCCCTTCCTTTCTCTCTGCCTGCCTCTCTGCCTACTTGTGATCTCTGTCTGTCAAATAAATAAATAAAATCTTAAAAAAACAACAACAACAACATGGGAATCTTACTTAGGTATATTTTAAGTATCTTTATGTTGCAATGCTTTCTCCTGTGTCTTTTAATTAAAAATCTAGGGAAAGAATTCAAATTAGTCACATAAAAATAAAGTGTTCTCAAAAAAGATGTTCTGCCTCTTGATAGTCTACCAGACATAAATATACTCCTCTACTTCAGTTTCACTTACAACTCTTATATTTTGGGGATTAATGTGTATACATTTCTAAAAGGCAGCATCAGGCATTGTTAATTTCAGAACCAGAATCCATAATCTGGTGAATATATTACTGCTTGCTTTATAAAATCATGAGTTTTATTTCTGTATGACTTTTTGTAGACATGTATAATTGCCAGAAACATATTTGGGGGCAAAAAAGGTGTGGTATAATAAACAAAAAAAAAACAACATGTTGTGATATTATCTTGTATGTTGTGGTAGTTCACTATATATATTTCTGCATATATATATATATATATATATATATATATACACACACACATATACATACACACACATATACATATATACATATGTATATATATTTTTAATGATTAATGATTAACTTTAGGGAACTAAGTTTTATATTTGTTGTGGACGAAAATAGGTTTTGGTTGTAAATGAATTATTTGTCAAAGGCATAAAGGAATAAAACTAGTCTAAGCTACAAATACAAATAACTACTAATGTAACTACTACTGTAATATAAAGATTAAAGACTGTTCATTGTATTTGGTGTAATAAATTACTTATGATTATAAATATCTATGTTATTCCAGAATGAAAAAATAATAGTAGAGAGAAACATTGTTCATTTGTAGATAAGGATATACAGGTAGATGTTTTATAAAAATGATTCATCTTAACATGAGATATGTTAGAGAGTTTACTAGATTGAAGACCAGAATTAGCCAAAACAGTTCCTATTACTGACACCAGTTGATCTTGATTTTTAAGAATCAGAAGCCAGGGGCGCCTGCGTGGCTCAGTGGGTTAAGCCACTGCCTTCGGCTCGGGTCATGATCACAGGGTCCTGGGATTGAGCCCCCCATCGGGCTCTCTGCTCAGCAGGGAGCCTGCTTCCCTTCCTCTCTCTGCCTGCCTTTCTGCCTACTTGTGATCTCTCTCTGTCAAATAAATAAATAAAATCTTAAAAAAAAAAAAAAGAATCAGAAGCCAGATCAAATGCCAAAAGAGTACTTGTTCAAAAAGCCACTTAACTCTGAATGTAGTCAGTTAAGTACATTTTGTATTATACCCCAAAATTTCTTATGATGAGTCTAAAAGTCAGAATAATAAATAATTTGCCCACATCACATAACTAAAAATTGTATAATGTCTAAATCCATGGCTTTCAGCTACTAGTCATACTCTTTCCAAAAAAACAACATGCACCAGTATAAAGCACAAATGCCAGTGTTCTCTTTGAAAAGAAACCTGGGTAATATTTCCTATAACACCACAGAATTTAAACATAAAAAATAATAGTAAAGAAAAAATAATAATAAAGTAGTAACTGATTTTCACAAACTTCATTCGACCAAAGTAAAAAACTATAGAAGATGTCTTCATGCAGATCAGAAAAGGAAGGTGTACTTAATAAAGGGGTATTTGACAAAGATATTGTCAACATTGATTGCCTATAAAGTCCTTTACATAGAATAATAGTTATTGTTAAGTATAATCTCATGAGATGATGATAATGATGACCATTTTTTTTCATTTTCCAGATTTAAAAAATGAGTCATATGGAATCACTTGTACATAAAAGATAGAGGAATCATATTTCAAAACCAACTTCTGATGGCAGCAAAACTAGGGCTTTTATTATTATTTATAACTCATTTTTATTATATTAAACATAATATCAATCTTTGATGACCTGTAAGTAATTATTTATGTAAAGAAATTTAGATTGTGTCTTGTCTTTAGAATTATGGTAACTCCTGAATATTTTCTAGTGCTTTTATGTAGGCATTAATATAGAAATGTAAAATGTGCTACACTACAGTTAACAGTGATTTGATCATAGGATCCACAGGAAATGAGTATAAGTATAGAAATGAGAAGAGAATTTTCAACCCTAGGCTCATTGG
Organism: Mustela lutreola; assembly: GCF_030435805.1. Classification (NCBI taxonomy): domain Eukaryota; kingdom Metazoa; phylum Chordata; class Mammalia; order Carnivora; family Mustelidae; genus Mustela; species Mustela lutreola. The sequence continues at coordinate 77,693,217 of NC_081290.1, forward strand.
CCACTATTTTTATGCTGCTTGACTTCTCTGTTCTATATAAGTTACATACAATTTATTATTCCTTCCTCTAAACTCACAGCTAGGATTTGAAGCATGCTTTAGAATACTAAATGGATATCATGTTTTCCCTCACTTGTAACAACCATTTCTAAGTCATTTCTCTGATAGTTTGAGAAAAGTATTACATTGCATTGAGATTTTCAGCTTAAGAACTATTTCTGACAAGTCAAGTGGCTATTCACTTAAATTCAACAAAGAGCTGTCTCCTGATTCTAGAGTGTAAACTAGCACATCATGATGAATATAACTTTTTGTTTCTCCCAACATTTATTTTAGGTAACCCTTAAAAATAAGATGTTTTAATGATGTCAAGAAGTACAAAGATATCAATCACTTAGTGTTCCTGTGTAATGCTATTTGTAACAACCAATGCACAACTTAACAAAGAAATTCTTCTGTTGTGGAAGCCAAGAGGTTCAATAACACTCTTTTGCCTAGGTCTGACAAGGACATTATTCTTTAAGGATATACTTATGTTCTTAATCATTTCAAATATATGCAGTGCTAGAGCTTATTCCAGAATGAACATGTGTATGAATATGAAATTTAATACAAATTCAGCTGGAGTGAAGTCCGGATTGTGTTATAACATTTCTATCAAAGACTTGTATATTATAAAACATCTCTGGTCTACTTAATCTAACTGATTATGTTTTATCAATAGATACTCAGCATCTCCAAGTAATTGAATTCTTGATGCAGATATGGAAGTATACTTAGATATTTATTGAAGAACTCTTACCATTATCTTATCTGATCCTAAAATATAGTGAAAGAAATAAATGAATAGAAAAATAATCAGTGGGTAGAAAAATAATCAATGATTGAACAAATAAATAAAAGAATGAAATGTAGAGTACCACTGATTTATACTGAACATTTTTCATCCAGCCTATTTCTACATGACTCTGATAAATGTAAAGAGTTATGAATGATGACTTAAATCCTTCTTAAAATGATTAAATAGCAAATTGTGTATTTATAAACTAATTTTACTACACTAAAGGTATATAAATACTGTCATATAATCCTTCATTAATAATCAGAAATAGTTTCAAAGAACTTTTCAATATACTCTTATTTTTCTTTTCAAAATGGCTGTGTGCATTTAGGTTTTAATTACAAAATTCTTAGATGACATATCAATTATATACTAGTATTTTCAGTATACATGTTATTAAGTTTATTTTTCCCAGAAAACAGATTTGCTTTTAACTCAGACAGGTTTAAAGAACAAATGTAGGGGTGCCTACTTGCCTCAGTTGATGGAGCATGCAACTCTTGATCTTGGGGTCCTGAGTTCAAACCCCACATTGGTTGTAGAGATTAAATAAATTTATAAATCTTAAAAAAGAAAAAATAAATCTAAAGGAGAACTATCACTATACGAATCTTATTTACTTCAAGTGAATTATCAGATTTTAATAATAATTTTCTGAGAATAAAAGTTTTAAAAAGAGCAACATTGACTATCAATATCAGTAAAAACTGATAGTATAAGCAGAAAAATATTGAAAGGTTTTAGATGTTTTTTTATTTTCAACACATGCCAGATTCTAATAGGGTTATTATTTCTAGATTGGGGAAAAAAAATGTTTTCAGAGAGAATAAAATTTGAAAAACTGTTTAGTCCAATTGCATAGATATAGTCACCCCTAACTTTAACCAGATACATAAACATAGACAGCTTGCTTCACTTTTCTAACCTCCAGTTCCTTTTTCATGTATAATTGGGCATGATACTCACCTTAAAAAATGATGATTGAATTTAATAATGTGTTTAAAGTACCTAGCATAAAGCCTGGGATATTGTAAGCTCTCATGAAGTGTTAATAACTGTGAGAGTAGAGTAAAATTGTTTTCTCCCTAATTAGGGTCATAGGGTCTTTTCATCAAAGATACATTTGATTTTTAAAAAGTTGAGCTATTTTTCTGTAGTGTATCAACAGATTCATGCTGACAACTATAAATAAAACATTCACAGGATGATTTATCCCCAAGAAAATCATTAAAACCATCTTTTAAGATCACATCATATTGATTTTTGTGGGTAAAATTTATAGTTGGCTCAAGGGAAATATAAAATATTTTAATTCAGGCAAAAATGTTAAAACTAAAATCAGCAGGTATCTTTTTTTTTTTAATTACATTTTTTTTATAAACATGTATTTTTATCCCCAGGGGTACAGGTCTGTGAATCACCAGGTTTACACACTTCATAGCACTCACCAAAGCACATACCCTCCCCAATGTCCATAATCCCACCCCCTTCTCCCAAACCCCCTCCCCCCAGAAACCCTCAGTTTGTTTTGTGAGATTAAGAGTCACTTATGGTTTGTCTCCCTCCCAATCCCATCTTGTTTCATTGATTCTTCTCCTACCCACTTAAGCACCCATGTTGCATCACCACTTCCTCATATCAGGGAGATCATATGATAGTTGTCTTTCTCTGCTTGACTTATTTCGCTAAGCATGATACGCTCTCGTTCCATCCATGTTGTCGCAAATGGCAAGATTTCATTTCTTTTGATGGCTGCATAGTATTCCATTGGGTATATATACCACATCTTCTGGATCCATTCATCTGTTGATGGACATCTAGGTTCTTTCCATAGTTTGGCTATTGTGGACATTGCTGCTATAAACATTCAGGTGCACGTGCCCCTTTGAATCACTATGTTTGTATCTTTAGGGTAAATACCCAATAGTGCAATTGCTGGGTCATAGGGCAGTTCTATTTTCAACATTTTGAGGAACCTCCATGCTGTTTTCCAGAGTGGCTGCACCAGCTTGCATTCCCACCAACAGTGTAGGAGGGTTCCCCTTTCTCCGCATCCTCACCAGCATCTGTCATTTCCTGACTTGTTGATTTTAGCCATTCTGACTGGTGTGAGGTGATTCCTATCAAAGTACCATCCATCTTTTTCAAAGAAATGGAACAAATAATTCTAAAATTTATATGGAACCAGAAAAGACCTCGAATAGCCAAAGGGATATTGAAAAAGAAAGCCAACGTTGGTGGCATCACAATTCTGGACTTCAAGCTCTATTACAAAGCTGTCATCATCAAGACAGCATGGTACTGGCACAAAAACAGACACATAGATCAACGGAACAGAATAGAGAGCCCAGAAATAGACCCTCAACTCTACAGTCAACTAATCTTCAACAAAGCAGGGAAGAATGTCCAATGGAAAAAAGACAGCCTCTTCAATAAATGGTGCTGGGAAAATTGGACAGCCACATGCAGAAAAATGAAATTGGACCATTTCCTTACACCACACACAAAAATAGACTCAAAATGGATGAAGGACCTCAATGTGCGAAAGGAATCCATCAAAATCCTTGAGGAGAACACAGGCAGCAACCTCTTCGACCTCAGCCGCAGCAACATCTTCCTAGGAACAACACCAAAGGCAAGGGAAGCAAGGGCAAAAATGAACTATTGGGATTTCATCAAGATCAAAAGCTTTTGCACAGCAAAGGAAACAGTTAACAAAATCAAAAGACAACTGACAGAATAGGAGAAGATATTTGCAAACGACATATCAGATAAAGGACTAGTGTCCAGAATCTATAAAGAACTTAGCAAACTCAACACCCAAAGAACAAATAATCCAATCAAGAAATGGGCAGAGGACATGAACAGACATTTCTGCAAAGAAGACATCCAGATGGCCAACAGACACATGAAAAAGTGCTCCATATCTCTCGGCATCAGGGAAATACAAATCAGCATGTATCTTTAGTCCTACAAATAAAATATCCTTTATGATACTTTTTAATACTGCATATGCTATGACCACTGCATTTATTAGGTAATAGTTTAATATGTTCTCATAGTTGGACTGTAAGCGTATAGACAGGTGAGTTTCCTACTAGTGCTGGATACTTCCTAGATGATTGTAAGTCATCTCAAAAAGAGATTTATGCTGTCTTGGAAACTTCATCTAGAAAACCAGGTCAATGGCTTAGAGAGAGGTTTTAGATTCTTAGGCCAAAATTTAACAAAGACAATTATCTCTATCGCAGTTTATCTAATGAAGTAAAATAGGAAACAGCTTGTAGACCAGTAAATATATATTACTTTCTTTGTCTGTTTCCACTTTGGTTACTCATTTTTTAATTCTGGTGGAGTTTCTTTAAGAACTCCTATCTTCCCTTGGCTGTGCTGCAAAGCAAATAGGAAAGGCCGTCTAGGTTTGGGTTAATATATGACAGAAGGGGAGTGTAACTCAGACCAGCAGGAGAGTGGCAGCAATGATCCACTAAAAACACTTTGTACCTCAAAAGATAAGTTTAATTTCTGTGAGAAATACTAAATGAATATGGGAATTCTGCAGCTCTTCTACTAGTTTCACAAAGACTCCGCATGTCCTATTTTATTATAAGTCTATTATCAGTGGATCTCCCAGGTCATATAACCACAGGTCTATGGCAGATTACAATACTCCATACAGCCTGGACTTTTTCTAAGGACCTCTCCTGCTCTGGGTCTAGATTGCAACTAGCAGCCTCATTACTGGGATGGAGCAAAGCAATATTATCTAGAGCAGTATATGACGATTCTAAGATAAATGAGTTACCAAGGGCTTCAACTCTCACTGAATTGTAGGGATCAAGTTGTCACAACTTATTATCATAGAGGGGTGTTCCCACATATGTCAGATCATTAAATCTTTAAAATCTTTAAAAGTTTTAAGATCTTTAATACAACAAGTATCTGAATGTTCATATATATGTCTGTCCCACCCTCTTGCCAGCCTGTCTTCTAAAATATATAGAGCAACCACCAGGTCAATTGACATGATATTGTCAGTTAACCAGTGTGATGTTCTGAAGGATATAACAATCAATCAATAAATAAATTCCCCATAGACTATAATGTAACAGAGAACAGAAGAGTTAATATAACATCAGGCAGCAGAATAAATATGCACTGCTGTTTTTCAATGGTTCTTGTTTTTGTCTAAATACACTTTGCTACTAAATAGTTTTAATTAAAAATATATTCAATATTTTAATATCATCATATTAGTCCTTTATTTTTCATAATTTTCTCCTTTACCTTTTGAATTTTATTTATATTTTTAACTCCTCTATTGCCCATTATTTTTAAATGTATTCAATAATCAACAAACTCCTCCATAACACACATTCTGAATAATGAAAATGTCAGAATTCTTATTATAACTCTTATGTTCCCAGCCCTTCCAGCATTTTAGTTGGTTATTTTTTTTACTGAGATCTGATGATCATAATAGACCTAAAAGACCGCTTCTCTAAAAGAAAGTCAAATAACATACATTAGTCACTTAGTTCAAGTGACTAAAAAGCTGTACTGGGAATACAAACAAATAACATTTAATTCAGTATTCCAGACTAAAAACTATAGCATGTCTCCAGTACAATATGGATTCCAGAGTGCCATTTTCATCAAAATATCATTTAAAGTTTATTTTAAGTATTAAGTTATGACTTTTTTAGCATGAGTAGCCCTACAAACAAAACAGGCAAGATAATCAAAACACTGTGTTAAATATTGAGTCATAGACATAACCACATAATACCAGGTCCTATTTAATTTTTTTTTAAAGTAGTGATCCTCTGCCATGATAAAATACAGAGGGTATGGAAGAAAAAGAAGATAAATTAACAGGATAGGTAGACTCTCTGGAGGGAAACCAATTTACTTCTTAATGTAGCAAACGAGAGGAAATTACCTAGGAATATATAGGATTCCTGAATACATAGATTTATAAACATTATAAATTGAATATTAATATTTTTAAAATATGACTATATTTAATGTAAAGATGTATAATGCAAAGATGTATAAATATAGCAAGATGATACAAAACATAGACGGGAATTGATTCTACAGAAAAAACTATTTATTTATTTGATAGAGATCAAATGTAGGCAGAGAGGCAGGAAGCGGGGTGGAGAAGCAGACTTTCTGCTAAGTAGAGAGCCTGATGCAGGGCTCTATCCCAGGACCCTGAGATCATGACCTGAACTGAAGGCAGAGGCTCAACACACTGAGTCATCTAGATGCCCCTATTCTACAGCAAAAACACTTTAAAAATACATCATCAATATGGAAATTGTGAGGTATATCTTAAAATTAAACTTTGGTATATGTTTTTCAAACTTCAATCATAAGTGATAATAATAATAGAACTCTCAATTTCCTTTTGCTTGATTAAACTTATTGTATTACTTAAGAAAAAATAAAATACATTTTTTCAATCACTTCCCTTAAGTTTTGATGCAAAAGTCAATCTCATGTTCTCTTATTTTTTTAATTTATATAAGTTTGAAAAGAAAAAGTTTTGAAAAGAATTATGTACAAAACCATCTCATGAATATCTAACTCACACATTTAGTATAATGAATTCTTAATAGAAACAAAACTTAAAACTAACTAAATTGGTAAGAATGATTTAAAAGATATTTGTTGAATTATATTTCTAAAGTATTCAATGCACATTCTCTTAATTAGTGAATTTTTAAAAATAATATATGAAAAGTTAATGCTTTCAGATATTGTGTTTCCTGGCAACTGCAGACCATGAAAATGCACTATTGTGCTAATCCATTTTAGTTTCATCTGCCTAATTAGTCAAAGAAAAGGTAAAAGTTAGATAGCAGTCTTGGGAATACTGAGAATTCAATGCCTGGAAAATTTATAAACAGAGCAGGTAGGAGGAAGTGGCAACCATATAATATATCTTCATTACCAGTTCTCATAAATCAGAATTTTAGAGCTAAGGAGCCATAGATATCATTTAATCCACTGTCTTATTATAAAGATAATAATGTGGCATCCTAAAAGGTTAAATAACATGCCCAAGGGCCCTCAATTATTAGGTGCAATGCTTCACTTCCATTACTGACTTCTTTTGCAATGTTCTTTTCCATGATAGCATACTACCCATTTATCAATTATTTTGAAATTACTTTTAATCAAATTATTGGCAACAGCTGTCAATTTATCAGATTTAGGTTAAAACAAGGTATATACCCAAGGGGCAATTTAAGACTTTTTTGTCACTATTTCTTACCATGATATATTAGATAGGAAAATATTTAAAATGAGAAAATTAACTAATAATAATACATTTGAAAATGTTCGAAAAAATTGAGTACCGATGTTCAAGATTTAATAGCAAGGCCTATGGACAGTTTATTATGTAGGACCAGTTTAGAAGATACACACTAATACATAAATTTTATAAACTGGAAAAAGTGAAGATGTATTTTTCCTTCCCAGTATGTGGTAGGTTGGCAAGTTCTTACTCCTTTTATAATTATGCATGGTCATGTGACTTCTTTGGCCAAAGAAATATATGTAACTGTCAAGTGTGATGATTCTAGGAAAAAGCTGTATAAGCTGGAAAATTATTCACATGTGATACCCCTGATGTTTGATTCTGTCACCTTGTTGAGTCTCATTAAAATCCAAATATATCAAAGCCCTCAGACACTCACTAATGAATGTAAACAAGAAATGAACCTAACTGGTTGAAAATGCTGAAATTTGGGGATTTCTTGATTCTGTAATATAAATTAACCTGTCTTGACTGAACAGTACCTGTTCATAAAAATGTATGAAATAAGTTAACAAGTACCTAAGCCAAAACTAAGCTTAAAAACCTCAAAAATGGTATTTTAAGCATCACTTCTTTGTAATCCACTTCCAACACCATTTAACACTCAAACATTGAGTTAATTTCTAGTGTTAGAAGGATGAGTAATGATGTAATCACCACTCTCAAAATACATATTATTTAGTAGGAAAAAAGAAATACAAAATTGTTTTAAAAATTGATATAGACAATTTTTAGAGTAACATATAGCTTTCTAAAGAACAAGATCACATAAATGCATTTACTGACATAAATAAGACAGGCACTGAAAAAATCTTTACTATAGCACCAAGAACCATAAGATACCTGGAAATAAACCTAACCAAAGAGGTAAAGGATCTATACTTGAGGAACTACAGAACACTCATGAAAGAAATTGAAGAAGACACAAAAAGATGGAAGACCATTCCATGCTCTTGGATCAGAAGAATAAACATTGTTAAAATGTCTATACTGCTTAGAGAAATCTATACTTTTAATGTCATTCGGATCAAAATTCCACTGGTATTCTTCAAAGAGCTGGAGCAAATAATCCAAAAATTTGTATGGAATCAGAAGAGACCCCGAATTGCTAAGGAAATGTTGAAAAACAAAAATAAAACTGGGGCATCACGTTACCTGATTTCAAGCTTTATTACAAAGCTGTGATCACCAAGACAGCATGGTACTGGCATAAAAACAGACACATAGACCAGTGGAACAGAGTAGAGAGCCCAGATATGGACCCTCAACTCTATGGGCAAATAATCTTTGACAAAGCAGGAAAAAATATACAATGGAAAAAAGACAGTCTCTTCAATAAAAATCTGTTACTTTTAGTTTTGGATGCAGCATGTAAGGAATTCTGAAGTCATCAGTCTGTCTTGAAAAGAAGTAAAAAAGCAAAAAAAACAAGAGCAAAAACTGAACAAATTGAAAATCAACAACTCTTTTTGGGTTTATCAGAAAATTGGGTTTATCAGAAAATTGAGATTATAAGACAAATTTCTGCCACCCAAATTAAAAGACAAACAGGTGGATGCAGAGAATCACAACTTAGCATAGTAGAGACCCACAAGAAACTCCCACAGGAAACACTACTGGCATACTTTCAACCAAAAATTTAAGGGACACTAAAAATTAAAGAATAGAAATAAGCTTAAAAAGTTTAAAGACAGATATGGCAGGAATGTTGAAATTATCAGACCAGCAATTTAAAATAATTATAGTAAATATGCTAAAGTTTTCTAGTGAAAAAAACTACACATGTAAGAACAGATGAGTAATGTAAGCAGAAATGTGGAAATTTTGAGAAGAATAAATGAGAAATGCCAGAAATCCAAACCTTATATTAGAAATGAAGAATGCCTTTCATGGGCTCTTTAGTAGACTTATATGGCTGATAAAAAATATCTGAGCTTGATATGTCAATAGAAATTTTATTTATTTATTTATTTTTAAATATTTTATTTATTTATTTAACAGACAGAGATCACAAGTAGGCAGAGAGGCAGGAAGAGAGAAAGGAGGAAGCAGGCTCCCCGCTGAGCAGAGAGCCCAATGTGGGGCTCGATCCCAGGACCCTGGGATCATGACCTGAGCCGAAGGCAGAGGCTTTAACCCACTGAGCCACCCAGGTGCCCCTGTCAATAGAAATTTTAAAACTGAAAAGCAACCGGAAAAAATACTGGAAAAAAAATAAACTAAAACAGAATATCCAAAAATTGTGTGATTACTCCAAAAAGTGTGACATATTGGGTAATGGAGATACTAGAAAGAGAAGATGAAGAGAAAGGAACAGACTGAATTTCTGTCAAATTAAAGTCAGACAGGAGATGACAGATCCAGGAAGCTCAGCAGCTTAAAAGGCAAAAAACTATACCTAGGATTATCGTATTAAACTACAGAAAATCAAAGATAAAACTAAATCTTGAAATAAAAAATAACCATTTAATCATACTTAGTATATCAAGCACAATATTCTGGTAGAGGGATGTCTGAATTGTAAAGATAGAAAAAAATACTGTAATACAAAAAGCAATGTGGAAGATAACATTTGAGGTCATCAGAACAGTAAAGGTAGAGTTGTGTTGCCAAGAAAACATGGTGAATGTGAACATACTTGCCTGTTTTTGCTGAATCTTGAAGGTCACAGTGGAAGGAAAAGTTTAGGGGAGATGGGAAGAGAACTCAGGTGTTTCTGATGCTTTTTAGAAAAGACAAGTGTGGTAAATTGAAAAGTGAGGAGAGGATGAAGTGCCACTAAGAGGATATAATATGGGTAGGAACATGTTTATATTTGCATTTTAAAAAGAATACTCTGATGACAATAAAGAGGGTGATGTGAATGGAAAAAACATTGAAAATAGGAAAATCTCTTAGGAGTCTATTTGTGCTTTTTGTCAAATTGAAATGGATATATGAGTATGTGGCATAAAAAGCCACATGAATAATAGACCAACATATATAAAATGTGAGGAGAGAAAACATATTACAGTGGTTAAAAAACATCACACACACATACACACACACACATTGTTAAAAACGTGACAACAGGGCCCATATGGAGTTGCTTATACCCCAGGACACCAAGTTGAGAATCATAGTTCTGGCTCTCACAAAAATTGAATCTTAGATCGCTCAATCATGAATCATCTGATCAGTACCGTTTAACTAATCTGCCTAATGGACCCCTATCTTCCACCAAAGAAAAGTAACCTTGCAATAATTAACCCACTTTTTTGCCATGCAAAACTTTCTTATTCCCATTCCCTCCAGCTATAAAAATCTTTATCTTGTTCAGCTTCTCGGAGCTACTTTTTATCAACTAAATTGAGTGTTGCCCAATTTAATCAATTTTGGCTGAAACAAACTCTTAAAATTTTAATATGCCTCAGTTTATTCTTTAACAACTATATATACACACACACATATATAATTATACATTTAAGTATATAATTATTATGTTTAAATATGTAAATGTATAATATGTATATAGCATGTTATATATGTTTATATATTATGTGTATAGAAAGAGACATATGGGGGCGCCTGGGTGGTTCAGTGGATTAAGCCTCTGCCTTCAGCTCAGATCATGATCCCAGGGTCCTGGGATCGAGCCCCGTATCTGCTCAGTGGGGAGCCTGCTTTCCCCTCTCTCTTTGCCTGCCTCTCTGCCTACTTGTGTCTACAACTCTGCCTGTCAAATAAATAAATAAAATCTTTTTTTTTTTAAAGATTTTATTTATTTATCAGAGAGAGAGATGGGGAGAGAGCGAGCACAGGCAGACAGAATGGCAGGCAGAGGCAGAGGGAGAAGCAGGCTCCCCGCTGAGCAAGGAGCCCGATGTGGGACTAGATCCCAGGACGCTGGGATCATGACCTGAGCCGAAGGCAGCTGCTTAACCCACTGAGCCACTCAGGCGTCCCATATAAATAAATAAAATCTTAAAAAAAAAAAAAAAAAAAAAAAGAGAGAGAGAGACATACATAGAAACAGAGATAGACACAAGAAGAAAGTAACAATGTATTCAATAATATCCTTTTCAGTATATTGCTTTTGTATCCTGTGACTATTGAACTTAACAGTTCTAGCAGTTTTTTAGAGGTGTTTTTTGGGTTTTCTATATAGAGTATCATGTCATCTGCAAATAGTGAAAGTTTATCTTCTTTTTTACTGAATTGAATGGTTTTTATTTCTTCATGTTGTCTGATTGCTAGAGCTAGGATTTCCAATACTATGTTCAATAAAAGTGCTGAGAGTGGTCGTCTCTGTACTGACCATTGTGAAAAAACAGTTTTTCCCCATTGAAGATGATATTAGTGTGGTTTTGTCATATATGACCTTTATGATGTTGAGGTGCATTCCCTCTAAAAATACTTTGTGATTTTTTTTTCATGAATGGATGTTGATTGTACTTTGTCAAATGCTTTTTCAGCAACTATTGAAATGATTATATGATTTCTATCCCTTCTTTTATTAATGTTATGTATCATGTTGATTGATTTGTGAATACTGAACCACCCCTGCAACCCAGGAATAAATCCCACAAAATGGTGGTGAATGGTTTTTTTAATGTATTGTTGGATTTGGTTTGCTAGTATTTTGTTGAGAAATTTTGTATCCATGTTCATCAGAGATATTAGTCTATAGTTAGTGGTGTCTTTATCTGGTTTTGGCATCAGGGTAATGCTGGCCTCATAGAATTAATTTGGAAATTTTCCTTCCTTTTCTCTCTCTCTCTCTCTCTCTCTCTCTCTCTCTCTCTCTCTTTTGGTAATAGCTTAAGAAGAGTAGCTATTATCTCTTCTTTAAATATTTGGTAGAATTCACCTGTGAAGCCATCTGGTCCTGGACTTTTGTTTGTTAGGAGTCTTTTTGATCACTAATTCAATTTATTTGCTGGTAATGAGTCTACTCATTTTCTTCCTTCCTTTTCCAGTTTTGTAGGTTATATGTTTCTAAGAATTTACACGTTTCTTCTAAGTTGTTTGATTTGTCGACAGAATAGGTTTTCAAAATGTTCTCTTATAATTTTATGCATTTCTGTGGTATTGGTTGTTATTTATCCTCTCTCATTTGTGATTTTATTTATTTGAGTCATTTTTATTTTCATTTAAAAAAGTCTTGCTAAAGGTTTATTAATTTTTGTTATTTTTTTTTTCAAAAAAACCAGCTCCTGGTTTCAATGATCTGTTCTCCTGTTTTGTTTTTGTTTTCTTTTAGCTTCTATATCATTTATTTCTGCTCTAATATTTATTATATCTTTCTTTCTGCTGGCTTTAGGCTTTATTTGTTGTTCTTTTCTAGCATCTTCAACAATAAGGTTAGGTGGCTTGTTTAAGATTTTTCTTGCTTCTTGAGGAATACCTGTATTGTTATGTACTTCCCTCTTAGAATTACTTTGCTGCATTCCAAAGTTTTGGATTGTAATGTTTCCCTTTTATTTGTTTTTTGTTTTTTGTTTTGTTTTGTTTTGTTTTTTTAATTTGGTCTTTGAATTCCTGGTTTATCCATTCATTGTTTAGTACCATGTTGTTTAACCTCCATGCTTTTGTGGTCTTTTATGACTTTTTTTTTCTTGTGGTTTACTTCTAGTTTCATAGTGTTGTAGCCAGAAAAGTTGCATAGTATGACTTCAATCTTTTTGTATTTGCAGAGGCCCATTTTGTGACATGATATGTGATTTATTTTGGAGAATGTTTCATTTGCACTTGAAAATAATGTGTATTCTGCTGTCTTAGGATGGAATGTTCTGAATATTCTGTTAAGTCCATCAGGTTCAGTCTGTCATTCCAAGCCATTGTGCCTTGTTGATTCTCTATTTAGATGATCTGCCCTTTGATGTAAGTGGTATGTTAAAATCCCTTACTATTACTTTTTACATTTGTTATTAATTTATTTATACATTTGGGTGTCCCACGTTGGGGCCAGTTGTTAGATCTTTTTGTTGCATTGTCCCTTCTGTTATTATATAGAGCTTTTCTTTGTCTCTTGTAATAATCTTCGTTTTAAATCTATCTAGCCTGATATAAGTATTGTTACTCTAACTTTCATTTGATGCCCATTAGCATGATAAATGTTTCGGTATGCCCTCATTTTCAACCTGCAGGTGTCTTTGGGTATAAAATGAGTCTCTTTTATGGAGCATAAAGATAGGTCTTGTGTGTGTGTGTGTGTGTGTGTGTGTGTGTGAATGCATTTTGTTATGCTGTCTTTGAGCAGTCATATATATATATTATATATATATATATATATATAATATATATATATATGGCAGGTTTAACTAGATGTTCTGGTCTGCTTGTGAAATGAGACCTGTCACCACCTTCACTGGAACTAAGCCCTACAAAAGGGAGATAGGCTTCGATCAGGGATTTATGCTGGTCTGGGAGAGCTGACCATGCTAGGAGTGAGGTAAGAGAGACTGAGGAGTTCAGTTCCGCTGGAGTGCAATATATATATATATATATATATATTATAGTTTTATATCTCTTTTTGTTGTGAGTTCCTTGACTTATTTTTACAGAAATATTCATTTTTACTGCTTTTGTGTTTGCTATATTTATACTGTCACTTTTGATCACTCCTTTCCACTCAAAGGGTCCCTTTTGATATGTCTAGTAGGGCTGCTTAAGTGGTCATGAACTCTAGTTTTCATTTTTCTGGGGAACTCTTTATTTCTCCTTCTATTTTGAATAACAGCCTTGCTGGATAGAGAGAGTATTCTTGGCTGTTACTTTTTCATGTTCATCCTTTTGATTGTATCATACCTCTCCTTTCTGGGTTACCACATTTCTGCTGAAAAGTCCCCAGTTACCCTGCGGATTTTCCCTTGTAAGTTAATGATGTCTTTTGCCTTGTTGCTTTTAAGTTTTGTCTTGTTGCTCTTAAGTTTTGTTTTGTTTTTTCTTTATATAATTATGTGTGTGTGTATATATACACACACACATAATTTTATATATGTATATATATAATCTGTATAGAATTATTTTTATTATATATTATATATATATTTATATTTTGCAAATTTGATTACAATATGTCTTGGTGTTGGCCTGCTTTTGTTGATTTTGATGGGAGTTGTCTATGCCTCTTGAATCTGGATGTTTATTTCCTTCCCCAGATTAGGAAAGTTTCCAGCTGTTATTTCTTCAAATAAATTGTCTGCTCCCTTTCTTTCTCTTCTTTTGTGACTCCTATAATATGAATGTTATAATGTTTGATGGAATCACTGATTTCCCTAAGTTTATTCTCATTTTGGATCATTCTTCTTTCTCTCTTTTATTTAGCTTACTTTATCTTCTAGATCATTAATTCATTTCTGTGCTTTTTCCAGCCTGCTGTTCATTGCATCAAGCATGTTTCTAAGCTCATTTATTACATTCTTCATTTCTGACTTGTTCTTTTTTAATTTTATTATCTCCATGGCAAATGTCTCATTGATGTCTTTTATTCTTTTCTCAAGCCCAATGAGTATCCTTATGATTTTTGCTTTAAATTCTTATTCAGGCATCTTATTTATATTTGTTTCAATTAGATCATGGCCATAGTCTTGTTTTTTAACTTGGAATAAATTCCTCTGTGCTCTCATTTTCTCTAAGTATCTGCCTTCTTCTGTGTATTAGAAAAGTCAGTTATGTCTCCTGCTCCTGAAAGTAATGGCCTTATGAAGAAAAGGTCATGTAGCCCCAGGGTCTGGCACTTCAGGGAATATTTGGTGTGTGGTGTGCACTCTGTTGTGTTATGGCTTCTCTGTCCTTCAAGCCAGTATCTACAGAGGCTATCCTTGCCTGCTGTGGGTAACGATTTATTTTTGGCCTCAATGTGGCAGGTTTAACTAGATGTTCTGGTCTGCTTGTGAAATGAGACCTGTCACCACCTTCACTGGAACTAAGCCCTACAAAAGGAAGATAGGCTTCGATCAGGGATTTATGCTGGTCTGGGAGAGCCGACCATGCTAGGAGTGAGGTAAGAGAGACTGAGGAGTTCAGTTCCGCTGGAGTGCAAGAAATTGGGAGTTTTTGTAAGCAAGTTAGGTAGATGGTGCCAGTTCTGTCCTGCTTCCCTCAGACAGGGAAGGGAAATGGTGCTAGCCAGCTCTTTTGTTCCCAGAGAGGTGTCTTCATGAATGTTGTCTCTTAAGGACACTCTGAGAAAAGCAAATAATCTCACTGAGTGTCTCAGGCACTCTTCAGATTGATTCTGTGATGGCTTCCCCAGGGTTTTTGCCTGCCTTCTCTCCAGGAGCAGCACATTGTCCTCCAGGCTGTATTCCAGCCCAACCTGCTGACCTTTAAAACTCCATGCCTTAAGCCAGGCTGGTTGTAGGAACTCATGAAATTCAGTCCTTCTTATTTTTTAAGCCAATGGCTTCAGAAAAACATTCTCCTTGTATGTCCCCCTGTGTGCTCCTCTCTCTCTCACCTTCCTCCATGACTGTGACTCCCTCCCTTCTGCAACAGCCACGATCCATTTCTCACCTAAATAATGTTTCTGAACTTCCTACCTTCTTTGATGTAGCCTCTTCTCTCTTCTGTTGAGTTTGTTCTGTGAGTCTTCAACTCAATTTCTGTGATATTTAATATCATTTGATAGTTATCCAGTTGTGATCATAGATGAAATGAACCTGGGGTCCTACTACTCTGCTACCATCTTCCTGTTGCCCCCCATAAAATGTATCACTTTATAGACCAAATTTATAAATCCAGATAATTTTTCACAGATCTTTTACATTACCAGTTGTGAAAAATCATGAACAAAATTTGAGTTTTGCTTCATAGTATATATTTCTACTTATGTAGTTGTTTTCTCTTATTTTAGAAAATAAATATATTACAAATTTATGTTGGATAATTCTATTTAATACTCATGCATAATTAGCAAAATAGTGTGTAGTAAAGAATACTAGAACATGAACTATTGTCATTTCATATTTAAATACTTATTAATTTTATTTGTTTTTGTGTGATTTGAAGTATAAATATATATTTCAAAATACTTTTGTGTATGTATATTATTTTACTTTTCGCATAAGTCATTAGAAATTTAATTTAAAGCTTCTCATTTGTATAAAGAAGTAATATTTTGATAATTTTTAAGTCAATGAAAATATGCTTTTGGTATTTCTTATTTTATGCCTTTAGCTGCTACTGAGATTTTGACATTTGATAAAAAATATAACTCATGAAATATGACTTCAATAAGAAAAAGAATTCATTTAGTATGTTCTAAAGGTATTTTTCTCACATATTTAAAGGAGAGTAAACTGTTCTTTTTAAAAATAGTCTCAAGTACAATAGTGAAGGCAATAATTGTATACCTAATGTGTTTGATTAAAAATAGTAAAGTTATATCTTCAGAGGTTAAGAGAGATTTGTATAATACTACAAAGAATGTATATTTCATTTTTCTTTTGTATGTGTGTGGTTCCATTCTTCATTGTTATATATCATACATCAGAGTAAAATTTGAAGAAGGATTTATTATAATCTTTGTCAGAACATTCTGTAAAGTACATTTATTATGTAAAATTCTCATCTAAAATTCGGGGCATTATTTTATAAAGAACATATATTATATCCAGAAGTCAAACCCTATTTTTATGATGAGTTAGTAAGTTAGTACTGAAAATACAAGTGAATGCTGTTACACTTTAATACGTAAATCACTATTGGATACGCTGCAAAACCATATATTAATTACAAAATTGTTTTTCCTTCTTTGACTTTTTACTAAGACCTTCATTTAATTCCTCTGTATAGCTATAGCTGTTGTTTCCTCTTTAAAAATTAAGTCCTAAGCATATTTTTGAAATATTTCAACAACAGCTATATATCACATAAAAAGTTTCAAATGTTCTTATCTTCTGTTATTTATAGTTTTTGAGTACTTTTTTAAATTTGAAAATGGAATCATAAGAGCATGTGTACTGATTTCAAAACACATTTATCTTTATAAATGCTTTTATACTGGTTAACAGAATAAACATTTTTCTAGTATTATTTTAAAGGCTTTCCTAAAGAAAAAAGAGTAATAAAACAATATCCTCAACATGACGCAAGTGTTAAGTGCTAGTAGTTTTTAGAAAAAGATACTAAGTAACCAAAGAATGTGATAGTGATTTAGCAGGTCCAGTAAAGCAAACTTTCTTAAACACCAAACTTTTGCATCTTATCAGAATATGGAATTTAAACATAAGGAATCATGTAAGTATATGTGATGCTGATGTGATGTTTAAACAAAAAAACAACAAAAACAAACTCTAAGTTCAGAGATGTTTTTGCTTCACTTTGAAATATGCATTTAAAAATGAATTTTAGAATATTAAGCTGCTATATTCTAATGTAATGAGGCTGTATAGGGCTTTTCTATATTTAAAATATTTAAACCAGAGAGAAATGGAAAGTCACTGGTCATTTTCTTTTTTTAATTTTTATTTTAATCACCTGGTGTACATTATGACTAGTGTACTTCTTAATTAATTAATTAATTAACTTCACCCATCCCCTTACCCACTTCCCCTCTGGTAACCATCAGTTTGTTCTCTACGGTTAAGGGTCTCTTTCTTGGTTTGTCTCTCTTTCTCTCTGTTTTTGTTTTTGTTTTTTTCATCCTCTTCTTTGCTTGTTTGTTTTGTTTCTTAAGTTCCACATGTGAGTGAAATCATATGGTATTTCTGTGACTGACTTATTTCACTTAACATTATACTCTCTAGCTCCATCCATATCCTTGCATAGGGCAAGATTTTATTTTTATGACTGAATAATAATTCCATTGTGTATATATGTGCCACTTCTTTATCCATTCAACAATCAATAGATACTTGGGTTGCTTCCATTATCTTGGCTATAAATAATGCTGCTATAAACATAAGGGGGCCTGTATCTCTGTGAATTAGTGAGCAGAGCAATTACTGAGCAGTGCAATTGCTGTATCATAAGGTAGTTCTGTTTATAACTTTTTGAGGAGCCTCCGTACTGTTTTCCAGACTGAACCAGTTAGCATTCTCATCAACATTGCGGGAGGGGTCCTCTTTTTCTTTTCTTGCCAACACCTGCTATTTCTTTCGTTGTTTGTTTTGTTTTGTTTTGTTTTTTCTTAGTTACTGCACAAAGAAAATTTATTTGCAACAAATAAGCATCATAGGGAATGGCTTCCAAAGCCATGAATCTCTGAGAGAAGATGAATGGGTTCTTTTTGTTTAGGGTTGGGTTGAATATTTAGATAAGGAAGCCTGGCCATTGATGGTCATAAGATCACACATGTAGCTTAAGGAAACATGCCTTAAGCTGCATGCATGCATACATACTTTGTATCTCACATAAATGAAGCTGTGGTTCCTCCTTGGGTTTATATTTTAGTATTTTTATGGGGTAAAGGTGATTATAGGTCATTCCAGAGGTCACTCTATAGTTCATTTTGCACAAGTGCTATTGGGAATTTACCTCAAAAGCCCTGGGTGGTCTGGACCTGCAGAGATCTCGTCAGGGTACTTGCCATCATCTGGGGGATAGGGATGATTATAAGGTTTCATTTACCTGAGTCAAGAGGAAAGCCAGAAGAAAGAGACTTCTGCTTCTTGCCATGGCATGGGATACCTTTTGTCATTGATTTTAGCTATTCTGACATGTGTGAAATGAAATCTCATTGTGGTTTAAATTTGTTTTTCCTGATGATAAGTGATTTTGAGCATTCTTTCATGTGTCTGTTGTCCATCTTTATGTCTTCTTTGGAGAAATGTCTATTCATGTCTTCTGCCCATTTTTTAATTAGATTATTTGGTTTTTGGGTGTTGAGTTTGATAATTTTTTTTCTAGATTTGGGATACTAACCCTTAATCAAGTATTTCATTTGCATATATCTTTTCCCATTTTGTAGGTTAGGTTTTGGTTTTGTTTATCATTTCCTTTCCTGTGCAGAAGTTTTTATTTTGATTTAGTCCCAATAGTTTATTTTTGCTTTTGTCATTGCCTCAGGGAACCTATCTAGAAAAAAGTTGGGTATGTGGTAAGCCAACACGTTGTGGTATTAAACCTTAAAAGTAAAATTTGATTCAAAAATAAACTTTATTTTATACTATATATCTACAGATGATGACTGTTAGAGATTAAGATGAATGTAGGGAAATAAACACTTTCAAGATGGAACAATTGGAAGGAAAACTGAAGCTTAGTAGTTTCTGTTTGTTTGTTTGTTTGTTTTGTTTTTTAAGATTTTGTTTATTTATTTGACAGACAGAGATCACAAGTAGGCAGAGAGGCAGGCAGAGAGAGAGGGGGAAGCAGGCTTCCTGTTGAGCAGAGAGCCCAATGCGGGGCTTGATATCAGGACCCTGGGATCACAACCTGAGCTGAAGGCAGAGGCTTTAACCCACTGATCCACCCAGGCACCCTGCTTAGTGAAGTTTTTAATAAATTTTTTAAACACTAAATTTTTAAAAGTTAACTCATGATAAATAAATTTCAAAACAAAGAAAACTAGAGATAAAGAGAAGTATTATATAATGACATAGGTTCAATTTACTAGGAAGACTTCACAAACATTAAAATCTCAAAATGTATGAAACAATAACAAAAAGAATTAGAAGGTGACCTAAAAGAATTCCACAGTTACAATTAGGAACTGTAATACTTCCGTCAGTAACTAGTGGGCTTCTCTACAGAAATTTAACAAGGACATAAAAGATAATAAGGGAATCAACCAATATGATCTAACTAACACATAACACTTCATCCAAGAAAGTGAATACATTTTTGTTTAACTAAAAAGCTGATTTTTTTCAAATGCCAATTGAACATTAACTAAGAAAGCCAATGTCCAAGACCATCAAACAAACCTTGACATATCTAAAATAACTGAAATGAAACAGATTGTGTTCTCCAACAATAATGCAATACAACTAGGAATTAATTACAGAAAACCAATAGGAAAATCTCTGAACATATGGAAATAAAGGAAGAGATAAAATGTCAGAGTAATAGGTAAACTTTATGTTTGCCTCATCCCTTGAATACAGCTAGATAATTCTCAGATCATTCTGAATACCCAGGAAATTGATCTGAGGACTGAGAACAAAAACACAACTAAAGGCAGAAAAAAGTTCACACTGTAGAAGGTAGGAAGTGAAGAAATGTGGTTTGGGAGAGAAAAGAATTTAGGGCACTGCAGAGAGAAGGACCTTTGATCACAGAAGGAGAAGGGGAAGAGTGAGAGAAAGAGAAAAAAGCAGCACATAGGAGCTGCACAAGAAAAACACTTCCCCAAAACCATTGACAGGGAATACTCGGAGGGATGCTGTCTGCAAGTTGTTTGTTTTTTTTTTTTTAAATGGGTCTTCTGTTTTTTTTTTTTTTTTAAAGATTTTATTTATTTATTTGAGAGAGATCACAAGCAGGCAGAGAGGCAGGAAGAGAGAGAGGAGGAAGCAGGCTCCCTGCTGAGCAGAGAGCCAGACGTGGGGCTCGATCCCAGGACTCTGAGTTCATGACCTGAGCCGAAGGCAGCAGCTTAACCGGCTGAGTCACCCAGGCGCCCCTGTCTGCAAGTTTTTATAAGCAGAGGAGTTGAAAGTCTGAAGTTTTTGAAGTCTGTGACATCAGCAGGATTGAGCCTGGCAGGTGCAGTGGTGGTCCTGTGGAGGAGAAGGAGAAAGAGAGGCCCAGGAGCATAAAATGTTATCTGAAGATACCTTGGGTTATGCCTGGAGAGACAGTTCCCCTTCTTGGAGTACATCTGGAAGAGGCAGCATTGCCTCTCAGGGGACAGAAGAGCTATTAGGGGCCACTGAGCTGTCCTGTTCATTAGTATAAGGGCAGAGAGGCCTGCTGAGGGCAGCTTACATGAATGCCAGATTTTTGCTATGTTTTACCATAGAATCTAAGCCCCTAGTGGCTTATGACTTCTTTTCTGGGGCAAAACAGTACCAGCCACAGCATGGGAGACCCTTCCCAAAGAATGAGCGTAGTTCCAAGCTGAGCCAAGTCCCTAAAATTTGGAATTTCAGCTGCATGACTGAGATAAAACACCAGAGCACTGTGCTATCAGGCTGGCTATTGACTTAGGTACAGATAGGGTAAAGGCAGGGATCTGAAGAAGCTGGGAACCCAATACAGGGGGATCCTTTATTCTTTTGCAAGTGTTTCCTGAATAGTGACAGGCACAAACTCCCCTCTCTGGGGAAGAGAGTGGGCCAATGACATTTTTCACCCTTCCCATAAGCATAGATGGACTTCAACTAGTGGCAAAGCACACTCATTGGAGGCTTGGTCCTCTTACACCAAGACCCACCCCCCCCAACTTTGCCTACCAGTTGTCTTTTGTACTAGGGCAAGTATTAATTAAAACCAGGGCAGCAGTGGGCCCCTCCCCAAGAATACTAGTACAAAAGACCTAGATGGACCTAGTGTACTGATCATAAAGTGCTGCAAAGCTTCAATTCAAGTGGAAATAGGACCAGCCACAGGCTTTCCTAACACACAAAAGACAAAATCCTAGACAAATGCCAAGACAGAGGAATTCATCCCAATAGAAAGAACAAGAAGAGGTCACCAGCCAGGGAGCTAATCAAAATAAATATAAGTAATATACCTGAAACAGGATTTAAAACAACAATCATAAGGATATGATCTGGGTTTGAGTAAACTATAGAACAAACTGAGGAAACCCTTACCAGATATATAAAAGAGCTTAAAACTAATCAGGCCAAAATGAAAAATGTAATTATCAAGATTTGAAATCTATTGGATGTAATGACCACAAGGGTGGAAGAAGCAGAAATATGATTAGGTGATGTAGAAGATAGGATTATACAAAATAATGAAGCTGATCAAAAGAGGGAAAGAAAAAGCTTGGATCACAAAAGTATACTTATGGAACTTAGTGACTCCACAAAGTGTAATAACATTAGTATCATAGTAGTCCTAGAAGAAGAAGAGAGGAAAAGAGGACAGAAGATTTATTTGAGTGAATTATAGCTGAAAACTTCCTTAATAAGGGGAAAGAAAAGATACCCAAATCTAAGAGGCTCAAAGAACACCTATCAAAATCAACAAAAGCCAGCCAACACCAGGCTATATTGCAGAAAAATTTGCAAAATACAGAGATAGGGAAAGAATCCTGAAAGCACCAAGGGAAAAGAAATCCCTAACTTACAAGAGAAGACTAAGTAGATTAACAACAGATCTTTCCACAAAAACCTGACAGACCAGAATAAAGTTGCATGAAATACTGAATGTCCTGAATGGGAAAAATAAACAGCTAACAATAATTTTTCCCTTTTAGAACTGCAATACGTGGAAGCAAATTAAAGTGAAAACACAGCAGTCCAGAATGCAGCAAAAGCAGTCTTAAGAGGGAAGTATATAGCAACACGGGCCTACCTCAAGGAGCAAGTAAATTCTCAAATACACAACCTAACCTTATATATAAAGGAACTGAAAAAGGTCCAGTGAATAAATAATAAAGACAAGAGAAATAACAAAGATTAGAGGAGAAATAAATGATATATAGACAAAGATACAGACAAACAAAAAACAGTAGACCGGATCAACAAAACTAAGAGCTGGTTCTTCAAAAGAATTAATGAAATTGATAAACCCCAGTCAGATTTATCAAAAGAAAAAAGAAAGGACCCAAACAAATGAAAGTATGCATGAAAGAGGAGAGATCACAACCAACACCACAGAAATACAAACAATTATAAGAGAATATTATGAAAAATTATATGACAAAAAATTGGACAATCTGGAAAAAATGGCTAAATTCCTAGAAACATATAAATTAGCAAAACTGAAACAGGAAAATAGAAAATTTGAAGAGACCCATGACCAACAAGGAAATTGAATTAGTAATCAAAAATTCCCTGACAAATAGGTCCCTGGGTGGCTCAGTGGGTTCAGTGTCTGACTCAGTTTCAACTCAGGTCATGATCTCAGGGTTGTGAGATCAATCAAGGCACCAGGATCCATGCTAGGCTGGGCATGGAGCCTACTTAGGATTCTTTCTCCCTCTCCCTTTGCCTCTCTGCTCTGCTTTCTCTCTCTAAAACATAAATAAAAATTAAAATTAAAAAAATTTCCCTATAAATAATACTCTAGGTCTAGTTGGCTCCCCATGGAAATTCTGCCCAACATGTAAGAAGAGTTAATAGCTAGTCTTCTCAAATTAATAAAAAAAAGAAAATAGAGGGCGCCGGGGTGGCTCAGTGGGTTGAGCCGCTGCCTTTGGCTCGGCTCATGATCTCGGGGTGCTGGGATCGAGTCCTGCGTTGGGCTCTCTGCTCAGCAGGGAGCCTGCTTCCTCCTCTCTCTCTCTCTGCCTGCCTCTCTACCTACTTGTGATCTCTCTCTGTCAAATAAATAAATAAAATCTTAAAAAAAAAATAGAAATGGAAAGAAAATGGAAATAAAACTCCCATAAATAGAAAGAAAACTCCCAAAGTTTATGAGGCCAACATTACTTGATTCCAGAACCAAATGAAGAACCCACTAGAAATGAGAATTACAAGCCAAATCCCTGATGAAGATGGATGCAAAATTCTCAACAAGGTACTAGCAAATTAAATCCTAGAGTACATTAAAAGGATTTTAATGGGGTTTATTCCTGGGCTACAATAGTAGTTCAGTATTCACAAATCAATTAATGTGATACACTGCAATAATAAAAGAAAGAAAATAATCCTCTCAGTAGATGAAAGGAAGCATTTGACAAAGTAAAGTAGGAAGAGAGGGAACATACCTCAACATCATAAAGGCCATATGTGAAAAACCCACAGCCAATATCAGTCTCAGTGGGGAAAAACTGAGAGCTTTTCTTCTTTAGTTAGAAAAAAATGAAACAAACAAACAAGCAAAACCTGGGATTTCCACTCTCACCATTGTTATTTAACACAGTACTGGAAGTCCTGGTTGCAGCAATCAGACAACGTAAAGAAATAAAAGACATCCAAATTGACAAGGAAGTAGTCAAGCTTTCACTCTTCCCAGAGGACATGATAACCTATAAAGAAAATCTGAAAGACTCCCTCAAAAATTGCTAAAATTGATCTATTAATTCAGCAATGTCACAGGATATAAAACCAGTTGCATTTCTATACACCAATAATGAGGCAGCAGAAAAAGAAATCAAGGAATCAGTTCTATTTATAATTGCACCAAAAGCCATAAGATACCTAAGAAAAACCCTAATCAAAGTTAAAAAAAAAAATCTGTACTCTGAAAACTATAAAACACTAATGAAAGAATGAGGAGGACACAAAGAAATGGAAAAAATATTTCACATTCATGGATTGGAAGAAAAAAATATTGTTAAAATGTACATACAACTGAAAGCAATCTACACATGTAATGCAATCTCTATCAAAATGCAAGTACCATTTGTCCCAGAGCTAGAAGAAACAATCCTAAAATTTGTACAGAACCACAAAAGACCCAGAATAGCCAAAGCAATTTTCAGAAAGAAAAGTAAAGCTGGAGACATCATGAGTCCTGGACTTCAAGCTCTATTACAAAGCTATAATCATCAGGACTGTATGGTCTGGCAT
Organism: Mustela lutreola; assembly: GCF_030435805.1. Taxonomy (NCBI): domain Eukaryota; kingdom Metazoa; phylum Chordata; class Mammalia; order Carnivora; family Mustelidae; genus Mustela; species Mustela lutreola. Next base: position 77,717,950 of record NC_081290.1, read on the forward strand.
AAACTAGACACATAGATCAATGGAACAGAATACAGAACCCAGAAATGGACCTTCAAATCTATGGTCAACTAATCTTTGACAAAGCAGGAAAGAATAGCCAATGGGAAACAGACAGTCTCTTTAACAATTGGTGTTGCAAAAATTGGAGAGCTACATGCAGAAGAATGAAGCTGGACCACCTTTTTACACCACACAATAAAATAAATTCAAAATTGATGAAAGATCTAAATGTGAGACAATAAACTATCAACATCCTGGTGGAGAATAAATGCAACAACCTGTTTCACCTTAGCCATAGAAATTTCATATTAGGGAAGCCTGAGTGGCTCAGTCAATTAAGCAACTGCCTTTGGTTCAGGTCATGATCCCAGGATCCTGGGATCAAGTTCTACATTTGGCTCCTTGCTCAGTGGAGAGCCTGCTTCTCCCTCTCCCTCTGCCTGATGTACCCTCTGCTTAGGCTCTCTCTTTCTCTCTGTCAAATAAATAAAGTCTTAAAAAAGAGGAAAAAGAAACTTATTACTAGACGCATCTCCTGAAGCATGGGAACCAAGAGCAAAAATGAACTATTGGGATTTCATGCACACAAAAACTTCTTCACAGTGAAGGGAACAATCAACAAAACAAAAACCAGCCTATGAAATGAGAAGATATTTGCAAGTGATATATGTGATAAAGTGTTATTAGCCAAAAAGCAAGAAAGAACTTATCAAACTCAGCACCCAAAAACTAAATCCAGCTAAGAAATGGCAGAAGATATAATAGACTTTTTTTCCAAAGAAGACATCCTGATGGCCAAAAAAAACATGAAAATGTGTCAACATCACTTATCATCAGGGATATAGAAATCAAATCCATGATGAGACATCACCTTATACCTCTCAGAATGGCTAAAATTAGCAATACAGGAAATGACAGATTTTGGCAAGGATGTGGAAAAAATGGAGACTCTTACTCTGTTGGTCAGAATGCAAACTGGAACAGCCACTCTGGAAAACAGTTTGTAGGTCCCTCAAAAAGATTAAAATGGAACTACCCTATGACTCAGCAATTGTACTCTTAGATATTTACCCAAAGGGTATGAAAATACTGATTCAAGGGAGCACATGCACCCTGATGTTTATAGCAGCATTATCAACAGTAGCCAAATTATGGAAGGAGCCCAAATGTCCATCAACTGATGAATGGGTGAAGCAGAGGAGGTATATATGTGTGTGTGTGTGTGTGTATGTGTGTATGTCTGTAATATATATAATATATATATACATTATATATATATATATATATATATATATATAATGGAATATTATTTAGCTATCTAAAAGAATGAAATCTTACTATTTGCAATAACTTGGATCAAGTTAGAGAGTATTATGCTAAGTGAAATAAGTCAGGCAGAGAAAGATAAACATATGATTTTGCTCATATGTATTTACTCATTTTTGAAAACAAAATAGATAAACATAGGATAAGAGGAATAGAAGAGAGGGAAGGAAACAAGAAAGTCAACTATGGACAACAAACAATTGCTGGAGGGGAGGTGGGGGAGGCATAAGCTAAATTAGTGATGTATATTAAGGAGGGCACTTGTGTTGCATACTGGGTGTTATATGTAATTGATGAATTATTGTTATTTTAATTATAAATATGTTATAATTAGAATTCAAATAAATGTTAACTAATTAGAATTCAAATAAAACTTTGAAAAATAAAAAAATAAAAAAACATAAGGACATGGAAATAAAATAACTTATTTTTTAAATTTATTTATGTTTTTAAAATTAATTTATTTTTTTTCCAGAGAGAGAGAGAAAATAAACACGAGCAGTGGGGAGGTGCTGATAGAGTTCTGTGAGCAGGGAGTCTGATATGGGACTCAATCCCAGTACCATGGAATCATGACCTGAGCTGAAAGACATTGCTCAACCTACTGACCCAGCCAGGGTCTCAAAACAACTTCTTTCTAAATAATCCACAAGTTAAATAGGAAGTCTCAAAGGAAATTAAAAAAAAAAATACATAGAACTGAATGAAAATGAAAGCACACATATAAAAATTATGAGATTCAACTAAACAATGCTGAAAAGAGTGTTTATAATATGAAATTCTTTTTTTTAAGATTTTATTTATTTATCAGACAGAGATTACAATTGACAGAAAGGCAGGCAGAGAGAGAGAGGAGGAGAAAGAAGGCTCCCTGCTGAGCAAAGAGCCCGATGTAGGGCTCAATCCCAGGACCCTGGGATATGACCTGAGCCGAAGGCAGAGGCTTTAACCCACTGAGCCACCCAGGCACACTAGCATGAAGTGTGTAAACCTGGTGATTCACAGACCTGTACCCCGGGGGATAAAAATATATGTTTATAAAAAATAAATAAATAAATAAATAAATAAATTTTAAAAAATGGACAGGTCTAAAATCAATAATTTAAGTTTCTACTAGGAAATAAAGACCAAAATAAACCCAAAGCAAGTAAACAGATGAAAAATTTTAAAAAGTAGACATCAATGAAATTGAAAATATGAAAAGAAATAAAATCAATGAAATAGAAAAGCTAGTTATTTGAAAAAATAATTAATAGAAGTCCTTAATAAAATTTATAAATATCTAGCCACCGTCATAAATTTAAAAAAGAGAAATAATTAATATGATGAATGAAACAGATATATTGCTATAAAATTCTGGCACCATTAAAAGGATAGTAAAAGAATACTGCAAATAACAAATTTGATAGCTTAGAAATAATGGACTAATATTTGAAAAACTTAACTACAAAATCTTAGTCATGATGAAATAGACAATCTGAATAAACATAACAATAATGTTATTGAATTCATAGTTGAAAATCTTACAAAGGGGATATTTCCAAGCCCAGATAATTTCATAGAACAAGTCTAACAAATCATTTACAAAATAATTAACACTAATTTTACATAATCTCTTCTAGAAAATAAAACAAGAATTGAGTACTCCCAACTTACTTTATGAAACTAAGATTTTTCTAATGCCAAAGGTAGACAAGCACATTAAGAAGAAGAAGGAGAACAGAAAGAACAAAAATTACCAGTATTTCTCATGAGCTTAAAAGAATTTTTTCACATTATATATTTTTCAGACAGAACCCAAAGCATGTGTGAAAAAATTATATATCAAGATCGAGCGGGTAATGTTCCAAGTATACAATGTTCAACATTAAAAAATAAATCAATTTAATCCAGGGTATCAAAAGCTAGAAAAGAAAAAAAAAATTCTATCCATTGATACAGAAAATGCACTTGACATTATAACATCATTCATGAGAAAAACTCTCAACAAGTTAAAAATAGAGGAAAGTTTTTTCAATTTGATAAATACAAAAACCTATACTTAACATTACACTTAATGGTGAAAAGCAGAATAGTTTTTCCAAAAAATTGGAAACAAGGCAAGGATACTCTCTCACTACTCATTCAATATTGTATTAAAAGTCCCTGCCCCTGAAATAAGATAAGAAAATGAAACAAAACATTTATAGAGTGGAAAGAAAGAAATAAAACTGTGCCTATTTGGTAATGACAGAATTGTCCTCTTAAATCTTCAATAAAAATCCTGTAACTAATAAATAAACTCAGCAATGTCACAGAATACAGCAACAGCAACAATAACAACACACACACACACACACCACACACACACACACACACAATTGTATTTCTATATGCTAATAATGAACATATGAGCACTGAAATGAAAGATACAGTACTATTTACAATAATCACTCTAAAAATGTGTATTTTAAGTATACAGTTAGTAAAATGTTATAGATGTTTTATAACTAAAAACTGCAAATTCTTGATGAAAAGAATAAAAAACTACATAATGGAGAAACATATTCATAGACTGGAAAACAATATAGCAAAGATACCTGATTTTCTCCAAATTTGATTTGCATTTTTAATAGAATTCTTATCAAAATTCAAGCAAGGCATTCTGTAGATGTAAACTTATTCTAAATTTTAGGATAAACCATTTTACCAAAGAAGAATAAAATGGTAGGAATTATTCCACCCAATATTCAGGATTGCTATATAAGTAGGGTAATCAAGAGAATTTTATATTAAAGGAGGGATAAACACATAGATCAATGAAACAGAATAGCTGACATAGAATTGGACACAAAAATATGTTCCACTGATTTTTTACAAAATTGCACAACCACATCATTGGATAGAGGATAGTCTTTTCAACAAATTGTACTAGAGCAATTAGACATCCATATTCAAAAACTGAATCTCAACCCAAACCTCCCACCTTGTATAAAATAACTTGACATTGATCATGGACTTAAAGATAAAATATAAAGCTATAAAACTTATAGGAAAAAAAATCAGAGAAAATCATGGGATTGTGGCTATGTGAAAGTTCTAGTACTTGACACAAAAATTATGGTCCACACAAGGAAAAATTCTTAAATTAGATCTCATCAAAAGTAAAACTTTTGTTCTTTTAAAGCTCACCTGGGTGGCTCAGTTAATCTTCTGACTCTTCTGCCTCATGACATTGGCCATGAGATTAAGCTCCACACTGGGCTCTGCGCTCAGCATGGAGTCTGCTTGAAGATTCTTTCTCTCTGGTCCTCCTCCCACTTGCTTGCCTGCCCTCTTTCTCTCTCTCTCAAATAAATAAATAAATCTTAGAAAAAGTAGATAGGCAAAATAATGGCATAGGCACTTCATGGAGGATGTACAGGTAGCAAATAAGCATATGAAAACATGTTTAACATTATTAGCCATTAGACAAATGAAAATTCAAACTATACCACTATGCCTCTATCAGAATGGTTAGAAGTAAAGAGAAAAAAATCTCAATAACAAATACTAATTGAAAGGTTGAGAAGCTAGATCACTCGTGAGTTATGGTGGGAACATAAAAATGGTATGGTTCTGGAAAACAGTTTGGTAGTTTCTTGTAAAAACTATACGTATTATTACAAAATGAGCCAACAATTATGCTTTGGGGCATTGATGAATAGATTATATAAAAACTTATGTTCAAAAACATCTTGTATATGAATGTTTATGCCGGGTTTTTTTTCTTTTTTTTTCTTTTTTTTTTTTTTTTCTAATAGACAATTTACTGGAACCAGCCCAGAATTCTTTCACTAGATAAAAGGATAAATACACGGTGTTACATCCATACCGTTGGATACTAATCAGAAACAAAAGGAACAAACCATTGATATGTTTACAAATTTAGATAAATCTCCAGGAAATTATGTTGAATAACAACAAAAGCCAACACCCAAAACTAACACACTGTTGATTCCATTTATAAAGTGTTTTTGGAATGAGAAAATTTGGAAGTGGAGGACAGATTAGTGGTTAGCAGGTGATAGAGATGAGGGACCAAAGATGGAGATGGGTGGGTTACAAGGCCAACCAAAAGGATTTCTGTGCTGTTGGGACTGAACAGGATTTTGCCTGTGGAGATGGATTCAGGAAAATACACATAAAATAAATACGTATAGAACTTTATGTATACACACACAAATGAATATAGGTAAAATTAAGCAAAACTAAGTAAATCTGTGGATTGTATCAATGTCAATATCCTGGTTATAATATTACTCTATAGTTTTGCTAAATGTTGGGAAAAACAGAGTGAAGTGTACAAAGGAGCTCGCTCTGTATTATTTCTTACAACATCATGTAAATCTGAAATTATCTTTAAGGCAGTTAATTCAATGTATTGTTTTATCTGGAGTTGTAGAAAAAACAGTTCTTTTTTGTAACATGAAATCTTGTGCATAATCGCTAAATAGGGAAACATCAGGAATATGCAGAAGTCATATTGTTTTATTCACAATCCTTCCTAAGCAAGAGAAGTTAAAATAATAGAAGTAGAGTTAAAATTTCCAACAGGAAAAGGCAAGTGTGGTTTACTGGAGCTAGACCTCTTTGAGCTATATTTTAACAAAATTAAAAATGAGTACCCGGCCCAGGGTTTCTTCCACAGAGAGCCGCACTCTCAACCTCCTGTGGCTCTTGGTCGCTGACAAGGCTGTCCAGCCCACCCTGTGGATGTGAATGGCAGCTTTGCTAATGCAGGACTCCACTTCACTTCGTGCTCACAGTAGCTGAATAGCCTTAATGCTAAGGAAACCACTGTCAGGATTTCTAGATTGTGGATATTATGCCTATTTAATATCTCAAGGGTAGCCTTTAACCAGGCTGAACTGACTAAGTGGTACAAATTATCTCTCCCAAGACCAATTACTCCTTAAGTTACAGCTTTGGTACAGACTCACATATTTTTTTGAATTGTCCTCCTTCTTGTTTTGCCATAAATAGGATGATCTTAAGTCATGGGTGGGCCCTGACAATCCTGGTATAAATATTCTGTTTCTGGAATAATTAGGAACAAAACTAACACACTGTTGATTCCATTTATAAAGTGTTTTTGGAATGAGAAAATTTGGAAGTGGAGGACAGATTAGTGGTTAGCAGGTGATAGAGATGAGGGACCAAAGATGGAGATGGGTGTGTTAGTTTCTTTCATTCTCAAAAATGTCCTGGTTTATTTGACAAATTATATGGTTACCATATTCATTGCCATATATTTTTTAATGTAATTTTATAGGATGCGAAATTTGGAAGAGTACATATACCGAGTTATAGCAGGAAAGCTCATAACTACTAAGGAAGTATACTAAACTTTATGTATGTGTATAAGATGGTAACTCTCCACCTAAAAAATAAATGTTTTCTTGTTTGGTGTTATATTGGACAATAAGCAATATTAAGTATTAAAAAGGAAAACAGAATTCTCCTCACCCTAATATGAAGGGATATTAGATAATGATTCAAAAAGAACCACTTTTGCAATTCAGTATTCAAGCAAGTGAATTATATAGAAAGTACCAAATCTTTGATAATGAAAACTAAAAAAGCATAACAATTATTTCTATTTCTTATAAGTATTTAATATGCAACTTCTCAAGCACAAGACACAATGTCAATCTTATAATCTCATTAGGAGTTAGTACGCTATCTCCTATTAGCTGTTTATTTTGTAAAAAAAAAAAAAAAAATTATTGGAACATAGCCATATCCATTTATTCTAGTTTCATCTGCGTTTTTTTTTTTTTTTTTCTCACTATAATGGCAGATAGTTGCAATAGAGATCATATGTTGCTTCCAAAGCCTAAAACGTACATCTGGCCATTTAGAGAGAAAGATTGCTTAATTTAAGCTAAAATTCTATGTGAAAGTGAAATGCTCCTGATCTATCACTTTATTTTCTGAAGGCTGCAAAATAGAAGTGTTGAAAGCATGGGATTCTTGATGAACCCCCACTAGAAGCAGCATGGCATGATCTCCACAAACTGCCCAGCTACTGTTACAGAGACAGGTCAGTGTTTTAAAAAAATGCCAACACAGAGTTAGGGTAAGCAATTCATTAAAGAACCTCCAAACTTTCTCATGCAAATGAGGTGGTGTTTCTTTCTTTCTCTCTCTCTCTCTCTTTTTTTTTTTTTTTTTAAGAAAGTTGATACTTTCACAGCTTTAGAAAAAAAAAAGAAAAAAATCAGTTTGTTGGCATGTTCATATACATGATCTTATCAATATGCTGTCTGCAAAAAGGAAGACTAAAATCTCTTCAAAAAATCAATGTTTGAAAATTAAGAAAAAGTAATTCTAGTTGTACAGTTTAGTTTATATTCTACATTCATATACAATCTGGATACTGCAAGATAACTTTTTTTAAAGAATTTTTATATTTATTTGACAGAGAGAGAGAGACAGGGAGAGAGGGAACACAAGCAAAGAGGGAGTGGGAGAGGGAGAAGCAGGCTTCCTGCAGAGCAGGGAGCCCCACCCAGCACTAAATCCCATGTTCCTGGGATCACCTGGGGCTGGAAACCTGCACCCTGGGATGATGATCTGAGCTGAAAGCAGACACTTAATGACTGAACCACCCAAGAGCCCCACAAGATAACTTTTTGAAAATGCTCACATTCTTTAATCAGTTTTAACAATAGTTATGGTTAAAAGCTAGGTAGAAGTTACTGTACTGATGTTAGTTAAAAATTTATTTCATGTTTTCTAATTAAGTGATTTATATGTCAGTTGTATACATTTTTAAAAATAAAAAGAGAAGGAAAAATAGTGCCTTTGCTTATTTCCAGTTGTGCATTTTTAAAGGATGTGAGATATTTTTTAATCTTTTGCATTCTGATTCTTTTGCACTTCACAGCATAAATAGCAATTTTTAACTTAAAAACTTTTCATAAAAAATCTTTAGTGACAATATAATTCAAAATTATGTGCAGATGAAGAATACTTAATATGTTTTCTATTATTAGATATTTGGTTATTACTAGCTTTTTATTATCTCTATTAATACTACTCACTGCATTCTTAAAGAAGGCATTCAAAAGTTTAAGAACCAATAATTCTTAGTTATAATGGTGGAACATGAACAAATTTTTTTCTCTCCACAAATAGTCACTAAAAAACAACGAAAGCAAAAACTTTTTTCAAAATCACAATATAGTGTACTAAAGACTGTTATTGTATAATGTGTTGGGTTCTGGAGGGAATGAAAAACTCACTAAACATAGTGACATGACTAAAAATTGTTGGAGGCTATGATTTTGCTCACCTTTCTTCTGAGCAAATTCAAACAAAGAGAAGGTAGATTTAGTCCATGTTAATGGCTGAAAATTTCCACCTTACATAAACAGTAGCAAACACCCATGATATTAGAACCCCCCTCCCCTATACTCCTTAATCTCATTGCTGTATTGATTTAGCTCAGGCCATCCCTTCCTCTTTTGTCCTTCTCTTTCCGGTACATGATATGGCCAGTTTTAAAAGGGAACGGACAATTAAGACATAATTTTTTTTTCTTTTATGGTAAGAAATAATATCAATTATCCATAATACCTTCCAGAAAAGAGAAGCAAGATCTAACACACTTTATGAGGCCAACATTATGCTCTTATATTAAAACCAAATACATTACATGAAAGGAAAATACAGACCAACATCCCTCATGAATAGAAATATAAAAATATCCTTCAATGTATTAAAATTGAAATCAACAATTTCTAAAAAGATTTGTACAGCATGATCAACTGTGATTTATTCTAAGTGTGTAATTCAGGTTCAATAAAAACTAACCAATTTTTTTAAAAAATTCCAAAATACAGAGAACAAGTGGGGAGTTGCCAGAAGAGAAGTGAATAGGGGGGTGGGTAAAATAGGTGAAGGGGATTAAGAGATTAAAAACTTCCAGTTATAAAATAAATCAGTCATGGAGATGAAATATACAGCATGGAGAATATGGTCAATCATATTGTAACAATGTCATGTGGTAACACATGGTGACTGCATTTAGTGTGGAGATCATTGAGGTAATATATAGAATATATAAAATCACTCTGTTGCATACCTGAAACCAATATTATATTTTATGTCAACTATACTTCAAAAAACAAACTAATCAATGTAAACTATTGTATCAACATGCAAAATAACTGAAGAAATATAATCATATCAATTGATGCACAAAAAGTATTAGACAAAATCTAACTCCTATTCATGATAAAACTTGTCAAACTAGAAACTGAGATGATGTTCAGAAAACAGACCTATGCCAGTATAGACAGAATTAGATCAATGCTAATTTAGACTACTGATCTTCAACAAAGATAACAAAGGACCTATTGGAGGTCCAAATGCAAAAAAACAAATGTATGTACAAACCTTACCTGTTTCACAAAAACTTCATCAAAATATATCATAACCTAAATGTAAAATATTAAATTCATGAACACATAGGGAAAAATCTACATTATTTTAAGTTCAGGGTTAAATTTTTAGATACAACACAAAACTATCATCTGTGGAAGAAAACGAAAAACAGGTAAGTTGGACTTTATGAAAATTAAAAACTCCTGTCCTATGAAAATCATGGTTAGCAAAATGAAAGAACAAGCAGCAGATTGGAAGAAAAATATTTGCAAAACATGTATCAGACTTTGTCATTAAGAATGTGCAAAGTTAAACAAGGAGATATCACTACACTCTTATTAAAATGATTAAAAGAAAATAAAAAAAAGAGAGAACCCCCAAAACTGACAGCACCCATTGCTAGGGAGGATGTAAATCAATGGGAACTTCTATTCATCTGTTCATTACTGTTGGAAATGCAAATGTTATATCCACTTTGAATAGTAGTTTTGCGGTTTTTTACAAGGGTAAACAATTTTGTTCCTAGGTATTTGCTCAACTGATCTGAAAATCCATATCCACACAAAAACGTGCAGCATGAATGTTTTTTAGCAGCATTTTTGCCAAAATCTGGAAGGAATCAAGATGTCCTTCAAAAGATGTGAATGGATAAACAGACTGTGGTGCATGTAAGCAATACAATATTATTCATAATTTTTAAAAATGAGGTAACAAGTCATTGAAAGTATGTTAGTGAAAGAGTATGCTAATGAAGTTTAGTTGAATATTGCTAAGTGCAAGAAGCCAATTTAAATATTGTACATATGATATAATTACAACTATATGACAATCTGTAAATAGCAAAGCTATAGTGACTGAGTTAAGGAAAATCTGTGTTCTGAGGTGGCTGACGAATCCAGCAGGGGAATCCCAGTCCCGGCTGCAGGGCCATTCCAGGCTTTCCCCTAGCCCCAACAGCTGCAGCTGCAAGAGTGGCACAGATACAGAAGTAAAAATGTGTAATAATACCCCCCCTTGCCTATGCTTGGGGCTCAGACCTTGAGAGATTAGTTTCTTCTGGGCTGGCTAACATGAACTAAATCTCCGATACTCCAAGTTCTCAGAGTGCCGCTTGTTTTTGTTTTCTGTTTTTTGGTTTTTTTTGGCCAAGATCCAGTCTGTGTTTGGTAACAACTGCATGGTATCAGTGGTTTCTGAGGGTTTAGGGCAAAATGGGGGTAGTGAATAAACAAAGGAATATTGTAAGGTAGTGAATCTATTCCATATGATCCTGTGTTTGTGACTCCATGACAATATGTTTGTCAAAACCCATTCAACTTTATCATACAAAGAGTAAACCTTAATGTATTCAAATTTTAAAAATCATTTAAGAATTTGGGGGATTCTTGATGAAATATAGGATGTATCAAGATAATCCAAGTGTATCACAAATGTATGAAAGAATCTCATTTTCTGAAAGTGGAGGCAGAGAAAGGCACTGTCCAAATCGTATAAATAGGTTGAATCTGAAAACTAAAGGCAAAAGAAACTGTGAATAAGCATGTATTTTAGTTGATAAAGTTGTTTATATGAGTGTATTAATTAACAATTCTGTTACTGTTACAAATGTTTACTGGCATTGAAAACTGAAGTAAATGGATGGCAGATGGCAAAAGCCATATTTTTTAGTGATGGAATGGAAGTTCACAGATCTGCAAGGGGAAGAGTCTAGAATGATCCATGTGGTAATGGGTTAGAGTTAAAGATATTAACATGAATTGATCTCTAACTTAACATAGATATAGATGGCCACATATAAGATTATCTATAGATATGTATACATAAAAAGATTAGCAAACATATTTATTTATCTTTTTTTTTAATCATTTGATACAGGCCTAGAAATAAGAAAGTGCTCAAAACAAGGCAACAACAACAACAACAACAACAAAAAAAAAAACCATATCCCCCCAAAACCCTTAATGATCAATCAGTGTACATCAAAAGTATGAAAGGTAAAACCTGAGAAACCTGTTTGACCAACATAATAAATAAGATAATATTGGATTATAACCCAAAGCATAAAATAATATCACAAGTCCATACTGATAAAAAGGACTTATTGACTAAATTAATAAATAGGCAGAAGAAACAAATCTCTTGTGCAAAAGAGTTAAAAATAATTAATGTAGACATTCTGACCTCACAGAATGGTAACATCACTTTCCCCTCTTTAAATGAGCTGTACCTCACTGCCACTGGGAATCATGAGAGAGTATCGAATCTCATATGGTTACCTGGGAAAAGTTCAAGATTCAAAATTTGTAGTATGATTTCTACTGGATTTGTATCACTTTTGCACCATCACAAAGCCAAAAAATTGCTAAGTAGAACCATCTAAAGTCAGGGACCATCTGTATATGCTTTTGTATTGATTGCTAGTATTCTGAATCATGAGTACATATTATTTATCCCCCAGAAGAAACTAAATCAAATAAAAAACAGTAAACATGACCTATATAAAATCATATAAAATCATATATTATAATATTTTATATAATAGAAAACTAATATAATATAAAACATATAATATACCTATTATATGTACATCATATACATATATAAATTAAGTTTAGCATGGATGTACATTTCTCTGAGTTTTTGGAGGATAATCCTTGTCTGGTCCTAAGTCTGGTTTCCAAGAATGAGATCCTGAGATGATTTAACAGTAAATTTGCAGGAAGAAAAAGTTTGAAAGTTAGTAATGTAGAAAAAGGAGGAAGAAGCTAAGCAAGTGGTACATACCAGGCCACATTCCAGCTTCCAACTTTCCCTTTCTATGCCAGGGGAGCTCTAGAGTATAAATCATGGCTGAGTGTACCCAAACTCTAGGCAAAAGAGTTGGGTTTTTATTTACCCAACCAGTAAGTAATTGGCTAGTCTCACATCATCCCAGTGATGTAAATTCTTAGGCACTTCTGTATGGAAAGTAAACTAAATAACCTGAGGGAGTCATCTGAAGAGAATTCTACTTGAGGTTTCTGTGAAGCAGAAACACAGAGACTAGAGAAGGCATGCACAGAGATGTAAAAGGCATCAATGAAAATCTGGGAAGAGTACCAATATTATCCTTTTTTTTTATTTTTTCAATTTATTTATTTTCAGAAAAACAGTATTCATTATTTTTTCACCACACCCAGTGCTCAATGCAATCCGTGCCCTCTATAATACCCATCACCTGGTATCCCAACCTCCCACACCCCAACCAGTACAAACCCCTCAGATTGTTTTTCAGAGTCCATAGTCTCTCATGATTCACCTCCCCTTCCAATTTACCCCAATTCTCTTCTCCTCTCTAACACCCCTTGTCCTCCATGATATTTGTTATGCTCCACAAATAAGTGAAACCATATGATAATTGACTCTCTCTGCCTGACTTATTTCACTCAGCATAATCTCTTCCAGTCCCGTCCATGTTGCTACAAAAGTTAGGTATTCATCCTTTCTAATGGAGGCATAATACTCCATAGTGTATATGGACCACATCTTCCTTATCCATTCGTCCGTTGAAGGGCATCTTGGTTCTTTCCATAGTTTGGCGACTGTGGCCATTGCTGCTATAAACATTGGGGTACAGATGGCCCTTCTTTTCACGACATCTGTATCCTTGAGGTAAATACCCAGGAGTGCAAAATATTATCCTTTATAATTCTTCATGTAAGAAAATGTTTTCACTGAAATGCAGGCATAATCTGTACACCTACATTCTAAGAAAGATAAGCTATTGAATGAAGAAAAGAGACAGGGTAGCACCTGAGATAAAAGTTTGTATAAAATTTTCACAAGAATTAGAAATAGTTAAAGCAGTTGATGTTGCATATAATCAAATCAGTGAAGCACAGGGAAAACTCAAATATTTACTTCTCAATTTAGGAATCCGGCAAAAAGAGTGAGAGATGATAATCACATTGTAATATAATCTCTGACTCAAATTAGCATTTCTTAGCTCAAAAAACAAAAAAAAAAAATTGATTCTTTTTTTTTAAACAAAATTCACATTTTATTTAAGTTGAAATAGACTATACAAAATTGATCTTCTTCACCAAAAATAACAGCAATATTTTCTGTATTATTCCTAGATAAACCACAAAACACTTACTTTTGTTGGTTTTCCAGGTTTTGTTTATAAATCAAGATGAGGCAGTAGATATAGTCATGGAAAAAGACAGAGGAAAACAGACAAATCAGTTGTCAGTATCCATGGCCTCTGATCCTGCCTTGACCATGAACAAAGGTGATCAACATATACATACTAAAAAGCTTATGTAGTCGTAGGTGTAAAAAAATGGATCCTATTCAAATAATAATAATAATAATCTCAGGGCTCCTGGATGGCTCAGTCCATTAAGCATCTGACTCTTGATTTCAGCTTAGGTCATGATCACAGGGTCCTGAGACCAAGCCTCCAGTCACACTCCATGCTCAGTAGAGATTCAGCTTGAAAGTTTCTCTCTCTCTCTCTCTCTCTCTCTCTCTCTCTCCCCCTCTGTCCTCCCGCCTCACCTGCTCATGCTCTCTCTCTCTCTTTAATAAGTAAATAAATCTTTAATAAAAAAGAAAAATATAATCTATATCTGTCTACACAAAAAATTTTAAGTGCTTATAATTCAAAAGTAGACATAATTAAAAGGCAAATAATAAATCAGAAGGCTGCAACTTTTCTGGTAAGAAAAGAAAATCTGAATATATATACAATGTTATTAATAAAAACAAGGCAAAATAAATTTCACAGAAAAATGAACTGATATAAATAGACTATCTCTCTGCTTCTTTCTCTCCCACTAAGTCTCTCTTTGTCTATTACATCTTTTCATACCTCTTAGTTTTTCAAAAATGGCTAGCACACTAAACATTCAATAAGATTATAATTGTTAATTTTAAGTGAAGGGATGTGAAATGTGAAAGCAATGAGCTTGGCAAAAGTGACAGGAATTACAGAAACAAAACTCATAACATTTTTTTGTGTATTACATCTATGTGTATTATAAAATTTGGCTTTCTAAACCATGGATCTGTTCATGCTAGTATTTAAATACAGCATATCTTGACCAGCAAAATGGTAAACTCCGGAGATCAAAAGATGCCTTCAAAAGGATTCTTTCAAACATGAATGAGAAATATTAATATTATTAATTCAAAAGATCTTAATGGATATTAAATATGACATTCCATGTATACTTTTTAATGCAGAGTCTATTAATGTAATTGCTTAATAAATACTGTCACAAGTATTGTTATTAAATAGGTCTATATATTTGGATTGTGTCAGAAAAGTTTAAACTTTTTAAATTTAACACGAAAGTAATTTTTTCTTAGCATCAGCTAAATATGTGTGTTTCTCCACTGGAACACCATGTAATCTTTTCCTGAAGAAAAATATTTAAATCCTTGGGTACCTAAGATAGATATATCTGCCTACTAAATAGCATATATTCCAGTATTTTTACACCATGATAATAAAGATATAATTTTATGGTATGCTTCAAATTACTTTTCCATTTAAGTGATTGTCATGTGAAATGCCATTGCATGAAATGGAAGAATCAAATATAGATTTAAAATCCTGATGTAACTTCACCACTTAAAATATAAGATAATGAAGCAGCTTTGTATTTTTCTATTGCCAGACTTTGATATCTGCAGAGCATATTGCCAGCATCCTGCTCTAAGAAGCAAAAAATCTTGGAATTATCATTTGATCTCTCACCCTACTTTCCTCTCTATTTAAACCACAAATATTGCTGCTTTTTCATTTAGATTAGTTCTAAGATTCACTGTTCTCTGATTCCTTTCTGTTGAATATGATCTAGAATTTTCCATTACTATACATTTTCTGAATTAATATATTTTAATACTGATTCTTTAGACATTAAGTTTAATATAATTTCTTCATGAAATTCAAAAATAGCTGTTAAATTAGTCTACATTATTTTATTCTTTTGTCTTTCTTATTAATTGATTACTTTTATTATATAAGCTTGCTATATAGCTCATGCATTCCTTCAACATACCTATGTTCCCAAAATAGACTCTCATCCTGCCATGCCAAATTTTCAAATCACACAGGATGACTATTTATTAGGGAAACAGAATGAGGTACACAATTATGAAATATTCCATGTGCAAATCTCCTGGCCTAGAATTAAAGTTTGGTTGAATATAATAGACAACTTGAGTTGTAAAATAAAGGGCAGAAATTGCACTATGTCTATACATAGTAACATAGTATGAAAATATTAAGAATTAAGCCTTAGATGCAACAAGAAATATTGCCTATGTGGTACAAAGGGAGAAAGGCTCTTTAAAAAAAATGGTTTATGGTTGCTTCAAATCCAAAAATATTTAAATAACTTAAATTTAAAGTGAATTTAAACCTTAATAATTATACAATGAAGTTTTAAAAGCTATTTGCATACATTAGGAGATATAGTAATATTTCAGTATTCAAACAGTTTGTGATAAATGTGATTTAGACCACTTGTGGCCCATTTCCTAAGTGACAAAAAGTATCTTTGAGGAAAATCTTTTAATAGTAGTAAGGATATGTTTTAATAAGGTGAGGATTTTATTAATAATCATATTTATAGTTGTACTTGTTCTATCAAAATACTCCCTGAAGATTATAATTTAAATTATTCTCTTATTTGAATTAAACAATAGAAATACTTAACCAGGAACGCCTGGGTGGCTCAGTGGGTTAAGCCTCTGCCTTCCGCTCAGGTAATGATCCCAGGGTCCTGGGATTGAGCCCCACATTGGGCTCTCTGCTCTGCAGGAGCCTGCTTCCTCCTCTCTCTCTGCCTACTTGTGATCTCTGTCAGATAAATAAAGAAAAAATCTTAAAAAAAAAAAAAAAAAAAAAAAGAGGGCGCCTGGGTGGCTCAGTGGGTTAAGCCGCTGCCTTCGGCTCAGGTCATGATCTCAGGGTCCTGGGATCGAGTCCCGCATTGGGCTCTCTGCTCAGCAGGGAGCCTGCTTCCTCCTCTCTCTCTCTCTCTCTGCCTGCCTCTCTGCCTACTTGTGATCTCTCTCTCTGTCAAATAAATAAATAAAATCTTTAAAAAAAAAAAGAAAAAAAAAAAGAAATACTTAACCACATCATAGTTAATGTGGTTCAACAATGTGTCTCCAGAAAATATAAGAATATATTACTGTATCTCAAGGTGTTCAATCATGGGAGTCTTTATCTTAAAAATTAGTATTCCCTGCATATTTTCAGACCACAATGCTCTAAAGCTAGAAGTCAACCACAAAAAAAGTTTGAAAAGAACCCAAATACATGGAGACTAAACAGCATCCTTCTAAAGAATGAATGGGTCAACCGGGAAATTAAAGAAGAATTGAAAAAAATCATGGAAACAAATGATAATGAAAATACAACGGTTCAAAATCTGTGGGACACAACAAAGGCAGTCCTGAGAGGAAAATATATAGCGGTACAAGCCTTTCTCAAGAAACAAGAAAGGTCTCAGGTACACAACCTAACCCTACACCTAAAGGAGCTGGAGAAAGAACAAGAAAGAAACCCTAAGCCCAGCAGGAGAAGAGAAATCATAAAGATCAGAGCAGAAATCAATGAAATAGAAACCAAAAAAACAATAGAACAAATCAACGAAACTAGGAGCTGGTTCTTTGAAAGAATTAATACCCACTTAAGCACCCATGTTGCATCACCACTTCCTCATATCAGGGAGATCATATGATAGTTGTCTTTCTCTGCTTGACTTATTTCGCTAAGCATGATACGCTCTCGTTCCATCCATGTTGTCGCAAATGGCAAGATTTCATTTCTTTTGATGGATGCATAGTATTCCATTGTGTATATATACCACATCTTCTGGATCCATTCATCTGTTGATGGACATCTAGGTTCTTTCCATAGTTTGGCTATTGTGGACATTGCTGCTATAAACATTCGGGTGCACGTGCCCCTTTGGATCACTACGTTTGTATCTTTAGGGTAAATACCCAATAGTGCAATTGCTGGGTCATAGGGCAGTTCTATTTTCAACATTTTGAGGAACCTCCATGCTGTTTTCCAGAGTGGCTGCACCAGCTTGCATTCCCACCAACAGTGTAGGAGGGCTCCCCTTTTTCCGCATCCTCGCCAGCATCTGTCATTTCCTGACTTGTTGATTTTAGCCATTCTGACTGGTGTGAGGTGATATCTCATTGTGGTTTTGATTTGTATTTCCCTGATGCCGAGTGATATGGAGCACTTTTTCATGTGTCTGTTGGCCATCTGGATGTCTTCTTTGCAGAAATGTCTGTTCATGTCCTCCGCCCATTTCTTGATTGGATTATTTGTTCTTTGGGTGTTGAGTTTGCTAAGTTCTTTATAGATTCTGGACACTAGTCCTTTATCTGATATGTCATTTGCAAATATCTTCTCCCATTTTGTCAGTTGTCTTTTGATTTTGTAAACTGTTTCCTTTGCTGTGCAAAAGCTTTTAATCTTGATGAAATCCCAATAGTTCATTTTTGCCTTTGCTTCCCTTGCCTTTTGAGTTGTTCCTAGGAAGATGTTGCTGCGGCTGAGGTTGAAGAAGTTGCTGCCTGTGTTCTCCTCAAGGATTTTGATGGATTCCTTTCACACATTGAGGTCCTTCATCCATTTTGAGTCTATTTTTGTGTGTGGTGTAAGGAAATGGTCCAATTTCATTTTTCTGCATGCGGCTGTCCAATTTTCCCAGCACCATTTATTGAAGAGGCTGTCTTTTTTCCATTGGACATTCTTTCCTGCTTTGTCGAAGATTAGTTGACCATAGAGTTGAGGGTCTATTTCTGGGCTCTCTATTCTGTTCCATTGATCTATGTGTCTGTTTTTGTGCCAGTACCATGCTGTCTTGATGATGACAGCTTTGTAATAGAGCTTGAAGTCCGGAATTGTGATGCCACCAACGTTGGCTTTCTTTTTCAATATCCCTTTGGCTATTCGAGGTCTTTTCTGGCTCCATATAAATTTTAGCATTATTTGTTCCATTTCTTTGAAAAAGATGGATGGTACTTTGATAGGAATTGCATTAAATGTGTAGATTGCTTTAGGTAGCATAGACATTTTCACAATATTTATTCTTCCAATCCAGGAGCATGGAACATTTTTCCATTTCTTTGTGTCTTCCTCAATTTCTTTCATGAGTACTTTATAGTTTTCTGAGTATAGATTCTGTGCCTCTTTGGAAACCCAGATATTTTAATTGATTTATTCACAGTAGGCTTGAGTCTGATTCTAATGACAGGCATAGGAAAATGCAAATTCCAAAGCATTTTGTAACTGCATTATTTTCCCCAAATAATCTCATTACAAAAACATTTTGTATTCTACTTTTTATCAACCTTGTATTGGGAAATAATTTCACATATACTATTTAATTTATACAACAAGCACCTTTATAATCACTGTATCAACTAAGAAAATATTAATATCACACATATTTTATAAGTGAACATTAAACATTAAGTTTTTTATTTTTGTTTTGTAAAATTAATTCAGAAGAAAGCAAATGGGATATTTATCATTGATTGGATAAGTATTTTGTTTCATTTTTGATTAATGATCACTTTAAGAATACCAACTAAAAATACCTTAATGCCATATTCATCTTAGTAGTGTCTATAACCAATGGGAATATGAAATAATTGTTGAATAGAATTATATCTACAGTTTATAATTTTGAAAAAGTCAAAACATTTCTGTACAATTAGTCATAAGATATTTACATTTCATTTGTTTGGTTTTAAGATGATTGAATACGGCAGATGGATAGTTTGTTGAACTGATATTTTTCATCATATAGACATGGCTTGTGAAGTTGAGAATGGATTTGATTTTCACCATCTGCACAAAGATTTTTTTCTTACATATTTAGCATAGTGTGACATCTAATTTGGTTACTACAGTTGCTCTTCATATTTCTAAATTCAAAGAATTATGATTTATTTAAAATACTCCATATAGCACTGTTGACTCTTGGCAAAATGGTCTTGAGTATGAAAGATCAAAATTGTTTTCCACTTTATAAGGTAATTATTTGTATTTTACATTTTTTCAAAAATATAAGAAAATAAATGGGAAAAGACCCTACTAAACAAGTCAACACTAAGTTATTTATCTGTATATTAAAAATTAACAATATGGGACAAAATGAGAATAATCTTTGTTATACTGTCTTAATGTTGTAGCCCCAGAAAAACTAATTAGAAAATTAAATTTAATTTTGAAATCTGATTTTCTAATTCCAATTAGGTCTTGAAGGAAAAATACGCATCTATGGCCTTAAGAGTCAATATTGAAGTCTTTGTTCTATGATTAACACATATTGGCAATAATAAGGAGAAATAAACACCCAGCATTTGAAATGATTTATACCAAATAATTTCACAACTCTGTAAATATTTATTTATTTAAAAATGAAAAATAATTATATGAAATATGTATTAAGTTTTATTTTTATTTAGGTTGTGTATTTGTGTCACCAAGCAGATTCCAGGAGAGTAAAATATTACAGTGGTTTATCCAGAAGATAACCTTTTAAGTTTATCATTGTTAACATGCCATGCAATTCATGGTGGAAATAACTACTCCTGTAATATAGCAGAATGAAATATATTTTTATTTTGTGAGAAAATGAAAATATTTTAGTAACCAGAGGATAAAATATGTTATATGTTATACTTTATTTCTTAATCAGGATATGGCATAAGTTATAAAAAGTCCTTATTCTACAGTAAATAAATGCTTGCTTGGGCTTGTACTCAAACAAAATTAGAGTTATAGCTATGCTGAAATCCGTAACATTTGTATTACCCTATAATAGTTATGAAAAGAGTAAGCTTTATTTACTGTATCTAAAAATTCTGAATAATAACAGAACCAATCTCAGAATTATTTTGAGCAATAACATCATTAACACATGGAAAATAGCAAGATGCTTAGAACATAAAACTGGACCATAGGAGTTAGATATTGTCTTTATGCATAATCTATTACAATCATGGCTTACACATATGTAATGATTAAAACACAACTACAACAATCTTTAGTTTTATTTAAATTTTATATTTATGTTTTAATATTTTATAGATATTAAATTTATATTTTAATCATATTAAAAAGGACCATTTTGAATTTTAAAAGAGATATAGTTTATCTTGTGATAAACTGAAATTTAGTTTATTTAGTTTAATGTCCCTCCAAAATTCATATGTTGAATACTAAATCCCCATTACCTCAGGATATGATTACATTTGAAGAAAGGGCCTTTACAGAGGGAGCTAAAGTTAAGTGAGGTTATCAGAGGGGTCCTAATCCAGTATGACTGGTGTCCTTATAGGGCATAGGCACCTACATAGAAAAGACCCTTTGACAACACTTTTCTATCTGAAAAGAAAGGAGAGAGTTTCAGAAGAAACCAACCCTAGTAACCATTGGATCTCAGACTTCTAGCTTCCAGAATTGTGAGAAAATAAATATCAGTTGTTTAAGCCATCAAGTCTATGATGTTTATTACAGTATTTCTAGCTAATTAACACAACTTCTTAAGTTTTGGTTTTATGCTTTTCTTTTTTTTCTGTTAATTGTCTTTTCTAATGTCTTTTTTATGTTCTAATAATATTTTGTTACTTAATGGAAGTTTTATTTTTCTACATTCTATTTTTTTCTAATCGAACCTAAATAATTCACATCAATAAGATTTTGATAAATCTTATTGAATCGAATCCAAATAATTCACATCAATAAGATTTTGATAAAATTCACCATTAATTTGTAAGATTAGTATAAGGATGACTTGTTTCTAATGTTATATTTATATACATATTTAAGAAACCTTTTAATACTGAAGAACATAATTCAATTCATAGCTAGGCAATAACACATGACTAAGAGAAAGAAACCTTTGGTTTATTGTTTTCCAATATTTATATTTTTCAATTAAACCAGATGGTTGGAGGAAAGCCATGCTACCTTCAAATTCTAGTGATGCATTTATTGGCAGAACTTCAAATAACCTGGTATGCATCTCCGAGTATCGTTCTCACTGGCAGCCAAGTTTTTTCCACTTGAGCCTTTCCTCCTTGGATCCTGGCCAGCACAGCTCAAGACTTCATGAGGATGAGGGAGCAGTATTGATTTTCCTTTAAACTAATCTTGTATGAGTCAGCCACTCCTTCCCTTGCTTTGAATGGAGGAGCGCTGGAGGAAACCAGCTGCAGTACTTGCGAGGTAGAATTGCTTCTTTGATCTTGACCTGAGCTGAATTCCAAATACCGAAAATAAAAGGAGAAAAATGGCAATGTAGATAGGCCATCCTTTCAAGGCAGATACACATTCAAGAGTCTCTAAAAGAATGTTCCTGAGAAACAGGGAATTTGCTTGTTAGAGCAAGTGAAGGAGAATCTTACTATAAGATGTGGTACAGTTATCAGCCAAGATAGTGATTCCTTATACCAGAACATTTTTGGATTAATTAGACTGTAAAGCTACGTTTTGTGTTAACATT
This sequence comes from Mustela lutreola, assembly GCF_030435805.1. Lineage (NCBI taxonomy): Eukaryota > Metazoa > Chordata > Mammalia > Carnivora > Mustelidae > Mustela > Mustela lutreola. The sequence continues at coordinate 77,740,227 of NC_081290.1, forward strand.
ATATAGTGGGTAGTATTATATGTGCATAATATATAATATTTAATATATGTATAAACATGCATACTCTGTAATATATGCATGAAGATTTTTCCATTCTGTGTTTTACATAAAATTTAAATAAACCCTGCTATAAAAATACCCTACTTCTTTAACGTAAATAAATAAATGTTAATTAAGCCTATTAATTTTTAAGTTGATGTTATTATTTAATAGAGGCAGTGCCATCTGTTAGATTAGTATGAAAAATATTATAAAAATTAACCATATAAAATCCACTGATATACAAATCTATAATGTTATCTTTTGTTATTCACATCTCCTGGTTTTAATTACCTTAAGGAAAAAGGCTGGGATATAAAGAAATAAAATTCTGAAATCAGATCCACCAGTGTTTAAATCTTGGTCCTATCTAGTCCACTTTGAGAAGTTACTTGGTCTTTATTGCCCTTGTATTTTCTTCCCCCAAATAATTACTTCCTTGATTACTTTTCTTTACATCTCTTAGATGTTCATAATAAGTAACAGAAAGTATTTTTGATCTTTAAGACATCTCTGACCACTCAGAATTGTGATGTTGCAAAAAATATAAGGATTTATAAAACTTCATATTACAAGGAAACAAAATAATTAACTTAGCATTAACTGACTAAAAATCCCATACACTGAGGGCACCTATATGGAGCAGTCAGTTAAGAGATCAACTCTTGCTTTTGAGATCACTCAGATGGTGATCGCAGGGTCATGAGATGGAGTCCCAAGTCAGGGTCCATGCTCAGTGCTGGGTCTGCTCAAGACTCTCTCCACATCTACCTCTGCACCACCCCTCCCACCCCTGTCTTGATCTCTCTCTCTCTCTCTTTATCTCTGAAATAAATAAATAAATCTTAAAAAAAAAAAATCCATACACTGAACAAACTGATGTTTACCAGAATGGAGGTGGATGGTTAAGGAGTGCCCTTGTGATAAACACTGGGTGATGTAGGCAAGTGTTGAATCATTATATTGTACCCCTGAAACTAATACTTAATTTAAGAATTTAAGTAAAACCTAAAAAAAAGTAAGCAAATTGGAAGAGGAAACAAGCAATCCCATAAACGTATGGAAAAAGAATAGAAAAGAAATGTAATCTGTGACTTAAATATTTAATTATTATGTTTACTAGTTACTGTATATATGACATATACAGGCTTTTTAAATCCTGTGTATATTATGATACTCATTACCCAACTCCAATCATTTCTGGAACACAGAATATAATAGATTTGGGGATATCATTTGAAAAATTATAGATAAAGAAATTAGAAGATGAATATAAAGAGTAATAAATACATAAGCTGTTTAATAGATTGCTCTGGCCATTAAAGCATGGTTGAACATAATGAAGGAGATATGTTCATTATGTATTTTCACTACTAAAACATAATTTTCTGCTAAAATATTTGACCCTGCTCTAACTACTGTTTTCCTATGTCTTAATCGTATGATCAGATCTGAAATGTCTTGATTTTGTTTATAATTAACTTTGTTTTTTTTTAAGTTTTTATTTAATCTTCAGTAGTTGACATACAGTATAATATTAGTTTCTGGTGTACAATATAGTGATTCAACACTTCCATACAACACCTGGTGCTCAGCATGACAAGTGCTCTCCTTAATCCCCATCATCTATTTCATCCATGCCCCCACACAAAATTCAATTTTTTAAATATTGAGGGTAGGGCAGAGTATTCAAAAAGCAAACTGAGAAAGAATAATTATCAATTCTCAGTGCATGGTCAATGGATGGTCAGAATGGCTGAATAAACTAAGGAAAAGAATGCTTTTTGAGGGTATATTTTAAAACTCAAGTTAAATGATAGGCATAAAGTAAACCTTCATAAAGAATAGTCTGTTGGGTTTTGAAAAAAAAAAAAAAACGTTTAGTTATGCTGTCCAACTAGTTTGAAATAAAATTTGTATTTATACCCCCGTTATTTTTAAATGGACAGAAAATGTATCTCTTCTAAAATATGCCATTGCTGTTTTTGCACCCGATCATCTCCCTCCCCCTCACTATTTATTAAAAAACAGAAACTGCTTCTGAAAATAAATAACTAGCATAACAGAAGCAAATCTAACATGTCATTATTTAATGTTGATTTTGTTTATAATTAACTTTGAGTAATTCCCTTTCATATATAGATTATGTGAAAAACCATAATCATTTGAAATTAAAGGTATGTTAAATGTGTTTACTACTTACAATATATATGAGATTTGAAATTTATATGAATGTTATTACCCATTTTAATAGTTCATTTTCATTTTCATTTTCATTTTGTTTGGAAAAGGTCACTTACAAAGCTGCATTGTCCTGTTTAGTCTGCCTTTATATACACATACCCCTAATTCAATCTTCACACAGAGGCCAAAAAGATCTTTTAAACAGAAAAGTGCTTGCATTACTCCTATTTAAACCATTCAGTAGGTTCCACTGCAGTTAGAGTAAGATCTAAAATCCTTATATGATATAATAGTATTTAATTTGTGTCTTCCAAGTATACTTTCCCTTTTCAATTGAATCATCATATCCATTTTGTTTTGTTTTGTTTATGAACATTTTCCAGGAAATCCCAAATTCCAACTCTCATTGGTCCATTTAATGGGACCAACCCTTTGTGGTCATAGCATGAACCTGTTGCCTTATTTAGGACAACCAGGGTCTTTACAAGGATTTTTATTTTTCATATTGGATTGAGGATATAAAACCTCTTTTGCTCCTATCATAGAAGTGTAATACTTGCTCTTGCCTCAGGAACGGGGCTTATCTGCTAGAATGCAGAGAAACAGAGGACTCCTCGAAGCTTTTTGTTCTGGTTCCTTGGGTACACCAAACAGTCTTGGAATCTACCTTTTTACAGCTTTGCTTCTTCAGCTACTACTTTGATATCATAGGCTGTCATTTATTTTCAACTTGTTCCCATTTTTACCTACCTATATTCATTTACAACAGTTTTCTCATGCACCAAAAATGTGAAATGATGTATCAGCCTGAACTTTGAAGTATGATGTAATGCTAAAAGTAGAGGAATAGTCCACTCCTGGCTGCATCAATTTATACCTAATTTGTCTGAGGGAACTTGTTTGACCTTTCCTTACCTTCATTTCTTCATATGGAAAAAAATAATAATTATTTTTACATTGTATTTCTCAATCTTTTGAATGGCTTCCTCTTGTAAGACTTGGATTAAAGGGCCCTAAGCAATTCAATAGTTATACTGCTCTGTCCTATACTCTGTCCTGTCCTGTATATTTATCTATTTTTCTACCTCTCTAACATTTTCACTATCTTTAGAAAGCCCATGAGTATTTCCCCATATAGAGTGCTTTAAATGATCAATAAGTCTCAAGAATTGGATTTGAATACAAACTTTATTCTGTCTCATATCTTTGTATACTAAATTAAACATTTTCATTAATGGTTCTCAATAAATGTGTTTAAATAACCGAATTTTGAACAATACCAAGATGCTAGAATATGGTTGGACCTCAATTTGTATACACTGTTAAACTAGGCATTAGTTTTATAATATTTGATAGGTCACATGTAACTGCAACTATATTAGAGCACAAGGTGACAATCTAACTAAAGTCATGACCTTAGTCAAATTGCACAATAGCAAGTCTAAGCTTGTTAAAGAACTTGAGTTTTGGGGAATGACATTGGAAGAAAATGAAAGATTGCAGTGGTTTAAATCTACTGCCTAGGAAATGTCATTTGTTTTATATCTGAATTAGGTACTAAATATTGAGTTATTTCCTGGTTTAGTATTTAAATCTGTTAGGATATATTTGATGGTAAGTAACATAAAGCTTACCTACAGAGCATTTGCTACTTATATATCAGGAAATCCAGGGGCTCCTGGGTGGCTCAGATGGTTAAGCATCTGCCTTTGGCTCAAGTCATGATCCCAGAGTCCTGGGACTGAGTCCTGCAACAAGGCTCCCTGCTTAGTCGGGAGCCTGCTTCCACCTCTCCCTCCATTGTTCTGTTGCATGTGTTCTCTTGCTCTCTCTGTCAAATAAATAAGTAAAATCTTATTTTAAAAAAATCCATAAGGTTGATTCAGCAGTTCAATATCATAAAGATTCCAATTCCTTCACTCCTTCTAATATTCCAGTTTTGAAGAGAATGTTACTATTACCCTTCAAATTTACGGAAAAAGCTGCCATATTTTCAAACATGAGATTGTCACACTTCAGCATTTTCAAAATAAGGAAACAAAGAATGGAAGGAGGGTGGGAAATGGGAGCTACAGAGACACGAAGACTTTGTCCTGGTCTCAATTTTGCATTTCATTAGAAATGAAACATTTCCCTTTAAGTCTAGGTAATAGCTGTGAAATCTCTAATCTATTGGCTCAATGGTTTAATACTTTTTATATAAAAAAATATTTGGTGATTTTAAAAATACTGATACTGGAGGTGCCTGGATGGCTTGGGCGTTAAACATCTGTCTCCGACTCAGGTCATGATCCCAGGGTTCTGGTATGGACCCCCACATTGGTCTCCCTGCTTGGTGGAGAGTCTGCTTCTCTCTCTCCCGACTGCTCCCCCTGCTTGTGTTCCCTCTCTCACTGTGTGTCTCTCTCTAAAATAAATAAATAAAATCTTAAAAAAAAAACAAAAAACTGATATTGCCTTCATTCCTAACCAATTAGTCCAATGTTCCAGGGCAGCACCATTTTATAAAAGTTCCTCAGTGAATATAATATGCACCTGGGTTTGAGATTCACCATTTAAAACTATCTGTAATTTATCTCCCTTCATCACAGCACTTTTTATCTGTATAAAATGCAAGTTTTGTAAACAAGAAAGAAACAAGAATAATGAATTTAAATATGAATACCACATAGAAACTTAATATAAAATGGATTTACAGCATCTCACCTGATTCAATTGTCCCTGAAGGAAACTAAAATTCTTAAGAGGACTTCACAGAGAAAACATCTCTGAACCCTTTGAAAATCATCTTAAGAAATGAAGCCTTAAACATGCTACACTTAACTTCATGAAGGCCCAAGTTAGCACAAGGGTTATGGTTTATAATTACCATGAATTACAAATTATGTGTATTTACGATAACTGTGGGTATGTGTTTCATGATTGTAAGGGGCAGAAAAGTCATATCTAAATAGAAGTGATTTTTTTTTTTTATAACTGCATTCCCAAGGTTCACAACTTAAAGCAAAAGAAAATGTCATTATATTTTTTAACATTATAACATTTTGTTCAAAATCTTAATTTCTGATTAAACATCTAGTTTGCTGTACAAGCCAGATTTACTTTAATCTTGTAAATGAATGTTGATTTAAATGTAAACAAAAATATGGCTGTGCAATTTCAGTAATTTAAAATGTATATAATATATGACATAATATATTTGAAATTCACATATGCATTACTTTTTAAAGATATTTGTGCTTAACATGCATGATTTGCTGATAATAGAAGCAAATACTCGGTTTAATTTTTGAAGATGTTATGTGCTTGTTCACAAATTAGAAAACCAGTCCCAAATACCAAATGATGTGTGGTGACCTGCAAATGGGGTAGAGTATAGGTTAATTGAGAAATAGGGGGAAAGTAAACCCAGTAGAGGGCTTGGGAAAGTGAACTAAAACAAAACAAAACCAAACCCCTAAAATATTGCTGGCCAAGTCAGCACTTAAACAAAGGAAGAAGCTGATAAAGTCTATGGTGTATAAACATATTTCAAGTAGTTGATAATAATCATTGAATGTATATTGGAATGAATAACAAATCAAAGAATGGGGGGAAAGAAGTCTTTAACAATCTGTTAGTTATATACTATTATGTCAAAATAAAACAATTCAGAATGTTCTAAATAAGTTTCCACTGGGATAAAAGAAATCTCAGAAGTGTCACAGAAATAATCTTAAATTACAAAAGATTTTATTTTAAAAAATGTACACATATACATTTAAAAAATGTAAACACATATTATAGATATCAGTCACAGGCGCAATGTTATTTTTAATAGAGTAAAAATATTCTTATTAGAATCTGTCAAATGTTCTGTGCTGACAAACATGTTCAACAAATGTGTCTTAGAGCAGATCTTCTATTAGATATTTTAGGCACATTTTCATTTTAATCAGTTCTTTAGTTGACCATCTTTGAGAAATAGTCACCTCAAAAATTAATTAAATATGATACAGAAGAAAATAGCTTTCAAAGAACCCTTCACTTATTTATTTATTTATTTATTTAAACAAGTGATGAAAAGCCGTGAAAATAATAAAAGCTCAGGGGCTAGTCTGGTTGGCGCACTTGGTAAAGCATGTGACTGTTAATCTTCAGTTGTAAATTCCAGCCCCGTGTTGGGTGCAGAGATTATTTAAAAATAAAATCATTAAGAAAAGATATTGAAAGTTCAATATATCTATGTTTTTAATAATGATTTTGATGCTGATTGATATGCTTCCTTTGTTTTCACAATCTATATGTGAAGTTGCTCAGCAGATACTCATGAATAAACCTTCATATGACATTCTTAGTTTCTTTACTTGAAATATTTTAATCCTCCATTTCAAACAAATACTAAGTAGACAGGTGAGATCATCTCTCAGATTTAAAAAATCTTCTATTAAATACACTTACCCTATGACCCAGCAATTGCACTACTGGGTATTTATCCTAAATATATAAATGTAGTGATCTGAAGGGGCATGTGCACCCGAATGTTTATAGCAGTAATGTCCACAATAGCCAAACTATGGAAAGAACCTAGATGTCCATCAACAGATGAATGGATAAAGAAGATGCAGTATATATATACACAATGGAAAACTATGCAGCCATCAAAAGAAATGAAATCTTGCCGTGGATGGAACTAGAGGGTATTATCCTTAGTGAAATAAGTCAATCGGAGGAAGACAACTATCATATGATCTCCCTGATATGAGGAAGTGGAGATGCAACATGGGGGGTTTGGGTTGGGGGATAGGAAAAGAATAAATGAAACAAGATGGGATTGGGAAGGAAACAAACCATAAGTGACTCTTAATCTTTCAAAATAAACTGAGGGTTGCTGAGAGGAGGTGGGGAGGGAGTAGGGGGTGGGGTTGTGGACATTGGGGAGGGTATGGGCTATGGTGAATGCTGTGAAGTGTGTAAACCTGGCGATTCACAGACCTGTACCCTTAGGGATAAAAATACATTATATGTTTATAAAAAATAAAAAAAAATTAAAGTACATGAGATACAGAAAAGAAAAAAAATGTCTATACTGCCTAGAGCAATCTATACTTTCAATGACATTCTGATAAAAATTCCACTGGCATTTTTCAAAGAGCTGGAGCAAATAATCCTAAAATTTGTATATAATCAGAAGAGATCCCAAATTGCTAAGGAAATGTTGAAAAAGAAAAACAAAACTGGGGTCATCATGTTGCCTGATTTTAAGGTTTACTACAAAGCTGTGATCACCAAGACAGCATGATACTGGCACAAAAACAGACACACAGACTAGTGGAACAGAGTAGAGAGCCCAGATATGGACCCTCTATGGTCAAATAAACTTCGACAAAGCAGGAAAAAATATACAGTGGAAAAGAGACAGTGTCTTCAATAAATAGTGCTGGGAAAATTGGGCAACTATATGTAGAATAATGAAATTTGACCATTCTCTTACACCATACACAAAGATGAACTCAAAAATGGATAAAAGACCTCAACTTGAGGCAGGAATCCATCAGAATCATAGGCAGTAACCTTTTTGATATCAGCAGAGAGTAACAAAACAAAGAGGCAACCCACAGAATAGGAGAAGATATTCGCAAATGACACTACAGACCAGGGCTGATATCCAATGTCTATAAAGAACTCCTCAAACTCAACACACCCAAAACAGATAATCATGTCAAAAAATGGGCAGATGCCATGAACAGACACTTCTCCAATGAAGACATACAAATGGCCATCAAACACATGAAAAAATGTTCATCATCACTAGCCATCAGGGAGATTCAAATCAAAACCTCATTGAGACACCACCTTACGCCAGTTAGAATGGCCAAAATTAGTAAGACAGTAAACAATGTGTGTTGGAGAGGATATGGAGAAAGGGGAACCCTCTTACACTGTTGGTGGGAATGCAAGTTGGTGCATACACTTTGGAAAACAGTGTTGAGATTCCTTAAGAAATTAAAAATAGAGCTTCCCTGTGACCCTGCAATTGCACTACTGGATATTTACCCCAAAGATACAGATATAATGAAAAGAAGGGCCATCTGTACCCCAATGTTCATAGCAGCAATGACCACAGTCACCAAACTGTGGGAAGAACCAAGATGCCCTTCAACAGACAAATGGATAAGAAAGATGTGGTCCATATACACTATGGAGTATCGTGCCTCCATCAGAAAGGATAATACCCAACTTTTGTAGCAACATGGATGGAACTGGAAGAGATTATGCTGAGTGAAATAAGTCAAGCAGGGAGAGTAAATTATTATATGGTTTCACTTATTTGTGGAGCATAGGAAATAACATGGAGGATATGGGCAGATGGAGAGGAGAAGGGAGTTGGGGGAAATTGGAGGGGGAGACGAACCATGAGAGACTATGGACTCTGAAAAACAATGTGAGGGTTTTGAAGTGGCAGGGGGTGAGAGGTTGGATGAGCCTGGTGGTGTTTATTATGGAGGGTATGTATTGCATGGAGCACTGCTGTGTGCATAAATAATGAATTCTGGTACACCGAGAAGAAATTTAAAAAAATAATTGTTTTTAAAAAAATCTTCTATTATTTAAAATATAGTATATTAAAAAATAAACTATTCTATTTTTTAAAAATATAGTACATTAAATAATAGACTATGAAAGAATTTTAAAAGGGAGATTATAAAAAGTTAATATAAATTAATGATCACATCAGTATAAAAAGTGAAAAATACCTTTAATAGGATGTTTTACATTGTAGTCTAAGAGTTCAGAAACCAGAGTGGTGATACAAATGATAAAAAGTTAGCTAATGCTTTATGAAAATATAGACAAATGTCAGTAAGAAATAGTAACTGAATATATTTACTGTGAACTCAGCCATCTTACTGGTAATCTTGCATTTATTTGTTAGACATAAGTATATCCAAATTTGAAAAAAAAAGTTAATAAGTTGAAAATTAATGCAAAATAAAAGTTGGTATGTACCTCAAAAATCTTTCTACAAAAATGAAGCAAGACACAATAATACTGTAGTTGGAACAAAAAGTTCTATTTTTTTTTATAAGTGACTTAAAGAATTTAGGAAGAAATTACTTTCATTTTACATAAGTTCTGAGTTGTCAGTTGTTGGCTGCTGGATTTTAGTTCAGACAATAAGTAATCTCTCTTATTTAGGGATGTTTTTATACATTTTTGGTTCTTTCTGTGTTTTCTTCTGCAATTAACTGAAAAGTTAGGAAAGACAATGTTAGGAAACAAAATGTGATATGTGCTTAGGCTGACACCATTTGAAACTAGAATTCCTATTAGAGAAACAGCAGGGGAGAAATAAAATTTGAGTAGTGTCTCAACATGATCACTCTGCCAGAAACAAAATAAATAATAGATTTTTATAGATTTAGCTAAAGAGATAAAGCTATTAGAAAGAAGGAAAATAGATCTAACAATAAAGAGAGTCAAAACGAGGGAAATGATATTGATACCTCTCATGAAACATTTCATGATGTAAAAATAAAAACAACTTTGTATAATAAAATATCAAAACCATAAAAAAGTGAATTGATAAATATTTACTATAAAGATGATTAAAATAGTTAAGGTTTAAGAAATAAATAAACCTTCATAGGAGATACAGACAACACTTACAACCAAATAAAATGACAAAGTAATTGAATGGTTATTAAATATTTGGAAAGAGGTTAATCTACAAGAGTACTAAATGCACTTTAAAATAATATTTCTGTGTTGTTTCCTTCTCACTCTGACTTTTTAGTTTGTTCCATTGATCTACGTGTCTTCCCCTACTCTAATATCACACCAACTCAATTAATGTAAACTTTGTGTGCATCTTGAATTCAGGTATAATTTCCTCCTCCCTTTTTTCCCCAAGATATTGTCATCTAGGTCTTTTGTATTTCAATATACATGTTGAAAACTGTTGATTATTACAAACAAAGAGAAAGCTCACTGAAATTGTTACTGGGATTATATTAAATCTATCATTCATTTGAAAGCAAAATGATTTCTTGAGAATACTGGATCTTCACAATCATGAATATAGAGTAACTCATCATTTTTTAAAATTTTCTTTAATTTCTCAAATTTGTACTTTGTTTTGTTTTGCTTTCATTATATAGCTCTTTCTTACCTCTTGCTTAAGGTTAACTTACATGATTTTTTTTTTTTTAAAGATTTTATTTATTCATTTGACAGACAGAGATCACAAGTAGGCAGAGAGGCAGGCAGAGAGAGAGAGAGAGAGAGAGAGAGGAGGAAGCAGGCTCTCCGCGGAGCAGACAGCCCGATGTGGGGCTCGATCCCAGGACCCTGGGATCACGACCTGAGCCGAAGGCAGAGGCTTCAACCCACTGAGCCACCCAGGCGCCCCAACTTACATGATTTTTTACACTATTGTATATGGAATGTTTTAAATTATATGTTTGTGTTATTTGATATTAATGCTTTAAAATAAAACTATAAACAAAACTTAACTTTTGTATATGAACCTTGTATTCGGCAAATGTGCTAAATGCAGTTATTATGTGTAGTTGCTTTATTGTACACACCTCAGAATGTCAAATGGCAATCGTGGATAGTGTGTGTTCAATATTTTGCCATTCATTATATTAGCGGTAGATTTCCCATACTTGTCCTTTATCAGACTGAGGAAGTTCCCTGCTATTCTTACTGAGAATTTTAAACAGAAATTGGCATAGATTTTTTTTCACATTCCTTCCCTGCATTTATTGAAAGGTTTGTTAAAATAATCTTGCATTACTGAATTAACATTTACCTGGTCATGATGTATTATTCCTTTGACATGTTATCAGATTTGTCAATATTTATAGTATTTTTGTACCTATATTTATGAATAATATTGATCTATATCTTTCTATTATTATCTTTGTGAGGTTAGGGGGTTATTTTTTTTCTAGCTTCATAATGTAAACAAAAAGGGATACTTTTTTTTCTGGATGAATTTGCATAAAATTGGTATTTTTTTAAATATTTAATAAAATTCAACAGTAAAACATCTGTATCTATAATTTCCTTTGTAACAAAATTGTTTGATGATAAACTCTGTTCCTTCAGTAGATATAGGGCCACTAAAATTTCCTGTTTTGTTGCATCTGAGTTTTTGCTCAGTTGCTTTTTCCAAGAAATATATTCATTTTATCAAACTTTCCAATGTGTTGGTATTAAATCGAACAAAATATTCTCTTTTATCCTTTGACTCTCTGTAGGCTCTAAAATGATAATATCTTTCTTGTTCATGTTAACTTGTGGAATATTTATATTTCATAAAGCTGAGTAGATACTTAAAAAGTTATTTGTTTTGTCCTCAAATTTTTTTTTAAATTTTCACTCTGCTGAAATAGTCAACATGTGGCTTTATAATTTTTCTGTTTGTCAGTATTTTTTATCTTATTTCTGGTGTTTGAGTGTAATTTACTTTTTTTTTATGTGTCTCTAAGTACTATTTTGGCAGTATACCATGAATTTTTATATGACTTCTTTTTATTATCATTAGGTTTGATTTTTTTCTGACTGATGCTGAATTTCTAAATATTTGATATCTCCTATGATATCTTATTAATTTCATTTGCCCTTAGTGTGGTCAGAAATTTTCTCTGTAAATTTACTGAACATTACTTTAAAAAAAAAAAAACAAGTATTTTCTCTGTTATCACATACTATAAATATAAATTTGAGTTCTTATTACTGAATTATCACATAACTTTATGTCTTCACTTTCTTAAAGAAATTCAAATTTATGCCAACAAAACACTAGCAACTTGAAAAGTCACTACACAGTTAAGCAGTTACTACTGGAAATATCCTGGTATTTTGATACAGTGAGATTAATACATTGTGGTGAATATTGTTTTATTATCGATTAACATTAAATCTATTATTTTTTCATAAAGTGTAATTTGATACAAATATAAAAATGTTTCTTTATATTTTTTTAGGTTTTTAAACAAATAATCTAACCAAGTCCCTTTATATTTATGTAACTTAAAACTATTTTTCCATACTGAAATAAAAGATGAAAAAAAGAGAAAGAAAAAGATTTGGGGAAAAGAAAGAAGAACCACAAAGCCCTATGTAATCTAAGTACTGTGTTTTAAAACTAGATAATCATCATTTTAATGAATCAACAGTTTATATTTTTCTAATGCTATAGAACACATACTTTTTTTCATTACAAACACAAATCTCCTCATGAATTGTTTCCTCATAATACTTCTCTTTGTCACTGAGAAAAAGAATGTCTATTTCTACTCCCATATAGTTTATTTTTAAAAAGAATATTCTACTTGACTTATTTCGCTAAGCATGATACGCTCTAGTTCCATCCATGTTGTCGCAAATGGCAAGATTTCATTTCTTTTGATGGCTGCATAGTATTCTATTGTGTATATATACCACATCTTCTTGATCCATTCATCTGTTGATGGACATCTAGGTTCTTTCCATAGTTTGGCTATTGTAGACATTGCTGCTATAAACATTAGGGTGCATGTGCCCCTTTTGTGTAAACCTGGTGATTCACAGACCTGTACCCCTGGGGATAAAAATATATGTTTATAAAAAATAAAAAATTAAAAAAAAAAAAGCTATGGAATGACTAAAAAAAAAAAAAAAAAAAGAATATTCTATCACCGTAATTCATGGAAAACAAAATCATACAGGCTTTCACCAGTGTTCAAAAAAAAAAAAAAAAAAAAAACCAACATAAGAGGAGTACTTTGAACAGACTGAAAGAATCTACTAAATAAGCCATGAATAGGGAATTCCAGAAAAAAGCATAATGCTCACTCTATCAACAAAAATACATTTTGCCTCTGGCAAAGCTAAGGGCAGACATATCCCATATAGACTTAAGAGTCCTAAACAATGTTCAGATGAAAAATTTATTAGATTAAATGTCAGCTAAACAAACAAAAATTTCAATTACTCATATTTCAGATGTTCAGTACTAGTGCAGAATATCTACTAAGAACATGGACAGCTCTGAATTTAGTTGAAAGAATGTGGAAGTCTTATTCCATTTAATAACCAATATTTATGCTTTAAAATATTAATATTTTGAATAGGTTTTAGAATATTCTTGTATAAAGTATGACTTTAAATAAGTTATTTGTTTTAATATACATAGTAGATTGCTTATTTGACTTATGGTCCATACAAAATACTGGAGCTCCAGGCTCATTGCTCATGTAGGATGCTGCCATTATCTCCTGCTTGGTCTCCAAGCCTTTCACAGATGCCTTTCCCATCAATTTATCACACTGAAATAAAAAAGATCTCTCAACATGCAAACATTATCATGTATCTCTTCTACCCTCATTGCTTTCCAAGTTTTTGACTTGCCATTGGCCTTGGATTATTATGCATATGCATGACCATTATACATGAACTGCATGAACTCTTATGTGAACTAGCCTCTTGTCCTTCTTGCTCCAAATCTTACCCCTCCACTCCCATCCACCTTCCCATTCTTCATAAATTAATTTGCAGTCTGTAATTTCATGATATTTCTCCTTTGTTTTGGAGTATTTCTGCTTATTGTATCTTCCTCTGTAATATTGTTCCCGGTAACTTCTTTAAATCTCAAAAATTTTTACTTGATTTTATGTGCCACTCATCTGAGAATTTTCCTTTTAAAAATTTCTACCTTGGTTCATAATGACATGTAATACAACATATCTCTGTACTGGTTTGCACACCTTCCAATTTAAGGATTTTTTGAAGAAATATCTCTCACATTTATAATTGTATCTCCAAGAAGTAGCCTACAACCTTCACATAATAAAAGCCTTTAATATGCACAAGTTAAATTGAGTAGACTCATAGCAAGGAAAACTGTCACACTGCATTCTAAATATAATTTCTACATAGTCTTAATGCATAGTATGCATATACTCATACACACACAGTCCTTGCCATTAATTTATTAAAGTTATCCTATTTTAACTAAGGCAAGTACTTTGTATCTTACATGTACATATCACACATTTAAGATCTATATTCTCCTCTGCATTAATTTTTGTACATTCATCCTGTTTCACTTATGCTCTCCTGTAGACATGTTCATCTAGAAATGAAACAGGTATATACATATTTTATTTTAAAGATTTTATTTGAGTATAATTGACACACAATGTTACATTAGCTTCAGTTGTAGATACAGTGAACCTACCATCTGTCACCACACAACACTATTATAATGCCATTAACTATATTCCCTATGATGTATCTTTTAATCTCATGATTTCACTTATATATAGATTTTAAATAAGTTTTTGAACAAATGTAATTTTTGCTAATTTCATTAGTTAATTTCATTAGCTAATTTATATATATATATATGTATATATATATATGTATATATATAAACTTTAAATTATATTCATATACAGTACTGGTCCTATGTGTTATTGACAGATCTGAACCTCCCTTTCCACTGTGTTGAGCAAGATTTTTATGATAACCACCAGTCATCAGTCAGTAAAATTGCCCTACCTCATAATGACCTAATCTCGTCTCATATTCTTAGTAGTGGGAGAATGACCCAACACTTAAGAGTCCACTTCACAACAAAGATCCAATATTTAAGGACTAAAATGTGGAAACACTATAAACATTTCACCACCGTATTCCAATTCTCACTGTGGTAAACTTTGACGCTTCCTGCTTAAAACCACAAAGGTCATAGTCTATATATGTACTAGAAATCAAAATCAATCCATTTTGCTCTTTTGCTTACAGAATGCGTCTGTTCTCCCTGAGCCTACCTAGAATATCTGTATTACTAATTGACAGTGTACCATCCCAGTCACTTAGTTTGTTAAGGATTAATCCAAGTATGTTGAACTCAACAATATTGTGGCCAGGACATTAAGAGCTATGGCCTGTCATAAGTAAAATAAACTGACTGGATTTGTTCCTTTGGAATTTTATCTAAAATATATTAAATAATTGAACCCATTTTTAGGGATGATAAATTGATAAATCGAGGTGGATATTATATACCAAAAGTCGAGAAGATACAATAGTCAATGCTATGTGTAAAGAAAATAAAGTATTTAGCTAAAGAGAGATGAAGAAAGAAGGTCATGGAGAGATATAAAGTTGATATTAAAAATAAAAATTGTCCATGTCTATAAAACATGGAAGATAATTCTATGCCTATAGGCATGTTATCAGTTAAATTTATTGTTTAACAGAACAAACAAGTGCTAAAAACAACAGGAAAGTAATTTATTGAGGTAGAACACAGAATTGATAAAGAAATAAAAATGACTAAAATAAAGAAATGGCTATTTTATTTGACAAGATGTAACACCTAGTTTTGGGGAGAGAAATTGAATGAAATTGATATACAATGGATTTAATGGTTTAGAAAATCAGAATAAAACACCCAAATAAAAAATAGAATTCAGAGTGGGAATTACAAATTATTTATATCCCCCTCTTTTTTCCACAATGACTCTTTACCACAGATTGAAAAATGTCGTAGTGCAGGTCTAATTGCTACTCAGGCAAAAGAAATGTACAGATGATCTTTGCAGATAGTACAAGTGTTCGCATTTAAGTCATCTCAGGGAATTTGCTACCCAAGACCAGGGGTCCCACTTGTTGGTGACTGAGAGTTTGGTTCCCTAGAAAACTAGAAGATGACTTCTATGTTGTCCAGGTCAATAATCTCATGACTGTGGTTTTTTTTTTTTTTTTTGATGTTGTTGTTCTTTTTTTTTTTTTTTTTTTCCCTGAGCTGGCACTTAGTCCTCAAAACTAGTAGTTTTTTTTACAGAATCCATTTGATTTCCTCTGGGTAGGAATACTTGAACTGGCAGAATATATTCTATACCACCAAAAATTATTGATTATTAAATAAAATCTATAAAAATAAATCTATAAAAATAAAACTACACTCAATGACTTGAAACTATAGCTCAACAAACTCATTTTTGAAGCCATAGAGAAAAGACAAATTATCCAGTCAGACATGATTTCTGGACATTATTTCTCATTAGTAAGTATAGATGACAGAAAACATAAAGAAAGTTTCAGATTACTGAAAATAAACCAAAACTCTCAATTTAGAATTTCACATCTAAATTAGCCATCGTTTAAGGATGAAATAAAACATACCTAAATTATTCATAGGAAAAACATTAGAGTTTATCACCAGTAGAACATCACTAAAATAACTATCAAATAATTTAAAAAGATTACCCGTTATAGAGAAGAAAAACAAATCCAAAGACTAGACTCATGGCTGTCAGTTAAGAAATTCAAATCCATTGTCAAATCTGCTACAAGTGAGGCACTGGAGGTTATTTTACTTAAAAAAATAAATAAAGCACAGTTGTTTTAAAAGATGGCAGGGATTTGAGAATTCATGAACATTTCCTTTGCCTAACAAGTACAACAGACGTGATTTTATGGTAAGCATACACAGCTTCTAAGAGCTTGAGGATCTTGCAAAAAATACAAGTTTATATATTCCAAAGCAGAACAAGAACTGTTAATTACAGATCTGAAAACTTTTTTCTTGTACCGTGCTGCTATTTGTAAAAAAAAGATTGTATCTTATTACTCACTAAATAGGGGTTGTCTCATGATTAATATAATTACTTGAAAATATTTAAAATGAGCTTGATTTTGCTGCATCATTTCAAATACTTATGCGACAATGAAATGACATAATTATGTTAACAGCTAAAAAACTATTGCCAAAAATTCAGGCAAATAGGTTATTTCCTCTGGGCAGGCAAAATCAGAGCTGTTTTATTAATTTCAATCTATTATTTTTAAAAGGTATGACTTCAAAATTACTGCCTAAATGTAACAGTCTCGGTACAATGCAGTGCACAAAAATGTAGCTCATGCAACGTAGCACATGCAATTCAGTACATAGGAAAAATATTCACTGTCGGGAAAATAAAATTAATTCTAAATCAAAATGGTGTCAGTAAGAAACATATGTTTGTTAACTATTCTTTCTGTAGAAATTGAAATGTATTTCAAGGTGTTTTTTGTTTGTTGGTTGGTTAGTTTTTTGTTTGTTTTGTTTTGTTTTCAATGGGTAGTCTCTATGGTCTAACTCTTCTAAGCTCTTAGCCTTCGATTGGAGTAGAATACTCTGTGAAGGTGATAATGAGAAACTCAGAGTGGGATACAAAACCATTCCCTTCACTGTGTTTTAGTACTATGTAATAGAATTCAGCAAAGGATGCGTGGATACCATGGGTATGTATGCACTGATGATAATTCTCACAGAGACTGAAGATTTTCACTTACATAAAAATCAGATTTGTTATAAAAGTCAATCTTCAGTTTCATTTATTATGGTTAATTTGAAATGGATCAATCATATCCTGCTGAATCAATATCATTTATAAAAAAGATATAAAATTGTGTTTTATGTATAATAAATGGTTAGAGGCTTTTTGCAGGTAGAAATACGAAAGCCTACTGAAACTATAGGTAATTACTAAAATATTTATTATTTTAGGCTACAAAATTAATATTGTTGCTAGAGATATCATCAGAATTAGTAAAATATAATTCCAAATCAATAGTTTTACTACCTCTCAATTTTACTGAAAACTGAAGTCAAAACGATTGATTTTGTGGTATATTTTAATTGACTATTTTAGTTTTAAGACTTTTGAAAAAGAAGCATAAAAGGTAATATCCTGAAAATCTTTCAAAAACTCTCTCTCAGACTCAACTGTAAATCATGGAGTTTGAGACTGGTCCCGTTTTTACCTTGGAGCATTCATAAAGTTAATTTATTATTATTTTCTGAAGATCATTTCCCCTTATAAAATCTCACTTGCTTACTGTTTGAAATGCACTTTAATATTTGAATTAAATGTACTAGATTTTCCTCCAAAATTCTTTGTACCACATTTATTAAAAACAAAATAAAACAAATGAACAAGAAAACTATTAGATCATATTTCCACTGTCATTTTATTGAAAAGGGAGAGTCCATATGATCCTTTTGAGGTGTTTGTCATCTGGTAATTATTGAGAATGTCTTCTTTCCACCATTGCCTATAGATGTGACTTTAGTCTTTTCATTAGGTTTTATTTTTTCCCTTATCTCTCTCTCTCTTCTCCTTTAATTTTTACTCTATTTTTAAAGTATTTTTCTGGGAAACAATTTGGTTTCTGTGCCATCTATCTCATGTATCCTATACTGTGCAGTGCCCTCAGCAAATTTCCTTTCTGAGTCCTTTGAAAAAGCAGAAGATGTAACAAGAACTTTACTGTTTACCCTTTCTTTTCAGCTCCTTAAGATTTGGAGAAAACACCATGCATAAACATTTTGTGAGACCACCCTCCCTCTGCCCCTTAGTATATTTTAGGTACTGAAAAATTTTCAAAGCCACCATATGGCCTGAAGTTTTGCTAGCATGTCTAAAGAAAGACTTGGAAGTTCTTCGCTGTGTGCCCCCGGTGCCCAGGACAAAATTTGTAGATTGCTTTTAAAAGTCAATTTAAAAACTCTAGCCCTTGGTAAAGATTAAATTAAAAACAGCTTGAGAAGAGTTGAACACGACAAAATAATAGTTCAAGGAGATTTAGAGATACTGTCAGAAGTTATGCTGAAGTTAGAAGAAACAATTTAAAGGTTATTCCAAGGAACTTGCAGTTCTCATTTTAATGCTAATGAACCAAGAAATATTAGGCTAAGAGAGTTAATCTGTATTCAGAGCATTTTAATAAATTAAATGAAAAGGGTGCAGATCTAATGCAACTTGCAAATGCCGGTTTCAATAATTGTCACATCAGCTGAGTATTTATCTAATCAGCACTGCTAAATTTACCTTTCCCGCTAATATTGCTTTTCTTTTTTGTCACATCATTTTAGTGGCATTTTAGTTAAACTGAGGATTTCCTCCCAATTCACTTGAAAAAGAAGGCTATAAAGTCCTTTTTCATAGAGGGGTATATTACATGGGAGAAACTATTGTGGGGTCATATTAGGATAACTTTTCTTCTAAAAAAAATTACTTTTGCTTCTCTTGTAAGAACCATCTCTTTGAAGTATTTAGGAATGTTAGTCTCTTTATTTCTTCTGCATTCTGTAATATTGCTTACAGTATACATTTACAGAGTGTTGTAAAAAAAACTTCATTAGCTTAAATTATGTGTGTTGTCTCTAAATAAAATGATTTCTACAGCACCTTTTTTTTTGGTGTAGTTCACTCTCATCACACTACTAGTTTTCTATGCATCTGCCTTCTTCCTTTGCAATGCCATCAATCTTGTTTTCTCTATTTTACTTAATAACGAAGTGATATATCTAAAATTGAAATGTGGAGTAATGTCTGTGAACATTTTCAAATGTTTCACTCAAAAATCATCTGCCCAACACTTGAATAAGAGTATGAGATCTCTTGTGATGTGAAGCAGCCAGTCCAGGTTGCAACCAGCAATATGCACTGGCACAAATGTACCTCACCTTAGCAACACCAAAAATGAATTGTAAACAGAAGCATACGTGATCTTTTCTGATGTAGTTTAAATTTTTACTTCAACTGGAGATTCCTTAAGCCTCTTGTGCATATTGTTTTGGTTTCTTTCATAAGACCGAAAACAAATCATGCGGTTTGTCCTTGGCTGATTCATTTATAGCATTCACAATGTTTTTATAAGAGACTTAACATTAACTTTGTAATCCTTTACATGGTATGTTTCAGTGAAGTCTTTTTGGAAATGTTCTTAGTGTAAAAGAAATTTCACAGAGAATATTGGAAATAAATGTGAAAAAGGGAGTCGTTTTAGTATTAGGGATATACGTGAAAGAAGAACAGAGCCCACTTTCATTACTAGAAAATAATTTTCAATTTAGAAGTTAAAATGAACTATCTTTTTTTTATAAAAGTGACCTTTTTAAAAAATGAAGAGGCGTGCCTCCTCCTTTAGCAAGATTGCATTAATAATTGTCAACCTGCAATTAGAAGAGGAGCAGGCTTTCAATTCTTATAACTTTTCTCTAAAACGTTGGCACATGAAAAGAAGTGCCCTGGACAGATGGGAAATTAGCATGTCATAAAAATCTATAATAGATTGGCTGTTGCTGTCAATCTCATGAAAGTAATTACATCATGATGACTTTTCCTGAAAATTACCGCGACTTAAAGGGAAAATATTATGTATATAAGGCAAACAGAAATACAAATCATTATCATTTTCTTTCGATATAATTTTCTCATCTCTTTTTAATTGTTTGCTGGGATGGAGACTTTCAATTATTTGTGCATAATAGCATCAGGTAAAAACTTCATGTTCTAAGATGGTGAGATGTATATGAGGGACAGAGGGTGTGCAATCATCACACCACTTGAGGGGCAGTCTTCTGCAGTGGCTGTGTGGTTCTGCCTGGGCCAGATGAGGAGGCATTTCGCTGCCACCCTACCATTTCCCTTTAAAGTGTCCAGTGTCCTGGATCATTGAAACATATGTGAGTTCTAGAGAGTTCATTTGATAAAACAATAAATTGGGGGTCCGAAGTAGGCAACAGAACTCCTCGACTGACATTTGGGGGCTGACATGCTTGTTACCATTAAGAAGGAAAATCCTTTCATTTGCAAAGAGAAGGCAGCTATAGTATCTCACTGGCCTAAGTGATGTTTAGCGCTTACAGAAATAGAGACTCATGTTCTCTGCAAACAGACTTTGTTCCCACAGGCTTTCCTAATCCGATAAAAGAGTGCATTTTAGATAGAACTTGGTGATCTCTGGCTTTTGCCTTTTTTCTCATATTATTGAGGTTCCCCTTTCTCCAATTCCTCTACCCCAGAGTTGCTCAGCTTCAACACTATTAATATTTTGGGTTGGGTAACTTTGCATTGAAGAAGCTGTCTTGTGCATTGTGGGATGAAGAAGAACCGGTTTCTGCCTATTAGATGTCAACAACATTTCTTTACCTTTGGTTACAGCAGTCTAAAAGGACTTTAGACATTGCCCGTTGTTCCCTCAGAAGGAGATTTCTCCCAGTTTGACATTCACTGTCTAGTGCATGAAAATTTTTCTATCTGCAGAAAGAATAACAAATTCCATCTTACATCTCTCCTATACAAGTTTCACAAAGACAACAGTCTTCTTGAGGAAACAAACGAGTTAGTTTTACTGCATGAAGTTGGGTGGAGACAGAGTGTTGGGAATTAAGTGCAAAAATGAGTTAACATGAGATTTCTTCCCCACCACGCATGCATGCTTTCATATGTAAAAAAATATATTCACTTTAATTTTAAATGAGTGAGTCTATCAGTTAAACCACAAAAATAGATTGGCTTTATAAAATTTGTTTTGGTATAGCCTAGATTTTGAACACTGTTCCATTTTCAATAAGTAAAACATTTTTTTTTTAAAGATTTTATTTATTTTATTTGACAGAGAGAGATCACAAGTAGGCAGAGAGGCAGGCAGAGACAGAGGGGGAAGCAGGCTCCCTGCTGAGCAGAGAGCCCGATGCGGGGCTCGATCCCAGGACTCTGAGATCATGACCTGAGCCGAAGGCAGCGGCTTAATCCACTGAGCCACCCAGGCGCCCCGTAAAACATTTTTAATAGTTCAAAAGTGAAATAATAAACAGAAGTGCTGATGTGTCCAGTCTAATTCAGACTAATAAATAAATCACCTCTTCCAAATGTTTTTGCAATGATAAAAGGATATAACGACAATTTATATAAATATATGTATGTACACAAATGTATATGGATACATTTATATAATTTTTTATTGTGTTAAGATAGTCACCATACAGTATATAATTAGTTTTTTATATAGTGTTCCAATATTCATTGTTTGGTATAACACCCAGTGCTCTATGTAATCCGTGGCCTCCTTAATATACATCACCATACTCACCCATCACCCCCACACCCTCCCTTCTAAAAGCCTGCTTGTTTCCCAGAGTCCATAGTCTCTCATGGTTCATCTCCCATGATATATATAATTTTTAAATGTGCCTTTTTTTTTTACATTAATGACACTAGTAAAATCACTACTATTGCCATATACTGTTTCCTTCTGTGTAGAGTTATGTCAAATACCATATCAAATCATACGCACAAGTCACCTAGCAAAACTGTTGTAACAGGACAATATTATTTGTGCATGGGCATCGTGTTTTTCCATAGAGTTACTAACTTTTTATACTATCTACAACCAGTTATCAACTTTTTATACTATCTACATATACCAGTGAATATTAAGACTCCTACTCCACATGGTGTGTAGATACCAGTGTCAATTATGGTCTTTCAAGTTTATTAGATATAGTTAGAATGCTATTTGTTTATCATTGGCAATTAAAAATGCAAGGTGTCTCTTATTTAACATAGCCCTAGATGCTGATACTATCTTCTTTTTTTTAATTGTAAAATAAGTGAACTTATATAACATATTTTAAAGAAAGAATTTGTGATTTATTATTGAAATACACTTTTGGCAACATTAAGTAAGATAGGTGGTATATATTTATTCTGCACTAATTACAATTGAGAGGCTATATTCATATTCATGTATATATGCCTGGGTGTAATGTTCTAGTTAAAAGAAAACATTTTAAACAGCTTATAATAAATATGACATTTTTTGTTATCTTTAACACACGTTGTCTCTTCAGAAGTATAAGAAACATTATAAAATCATTATGATCACTGCAAAGAAATTCCCACTTCTTAGTTAAGCTTGAGCTCCCATATGTCCCTTTTACAGCATCTCAGAGAGTGTTGATGGAGTGGAGGACTGTGTTCCTCACTCATTTTCACATTTCACATTTTCATATTATCCCCCTGCCATTTGAAATACTCTATCTTGGGCTCTCAGGACCTCCTCTTCTCTTCGTGTTTTCAAAGACATATTTTAAGGTTTGTTTTTCTTTTTTTTTTCCCCTTTACTACTGAACATATGGGAAAGTTTTCAGTATGATTTATTCTATTCACTCAATATTAACTTTTGAAACTTTGGCATTAAAATTTTTTTCATGAATAACATAATTTGCTTATTTAGATTAATGATAAATTATAAAGAAAATGAAGTTAATCCATGACACCTGATAATAATTTTTCAGGAAATATTTCCTATCTAGTTGTTAGAAAGTTAAAAAAAAAAAAAAAGGTCCTGATATTTCTAACATTCATTCATCTATTCATTCATTTATTTTCAAAAACTTTACTGAATATCTACCATGATTACTCTACTCAGTAAATAAGCTAGAAATACTGGGCATAAAGTGTCTCTGCCCTAAAGAAGTTTAAAAAACTACACACATACATACAGGACTATGAACAAACAAATTTCCTGAAGTTATTTCAGAGACATTTTAAAGTATCCTAATGGGATAGAAACATTTTAAAATGCTTTACAACTGACTGGTATTTTTCTGTAGGTGTCATAGAAGTATGTCTTTTAAGATTCCTGAAAATAAACTGATGTTGATGGCCATGTGGTTTATTGTTCAATTTGTAATTTCTAACTTCTTCATAGAGAAAAAGAGTAAACTTTGGAAAGACATTTTTCTAAATAAATTAGAATGATCATAGTTCATTCCTCTCTGGAGAAAGAGGATTAGTAGACAAAGACAAAAATGCATAAGTTATATAAGCTAAACTAATCAATTAATATTATGTATGTGTATAAATACTATCATATTATATAGACATGTATAGACAACAGATATGATTTCAGATACATGAAAGCAAACACAAGATTTTCTTAAAATTTTACTTCTTCATTGCTTTACTATCTTAATGTTTCTCTAGTTAAACCCCAATTTTATACAAAAGCCTGATTTCCATACTGTTTGATTTCCAGACACTTAAATTAATAAAATAGGTCAAGGTAAGGGCATATTTGCAGTTTTCCTTTGAAGAAAATGGTGTTAAACTATGAACATATTTAAGTACTATAGTAAGCCAAGTAACTGCCTTCACTTTGTAAGACTCAGCTAATTAAGGCAATTGTGAAGGTCACCAACACAGATTTCAAGTTCATAGGAAAATGCAGATGTGCAGTGCTAGCAATGTTCATAGTTTCTTTGGAAACGTGAAATGTAAACCTACAAAATCTCCACAGTCCATAATGGATAATAGATACTTTTGAAAAAACAGGTTTTTCACAAACACATTCAAATTGTTTCCTTGATTTAAATCTTGATGTTAATTTTATGGGTCAGCCTGACGAGGCCATAAGGTAGCCAGATATTTGTATAAACAGTGTTGCCGAGTGTCTCTGTGAGGGTATTTCTAGACAAGATTGCTTTAGAGTCAACAGACAGAGTAAAGCAGATTGCCTTTCCCAATGTGGGTGGACCTCATCTATTCCATTGAAAGCCTGAATTGAACACAAATTTGAGTGATATGAATAGATTTGGCCAGGACACTGACAGTCATACTTGTAGACCTGTAAGAGTAAATAGTGACTCTCTGAGTAGTTAAAGATGGCTATTATCTTGATGGTCCTGAAATAACTCATTCAAAAATGTCAGTAGTGGAATAATAATCTGGTTAAAGACAAAAATGTAGTTTCTTCTCATTTCAACTTCTTAAAAAAATTCTAAGAATGTATTAGATATAGCACTGGAAACTTGCTCAGTTTTTTATATGATTCAGAGCACATTCATGTCTCCCTAAATTGCACATAACTAGCATTTGTAGAAAGACAGAGAGGCAGAGGGAAAAAATTTAGTGGATCATAATACAAAACAAGGTAGATAAGCCCATGCTCATACTAACTGTAGGAATATGAAAAATTCATTGTTATAGAGGATAAAATTAATCAATTCAAAGCAGTGAATGGATAAAATCACAATTAATCAAAATATCTGATTTGTCAAGTTTTTAAGTTAATAAATACAATTCTTAATTCTTTTTTTTTAAGATTTTACTTATTTATTTGTCACAGAGAAATATCACAAGTAGGTAGAGAGGCAGGCAGAGAAAGAGAGGGGGAAGTAGTCTCCCTGTTGAGCAGAGAACTCAATGTGGGGCTCGATCCCACGACCCTGAGATCATGACCTGAGCCAAAGGCAGAGGCTTAAACCACTGAGCCACCCAGGTGTCCCTATAATTCTTAATTCTTAAATTACCACAATGTGAAGAAGGCAATGAAATTTTATGTTCGTTAATGAAGACTTGAGTGCCTGCTAAATAATGAGAGATTTTCTGTGATTATAAACATGTGACCACATTAAGTTATTGTTTTAACAAATTCATATACTTTTAAAGCCATTAAAATATGGGTAAGTTTAAAAGATTGGGTTGCTGGGGGGAGGGGGTTTGGGAGAAGGGGGTGGGATTATGGACATTGGGGAGGGTATGTGCTTTGGTGAGTGCTGTGAAGTGTGTAAACCTGGTGATTCACAGACCTGTACCCCTGGGGATAAAAATATATGTTTATAAAAAATAAAAAATTTTAAAAAAAATTAAAAAATATATATATAAAAAAAAGATTTTAAAAAATTGCACATTCAGATTTTTAAGTGTGATTTGGAATGAAGTATGTTATAGAGAGGAAGAGTAGCTGAATTTGATAATCCTCATTTTACAGTGTATGTTTAATAAAATTGCATATTACAATTAGAAAAAAGAAACACCTGGGTAAGGGGAATACCTTGTTATATTGAGGTGGGAAATTAATCTTCTCCTACCTTTATATTCAGCCTTGGAATGGAATCTACATCATTAATTTTTCTGGGTCTTAGGTTTGATTAGATTAGATTTTGGATTTCTCAGCCTCCATAATTCCTTATAGTTAATTCCTTATAGTAAATCTTTCTCCCTTTTTCTCTATCTCTCATTAAATATACTGTCCTTTTCTGTTTCTTTGGAGAACCCAGACTAATACAAGGCCCATCTCATAGACCTTCCAGTAAACAGAACATAGTCATGTTTGCTAAAGTCATACAATGATATAGTTAAATTTCAAAATATTCATACTGAAGATATTATAGACCCTGATTTAATTGTTAATAAAGTGAATTATCTCTACTTAATTGAAAATAAAATAATAATTTGGTTTAAATTGCATACAAATGTTAGTATTTATAAAATAGTATAACAAGATAGACATAATTGTCGTGTAGAATTTTCTTTCTAAACTAAAATTGAATTTCAAGACTTAAGTTAGGATCAACAAAAAGAAAATACCTTTCTATACCACACACTAACCCCTAAGTAATGCCCATACTAGGCTACCAATTCCCTTCTGTCAATTTTACTTAGAGAACCACAATTTTCTTCTTGTATTTACTCAACACTCAAATTGCAGGTGACTTAGGGGAAGCTGAAGCCAAATCCGGTTTCATGCCTGAGTTCTGATTAGTGTCAGTCAGTCCTGGCAATGCCAAACCTTGCAGGAGTTGTGTTTGCTTCAGGAACATAAGCATAATACCTATTAGTATCTGGCATCAAATTAATGAGTTGATTGGTTAGGTGTATGTAGATAACATGAAATAGTTTAATAAAATTCAAGAAAAAAAATGCAACCCATTATTAGGCAAAGAGTTACCCCCCACCTTTCATATGAATGTAAACAAATACCAATCTTTCCTTTATAGCTTGCACCTCCCTCTTGAGCCATGAGGGCAATCATCAGAGGGCAGATGTTAATGTGGACACAGGCAGTCAAGAGAATCGCAAAGAAATGAATCCATAGACTAGAGAACTCTATACGTGGAAATCATAATACCTGTCTCTGTACTTTCTATTTCATGAAATGATTTATATTCCTTAATTTTAGTTTGCTTCTATTTTGAAATTCAGTTTCTTGCAGGTGAAAAAAAAAAAATCCTAACAATGGTAGATTCTGATATTGTTCCATTACCCCAAAGATAGATGATGGAGAGAATGTGGCTATCAAGATGATTCACTTCTTTGTCTTTTTTTTTTTAAGATTTTATTTATTTATTTGAGAAAGAGACACAGAGAGTGCACAAGCAGGGGGAGGGGCCAAGGGAGAGGGAGTAGAGTCCCTTCTGAGCAGGGACCCCTACACATGACTGGATCTTAGGATCTTGGGATCGTAACCTGAGCCAAAGGCAGTTAACCAACTGAGCAACCCAGGCACCCAAGATGATTCACGTCTTTGGCAGAATAAAAAGGCATGTCCACATGTTACAGAAGCCATTCCCAGAATTGGAAACCCTCAATAAATTTAGACTGAATAGAACTATTCAAGGTAGAATGCGTACTCTACCCTGTCTCCACTATTAAAGTCAACGTTATCTTTTGTCATTAAGAAAAATAGAAATGAGACAACTTTTTCCAGTTAATATAGAATGATTATTTTTTCCTGGTGAGTTAAAACCTTTGGCATTATACAATGGGCCCTTTATAGCTGATAATGCTTTTTTTGCTTTAAAGTCTATTTAACACTATAATATAGCTGCAAATGTTTCTTTTCATTTTTTCCCATTTTTTGTATGTAATAATATCATATTTGAAAACATTGTCGGACTCAGGTAGGTTTTGCGGGCCAACAGGCACAAGGAGAGCGTCCGGGCCAGCCGGTAGCTCCCCTTGGGGCTGAGCGGGATGGCGAGTGTCGCGAGTCCAGGCGCATTAACGAACCACACCAGACTCGGGGGATCTGTCAAAGCAGGATCTCACTTTATTGAGCGGGGTTGCAGCTTATATGGGGTAGGGGATGGGAAATGAGGTCAGCGGGGAGAGAGCCTATGGGGTTTGGTTACGTAGTCAGTAACTGGGTAGGGTGTGTTGGGCGAGAGGAGGAAATATCAGAGATGTGAGGAACCGAAACCGCCACGTTGGCGCCAATACTGCCACGGTGGCGCCTTTTCTAGCCGGAAGAGAAGGCAGGCCAGCGCCATCTTTGCTGTGCCCAACAAACATCAGTTAAATGGTGCTTTAATAGTCTCTAATGTCTTTAATTGTGCCTTGCTCCAAGTTTTGTTTTCATATTTGTCTTCTATTTATGTTTTGCAAGCTAATGCTTAACTGATCAAAATGTGTAACATCACGAGGATTATACCCTGAGAATGCCTTCCTCCAGAAAGAATTAGTATTTACATCTTTTAGGTATACTTAGATGTTACAAAGTTGAGTCCACTTTATTTTAATTTCTAACCTTTAGGTTTCTTTTATCATACAAGTGTATACATTTGAACCTCCGACTTCTGTGATGGTAAGATTATGCATCCAACATTTTAGGTGGAAATTTCTTCCTCCCTCTCTTCCTTCCTTCGTTCTTTTGTCTTTCTTCTTTCTCTTTGTTTTTTTCTTTCTCCTCTTTCCTTCTTCCTCCCTCCCTCCCTCCTACCCTCCTCCCTCCCTCCCTCTCTTTTTCTTTTTTTCTTAATTTCCTTCCTTCCTTCCTTCCTTCCTTCTTTCTTCTTTCCTAATTGTATCCAGCTCCTATAGAGGTCAAGATAATAAGAATAGTCCCCTTCTGGTTGCCCTTTATCTCAGTTTAATTTTATATTTTCTACCCCACCCTTTCACTGAACAAGGTTGGATTGGGGGGGACCTGGCTTTATATACTTAATTTAGTTCTAGCACTCTCATTTGCATGAGGGTAAGTCCTAATATTTTTATCCCTATGTGACCATTTAAAACATTGTCTAAATGCAGCCCAAGGATTTTTTCTTGTTAATTCCTCTGGATACCTTCATTCTTCAATATTGATCATTTAAAACTTTAATGTCAAATTTAATCAAATTATCATCCAACTCCTCAGTTCTCATTTGATCTCATAATTCAGGTAGACAGAAGAAACAGAACAGGGTGTCATTAAGACTCTTTTTTCTTCTTTCCTACTCATTCTATTTCTTATGTATCTATATATTTTTTTCTCCAGTGTTGAAGCTTGCATGGAAGGACCAGGGAAAGGGTAAAGATATTTTGTGTACTTATTTTGTAATCTGTAGCAAACATCTTCATTAGATATATATATGTTTCTGCAGTCAAGTAGAAGGTGAAGGATTAAGAAGATGTATTAAGCCAGCTTTAGTAAAATGCATGCTTCACAGTTATAACATAATTATAGTACTCAAAGGAAAAAAAATTATGTGCAAAACCTCCTTACCATATTGTCTGTAAAAAATAAAGTGTATTGACTGAAATAACCCGAAGAAGAAAAAAACAAACAAAAACAAACAAACAAACAAAGTTTCATATCTTTGAATGTTCTTAAGTAGTTAAAAACCTTGGGCAAATCAGTAAATTTTCACTCAATTTCCTCTCTTATTAAAAAGAAAATTTAAATTGGATAATCATTAATGCCTTATCAATATTAAATTATAATGTAGTTGCCAGAAATTACCTTTATTCTTACAGTACAAGTATTTCCTTCATATTTTATAATAGTATAAAAAATTAGATCTGAGCCTTTTCAATAATCAACTTAATTTGAATAACTACCAGACATGCTCTTGCAATAAACAAACACTAAATGATGCTTTGAGTCTATTTTCCCTTTTTCTCTCTTGTATAGATAATCGAAAATACTATATGTCTAGTCATCACAGGAAAAAATAAATGTAACCAATATATTAACTTGGTTCTCTTGTCTGGATTCTAAAGTGCAATTATAATAAAAATATTTGGGTCATCCAAATTAACTTGACAGGGCAAATTGCTCCCCCAAATGTCACAAATAAACTTAAGTCTTATTATTCTTTTGAAATTAGCAAGATTGATTCATCTTTTAATATCATAATACTCATTAAATCTTTCATTGATTTAAATATTTATTAAAATGAAAAAAGAATAGGGGTAAAGTTAGGAAACTAAAAGATAATTTCAAACATTTTAACTATCTGAAACAAGGCAGGAGTTCTGGTTAAGTTCATATGAAACATTTTTAATTCTTCTAATATAATTGCTATTTTTAAGGGTGTAGGAAATTGAATATCAATGGCCGTGTTTTAGCTATCTTCTTTTTTTTTTTAAGTTCCAGAACCTGAAACTGAAAATAAGTAAGAGGAAAATGAATCCAATTAGGCTTATACATATATTTTAAATTCCACTTATTTCCCGCACAGA
The DNA here is from genome assembly GCF_030435805.1 of Mustela lutreola. Lineage (NCBI taxonomy): Eukaryota > Metazoa > Chordata > Mammalia > Carnivora > Mustelidae > Mustela > Mustela lutreola. The sequence goes on from NC_081290.1 coordinate 77,770,493, forward strand.
TATTTATGTTAATCTTAGATTCATGATTAACTTAAGAGTTATTAAAAAAATGATAATTCTCTCTCTCAGTGAGTACTGTCATGTATATTTGATTGTGTACTCTCAGATACTCTTTCTTTACTATAAGTATTCCTTAAGAGTTTTTAAATATCTTAAACTCTATGATATCGTGAATTAGGTTATAGGCATGTTAAAAGTTTCTTGTCAACAATTTACTGAGATTATAAAAAGATATAAAGAAAGAAACTATATCTGGTTCCCTATCTAAAATAGAATTTCAGTAAAAATAAATGAAATACAGATATTTTCATCTGGTATTGTTTATTATCAAGGAAATTTAGTTATTATTTTTAGATTTGCTGATAAATCAAAGAACTGGAAATATAAATAAAAATAATGTTTCTAAGTAAAATAAAGAATCTGATAATTAATTCTAAAATGAAGGATAGTATCAGCATCAGGCATATGATCATTAACTCTGCATAAAAGTTAATTTTTGGTCCCTAAACTCATTTGGTCATCACTTCACCTCGGTCCACTCTGAAACATCATTCTCATAATATGGCTCTTCAGACCCATTGGACTTCTTCTTCTAATTCCATGCCATGGTTGGAGCAAGAGATCCTATTTGTCTATTTATGTTCTCACCCTGCTAAACACATTAACCACAGAGCAATTTAATCTGTTTCCTTGCTATCTTCCTCACATTTTATTTGTACTCCCCCCCCAGTTGATGTAACAAATTGTACAAAATTAACAACTTAGAACAACACAAATATATCTTACAATTCTAGGTAATAGAAGTCCAAAACTGATCTCACCGGGCTTAAGTCATGGTATCAGCTAAGTGGTGCTGTTTTCTGGAAGATCTATGGGAGAAGAACCATGTTCTTGCCTTTTCCAGCTTCTGTGTACTGCCAAAATACATTGGTTCCTGGGCTTTTTCCATCTTCAAATCAACAATGATCTGTTAAGCCTTTCTGACATCCCTTGCATTCTCCTGCATCTCTCTTTCACTTATAAGAACTCTTAGGATTATGCAGGCCACCCAGATAATCCAGGATAACCATCCTATCTCAACATCTTTAACTTAATAACACATATAAAGTCTCTTTTCTTTAAGTATACACATTCAAACATTCTGGGGACTAGGAGAACATCTTGGGGGCAGCATTATTCTTCCTACCAGATCTCTATAACTGGAGCCACCTTTTTGTTTTAAAAAATTATCCAAGTTCAGGGGGCACCTGGGTGGCTCAGTGGATTAAGCCGCTGCCTTCGGCTCGGGTCGTGATCCCAGGGTCCTGGGATCGAGCCTGCATCGGGCTCTCTGCTCAGCCTCGAGCCTGCTTCCTTCTCTCTCTCTCTGCCTGCCTCTCTGCCTGCTTGTGATCTCTCTCTGTCAAACAAATAAATAAAATCTTAAAAAAAAAAAATTATCCAAGTTCAGAAAGGAAATTTCAGCCGCAAACCTAGTGATTCTCCCTTATTGAGTTTGTGTCTGATGTTTTATATGAAATTCCCCACCCCCCTTTAACTAAGTACTCCAATCTTATAAACACTTCTAGGTATTTAAGGTTTGGGAAACAAACAACATGACAGACTACTTTTGGCTTCTGTCTTGTCTCATATCTTTCACTTCACAATGAATAAAGAAACAAATTCAGCAAAAAAAACAGAAGAGAAAAGAAAACCATAGGTTAATATCTCAATATATCATAGAATCATATATGTTAATTTTAGGGACCCTAAAAATCATTGCCCTAGGAAATAAAATTGTGTAACATCAATACCTAAAAAATAAAATAAAATCCATAAGGATTTTAACATCAATTACGTTAAAAAGATATACTCATTAGTTAAAGCAGAATTAAAAGTAGAGTACTGTAGATCATGCAGATAATGACTATGAGTAATCAAGTCCCTTAAATAAATTTATATTATTAAACAAATTATTCACCTCAATTATCAATTTACCCAGTTGTCTTTAGATGATCATTCAATTCTCATGTGTGCAATTTCCTCATAACATGTGATGAATATGATAGAAATAGAATTTTCTAAAATGTTAGTGTATTGAAATCTGTCCCCAATGCGAAATCTTTTTTGTCACATCATACAGTTTCATGCCTTTTATGAAGGATACATTGTTTTGTTTATCTGAAATCACTTATTCTTATTGTTATGAGAACTCATTACTAAAACTTAGCAGAGTGTTAGCACAAACTAAATCTTTCCAAAAGCATTTTTATTGAGTAATTTAAACATCAGTTGAAATGATATATGCAAGTCACCAAAAATAAGAAATTTTTACACAATTATGCCAGAATAATATTTATTTTATTTATTATTTGAGAGATAAGAAGGGGGAGAGCACAGAGAATGAAAGGGAAAAGCAGACACCACATTGAGCAGAAAGCCCAACTCAGGGCTCAATCCCAGGACCCTGAGATCATGACCTGAGGTGAAGGCAGACGCTTAACCAACTGAGCCACCCAGGTGCACCCAGAATAACATATTTTTTAAAAGTGTCTACCAAATAGTATGTCTTTATTTTACAGAATCTAATAAAATATTTTGTCTTCAACACTGGGGTCGCATTAATTGATTAGTGCTATAGGAGCTTTTCAATATTTAAGAACTAAACCTACTGATTTGCAGCTAACCTTAAAAGATCTCCCTGAAAATGCATCTTTTCTTTTTCCAGTGTAAACGAATTGTACACAGACAGGAGAATGGAATGCATACAGGAAACCACCAATAAATCAGTTCATCCCATTAGAGAATACATAATAATTGAAGAATTTGTTGAAACTATGGAAATAGAGGAAGTTACAGAAATGTTCTATTTGTTACTAATAAACTGCAGTGTATCTTATATTTCCACAGATAACACTCTCAGTAGAAAGACAAAGTCTTTAAAACATCAAAACACTTCTACATTTGTTATTTGGTCAAATACACCTGTTAAAAGTATATGTATTGCAAATGTAGACCTAGGCAAACTTCATACTAAAATGGTATTTTGTCATTTAAATTCTACTGTAATTCTTTTCCTAAGGCATTCCTGAAATATATCTGAAATAAAGCTATGTCTGTGAAAAGAATAGTTGAAGGCAAAGACTAAACTAATGAAGCATGGCTTTTCTGAGGCAATTTTTCTATCTATTTGCATATAACTTTATGTAATATGGAAAACCTTTCCTCAGTTTAGGCCATCTGCCCCTTTGTCAAATATACTTGAAATTGTTGGTATATTAAAATGATTTAATATGATAATCCCTCCAAAATGGACTTTAAATGTTAGTTTCACAGAAAAGTGATTTTTAAAATATGTTAAATTTCTAACTGCCATTTAATGTGAAACCTGAAGTAGAATAATTTAAGAGTGCTTTATTTTATCTATTACACCACCTGTAACTGATGTGTGCTTTTTTTTTTTTTTTTTTTTTTTAAATTGCAAGCAGTTTTGTGCTGGAGTGTCTGCCTTTGAAAACAATTGTGCCTATATCCTCTCAAGTACGTATTCCATGACATCATATTGATAGCTTCAAATCAATGATTTAGGGGGTATTTATAGGACATAAATCAACAAATAATACAAACCAGGAATTCCTTCCTAACCAAATATTAACAATATATCAGCATGCCACTGTGATGTTGAAACTAGTAGTCTCTGTTTTACCTAAGTAATATGCCTCTAGACAATCACTAAAGTGAAATGTTTCAAAATATAGCAGTCTCTTTTCCTTTTTGAATTAATATAATTTAATTGTTGGGTGTAGTTAACTGTTCTATGTTTAAAGATGGCTGAGCTAAAGAAATGTGCTGATTTTGCACTTTCTATATTCCATTACTCCACTCAACAATATGAACATATTTTTCTAAAAGGATTTAATTAATGGATAAAATGAGAGAGCCATTAAATTTAGATTACTTATTAGTAAGTGCATAATAAAAGCATCAGCAAGATCCAAGGGGAAAATGAGGTCAAATGGAGACTTTTTGATTGGCTGTTTATCTAACAAATTTTGATTTAACACAAATGAGTAACAATAACACTACATTATCCAGGGTGGTTAAAGAAGTAAATTATTACACTGAAGAGAGAAAAAGCTAAACCAATATTTATAGAATACTGTGATAACTACTTTCATAAATGCCAAGAGTATTCTGGGAAATCTAAGGTACCATCTGAGATTTGAAGTCATGGAGTTAACCGCCATTATTTAAAAACACATTTATTTTTATTAATATATAATTGATGCATAGCATTGTGTAAGTTTAAGGTGTATAACATATTGTTCTACTAACAGCTTTGAAGTTTATAATACAGGATTGTTTAAAAATTTTAAACTGTTCATTAGCTTTCCAGGACTTATTTATGTACTAGTTGCAAGTATGAACTCTTAACAACATATTCCCAATCTCCTCATTCCCCAGTCTCTAATAACCACCATTTCTCTGTTTTTACAACTTCACTTAAGGTTTTTTAGATTCCACATGTAAATGATTAATACAGTATTCATCTTTTTCTGTATGACTTATCTCACTTAGCATAATATCCTCAAGATCCATCCATGTTGTCACAAATACAGGATTTACTTCTTTCTCATGGCTGAATGACATTCCATTGTACATAACACTTCATTATACATTCACCTGATGGTGGACACTGAGCTTGTTTCCGTGTCTTCGCTATTGCGAATAATGTTTCCTTAAACATGGGAATACATGTACCTCTTAGATATTCTGTTTTATTTCCTTTGAATATATACCTGGAAATGAGATTGCTGGATCACATAATAGTTCTAACTTGAATTTTTGAAGAAACCTCATCCTATTTTGCATAGTGACTAAACCAATTTGCATTCCCACTAACACTGTAAAAAGTTGTCTTTATTTTCACATCTTCACCAGTATTTGTCATCCGTTATCTTCTTGAAGGTAGCCATTGTAATCAGTGTGAGGTGATCTTACTGTGTTTTTGATTTGCATTCCCCTAATGCTGAGCATCTTTCATGTGTCTGTTGGCCATTTGGACCTGTTCTTTGAAAAAATACCTCCTTAGGTGCTCTGCCATTTTTTAACCAGATTATTTTTTATTATTGAATTGTATGAATTCTTTATATATTTTGGTTATTAATCCCTTATCATATATATGATTTGCAAATATTTTCTCCCATCATGTAAGTTGCCTTTTCATTTTGTTGATTATTTCCTTTATTTTTTAATTTGCTATAGCCCCATATTATTACCCCACTTTTTGATTTTTGTTTTTGTTACCCTTGCTTTCAGTGTCAAATCTGAAAAATCATTGCCAAGATTTATGTCAAGGGGATTATCCTATATATTTTCTTCTAGAAATTTTATGTAATAATATCTTATGTTTAAGTCTTTATTATAAGTTAATGCTTGTTCATGGTGTAAGATAGGTCTCATTTTGTTTTTCTGGGCTCTCTATTCTGTTCCATTGGTCTATATATTTATTGTTACTACACTATCATACTGTTTTATCATTTTTTTTTAAAGTTTTACTCTTGTTTTGTTTTAGTAGAAGTAATATATTTACGTGGTAAAGAGAAAAATTAAACCATACAAAAATGCTGCCTTAATTATTATACCTTTGTATTATAGCTTTGTAGTATAGTTTGACATTATCAGGTACGGTGCTTTTTGATCTGTTCTTCTTGCTTAGGATTTGCTTTGATTATTAAGATTTTTAAGGATCCATATGAATTTCAAAATAATTTTTTTTCTATTTCTGTGGAAAATGCTTTGGAATTTTGATAGAAATGGCATTCAATTTATAGATACTTTGTGGTAGTATGGACATTTTAGCAATATTAATTCTTCTAATCTATAAACATATGTTTTCATATGTTTCCATATCTTTCCATATGTTTGTCTTCATTCATTTCTTTCATTGGCATCTTATAGTTGTCATCATACAGACTTTTACTTTCTTGGTTAAATTTGTTTCAGTATCTTTATTATTTTTTTATGTTATTGGGAGTGGGATAATTTTTTTCTATCCCTTTTTGAAATGTTTTATTGTTAGTGTATAGAAAATAACCAATCTTTGAATGCAAACCTTCATTTTGAAATCTGGAGATAGAAGAATACAAAGAACCATTGGTAAGATCAGCTTACCTGGGATAGGGACCACCAAGGCCAAAAATTAATAAAAAAATTTCAAATGACAAGTTTGAAAAATTGCTAGAATTAGTATACATTACTCTGAGAGTGAAAAGCTCCTTTGCACTCAGTCTTAGATTATCTTCCATACTTTTGTGGGTTTCAGCCACAGTAATCCCACCAGGTTTTCAAGATAAATATCTGTGAAAAAAAAAAAAAATCTATGTTTCCAACTTGTCAAGGGAGAAGTATTCACTTTGAAGTATATTCAGAGAATTTTCCATTTAAAAAAAAATTTCCACTATCAATGGGAAAATACATTACCAGTGCATTTTCTTACGTGGAGAAAAGGCAATTATGCAATTCTATAATCCTATAGTCTCTTTATTCAGTGAAAGGAGTCAAGAATCTAAGAAATACTTGTTGAGGTCATAGCTCAGGGACACAGGAGTGCTAAAAGATGAAACATTAATCATGAGATTATAAAATGTTTTCCCTTTCCCACACCTTGGCACATCATCAGTAAGGTTGTTGTGTAATAAAGGTGAATTACAACTGGGAGTGGCGCAAGGCACAAACTGTATCTAAAGAGAAATTCTTAGGAAAGCCCAAATATAACAAAGGAGACAAAATCAAGGACTTTAGATTAATTTGAAGCCTCTATACATGCAGCTACAGAAAATATCAAACACAGTCCAATTTATAGCCAGATATACATAAACTATTACCTTAAAAGTTGATTTATTTCTATTACCTAATACATTATGTCTGGCTTTCAACATAAAATCACCAGGCATACCAAAAGACAAGAAAAAAATCTGATGGGTTCCTGAGTGGCTCAGCTGGTTAAGTGTCTGCCTTTGACTTGTGTCATGATCTCAGGGTTTGGGGATCAAGCCCCACATCAGGATCTTTGCCTGCCTGCCTCTCCCTGTCCCTCTGCCTGCTACTCCCCCTCCTTGTGCTTCCCTCTTTCTCTGTAAAATAAATAAATAAATAAAATATTTAAATATATTTGAAGAGACAAAGCAATCATCAGTATCTAACTCGAATATGACACCAAGGAATTAACAGGCAAAGAATTTAAAATAATTATGATTAGTATGTTAAGGTTCTAATGGGAAAAATAGACAATATGAAATCCATATGGGCAATGTAAATAGAGTGATTACAACTCTAAGAAATAATCAAAAGGAAATATTAACAACCAAAAACATAATAATGAAGAATACCTTTGATAGACTCTTCTGTATCCTGGACAGGGCTTGAAGGTATGAAATGCAGAGAGAAAGAATGAAATGAATAAACCATGTCAAAGAATGGTGGGGAATTTTCATAAAGCATAATGTGTGCAATCAGAATATTCAGATCAATAATTCACATAAATTGATTTATTTTATGGAGAGAGATAGGGATCAGGTTTTATTCTTATTTGGCCCTCTAGCTGTTTTTTAAAAAAAACATTTTTGTGGGCTGAAATGTTACCCTGTCCTCAAATTAATGTCTTGAAATCCCAGATCCAGGACTCCTGAATGAGATTATATTTGGATAAAAAGCCTTTAAGGAAGTGATTAAGTCAAAATAAGGTTGTTGGTATGGGCCCTAATCCAGTCTGATTGGTGCCTTTATAGAAAGAGGAAATTTTGTAAACCAAAAGGGACACCAAAGATGTGCTGTGCTGACACAGAGAAAAGGCCATTAGAGGACATGGTGAGAAGGTGGCCATGTACAAACCATGGTAGGAGGGAGGCCTCACAAGAAACCAAACTTACCATAACCTTGATCTTGAACTATAGTCTCCATAACTGTGAAAAAACAGATTTCTGTTGTTTAATATACCCAGCCTATGGAATTTTATTATGATAGTCTTCACAAACTAACACAACTATTTTTTCCCTTTTGCTTTATAGTGCCACCACTTTCATCTATCAATATTTTATACCAATATTTTATTTCAACTAATTTACTTCAGTGATCAAAAACTACACTTTAAAATGCTTTCAGTAGTGTAAAAAAATCTTGATGACAGTACAAAAAGGTCTTCTACTTCATTCTTCAAAACTGATCTTGTTCTTCTTGATCATTCTCAATTTTATACAAATTTTAATTTGAAATTGTCAGAATATAAACATTATGCTAGATTTTTATTTTGCATTTCTATGTGGAATTGCATTGGGTTTCAAGGCAATTTGAGAACTCATATCTTTGCAATATGGTGTCTTTTCCCATTTCTATAGATTTTGTTTTTTTTTTCTCAATGTAGTATTTGTTTTTCATGTTTAACATAACTTTTCTTAGACTTATTCATATACATTTGATATGATCAGTTATTGTATATATTTCCTTTGGTGTTTAGGCAAAATAAAATAAAGTTGATTGTTTTTTGTATATTGACCTTAGATTTCATATATTAAATGATAAACATCTAAACTGGATTATTAATTCTAATAATTATAAGTTATTTACAATTTTGAGGTATATAATTATATTGTTTAGCAAGTACAGTTTTATTTCTTCTTTTCCAGTTTTTATAATTATTTTCTTTCCTTGTATTACATTATTTCACTGTAATAATTTCATACAGTGTTGATTATAACTTTTAATAAAAAGCAATTTCTAGATTTCCATAGAGAAAATGTATATATATGATGCTTGATGTAAGTAATAAGGGCTATTCTCATAATATGAAAGTGAATTTCCTTCTATACTTGTGTGCCCATTATTTTCTTTCTAGCAAATTTTGAGTTGACTTTATTATCGTAATTTTTAATCCAAATATTCCATCTGATTTTTTAATATGTGTACTGATTTTTTCATATTTTTATTGTGTTATGTTAGTTATCATACAGTACATTATTAGTTTTTCATGTAGTGCTCCATGATTGTTTGTGTATAACACCCATGCTCCATACAATCGTGCCCTCCGTCTGATTTTTTTTTTAATTATTTCCAGTTCCGTTGCAATTTCCAATCTCTTATTTTATCCTTTTGATCATATTAGACATAGTCACTTTACATTTGTATTTGAAAACAGTATATGTAACATCTGTGTGAGGTTCCTATTTTTATTATTTCTTTTAGTTTTCACTTGCACTGTCCCATCTCTAGCAGCCAGGTAATGATGGTGATGATGATGATGCTGAAGATATACCAAAATATATATAAAATTGTGGTAATGTAAGATTTAATGTGATGTATTCTTCTATCAGAATCAATAAAGGCACTATCAGTTCTGATTCATGGGTATTGTGAAGAGTTAAGTTTAATTTCAATCTGTGGTATAGTCAAGTTATTTCCAATTCTCACATTTATCTTGGGCCCTTATACAAAGCTATGAACTATGACACCTAACAAACTCTGATTTACCTGGTAGTCCTGCTTAGCTAAATATTTTCATAGCTTTTCTTTCTCAGTTTCATCTCTTCTGGAATTAGTAGATACCTGGTTGAAAAGAAATGTCAAATGTTTGTCTCTTAGGATTGGGTTTTACTTATCTTTGGGATCATGTCTCCATAACTCTTGATTCCAACTACAGTTATATTAAACTAAACTTTTTCCAATTTTTTACAGCTCTTGTAGATCTCACAGAACAGTTGGTTTGCTTTACTGCAATAAAACATAATGCAACTTAATGCATCTGAAACTTTATAAATACATTTTTTCCTAGCTTTTATTTTTTGTGCTAAATTATTATAACAAGATTTTTCACTAAATACAAGCATATATTTGCTTTCTAACTAGGGTTCCTCTCTGTTTGTATACATCAGCATGCATTCTTAATCTCAGGACCCAGATATCTATATCCAACCCTTCCCTGCTAATACTGGCCCTAACACTCAAGATTATACAAAGGCATGTAAGTAGCTATCAAGATTGCACAGCAAGTGACAACTACTGAATCTGGGATTGAATTTTATTCTCATTCAATATTCACTCTTGGTATACATTTTCCATTTACCATCATTTAACTAACTTTCAGGCAAAAATCTAAGTATTTGGAGGGCCTGGGGGGCTCAATGGGTTAAACCTCTGTCTTTGGCCCAGGTCATGATCTCAGGGTGCTCAGATCGAGTCCCACATCAGTCTCTCTGCTCAGTGGGGAGCCTGCTTCCCTCTCTCTCTCTCTGCCTGCCTCTCTGCCTACTTATGATATGTCTCTGTCAAATAAATAAATAAAATCTTTTTTAAAAAATCCAAATATTTGTTGCCTTTCTTTTTTTTCACCCTATATCCAATCCATTTACAAGTTTTGTTCATCTTAACTTCAAAATATAACCTAAATCCTACATAATCTCATTTTGTGCAATATTTAAATCTCTTTTGAATGTCTTTCCCTCAGGTGGACTACTAAAAGCACTTTAATGATTTCAGTCTTTGTTCTTACCCCTCTACATTGTATTGTCTGCAGAACAGTTTAGTTCCACATATGAATCAAATTACCATTCGTCCACTATCAAAACATTTGCCTTTATATTAACTTAGAAAAAAAAAAAAAGCCTTATTTAAGCCCAAAGTTCTTTCTGATTGCTCCCCTGGATGTTTTTTTGAACTCACTTATTCATGTCATATTTACTTCATACTTGCTTATTCCACTACTGACCAACTTAATAATCACTAGAATGGAATTTTTTATCACAAACTAATATGACTCTCTTCCTTTTTTTATTTGAGTACTGCTTAAATCTAACCTATTTAAATTGGCACTCTACTCAAGTACCTGGTATTTAGAATGCTCTAAAAGAATATTTTTTGATTAATCAAATTAGTAATTAATAAACTTTCTTTAGTATTATAATGAATTTAGCTGCTTTTTATTCCAAATTATATTAGTAAAAATTCCATTGCATATTCTTTTTAAAATAAGTAAATCTTTAATATTGACTGATTTTGAAAAGATTAATATGCATGCAGATTTATGAAACTAAGGCAAACTAAGCATTCAGAATCTTAAGACATTTTCACTAAATGTTCTAAGGAAAGGAGAACTGGGGTTTTTCTTCAGGTAATGGCTAGAACAAGTAGAAAATTTTTTGACAGCCCTGAGCCAGGGTTTTGAGACAGAATCTCAAAAAGGACCTAAATTGTCCCAGCGCCTTGAGCTTAGGTTTGTAGAAGCCAAGTTAGGGTTGACCAAGTCTCTTAACACAGGAGCTGAGATGGAGTCCTTCTGTGCTGAGGGTTCTTTACCAACTTGCAATCCAATAGTTTAAACGTCTATATTTACTCAAGAAAAAAAAAAACTGTGGATAAACAGGCAAAAGGACATTATTTAGTGTTCATTAAATACTGGGAATTTGAGAAATGTTTGTCCTAATCTTACTAATGTGGGCATTTAATAGAGAAATAAAATAGAACATCAAATAAAAAATATTACTTACTCTTTCAAAATTAGGAAACATATTGAATACAGTGAACTTTTTATAAAATCATCTCTTTTTCAGTGTAAACATGAAGATATATAATAAGATAAAAGCACGTTTTATTTTTCAGTTTCTTAGTTCTTCATTTTTGGCACTTTGTATTAGTTTGCATTCTTAAAATTTTCTCATATTGGACACCACTAAAGCATCATGACATTACTTCTTACTCTTCTGCATTAAAATTATATGTATTAAATTATTATTAAATGATGTAATGTGCTTAACAAGAAGCCAGGCACATAATTAACACTCAATAAATTTTGTTTGTTTTGATCTTTGCTGCTATTATTTGACTGATTCATTTTCAGTTCTCTTTAATGATTATTCTTTGTAGATCTAAATTTTTTCTTATCTTTTCTTTTTACTTATTATCCCTCATCACTAAATTCACCTTCATGGCTTTAATCATCTATGCTAATTCTCTGTTGAACATTCCCAATTAACATTCCCTATTCTATTTCATTTCCATTAATCCAGACTCTTAACATTAACACACACTTAATATAAAAAATGAGAAGTAAAAACTTCCAGTTATAAAACAAACAAGTCATGGAGATGGAAAAAATATTAGCAAGTTTTAATTCCATATTCAATCTTACAAATATTATCAGACTTCTGCTATCCTAATTGCCCTCTCTTCTGCATTCTTTTTATGTCACATTGTTTGTTTGTTTGTTTGTTTGTTTTTTCCCCAGAAATACCAAACCATCAAACCTTTGACTCCATACTCTTACATTAGCTATATAAGCCTTGCTGGAAAAACAAACAAAAATTATCTTTAATTATTTCACCAGAAGCATTCCTAAATTATAATTTTTTTCTTTAGATTGTACTATGTTCATACTGCTGTGAGAACTCCATTCTAATATGACATAAAGTTTATATTTTAATAATGAACATCTATCTACTATTGACTTCTTTATATTGAAAGCTTGAGTTTCAGTCAGTTTACACTTTAAAAACATATTTCTTAAGAAGGAGCTAAGAAAAATAAAAATAAAAACACCTGAAAAGAGCAGAAGAAAGGAAAAAAAGATTAGAGTGGAAATAAATGATTTGGAAACAAAAAATAGAAAAGAAAAAAAAAAACAGAAAAAAAAAGTAAGACAGATCAATGATTCAAGAGCTGGTCCTTTGAAGAAACTAATAAACTGATAAACTGCTAGCAAGACTAAGAAAAAAGAGAAAGGACTCAAATAAATAAAATCACAAGTAAGAGCAGAGAAATAGCAACCAATACCACAGAAATGCAAACAAGTGTGGAGAGCATTGCTATAGTATGAAAAGCTATATGCCAACAAATTGAACAACTTAGAAGAAATGGATAAATTCCTAGAAACACATAACCTACCAGAACTGAAACAGGAAGAAAAAGAGAATTTGAACAGACTAATCACCAGCAAAGATATTGAATCAGTAATCAAAAAGCTCCCAACAAAAAAAGTTCAGGATGGGATAGCTTCACAGGTGAATTCTACTAATTATTTAAAGAAAAATTAACAACTATTCTCCTAAAATTACTCCAAAAATAAAAAAGAAGGAAAACTTCCAAATTCATTCTATGAGGCCAGCATTACCCTGATACCAAAACCAGATAAAGACACCACCAAAAAAAAAAAAAAAAAAAAAAAGAGAGAGAAAGAGAGAGAAAAAGAGGTAAGACTAATACCTCTGATAAATACAGTTGCAAAAATCCCCAACAAAATACTAACAAATAAAATAAAAAAATACATTAAAAAATAATTTACCACTTTAGTGCAATTTATAAGGGCAGTTCAATATTTGCAAATCAAAAAGTATGATACATCACATTAATAAAAGAAATGACAAGAACCATGTAATCATTTTAATAGATGCTGAAAAATCATTTGACAAAGTAAACACATGCATGATAAAAACCCTCAACAAAGTATGTTTTGACGGGGACGCCTGGGTGGCTAAGTTGGTTGAGCAGCTGCCTTCGGCTCAGGTCATGATCCCGGCATCCTGGGATCGAGTCCCACATCGGGCTCCTTGCTCAGCGGGGAGCCTGCTTCTCCTTCTGCCTTTGCCTGCCATTCTGTCTGCCTGTGCTCACTCTCTCCCCTCTCTCTCTCTGATAAATAAATAAAATCTTAAAAAAAAAAAAAGTATGTTTTGACGGAATGCACCTCAACATAATGAAGACCATATATGACAAACCCACAGCTAATATCATTCTCAATGTGAAAAAACTGAGTTTTTCCCCTAAGGTTATTAACAAGACAAGGATATTCACTCTCACTCCTTTAAATGAACACGGTACTAGCAGTCCTTGCCTCAGCAATCAGACAGCATAAAGAAATAAAATACACCCAAATCAGTAAGGAAGAAGCCAAACTTGCACTCTTTACAGATGACCTGATAGTATATATAGAAAATTCAAAAGACTCCACCCAAAACTGCTAGAACAGATAAACAAATTCAATAAAGCCACAGGATACAAAAAAAAAAGAAAAAAAAAAGTACAGAAATCTGTTGCATTTTTGTATACCAGTAATGAAGCAGCAAAAAGGAAATAAAGAAAACAATCTCATTTACAACCTTACCAAAAATAATAAGATACCTTAGGAATAAACCTAACTAAGGAGGTAAAAGACCTATACTCTGAAAACTATAAACACTGATAAAAGAAATCAGAGTACAAAAAGAAATGGATAGACATTCCATGCTCATGGATTAGAAGAAAAACATCATTAAAATAACTACAACAAAACAATCTGTGCTTTAATGCAATCCCTATCAAAATTATAATTAGTATTCATGCATTCATCTAATTATAATATAGCGTTAGCTATTAAAGATGGAGAAGTGGCTATGTCTTCAACAGAGGTTATTGAGCCTTGTTACATATGGCTCATGTAATCATAAATCCATTTTCCTGTTCTTCCTTACTAATCAAAACTCCTTTTTTTTTTCTTTTCCCCAAGATGTCTATATGCCCAAATTATCAGCTATAGTTCCCAAACTTTCTGCAACAAGAATTATTCAGTAACAAAATTCTGGCCAATTAAGCAAAAAGATAAATTCTAGAGCTTGCTGGGAAAGTTTTTCTTTTTTTACCACTTCCAGCTTGCTGTTTTCTTCTTCCTGGGCAGCATATAGGGGAAAAAAAAAAAAAAAGAAAGAAAAAGGTGGGCAACTGGGTGATGGGCATTAAGGAGGGCACATAATGTGATGAACACTGGGTGTTATACTGAGCTGATAAAACATTGATCATTATATACATATATATATATATAAAAGTTCTATAACTTGGCTAATTGAATTTAAATTTTAAAAAAAGATAAGAAAAAGATAAAGACATTGCAGAGTCTTTGTAAACATTTCACAATCATGAGAACACTAAGTTAAGGTATTATAGCTAAAAGACAGACTGTGATGGGGATATTTGACATTGTGGAATGATTGCACTAGTCCTGGGTAACCTACTAACAAACATGGCAAGTGAAAACAAAATCTATTTTTGATTTTAAAAATTCTAGTCTGGTGTTGTTATACATGCAGTTGAATGAAATCTTTAAAGGTTCAAACACTCTAAACTGAATTACTCACTCTAGGGAATTTCAAAATAATTTGGAGACAGACTCAAGGTAAGGACTATAATCTAGAATTTATTAGAAACCTCACAAATTTAATGTAATTAATGAAAAACGTAATTATTAAATATTTTATCACATATACATAATGTAAGAAAACATCCTAATTTCAAATATCTTTCTTAAGAAAAAGATTAAACAGAAATCTTGCCAAAACAAATTAGAAACATTTTCTGTTTGTGAAATAGTTCTGATTCCTGAATAAAGAGAAAGCTATGCCCAACAGGGCACAAGTGTTTCCCCCCCCCCCAAATGTTTGCTTAGTTTTCCTTATATAAAATGTATCTTTTGGTAACTTAGGAAAAATGTATGCAGTAATTAGCAATAATCAAAATAGTTTCAAGAGGAGTCAAGATGAGGAGGAGTAGCAGGCTGGATGACATCAGGTAGCAGGAGATCAACCAGGTAGTTTATCAAATCTCCCAAACACCTACAAATCCAACAGGAGATTGAAGAGAAGAAGAGCTGCAATTCTAGAAACAGAAAATCTACCACATTCTGAAAGGTAGGACCTGTGGAGAAGTGAATCCAAAGCAATGGGAAGATAGACTGCAGGGGAAGGGGCCAGCTCCCGGCAAATAACAGAGCAATGGAGCACAAAATCAGACTTTTAGAAGTCTGTTCCACTGAGGGACATTGCTCCAGACGCTAAGCCAGGGTGGAGCCCATGTGGGGACAGCATGGAATCAGGTCCCATGGGGTCACAGAAGGATGGAGGTGTCTGAGTGTCTCAGAGCTTGCAGGTATTAGAGCGGAGAAGCCGGCCACAGAGATGGGGTTGAGGAGTGAGCTCTCAACTTAGGGTTACCTTAAACTGTGATCCGTGGCATAGTCAGACCATTGCTCTTTGAATAGGGACCCTAAAAGTGGCAGATCCAGGGACACCCCCCGGAAGAGCAGCAGTGATCTGCTGGGTTTGGAGACTCGGGGTGAGGGGCTGTGTGTCAGAGATAGAGTCTCTTGGTCACAGGCTGGGTGAACTAAGAGCATGGCCAGTGGCCAAGGAAATGGGAGTGATTGAGTGCTTTTCTCTGAGGGTTCACTGAGGAGTTAGGTCCCAAGCTCTCAGCTACTCTGTGCCAGAGAATGGAAGGCTGCCATTTTCATTCCTGTCCTCCGGAACTCTGTGGAAGATATTCAGGGAACCAAAGCTCCCAAAAGCGAACTGGAGCAGATTACTTAGCCCAGGCCCTGGCAAAGGCAGTGCAATTCTGCCTCAGGCAAAGACACTTGAGATTCACTACAACAGACCCCTCCCCCAAAATATCAGCAGGAAATCCAGCCAAGACCAAGTTCACTTATCGAGGAGAACAGCGGAATTTCAAAGGAGGAGAAAGCAAAGCATAGAATTCATGGCTTTCTCCCCATGATTCTTAGTCTTGCAAAGTTAATTAATTTTTTTAATTTTATTTTTTTCTTATTCTAATTTTTTTAACTTTTACTCTTACATCTTTTAACTTTTTTTAACTAGTTTATCTTAACAATACCATTCATAAAAATAAATATATATTTTTGAACCTTCATTATTATAGTCATATTTTATCCTTCATTGTATCTAACTTTATTTCTTGATACACATAGGGTTTTTTCCTTCTAAAAAAATTGGGGATACAAATCTTTTAATAGTCAAAATGTACCTTAAATTTAGCAGAGGGCTTTGTTCTAGTCTTCAGCATGAGCAAATTTTCTCCACTTTCTTTTTCTTTCTTTTCCCAAACAACTTATCAACTCCTTTATTAGATTTTTTTTAAGTTTTCTTTAAGTTTTCATCTTTACAGTCATATTCCATCCCTTCACTGTGTTTACCTTTATTTAAACACAGTGAAGGGATGGAATATGACTGTAAAGATGAAAACACAGTGAAGGGATGGAATATGACTGTAAAGATGAAAACTTTATATATATATATATATATATATATATATATATATATATGTATATATATAGTTTTTCTTTCTTTAAAATTTTGGGAGGTAGTTTCTTCTAAGAGACCCCAATACACCCCAAATTAAGTGGGTGGCTCTGTTCTATTCACCAGTCTAATATATATATACTTTTTTTCCTGTCTTTTTCTTTTTCTTTTTTTTTTAATTTCTTTTTTTTTTTCCTGAACTACTTTTTACCCCCTTTCTTCCCCCCGACAATTTGGGGCCTCTTCTGATTTGGCTAATGCACATTTTCCAAGGGTCCTTGTCACCCCTGTAGTATTTTATTCTAACCTTCATACATTTTTATATGGATAAAATGACAAGGCAGAAAAACTCACCACAAAAGTCATGGAAGATATTAGAAGAACCCTGTCTGGAGAAATAAAAGCCCTTTATGAAGAAATAAAAGAATTAAAATCTAACCAAGTTGAAATCAAAAAAGCTATTAATGAGATGCAATAAAAAATGGAGGCTATTACTGCTAGGACAAATGAGGGAGAAGAGAGAATTAGTGATATAGAAGACCAAATGACAGAGAATAAAGAAGCTGAGCAAAAGAGAGACAGAGAATGACTGGACCATGAGGGGAGAATCTGAGAGATAAATGATACCATAAGATGAAACAACATTAGAATAACTGGGATTCCAGAAGAAGAAAAGAGAGAAGACCCAGAGAGAGAAGGGAGCAGAAGGTATAGTGGAGTGAATTATTGTAGAAAATTTCCCTAATATGGCAAAGGGAACAAGCATCAAAATACAAGAAGCACAAAGAATCCCCCCTCAAAATCAATAAGAATAGGTCCATACCCCATCATTTAATAGTAAAATTTATAAGTCTTAGTGACAAAAGAGAAAATCCTGAAGGCAGCCCAGGAAAAGAAGTCTATAACATACAAAGGTAAAAATATTAGATTAGACCTAGAAGGCTGGAAAGAATTGGCATGATATATTCAGAGCACTAAATGAGAAAACATGCAGCCAAGAATACTATATCCAGCTAGGCTATCACTGAAAATAGAAGGAGAGATAAAAAGCTTCCAGGACAAACACAAACTAAAAGAATTTGCAAACACCAAATGAGCTCTACAAGAAATACTGAAAGGGGTCTTCAAAGCAAAGAGATAGGTTAAACCAGTAGACCAGAAAGGAACAGAGACAATATACAGTAACTGTCACCTTACAGACAATACAATGACACTAAATTCATATCTCCAATAGTTACCCTGAATGTAAATGGGCTAAATGCCCCAATCAAAAGACATAGGGTATCAGAATGGATAAAAATCTAAAACTCATCAATACGCTGTCTACAAGAAACTCATTTTAGACCCAAAGACACCTCCAGATTTAAAAGCTAGGGGTTAGAAAACAATTTACCAGTCTAATGGACATCTAAAGAAAGCTGGGGTGGCCACCCTTATATCAGATCAATTAGATTTTAAGCCAAAGTCTATAATAAAAGATGAGGAAGGACACTATAACATACTCAAAGGGTCTGTCCAACAAGAGGATTTAATAATTTTAAATATCTATTCCTCTAACATGGGAGCAGACAACTATATAATCCAATTAATAACAAAATTAAAGAAACACATCAACAATAATACAATAATAGTAGGGGACTTTAACACCTTCCTCACTGAAATGGATAGATCATCCAAGCAAAAGATTGACAAGGAAATAAAGGCCTTAAATGCCACACTGGACCAGATGGACATCACAGATATATTCAGAACATTCCATTCCAAAGCAACAGAATACACATCTTCTCTAGGGCACATGCAACATTCTCCAGAATAGATCACATCCTGGGTCAAAAATCAGGTCTCAGCCAGTACCAAAAGATTGGGATCATTCCCTACGTATTTTCAGACCACAATGCTCTGAAGCTAGAACTCAACCACAAGAAGAAATTTGGAAAGAACCCAAATACATGGAGGCTAAAGAGCATCCTACTAAAGAATGAATGGATCAACCAGGAAATTAAAGAACTGAAAAGATTCATGGAAACAAATGATAATGAAAACACAACTGTTCAAAATCTGTGGGACACAGCAAAGGCAGTCTTGAGAGGAAAATATATAGTGATACAAGCATTTCTCAAGAAACAAGAAAGTTCAGGGTGCCTGGGTGGCTCAGTGGGTTAAGCCGCTGCCTTCGGCTCAGGTCATGATCTCAGAGTCCTGGGATCGAGTCCCGCATCGGGCTCTCTGCTCAGCAGAGAGCCTGCTTCCCTCTCTCTCTCTGCCTGCCTCTCCATCTACTTGTGATTTCTCTCTGTCAAATAAATAAATAAATAAATAATCTTAAAAAAAAAAAAAAAAGAAAAAGAAAAAAAAAGAAACAAGAAAGTTCAAATACACAACCTACCCCTAAGCCTAAGGGATCTGGAGAAAGAACAACAAAGAAAGCCTAAGCCCAGCAGGAGAAGAGAAACCATAAAGATCAGAGCAGAAATCAATGAAATAGAAACCAAAAAAACAACAGAACAAATCAACAAAACTAGGAGGTGGTTCTTTGAAAGAATTAATAAGGTTGATAAACCCCTGGACAGACTTATCAAAAAGAAAAGAGAAATCAAAAAGAAAAAAAAAATCATTAATGAAAGAGGAGAGATCACAACCAACACCAAAGAAATGCAAACAATTATAAGAACATATTATGAGCAATTAAACTCCAGCAAATTTGACAATCTGGAAGAAATGGATGCATTCCTAGAGATGTATAAACTACCAAAACTGAACCAGGAAGACAGAGAAAACCTGAAAAGACCCATAACCAGTAAGGAGATTGAAGCAGTCAACAAAAATCTTCCAACAATCAATAGCCCAGGGCCAGACAGCTTCCCAGGGTAATTCTACCTATCTAAAGAATAATTAATTCCTGTTCTCCTGAAACTGTTCCAAAAAATAGAATTGGAAGGAAATTTTCCAAATTCATTTTTTGAGGCCAGCGTTACATGGATCCCAAAACCAAAGACTCCATCAAAAGAATTACAGACCAATATCCCTGATGAACACAGATGTGAAAATTCTCACCAAAATACTGGCCAATAGGATCTAACAGTACATGACATGACACATTATGTGGAAAACCCAAAAGATTCTACTCCAAATCTGCTAGAACTTGTTCAGGAATTCAGTAAAGTGTCAGGATATAAAATCAATGCACAGAAATCAGTTGCATTTCTATCTGACAACAATAAGACAGAAGAAAGAGAAATTAAGGAGTCAATCCCATTTACAGTTGCACCCACAACCATAAGATACCCAGGAATAAACCAAACCAAAGAGGCAAAGAATCTATACTCAGAAAACTATAAAGTACTCATGAAAGGAATTGAGGAAGACACAAAGAAATGGAAAAATGTTCCATACTCCTGGATTGGAAGAATAAATATTGTGAAAATGTCTATGCTACCTAAAGCAATCTACACATTTAATGCAATTCCTATCAAAGTACCATCCATCTTTTTCAAAGAAATGGAACAAATAATTCTAAAATTTATATGGAACCAGAAAAGACCTCAAATAGCCAAAGGGTTATTGAAAAAGAAAGCCAAAGTTGGTGGCATTACAATTCCGGACTTCAAGCTCTATTACAAAGCTGTCATCATCAAGACAGCATGGTACTGGCACAAAAACAGACACATCGATCAATGGAACAGAATAGAGAGCCCAGAAATAGACCCTCAACTCTAAGGTCAACTAATCTTCGACAAAACAGGAAAGAATGTACAATGGAAAAAAGACAGTCTTCAATAAATGGTGTTGGGTTAGGGTCCGTGATCAAAGGAACGAGACTCATGCAAAATTAAAGTCAAGCAAAGCTTTATTTCGTGCCAAGCATCAGAAACCAAACTTACTGGTAAAGGCTGTCTCTTACGAAAAGGTTATTAGGGTCCATGATCAAAGGAATGAGAGGAGATGAAGAGGGCCCTGACAAGACCGCTCCCAACGTGGCCACTCTGGATGAGGCCATTCCTGACGGGGCTGCTCCAGACGAGGCCTCTCCCCAGATGATGCTGCTCCTGAATAGGCTGCTCACTGAGGAGGCCTCATGTCGAGAAGCCGCTCCCAAAATGAAGCTGCTCCCAGAATGAGGCCTCTCCTGCAAGGCCGCTGGCAGCAGGCCGAGGCTTGGGGTGGCAGGGCCCCCTGCTCTGGGTGGCAGGGCTGCTGGCGGCGGTGCCGCTCCCCAGCGGTAGGGGCAACGCAGTTCCCAACAACTATCGCTACCCCGCTATCCTGACGGCTATCCTAAGGGCTCTCCCCACTAACGGCTCTAAGACTCTCATGTCTCTCACAGCTCTGACAGCTCTGAGAGCTCTGGTGGCTCTGACAGCTCTGACGGTTCCCATGGCTCACCGTCTAGGAGGACTTGAGCCCCTCCAACCGCCCAGAAGGACTTGAGCCCCCTGACCGCCCAGGGGGACTCGAAACCCCCCAACGGTCTAGGGGGACTCGAACCCCTCCAACCGCTCAGGGGGACTTGAGCCCCCGACTGCCAGGGGGACTTGAACCACCTGTGATCTACCAGCAGAGGGATGGGGCATCCCCGCATCCACTCCAGTCCTAGGGAGCATGGCCGTATCCAGCTTCTCCCCGATGGGCTATACCCTGGAGCTTCGCAACCAGACAGACAAAATCCCAATATCCAAAATCCCAATACCTCCAGAAGCTTTCCCCAAAAATTACGATGCTGGCTCAGTTCTCGTCATTTGAATCTGGGTGCCCCCTCCAATGTCAGCGTCCTTAATCAAAGGAGCAAGACTGATACAAAGAGAATGTCAAGCAAGAGAAGGCCCTGACAGGTCAGTTTGATTCTCAATGCTTGGCACAAAATAAAGCTTTGCTTGACCTTCACTTTGTATCAGTCTCACTCCTTTTATTACGGACCCTAAGAGTCGGAAAATTGGACAGCCACATGCAGAAAAATGAAACTAGACCATTTCCTTACACCACACACAAAAATAGACTCAACATGGATGAAGGACCTCAGTGTGAGAAAGGAATCCATCAAAATCTTTGAGGAGAACACAGGCAGCAACCTCTTGGACCTCAGCTGTAGCAACTTCTTCCTAGGAATATCACCAAAATCAAGGGAAGCAAGGACAAAAATGAACTATTGGAACTTCATCAAAATCAAAGTCTTTCGCACACCAAAAGAGACAGTTACATTGTATTTTTATAAAAATTTTCATTTTTCATTTTGTAAAAAAAATTTTTTTGTAAAACTTCCAAGCTGAATGATTACCTGGACCTGAGTGTAAGGCAGACGCTTGAGCCACCCAGGCACCTCCGTACTTTATTTTAAATTGAAGTATAGTTGACTTGCAATATTATATTACTTTCAGGTGTACAATGTAGTGATTTGACAATTCTAGATATTATGCAAGGCTCTCTGTGTTAAGTAGATTTATAAATATATGGAAGGGCTTATGCTAATATATATGTTTTTCATGACAGAATAAGATTTAAATAATATTTAAAGTACTACATTATGCAAAATTGTGTGATTATGCAAATAATGCAATTTACTATCTGTTGTGAACTGTTAGATTATCTCATTTACTTGTTAAGTTGTTAATTTGACTTTTCATGTTATTAACATTCTATCTAATATTCTTTTTTCTGGTATTGTGTTAATATTCTGCAACAATCTTTTCCATTCATATGCTTTGGAAATTTATATATGCTGATATAGATAGTTCAATCATTTTAATATGTGGATCACTTAGGCATTTGGATATTCTCTTCTTTCAGAGATTATGCAATAAATATTCTTGGCCAGGTATAATCATTCACTTCACAAGGGCTTGTCTATGATTTATATACAGAAATGGAATTCTTGTGGTTAGGTTATATGCATATTTCTAAATACTGAGGAAAAAATACCCATTGTGTTATTTCTTTTCCTCTTCTCTGAACATAAGCTTCATTTCTTAAACATACTTCTCAAAATCAAAAACAACGTGGAGATAATTTCAATTATGACAACATGTAGAAACCCTAGATAAATATTTATAAATTCACATCCTTTGACTTTACACACTCTATATTGAAGCAAATTTTGGATTAAAGTAAAAAGTCATGGGACATTGTTGATTTCCTTTATAATATGACTGGTGTTGCTCATCTGAAATCTGATATTTACTATGGAGAAATATGAGGTTAGACTAATAATATTCTTTATTTCCCATTTGTAGGTAACCTGATTTTTCTGCCTCTTTGCTTTTATGATGTTTTTGACATTAAAGTGGAATAATTAATGAACTTATATTACTACTTCTTTCCATATCAATTTAGGTAAAAGGTAAACCTTTATAATATAATGTTTATATATTTTTAAGTTTTTTTCTCAGATTTTCTTCTTTCCCATTATTTTCTGTTCTCTTATCAACACTATTATTTTTGCGCATGTTGAAACTTCTCTGTCTTCTAATTTGGCAATTTAATTTTTAAAATTTATTTGTATACCTTTGGCCTTTCCCCAGTATTTGGCATGACTTTCAAAAAGTATTTTAAATGTTCTCAGTTATATACTATTTTTCTTTTTTAGTGTTTTATATTCATCTCTAAGCTCTTTTTATTCTCCTATTTCTTCACAGAGTTGTCAATTTGTTGTTGTGGTGATTGTGGTTTTATTCTTTAAAAAAATGACTTATTGAGCTGCTACTCTGGTACTTTTTATTTTGTTTTGCTTTATAATATCAAGCTGTCTATAATTTTGCTGAGTTATTAACCAGAATTATTTCTTTGAATAATCTTTCTCTACTATAAACTCTTTGTATTTTTTATATCACATATAATTATATACTGAAAAATATTACTCATACTTAAAAATAGTTATCAACTTACTAAAAAGAAACAGAAAGGAAGGGGACTGAGAAGTGTCCACATTAAAATTCATGTTTGCTTTTCATATACTTTCTCATCAAATCTGTTGTTTTCTTAGCAATTGTACTTTCAGAAGTTGGTGTTTCAAAGGTTAATGCTGCACAAAGTAATGTCATTAAAATCACAAAGTCACGTTGAGTTCCCTAGATGTCTCTGCTTGCCTTTTTTTTTTTTTTTAGTATCTGGCTAGTTGAAAATAGAAACTACATTTAAGCATGGTGCTTACCTTTACAACATTCTCTCTTCTCTGAGGATAAATGATCTCTTCCATGATTTGATCAGGATTCTAAGACATAATATTCTAATAAAAAAAATTCATAAAGGATTTTCATAACCAGAAACAGAGGGTTTTGGAGGGGAGGGAGGTGGGGGATTGGGTGAGTCTGGTGGTGGGTATTATGTAGAGCACTTATTGCATGGAGCACTGGATGGGGTGCATAAACACTGAATTCTGTAACATTGAAAATAAATTTTATAAAAAGAATTATTTCTAGGAAATTGTACATTTTATTCTAGGCTTTCTATTTTTTCTTATATTATTTTGTTTTTATGAATCTTTTTTCTACTTTAGTGCAACTATCAAAGAATTTGGCAAGGATATTCTATAGCCTTGTTTCTTTCATTGTTTTTTAGTTTCATGGGACACATTTCTTATAGATATGGTTTCCTTTGGATTTTGTTTTTTGGTTTTGTTTGTTTTGTTCTGTGTGTTTTTTCTTTGTTTTGCTTTGGTTTGATGCTTGTTTGTTCGTTTTCCTTCTTCTGTGCATTCTAAAGGAGACAGATGAAGTAAAACTCCTTTAGTGAACTTTATTTCACAGAAGTTCTAATTACCAACTTGATATGTTTCTTTCCTAATGTCTACAGGAAGAGAACAGTCTATAATAAATGAAAGGAAAACTTTCATCACACACATACACAGCTAAGAATCACAGGTTATACACAGTGACACCATTATCATGTCTTCCTCAAGATGGAAAGTTCAAAGTTTAATGCTACTGATATTTTGTTAATAAAATTATAGTTAAGATATAACGTATTGATGATTAAAAACTTCAGTTGAATATGAAGTAAAAATTAAACATAACAAAACATTCATTCAATGAGGGAAATGTATGTAACTGTAAATTCTGAAAATATCTGTGTACATATTTTCTTCCCTTTCTCCTTGTGACAAGTTACTTAAGTGAACTTTGCTTTCACTGCTTCCATACAACCACAATGTTGGACAGGTATTAATTATTGTTACTTCAACAGAAAAGGGAAATTGGTTTTGATGTTTCAAACTTGGCATATGAACTTTACATAGCTGAACTGTATGAATGAAGAAACATACTTGCTGTAGCCCTCTTGATTCAGTTGTCTACACACCTTCATTCCATTTTTAAAAAACAAATTATTTTTCTTTTTTTGAAAGGGAAGAGAATGTTATTTGTGTCCAACTTAAGAAGCTGCCTGGGGGGGCGCCTGGGTGGCTTCAGTTCAGGTCATGATCTCAGGGTCCTGGGATCGAGCCTTGCTTTGGGCTCTCTGCTCAGCAGGGAGCCTGCTTCCTCCTCTCTCTCTCTGCCTGCCTCTCTGCCTGCTTGTGATCTCTCTCTGTCAAATGAATAAATAAAATCTTAAAAAAAAAAAAAAAGAAGCTGCCTGGGATACACAATCTTCACAAAGAAAAAAGGGTTATATACGTTTTTTACAGAGACAGTTACAAAAACAAATTTATCTCTTTGATTACATGAACATATTTATTATTTTGACTCTTCCACTTTATTTTCTAAGTCTTTCTGTGCTCCATATTTTTCTATTATCTGTATCTCGTTCTTAGACTATGAATGCAAATATGGTGGACCCAATTGTCTTGTCAAATTGTTCATACAACATATTGGTCTAAAAGAAATTGTCTAGAAAAATTCCAACCCTGAATAAAAACACTTTTTTGTGGATGGCAAGGCAGCTTGGTAAGGACTATACAGATTGGCTCCATTTTAAACTTCTAATATCCATATTGAAACAGACCTTTAACAATGTCCTGCAGCTGTCTTTCCTTTTCTTTTTTTTTTTTTTCCTTCCTGCTTGCCTTCCTGGCTTCCTTCCTCTTCCTCCCTCTTTTCCTTTACTATCTATTCCTATTTCCCTTCCTCTCTCCCTCTCTTCATTATTATTTCAAAATGTTACCTATATTCACCTAAAACTTTTTAAAGATATAATTTCATTTTATATTCAAAAAAAAATTATAAGTCATGAGAGGAGTCTCCTCAAATTCTACCTCTGAACCAAGAAACTTACTTGCACCAGAATGTTCATTCCTCTTCTCTTTGTTACAGTATGCAATCTTGCTTCTCAGATTGAATCCTTCTAAACAGGCTCTGCTTTCTATCTTTGCTTCTTTCTCAAAAACGTCACCTTGCCAGTTATTTCTTTTCTTCCTGTATCTTCAGTCTCAGTCTCCCTAATGCCTCATAATCAAAAACTTTTATTTATTTATTTATTTATTTATTTATTTATGATTTATTTATTTACTTGAGAAAGAGAGCATGCATGCATGCAGGGCAGGGTGGGGGAATGGGGAAGAGGAGAAGCAGAGGGAGAGAATTTTTAAGCAGACTCCCCACTGAGCACAGAGCCTGACATGGGGCTCACTCTTACAACCCATGAGATCATGACCTAAGCTGAAACCAAGAGTTGGACACTTAAAGGACTGAACCAGCCAGGTGTCCCATCATTTTCATAAGCATAAGCATCTCCCAATTTATCACCAAAACCAAATAATAAAATAAAACTCCTGAGCTGACACTCATATAAAGATGCCAAGACACCTATAAAGTTTCTCAGGAGAAATGTGCCTGTAGGTGTACCATAAGGAGGTTAAAATCTATATTTTCAAAACAGAAATAGTTAACATTTTTTACATCTAGCCCTATTCTGCTCTTCTTCTTGTATCTTCTTTCTTTTTTTTTTTTTAAGATTTTTTTCTTTATTTATCTGACAGAGATCACAAGTAGACAGAGAGGCAGGCAGAGAGAGAGGAGGAAGCAGGCTCCCTGCAGAGCAGAGAGCCCTATGTGGGGCTCGATCCCAGGACCCTGGGATCATGACCTGAGCCAAAGGCAGAGGCTTAACCCACTGAGCCACCCAGGTGCCCCTTGTATCTTCTTTCTTTTTTTTTTTTTTTTTTTTTTTTTTTTTTTTTTTATTTTTTATTTTTTATAAACATATATTTTTTATATACATATATTTTTATCCCCAGGTCTGTGAATCACCAGGTTTACACACTTCACAGCACTCACCAAATCACATACCCTCCCCAATGTCCATAATCCCACCCCCTTCTCCCCAACCCCCTCCCCCCGGCAACCCTCAGTTTGTTTTGTGAGATTAAGAGTCACTTATGGTTTGTCTCCCTCCCAATCCCATCTTGTTTCATTTATTCTTCTACCCACTTAAGCCTCCATGTTGCATCACCACTTCCTCATATCAGGGAGATCATATGATAGTTGTCTTTCTCTGCTTGACTTATTTCGCTAAGCATGATACGCTCTAGTTCCATCCATGTTGTTGCAAATGGCAAGATTTCATTTCTTTTGATGGCTGCATAGTATTCCATTGTGTATATATACCACATCTTCTTGATCCATTCATCTGTTGATGGACATCTAGGTTCTTTCCATAGTTTGGCTATTGTGGACATTGCTGCTATAAACATTCGGGTGCATGTGTCCCTTTGGATCACTACATTTGTATCTTTAGGGTAAATACCCAATAGTGCAATTGCTGGGTCATAGGGCAGTTCTATTTTCAACATTTTGAGGAACCTCCATGCTGTTTTCCAGAGTGGCTGCACCAGCTTGCATTCCCACCAACAGTGTAGGAGGGTTCCCCTTTCTCCGCATCCTCGCCAGCATCTGTCATTTCCTGACTTGTTGATTTTAGCCATTCTGACTGGTGTGAGGTGATATCTCATTGTGGTTTTGATTTGTATTTCCCTGATGCCAAGTGATATGGAGCACTTTTTCATGTGTCTGTTGGCCATCTGGATGTCTTCTTTGCAGAAATGTCTGTTCATGTCTTCTGCCCATTTCTTGATTGGATTATTTGTTCTTTGGGTGTTGAGTTTGCTAAGTTCTTTATAGATTCTGGACACTAGTCCTTTATCTGATATGTCGTTTGCAAATATCTTCTCCCATTCTGTCAGTTGTCTTTTGATTTTGTTAACTGTTTCCTTTGCTGTGCAAAAGCTTTTGATCTTGATGAAATCCCAGTAGTTCATTTTTTCCCTTGCTTCCCTTGCCTTTTGCGTTGTTCCTAGGAAGATGTTGCTGTGGCAGAGGTCGAAGAGGTTGCTGCCCGTGTTCTCCTCAAGGATTTTGATGGATTCCTTTCGTACATTGAGGTCCTTCATCCATTTTGAGTCTATTTTTGTGTGTGGTGTAAGGAAATGGTCCAATTTCATTTTTCTGCATGTGGCTGTCCAATTTTCCCAGCACCATTTATTGAAAAGGCTGTCTTTTTTCCATTGGACATTCTTTCCTGCTTTGTCGAAGATTAGTTGACCATAGAGTTGAGGGTCTATTTCTGGGCTCTCTATTCTGTTCCATTGATCTATGTGTCTGTTTTTGTGCCAGTACCATGCTGTCTTGATGATGACAGCTTTGTAATAGAGCTTGAAGTCCGGAATTGTGATGCCACCAACGTTGGCTTTCTTTTTCAATATCCCTTTGGCTATTCGAGGTCTTTTCTGGTTCCATATAAATTTTAGAATTATTTGTTCCATTTCTTTGAAAAAGATGGATGGTACTTTGATAGGAATTGCATTAAATGTGTAGATTGCTTTAGGTAGCATAGACATTTTCACAATATTTATTCTTCCAATCCAGGAGCATGGAACATTTTTCCATTTCTTTGTGTCTTCCTCAATTTCTTTCATGAGTACTTTATAGTTTTCTGAGTATAGATTCTGTGTCTCTTTGGTTAGGTTTATTCCTAGGTATCTTATGGTTTTGGATGCAATTGTAAATGGGATTGACTCCTTAATATCTCTTTCTTCTGTCTTGCTGTTGGTGTAGAGAAATGCAACTGATTTCTGTGCATTGATTTTATATCCTGACACTTTACTGAATTCCTGTATAAGTTCTAGCAGTTTTGGAGTGGAGTCTTTTGGGTTTTCCACATATAGTATCATATCATCTGCGAAGAGTGATAATTTGACTTCTTCTTTGCCGATTTGGATGCCTTTAATTTCCTTTTGTTGTCTGATTGCTGAGGCTAGGACCTCTAGTACGATGTTGAATAGCAGTGGTGATAATGGACATCCCTGCCGTGTTCCTGACCTTAGCGGAAAAGCTTTCAGTTTTTCTCCATTGAGAATGATATTTGCGGTGGGTTTTTCATAGATGGCTTTGATGATATTGAGGTATGTGCCCTCTATCCCTACACTTTGAAGAGTTTTGATCAGGAAGGGATGTTGTACTTTGTCAAATGCTTTTTCAGCATCTATTGAGAGTATCATATGGTTCTTGTTCTTACTTTTATTGATGTGTTGTATCACATTGACTGATTTGCGGATGTTGAACCAACCTTGCAGCCCTGGAATAAATCCCACTTGGTCGTGGTGAATAATCTTTTTAATGTACTGTTGAATCCGATTGGCTAGTATTTTGTTGAGTATTTTCGCATCTGTGTTCATCAAGGATATCGGTCTATAGCTCTCTTTTTTGGTGGGATCCTTGTCTGGTTTTGGGATCAAGGTGATGCTGGCCTCATAAAATGAGTTTGGAAGTTTTCCTTCCATTTCTATTTTTTGGAACAGTTTCAGGAGAATAGGAATTAGTTCTTCTTTAAATGTTTGGTAGAATTCCCCCGGGAAGCCGTCTGGCCCTGGGCTTTTGTTTGTTTGGAGATTTTTAATGACTGTTTCAATCTCCTTACTGGTTATGGGTCTGTTCAGGCTTTCTATTTCTTCATGGTTCAGTTGTGGTAGTTTATATGTTTCTAGGAATGCATCCATTTCTTCCAGATTGTCAAATTTATTGCCGTAGAGTTGCTCATAGTATGTTCTTATAATAGTTTGTATTTCCTTGGTGTTAGTTGTGATCTCTCCTCTTTCATTCATTATTTTATTTATTTGGGTCCTTTCTCTTTTCTTTTTGATAAGTCGGGCCAGGGGTTTATCAATTTTATTAATTCTTTCAAAGAACCAGCTCCTAGTTTCGTTGATTTGTTCTATTGTTTTTTTGGTTTCTATTTCATTGATTTCTGCTCTGATCTTTATGATTTCTCTTCTCCTGCTGGGCTTAGGGTTTCTTTCTTGTTCCTTCTCCAGCTCCTTTAGGTGTAGGGTTAGGTTGTGTACCTGAGACCTTTCTTGTTTCTTGAGAAAGGCTTGTACCGCTATATATTTTCCTCTCAGGACTGCCTTTGTTGTGTCCCACAGATTTTGAACCGTTGTATTTTCATTATCATTTGTTTCCATGATTTTTTTCAATTCTTCTTTAATTTCCCGGTTGACCCATTCATTCTTTAGAAGGATACTGTTTAGTCTCCATGTATTTGGGTTCTTTCCAAACTTCCTTTTGTGGTTGAGTTCTAGCTTTAGAGCATTGTGGTCTGAAAATATGCAGGGAATGATCCCAATCTTTTGATACCGGTTGAGTCCTGATTTAGGACCGAGGATGTGATCTATTCTGGAGAATGTACCATGTGCACTAGAGAAGAATGTGTATTCTGTTGCTTTGGGATGAAATATTCTGAATATATCTGTGATGTCCATCTGGTCCAGTGTGTCATTTAAGGCCTTTATTTCCTTGCTGATCTTTTGCTTGGATGACCTGTCCATTTCAGTGAGGGGAATATTAAAGTCCCCTACTATTATTGTATTGTTGTTTATGTGTTTCTTTGATTTTGTTATTAATTGGTTTATATAGTTGGCTGCTCCCACGTTGGGGGCATAGATATTTAAAATTGTTAAATCTTCTTGTTGGACAGACCCTTTGAGTATGATATAGTGTCCTTCCTCATCTCTTATTACAGTCTTTGGCTTAAAATCTAATTGATCTGATATAAGGATTGCCACTCCTGCTTTCTTCTGATGTCCATTAGCATGGTAAATTCTTTTCCACCCCCTCACTTTAAATCTGGAGGTGTCTTCGGGCTTAAAATGTGTTTCTTGGAGGCAACATATAGATGGGTTTTGTTTTTTTATCCATTCTGATACCCTGTGTCTTTTGACAGGGGCATTTAGCCCATTCACATTCAGGGTAACTATTGAGAGATATGAATTTAGTGCCATTGTATTGCCTGTAAGGTGACTGTTACTGTATATGGTCTCTGTTCCTTTCTGATCTACCACTTGTAGGCTCTCTCTTTGCTTAGAGGACCCCTTTCAATATTTCCTGTAGAGCTGGTTTGGTATTTGCAAATTCTTTCAGTTGTTGTTTGTCCTGGAAGCTTTTAATCTCTCCTTCTATTTTCAATGATAGCCTAGCTGGATATAGTATTCTTGGCTGCATGTTTTTCTCGTTTAGTGCTCTGAAAATATCATGCCAGCTCTTTCTGGCCTGCCAGGTCTCTGTGGATAAGTCAGCTGCCAATCTAATATTTTTACCATTGTATGTTACAGACTTCTTTTCCCGGTCTGCTTTCAGGATTTTCTCTTTGTCATTGAGACTTGTAAATTTTACTATTATGTGACGGGGTGTGGGCCTATTCTTATTTATTTTGAGGGGCATTCTCTGAACCTCCTGAATTTTGATGCTTGTTCCCTTTGCCATATTGGGGAAATTCTCCCCAATAATTCTCTCCAGTATACCTTCTGCTCCCCTCTCACTTTCTTCTTCTTCTGGAATCCCAATTATTCTAATGTTGTTTCGTCTTATGGTGTCACTTATTTCTCGAATTCTCCCCTCGTGGTCCAGTAGCTGTTTGTCCCTCTTTTGATCAGCTTCTTTATTCTCTGTCATTTGGTCTTCTATATCACTAATTCTTTCTTCTGCCTCATTTATCCTAGCAGTGAGAGCCTCCATTTTTGATTGCACCTCATTAATAGCTTTTTTGATTTCAACTTGGTTAGATTTTAGTTCTTTTATTTCTCCAGAAAGGGCTTTTATATCTCTCGAGAGGGTTTCTCTAATATCTTCCATGCCTTTTTCGAGCCCGGCTAGAACCTTGAGAATTGTCATTCTGAACTCTAGATCTGACATATTACCGATGTCTGTATTGATTAGGTCCCTAGCCTTTGGTACTGCCTCTTGTTCTTTTTTTTGTGGTGAATTTTTACGTCTTGTCATTTTGTCCAGATAAGAGTAAATGAAGGGGCAAGTAAAATACTAAAAGGGTGGCAACAACCCCAGGAAAATATGCTTTAGCCAAATTAGAAGAGATCCAAAATCGTGAGTGGGGAGAAAGGGGATAAAAAGAGGTTCAAAAAGGAAGAAAGAAAAAAGAAAAAAAAAAAAAAAAAAAAAAAAGAAAAGAATTTTTTTTTTAAAAAAGAAAACACCTAAGAAAAATGTAAAAAAAAATATATATATATTAGATAAACTAGTAAAAAATCGTTAAAAAAGAAAAAGGTAACAGTTAAAAAAAAAAAAAATTTTACCCGAAGGCGAGAAAAAAAAAAAAATGAAAAAGAAAAAATTAAATTAACTGCAAGACTAAAAAAAATCACAGGAAAAAAGCCATGAGTTCCGTGCTTGGCTTTCTCCTCCTCTGGAATTCTGCTGCTCTCCTTGGTATTGAAACCGCACTCCTTGGTAGGTGAGCTTGGTCTCGGCTGGATTTCTTGTTGATCTTCTGGGGGAGGGGCCTGTTGTAGTGATTTTCAAGTGTCTTTGCCCCAGGCGGAATTACACCGCCCTTACCCGGGGCCGGGGTGAGTAATCCGCTCGGGTTTGCTTTCAGGAGCTTTTGTTCCCTGAGCGCTTTCCGTAGAGTTCCAGAGGACGGGAATACAAATGGCGGCCTCCTGGTCTCCGGCCCGGAGGAGCCGAGAGCCCAGGGCCCCACTCCTCAGTGCGCCCTCAGAGAACAGCGCCCAGTTACTCCCGTCTGCCTGACCTCCGGCCGCGCTCCGAGCTCACCGAGCCTGCGACCGGTTCAAGGTAACACGGAGCTGCGAGCTTACTGTCGGCTCTGTCTCTGTAGCCGGCTTTCCCGTTCCAATACCCGCAAGCTCTGCGACACTCAGACACCCCCGATCCTTCTGTGACCCTGCGGGACCTGAGGCCACGCTGACCCCGCGTGGGCTTCGCTCCGGTTTAGCCTCTGGAGCGATGTCCCTCCGCGGAACAGACTTTTAAAAGTCCTGATTTTGTGCGCGGTTGCTCCGCCGCTTGCCGGGAGCCGGCCCCTCCCCCCGGGGTCTATCTTCCCGTCGCTTTGGATTCACTTCTCCGCCGGTCCTACCTTTCAGAAAGTGGTTGTTTTTCTGTTTCCAGAATTGCTGTTCTTCTTCTCTTCGATCTGCCGATGGATTTTCAGGTGTTTGCAATCTTTAGATAAGCTATCTAGCTGATCTCCGGCTAGCTGAAGCAGTCTCAGCTTGCTACTTCTCCGCCATCTTGACTCCTCCCCTGTATCTTCTTTCTTAATGAAAGTCACAAACATTCACCAGATGACTAAGAGGTAACATGCAGTTTGATATGTTATGGAATAATCTAAATATACACTATGATGAATTTTGGAATAGAAAGGATAATATTTTAGCTAAAGGAGAAATCCATTATTATTCGGCAAAAAAAAAAAAAAAAATCAGGGCATTTATGAGGTGAGCATTTCCACATGTATAGATACTGTTATAATTAGACAATTCATGAACTTAAATGCTTAAGGCATTTTCTCTATGTGGAATTATTGCATATGCAATGTAAAAATTATATATATTTTAAAGCTTATGATATTTATACATTTTAGAGTATGAAAGTTTATTTGGTTATTATTTTTTAACATTGTAAGTTGTAGAAAAATTGGCAAGGAAAAGTGAACATAAAGTAATAGTTTAGAATGTAAGTTTATAAAACATATGTGTCGGGACGCCTGGGTGGCTCAGTTGGTTAAGCAGCTGCCTTCGGCTCAGGTCATGATCCCAGCGTCCTGGGATCGAGTCCCACATCGGCTCCTTGCTCAGCGGGGAGCCTGCTTCTCCCTCTGCCTCTGCCTGCCAATCTGTCTGCCTGTGCTCGCTCTCTCCCCTTCTCTCTCTGATAAATAAATAAAATCTTAAAAAAAAAAAAAAAAAACATATGTGTCAATTTAGAAAAAATTCCAAGTCCAAAATTTGCTATAACATGAAAAAAAGTAAGCTTTATTAATCTACCTTTCAATATATGAACTTAGTATGCTAGTATAAAAACATGCTCATGAAGGAGAAACAAAAATTTTGGAGGTTTGTTATTTTTAAACAATACAGCCTGGGTAAATGTTCCTCATTATTATCATTCTATTGTTCACACACTAATATTGTAATTATGCATTGGAAATGTGCTGAATTAACAAATTAATAGGTATGCACATTGAAAGGATTTGACAGAGTATGGGTAGCAATATGTTTCTTTTTTATGCACTAAATAACTTTAATGAATCTGAGTAAAAATTTAAGACCTGAGGTTAGCTTGCAGTTGGGTAAGTGATCAATTAAAAAATCAACTCAAATTTGAAATAGTCAATACTGACAGCATCAACTTCAAACAGCTGCGGAGCTGCTGATGAGATAAACAAACTAATGCGATTTCAAATGCAAAGCAATCCATTATTTCCAGAAGAAGACTTTGGAGTAAATTTTTGGAGTCATATTTATTTTCAAAATGAGAATGGTAAGAAAGACATTTACAAATAACATAAGGCCCAGAAAACTGATTTTTGTCCTAAGTGTGTAGGCAATTCAGAAACTTCTGTTTTTTTATCAGTTGGTTGAATGTTTGAGATAAAACACTGAATATTGTCATGCATACATCTTGCATTTCTAATTATTTTTTAAGGCTACTAGAAGAGCAGGCAATGAGAATTTAGACAGTCTGTAAGTTAGAATCAAACAAGCATTTTTGGATGTTTTGGTATGCCCAGGAATATAAAAATGAACTAAATGCATTCTCAACTTGAATAACCCAATTAATGAAAACAGATGTTATTGATCATTACTATATAGTAGTAAAGGGCACTTTCACATAGAAATTGAATTGAAGGAGAGAGAGAATTTTCTTAGGAGATAAGTGGGGAAAATGCATTTCAGGAAAATTCAAGAACACATGCAAAAGCACATGGACCTGATCAAAGATGTCATCTTTGGGAAATGTTGAGTGGTTAAAGGTGACCATGCAGCAGGATGTAGCCATTTGGGGAGCTCAGACTGCAAAATAGGTAGGGGAACTCAATAGTTGCTGTTTAGCTTCAGTCTCTAGGGAATTGCAAGGCAGTGTACATACAGTAATCAGGAGAGTGAAAACATGATCTAGTTTGTGTTTCAGCTTGTATTTTAGAGAAATAATAACAGTGAAGATGATTATTCAGAAAGACAGACTTTATGTACAAGAAGATTATTATGAATAGACAAGGCAAACAATCCTGAGGATTTTCACTAAGACCTGGGTTTGAGATGGAAAAAGAAAGCTATTTTTAACAAATATTAAAGTTATTTCTCTTGTCATTGATATTCTGGCTCTGTAATCTCTGAGTGCTGCATTTAACCCATACCTAATGTAGACAGAAACAAATGAACAGTATGTATTTTCAAAATTGTAATAATAAAGGCCCTTTCAAACCTGTGCTTTAAATATGTCAATCATTGAGACAGCTGTGACATTGGTTTAAATTATTTATATGTATTTTATCTGCCTTAATTCTATATAAATCTTTTTAGGTGAAAAATAAAATTTCACAGATAGCAGTGCCTTTTCCCCAGTCTGCTTTCTTTGGCCTGATGATCTCAAAAGAAACTGTAGCAATGAAAAAGGATAGAGCTACTCTGGAGATCCAACTATTCACAATGGCAAAGGGAGGTTTTAACTGAGGACACCCTGCCCCTCCCAATATTAAGAAGTTAACAGGATTTGTGGTATATTACTGAACCCTCACTGAAGCATGATAATTATTTCCAATTTATTGTTGCTCAAGTTAAGCACGTTTGTACAAGACAAATTATTCATGATATATAATTCTTATAATAAAAATTTCTAGTTTTCACTCATTACAGCATCCCTACAGCTAAGTGAATATTTTTTATTCTAACTATTCAATATAAGTGTTATTTATTTATACATAGTCTGTTCATGTTATTATGAATTTCCTGTTTCTCTGCCCTAGGTTGTCACCTCCTAGTATTAAAGCTTTCTTTGCAGTTAGTAGGAAATATGCATTCTCTGCTTTTGTCCTTGCATAAAATTTAAAGATTGAATCTTTATCAAAAGTTATTGCTCTTTCATTTTCTGCCATGTTTTTTAGTCAGGAACTGCTTTTATTTCCTTTTCCCCTGACTCTCAGCGAACTGATTCTTTTGAATTACCCAGTGTCAAGCTGCCATTACATTAGGTCCACTCAGGATGTGGCTTCTCTGAGAGGAGTGAGGATGGCTGCTCATTTATCTTCCTGCTTCTGACTGACTGTCAGGTAAAATGATTTCCTTACTTCTTTAACACGTGAGACATTGTGTAAATCCTATGGAAGACTAAAATTATTATCGTGATCTACAGCACCTTTTGTAGGCTTTACCTTTCAATCATTTCATATAGTACAGTATTTGGTGAGCTCTTTACCTATCTATGTTATAAAAACACATGCATCTCAAGAATAATGAAAAAAAGCGAGTTCAATATTATAACAGACTATGTCAAGAAACCGTATAAGGATAGCATAAACTAAGGTTGTTATAAACTGCCCAGACAAAGGCCAAGAGCAAGCTGAGGAGAGGTGAAAATGAGGACATTAAGATGTTCTTTTGCTTTCTGTTAGGGATCTACCATCATTCGAAGTGACAACAATTATGTCATGGTTTTACTTGCAATGTTTCCAAGATGTTCAAACATAAAGATATATAATGGCTCATTAGTCGCTATTATGTCATTTTTTTCATTGTGATTATGTTCGTATGTAACTCCATCTGACACCATAAAGAAGCAGAAGTATTTATCTCCCAAATCAATAAACTTTTAAAAGTCATCACAACATTATATCATAAAATTAACCATATATCTTAAAAGTGAGTTTTCTGGGTCTATAGCATTTACACTTTCATGTTAAAATTTATACCATAATAAGAAAACAAATATCAAGAAAGAAATTATTTCTCAAAGTCTTTAATGTCTTATAAACAAGTAGACCTGTCTAAAGAAGGTTTAGTATATTTAAATAGCAAACAATTCTTAAATTTTTCAAGATTAAAATTCCAGCTGATTTTGAACATGTATTTCCATTATCCTTGATCATGCACGAAAATTCTTTTACTTAAAAATAAGATTCTAGAGCTAAGGTAATTTACAATTTTTTATAACTTCTTCACTAATATAGCTAAATAGTATAACATATATGTCATAAAACAAAACTGATACAGAAAAACATATCTTTATAGTCTTACTGATGAAGATAGTTACAATAGAAAATAGCTTATATCACATTGAGAGGGGATCCAATAAATATTTTTAAAATATTTTGAAACTATGTTGTACGTGGATGATGACAGAGAACTATTATATGACCAAACATCTCACTTTGTCCTTGGAAAAGAAAAGTACTACAAACATTTTTTTAATGTTATCTTTGTATTATCTAATGGTATGTTTTTGAAATTGCAGAGTTAGTCTTAGTGGTCATGAAATCAATGTACTAGTTTGTGGCTACTACTTCAACATGAGATAAAACGGATTAAAATAGAAGACAGTGGAAAAATCAGAGTTCATTTCAAATATCAAGGGTAACTATAGTTTATGAAATTTTTATGTTAGTTTAATATATATATACATATATATATGTATATGTATATATATATTGCTATTTAGTCAGTAAAAGCCAGTATGGCCAGACAGTTGTTTTAGTTTGGAAACATATGAATTGATCAATTCTGATGCTTCTTTCACACCATAGACAATAGTATATGTCTTTGATACTCATCCTGGATATGATTTATATAATTTTCACTTTATATTCCAAATATCTATCTTGTTGTTATTCATATCAACATGTTAGAACAGACTTGTGACTGTAATTCCTTCATTATGGTAATGGAAGGGACCAAGGGGGTTTGTTAAATGTACTTCACTAAAAAATGGCACCATCTAACAAAAGCTTTTTTTGAGTGAAATAAATAAAAGGGAAAATTACTATATTCTTGAAAAGCAGATTTCTACTCTAAACACCTACACTGTATATTCTGAAGTATATGTAAGAGTATTGCTCTTTTTTCTATTAATGAACATGTTTTATATTCATTTTCTTAATCTAGTCTGAGATCAATCCAATAATGCATGGCAGTTGAATGTTTCCATTTTTTGGTAATGTATAAGAACATACACTGTATAAATTATGAATAGATAAATGAGTGGCTGAGACTTTTATCATCTCTAGTGCTTCTGCATTCAAAGAGAAGCCTAAGAAGTTAAGTTACAGTACAACTTATCATCCTCATGCAAACCACATCCATTGTAGAGAGGAATTGGGAATTGCTAGGTAGCATATAAGCAGGAAACTGAGTGATGATGTTCTTGGCAACAGAAAAGGCAGTCCCATCAATCTTGCTCTATACTATTCAGTGTTGTGTAATAAACCTGTGCCCTCCTCACCCTGGCAGGAAGTGATCCTTGTCCACACTGAACATTTATAATTCCATTTTTCCTTTTGGAATTCTTGTCCTCAGAATTTTATTGATACCAAAATATTACCTTATATGTGCAAGTAAATTTAATAAGGCATTATATATAATATTAAGAGTATTATGTGTAGAGTTATGAATCTTTACTCCTAAGAAAATTATGGTTTATTTTAGGAGAGGACTATAATCAATTCTTAAATGAAATGACAACTTGAAATTATAAGTCAATATTGTTATTTATTGCAGTTCTGTCCCTCAAGTATCTGGGAATACTTTAGAAAAGAAAAAGACTTCTGTGTTATTCATCCTGGAGTACAAAACTAAGTGGGCTCCTGCAGACCTGACAGTCCCCAAGGAAATATTATTCATTATGTATTTACAGTTATTAGATTAAAACTTTGTAATGTGCTATGTTCAATTAATAATAATACAGAGCAGGGTGAACTATGAAATACATTGTGCTTTTTTAAAAGCTCTAATATGGGAAAAGACAAGCAGTTTGTCCTAATGAATGCATCTAATTGGTACACTTTATTATAAAACACTGGAGCAGCATTTTTCAAGAGGCTGTTCTATTTGTAACTGGCTGTCTTCAGCATGTCAGGGTGTAATAAATGTGCTGCAGACTAGAACTGCTGATTAGCATTTCTGGAATCCCAGGAAGTTAGTAAAAGCTGTTTGCCATTAAAAAAAGACCTTTTTAGCAGCCCTCAGAAAGGAGCTCTAGTCCAATGACCTGTGGTTGTTGTTCAGTGTAAGTAACGTTAGGAAGGTTTCCTATAATATATTTGATGATATATATATATATGACCAAAAAGGAAGAGAAATATTAATGAGAAAATTACAATGCATTGTTGTAGTGTAATACTATTTCAGTATTTCCCACAGAGGTATGTTTAAAGTTTCTAGTATAAGTGGTATCTTAGCTACAGTTATCTGGAACATAATATTATTTTTTACAATTTTTTTTGTTTCATATTTCCTAGTAACTCAGCATCGGTAATGGATGTAAATCAGCCACTTGTGGAAAGAAAAACGAATAAGAGTAGATGTCAGTAGATTCACTAAGGGTGACAAGTGAAGCCTAATCAAAATTCACTTATGAAATAGAGTTTGAGTGTCTCTCACACACACACATACCCCAAAAAAGTGGTCATTATAATTTTCTATTTTCTATTAGACAATATAATAAAATGCAACTTTAACCTAATTTTTTTGAGACACTAGGTACTATAATAGTTAATCCTGAAAATATCAAAATAATGCCTGAAATAATAATTTTCAAGATATAAAATGAGATCATAGACACAGATCATATGTTCATACATATTAATATTCACTGCTTTTGTCTATTACTATATTATCACTCTAAGCTTCTATCAATTATTTCTAAAAGTAGAGTCATAATTTATCTATTTAGAACTTCAACCCAAAGAAAATACTTCCACATAATGTATTTTATGGTTGGAATCTCTTGAGTTTTTAAGGCTAAAGTAACATATAAGTATTTCTATGTTAAGGAGTAAAATTACTTTTAATGGCAGTCTTCTCAATTAGAAACTATAACTTAATACACAATGATGTACTGTGTGGACAGAGAAGATGAATTGAATTTTTGATGAATAGTATATTACAAGAAGCCTAAAATAATCCTACATGGTTAAAAATACATAAAATCTGAAGTAGCTTCCAGAGAATTTAAAGGGATATCAACCTGTTTGGTTTTTTTAATTCTCAATAAAACTGAACCAATTTCTTCTTAGAAATTTGGAAAGAAGAAAGAAGTGAATTTATATAGTAAAAGTAAAAAAACACTCAACCAGGAGTTCAATATCTAGCAAAGTTGTCCTCTACTATGAGGGCAATATTAAGATATTTTCAGATTAATAACAATTGAAGGAAGTTAATATTAGACTTGTGCTAAAGAGAGTCTTTTGGGTTGAAAGAAAAGAAGGTAGGCAGTGACCAAGGTATATGGAGAAATAAAACTTCAGATAAAGGTAAACACATGAAAAATTATAAACTAGTATTGTTTTATTTTTAGTTAATGAATCCAAATTTATTTTTACATGATTTAAAAGACAAATGTAAAAAGGGCAATTATTAGTTACAGTTTGCGGTATTCAATGTAAAAGGTATAATTTGTGACATCAGTAATAGAATAGGGGTTAGCTAGGAGTTTTATAGGAACATTTTGTAAGGTATTGGTAAGGTTGATATACATTCAAATATGATTGTTATGACATACCATGCTGAATATAACCCCATGGTAATCAGAAAGAAAATATCTATAGAATATACATAAGAGGAAGTGAGAAGAGAATCAAAATGTTTCACTACAATAAATCAGCTAAATACTGTAAAGTCAGTTATGGGAAAAATAAAGGACAGGAAACTATAAAGCATGTAACGAACAAATAACAAAATTTTCAAAAGTTAAATATAGAACCACCATAAACCCCAGCATTTCCACTCCTAGGTATATATACAAAAAATTCAAAGAGTCTCAAATAGATATTTGTAAACTGATATTTATAATGTATTATTCACAATAGCAAAAAGTTAGAGACAACACATGTGTCCATAACAGATAAATGGATAAGCAAAATGTGCTATAAACATATAATGGAATACTATTAAGCCATGAAAATGAAAATTTTGATATATGTTACAACGTAGATGGGCATTGAAAGCATTATGCTCATTTAAATAAGTAGGACATACAAGGACAAATATTGCATGATTTCACTTATAGGAGGTATATCTAATAGGCAAATTCAAAAAGACTGAAACCAGAATAGAGGTTATCAGGGTCTAGGGTAGAGAGATGACTAGGAAGTTACTATGTAATGGGTACAGAATTTCTATTAAGGCTGATGAAAGTATTTTAGAGGTTAGGTAATTGTCATGGTTATAAGACATTATAAATGTATTTAATGCTAACGAATTGTATACTTCCTGATGGTTAAAATGATAAATGTCATTGCATGTAAATTTTACCAATATTTTTGTTAATAAAAATTTAAATAATAAAATAAATTTAAGTAAAATATAAAAATCTCTTGAAAAATTCAAGCATTTTTAGGGCTTTGAGTTATTTATTTATATAATTGCCTTGATTTCTTACTATTTATTTTAAGATTTATTTATTTTTATTTGAGAGTGAGAGAAATGAGCAGGGGGAGAGGCAGAAAGAGAGGGAGAGGGACTAGCAGACTCCCTGAGTAGGGAGCCCAAAGCAGGGCTTGATCTCAGGACCCTGAGATGATTACTTGAGGCAAAATCAAGAGTTGCTTAACAGACTGAACCATCAGGTACCCACTCTTACTATTTTGAACTGTGAATATTTGGTGACAAACACGGTTACTACACACACACACACACACACACACACACATGCACACACGCACTCACAGGCACATAAGTTTATATAAACTTTTATCACCAAACATTGATCTTGAGGGTAATCTCACCTGAGAAGCTGAAATTACAAGCACTCATTCAGTAATTTTTATTTTTTCCATTGTTGGGGGGTCATGTCATAAATCCACTCAGAAACTCTGACGGAAGCTAGGTCTCTTCAGAATAATAATCTCCCCTAAACACACACACACACACAGAGTTCCAAGTGGATTTCCGCAGTTCAACTAAGTGGATTTCCGCAGTTCAACTGTCTTCTATGGTTTATCTATCGGGTCTTTGGTGTAGAATTCTTTAGTAATAATAGCTTCAGAAAATAAGGTCATCTATTCCATCTAAACACACACGTACACACTGACACTTTGTTATGAGGAACTTGTGAGTTCAAATCATCTGTCTTCTATCAATGGGATAAGGTTCAAAACCTTTAAGTGATTCTCTCATAAAAAGATGAGGCTCTGATGATACCTAAAAAGGACTCTGTGCCCCAAAACATGAAGGTAGCTGTGTATTAATTTCTTCTCTGCTGAAAGTATAACACATGATTACATATGCTAATACTTTAATGGAGAGTGAAACTTCATTTAATTCTATCATACATTCACTTACTCTCATTTTTTATTTAAAAGAAAAGATACAAAGAGAAGGTAACATTACTTTCTGGGATTCTTCCTAGTTTTTGAACTTTGCTAGAAGTAGGAATGTTCACTGATGAGATATGAAGTATTTTGAAATAATTCACTTGTCATTTCAAGAATTTGTTTAGTTTGATTTTGACTGCTGGGGATATGTATGTGTTGCTTTGCCTGTGGCATTTCAGTCTTTCTAACCACCTCCTTTGAAGTCACATAATCATTAATATTTGTCATTTGCATATTCATTCTAAACACATTTTATGGTTCAATCCATAAATCTGTTCTTGTTATAATTTCTTATATAAAATTATTCATAATTACCTTATAATTACACTTTCACTGTATTCTTCACAGACGTCAGTCAGATTTATCAGGTGTAGCCTTAATGTCATCTAAACTTTATTGCATAACTGCAAATACCCAGGGATGTCTTACAGTACAAAGCCATTAGCACTAACTGCTCATGAAATTCGGTGCCTTCTAGAACCTAACGGACTTACAGTCATTTTTCAAGAGCTAAAACGCTGTGACCACCAGTGTGTTTCATGTTCACTTACATATTTCTCACACACAATCATTTATTTTCTCTCTGAGGTTACAAACATAGTACGACTCAGTTATTTACTCTCCATAAACCATCTAGTCACACTTATGAATATCAAATCGTAGTAGAGATTAGAATACATGAATGCCTATAATAGGCTTAT
This sequence comes from Mustela lutreola, assembly GCF_030435805.1. NCBI lineage: Eukaryota > Metazoa > Chordata > Mammalia > Carnivora > Mustelidae > Mustela > Mustela lutreola. Next base: position 77,814,045 of record NC_081290.1, read on the forward strand.
TAAAACAGGTCATTACATTCTTATTATTGTTCAATATTGACATCAACAAAGTGAATGGCAATAAAATGATTATGCTTCAGAATATGTAATAAAAATGCACAAAGAACATAATAAAATGTTATTATGCACCATAAGGAAAATAAATAGTATAGGAATGAAACAGTTGAACCATTAAAAATGTTGCAAAAATGATTTCAAAGTCCTTTGTGGCTAAAATATAGTATCAGATAAAAACATGATGTGAAAGTTACATTGAAAATTAAACTAGTTCATTTCAAAGGTTGAAACTATATAAAAGTTGGAGAGCTGAAGAAAAATATATTTAAATTTCTATCATACTCAAATACTCATAAATGAATATTGCAATTTTTCTTAAACCAAAAATGCTGCATTTAATGATTCTGTTGATAAAATACCTCATATTGAGTGAAGCAGACATGATTTTCTGAGGTGTTTAAATCATTCACAATTATGGAACTTTGAAGAAAACTATCCCTGATGATATTTCAATAGGAAATGGAGATTTTAAATATTTTATCCAGTTATCATGAGTCATAACTGAAAAGAAGGATCAATGATAGTCTAAAGAAATGCCAGGCAGTCTAGATAGGCTGACACCTAAAAACTTCCTTTAAATGTGTATAATATAAAGTGGGGTGATGCAGAGTCACTAGGTAATGTACAAGAAAAAAAATCAAAATGACAAAATTTGTATAATGTAAAGTGTGTCTCATTATAAACTACTTTGTAAGTCCTGTGTAGGGAAGGAAAAATAATTTTTCATCTACATCTTTTGAGTTTTTATTGATACTTCAGTAAGATGAACTAAAAAGAAAAAAAAAGTAAGTTTATTAACATGTATATCTCATGTATGTGTGGGAGTAACTCCGTGTGGTGGCTTAGAATTTCGGTTCAAATACCATCTTACAAGGGAAAAGAGAAAAAGAATGTAGTAGGCCTTTTACAGAGAGTAAATTATTTTAGGGAAGGTTAATGGGCCCTTGGAAGAATAGATGGGAGCTTTAATAGTTTGTGACAAAGTCTGTTAGATGAGTGGATGTCAACTTTTAGGCTTTTCTCCTGTGATAGGAGTCAATCTTTCCTGGCTGGTGAAATTCCCAGAAAGGAGATTTTTAGTATGGAGTTCTTTTGGATGATCTGCCTGTCTTTAAACAAATTAAGGGGGGTTCAGGTGTTAAAAGCTAAACTGGGGTGCATTAAAATTTTCAAAAGTATTTTTGAGCCAACATTATTTAGGGGCAATGCCAAACCAGAGATGCTTAGGATCTCTGAGAAAGGATTTTATAAAGCAGATGAGAAAGCAAAGTAAGGAGATGTTTTGTTTGCCAATAGTTTAAGCAGTTGTCTTATTAGGGGGAATGCCTTGTTGTCTGTTTGTGATTGGCTGTTCTTAGATATGATTTCTTAACTGGATGCATTTACAGGAATCTCCTCTTGTTTAGGCTCCTTTTGTTCATGTGGGCTATTGGGGCATTAGAGCCCCCTCAGTCTTAAGGTCTCCTGTTTAATTGCATTACCAACAGAAAGTTTTGCTGTGTTTGCTGTTTTTCAATTGCCTACAGATAAAAAAATCAACATAGCAAAGTGGCATATTTGAGGGATGATATACCCTTTATATTATTCTATCCTTCACCTTAAAAACGAAATCCAGAATATATAGGGACAAGGCTATTTGTTTAGAATTCTGAAGATATATATAGCATTAGATAGCCAGGATATAGCTTTACTGGATATATCCAAAGAATATTTGTTCTTAAAAAGTTTTGTGAGGGAAAAAAATCTGATCTCAGATCACTTTGGGAAGTACAACACAATACTTTTATGCTAGGACCAGTAAGGTAATAACATTAGCATATCAAGTGCTTTGAGAAGGCCTGATGAAAAGACATTTATCTTCGTTATTCTGCCACTTCCAAACTCATTATAACAACTATTCATATCTTACATAAGATATCTAACTACTTTTTTATATTGCTGAGTCACTCTTTAGTGGGGAGTGTCTATTAGAGATGGCGTGCCATTGACTTTTTAAAACCAAATTTCATTGATTATTTATGAGAGACTAACCTATTTACATTTATTATCACAATAAAAACTCCTGGACTTAATGGGATTTAATTTAGTCATCATGCTTTATTCATTTACAAGCATATCTTGCTTTAATGTGCTTCCCTTTCTTTCATTTCACATGTATCGTGTTTTTTATAAATTAAAGTTTTGCAGCAACCTGGGGTCAAGCAAGTCTATTGGCACCATTATTCCAACAGCATTTGCTCAGTACATGTGTCTATGTCACATTTTAGTAGTTCTCACAATGTTTCAAAATTCTTCATTATCATTATATTTGTTATGGTGATCAATGATGAGTGATGTTACTATTGTAATTATTGTAGGGTGCCATTTACCATGCACATATAAGGAAGCAAACAATCTATAAATTTGTGTGTTCTGACTGTTCTACTTACCAGCTAGTCCCCTTTCTCTCTCTCTTTCTTTCCTTTTCCTAGGTATTCCTATTCCCGGAGATACAATAATATTGAAATTAGGCCAATTAATAACCCTGCAATGTCCTCTAAGTGTTCAAGTGAAAGGAAGAATTGCACATATCCTGCTTTAAATTCAAAGGTAGAAATAATTAAACTTAGTGAGGAAAGCAGGTCAAAAACCGAGATAAGCTAAAAGCTAAGCCTTTTGCACCAACTAGCCTAGTTGTGAATGCAAAAGGATAGTTTTTTAAGGAAATTAAAATAAAAGCTACTCTAGTGGATACATGGATGATATGAAGACAAAAAAGCCAATTGCTATGATGAAGAAAGTTTCAATGGTCTGTAGAGAAGCTCAAACCAGCTACAATATCCCCTTATGCCCAAACCTAATCCAGAGCAAGTCCCTAACTCTGTTCAGTTCTATGAAGGCTAAGAGAAGTGAGGAAGCAGCAGAAGATAAGTCTGAAGCTAGCAGAGGTTGGTTCATGAGGTTTTAGAAAAGACACCATCTCTGTAACAGAAGAATGCAAAGTGAAGTAGCAGATGGTGATGGGGAACCTGCAGCAACTTACCCAGATGATCTAGCTGTAATCAATAATAAAGGTGGCTATACAAAACAACAAATTTTGAAATGAGACAAAGCAGCCTTCTATTAGAAGAAGATGCCAACTAGCACTTTTTTAGCTGAAGAGGAGAAGCCAATGTTTGTTTTCAACACTTTGAAGAGAGTTGACTCTCTTAGGGATTGATGTAGGTAGTGACTTTAAGTTGAAGTCGGTTCATTTACCATTCAGCAACTTGTAGACCCCTTAAGAATTATGCTAAATTTAATTTTCTATACTCTATAAATGAATAAATAAATCCTGGATGGCTGCACATCTGTTTACAACATGGTTTACTGAATATTTTAAGTCCACTGTTAAGACCTAGTGCTTAGGGGGCGCCTGGGTGGCTCAGTGGGTTAAAGCGTCTGCCTTCGGCTCAGGTCATGATATCAGGGTCCTGGGATCGAGCCCTGCATCGGGCTCTCTGCTCTGTGGCGAGCCTGCTTCCTCCTCTCTCTCTGCCTGCCTCTCTGCCTGCTTGTGGTCACTGTCTGTCAAATAAATAAAATCTTAAAAAAAAAAAAAAATACCTATTGCTTAGGAAAAAAAAGCAATCCTTTCAAAATAGGATTATTCATTGACAATGCACCAGTTATCCAAGAGCTCTGATCAAAATGTTACCACAAGACGAATGGTGTTTTCATGCTTGCTCATACAACACCTACTCTGCAGCCCATGGAGCAAGGAGTCCTTTCTTTCTTTCTTTCTTTCTTTCTTTCTTTCTTTCTTTCTTTCTTTCTTTCTTTCTTTCTTTCTTTCTTTCTGATTTTATTCATTTATTTGACAGACAGAGATCACAATTAGGCAGAGAGGCAGGCAGAGAGAGAGAGGAAGGGAAGCAGGCTCCCCATTGACCAGAGAGCCTGATGTGGGGTTCAATCCCATGACCCTGGGATCATGACCTGAGCTGAAGTCAGAGGCTTTAACTCACTGAGCCACCCAGGATCCCCACAAGGAGTCATTTCAAGTTTCAAGTCTCATGGTTTAAGAAATACATTTCAAAAGGAAGGAAGGAAGGAAGGAAGGGGTAGGAAGGAAAGAAAGTTTTGTGGGTAAAGTGCTATCAAAACAACATCCCATGGTACAGAGAAATCATTTGTGAAAGGAAGAGTCAATCAATGTGACCAACTTTGTTTCTGTCTTATTTTAAAAAATTGCCATTGCCTCTCTACCCTTTAGTAAGCATCACCCTGAGTAGTCACGGGCATCAACATTAAGGCAAAACCCTCTACCAACAAAAGGATGGACTCAATGAAAATTTGGATGATGATTAACATTTCCTTAGCAATACATTTTTAATTAAGGAATATACATTTTTAAAAGCCCAATACTACAGGATATTTAATAGACTACAGTATAGTATAAACAACTTTTACATGAACTGAGAAACAAAGTAATACATTTGACTCACTTTATAGTGACATTTGCATTATTGCAGTGGTCAGGAACTAAACCCACAATATCTCCAAGTTTCTCTGTTTATACTTCTCTCATTCTTTGTTTCTATCTTTGTGAGATGGAAACTGCCATATATATATATATATATATATATATATATATATATATATATATATATACACATACATATATATATGTATATATATTTCTTTTAGTGGTATGAGTAATAACAGAGATAGATGATAGATATAGATAGATAGATAGATAGATAGACAGAAACATAGATACACAAAGAGATAGATGATAGATTCAATCAGATTTTACTAAGGGACTGCTTTAAGGTTGTGGAAAAAACTTTTTTTTTTTTTTAAGATTTCATTTATTTATTTAGGAGAGAGAGAGAGCAACAGCTGAGGAAGGACACAGGTAAGGGCAGAGGAAGAAGCAGATTTCCTGCTGAGCAGGAAGCCCAATGACAATGGGCTCAATCCTGGAACCCTGAGATCATGACCTGAGCTAAGGCATCCACTTAGGTGACTGAGTCTCCTAGTAACCACTACAAAAATTTTTAGTTTTATTTATTAAATTACTTAATTACTTTTAAATTTTATTTATTAAATTATTTGTAAGAAATAAAAATGAGTCTACTGATATCTTATTATTTTGGCCCAAAATTAAGTATATATAAACATTCTTTTAAAGATTTTATTTATTTACTTATTTATTTATTTATTAAAGAAAGTAAGAGGAGCAGCAGAGGGAGAGGGACAAGCAGACTTTATGCTGAGCATGGAGCCAAACCTGGGACTTGGTCCCATGACCATGAGATCATGACCTGAGCCAAAAGCAAGAGTCAGATGCTTAACCAGCTGAACCACACAGGTGTCCCTGCACCTTCCTTTCTAGTATGAATTTGATTGGTGTATTTTGGTATCTTCAACAATTCACTTTAGTTAGACTGAACACATTTTGAATTTTATTTTGAAAAAAGAACTTGTGTATCATCATATATATAATATGTATCTGTATAAATGTGTATGTGTGCGTGTATATATATATATATATATATATATATATATATCATCAAGAGTTTAAGATTGATTCTATTCAAAGTATACACATTTCAGGAAGTAGTCATCTGAATTAAGTTAAATAAAAGATGTTAATAACAAAAACAAAAGCAAAAGAAAACAAACAAACAAAAAACAGAGGGGGATTTACACTCAAGGAAGAAATAAAACATTTCCTTCATGTGGTAAATAAGATGATTGAAAGTGGCAAAAGAGGTGAGTTTTCTTAGATTTGATGGAATATGCCAGGGGCACCTGGGTGGCTCAGCGGGTTGAGCCTCTGCCTTCAGCTCAGGTCATGATCTCAGGGTCCTGGGATCAAGCCCCGCATCGGTCTCTCTGCTCAGCAGGGAGCCTGTTTCTCCCCCCTCCTCTCTGCCTGCCCCTCTGCCTACTTGTGATCTCTGCCTTTCAAATAAATAAAATATTAAAAGAAAAAAAAAAAAGAGGGGCGCCTGAGTGGCTCAGTGGTTAAAGCCTCTGCCTTTGGCTCAGGTCATGATCACAGGGTCCTGGGATTGAGCTCCACATCGGTCTCTCTGCTCAGTGGGGGGCCTGCTTCCTCCTCTCTCTGTCTGCCTCTCTGCCTACTTGTGATCTTTGTCTGTCAAATAAATAAATAAAATCTTAAAAAAAAAAAAAAAGAATATGCCCATCAGAAAACTGGTGTCCAGAATAGATCTGGATGAGTAGAGGTAACATGAAAAATCAATGACTACACTGTATCTAGAAGGTAATACTTGTCAATGTGGAAAGAAAATGGAGAGTATTAACTAATTGTGCCCCACCCACGAAAGCATAACTATAAACAAGTGATCCATGGTACTTCATTTGGTGGGCACATAAAAGGAAAAATACAAAAAACAATTTAGGAAAAGAAAATTTCTTCAAGCTATTCGCACATTGGAATATGGCCAATGTCAGCAGAATGTAATGAACAGGGAATCACAGCGAAGAGGCCAGTTAAGATACAAGTCAAAAAATCTCTTTTGCTTAAGCGATTTTAGATAGACTTGTTGTTCCTCTATTGAGTTCATGGGAGAATTGAACCCATTTAAAATGTATAACAAAGAAGATACATATTTACAATTACAAGATGTTAGAAGATATTATTCCAGCAAAGGATTATTGGTCTGTACTTCAAAGTTCACAGAATTGAAACAAAATACATAGAATTTTAAAAGGGAAAAAATGCAAAAAACAAATTGTGACATTTACAATGGAAAATTATAACCTATGATGTTCTTCCTAATCAGTATTTCTAATATTATCAACTAACTTAAATTTTTCAACTGTTAATAATTCAATTTAAATACTGTTTCTCATTTATTTGAAGAAACTCAGTTTCATTTATAATGTCTTCTTAATCAGATCACTAAAATTTTACAATTTTTATATATTTGACATTAAAGTTAAAGGCATAATAAGTGCATGTTTTAAGAAGGGTTTTTTTAATGTTTAAAGTAGTTAACATTCATAATCAAATTTATGCCCTTTAATGTTATTTCTCTAAAATCGATTTCACAAGTCTTCATATGGAGGGATTATTTTACCCTAAATGTATGTGTCTAATATAAATAATTTTTTTTTGGTTTCTTTGTTTCATTGTTTTTTTGTTTTTGTCTTGTTTTGTTTTTGCTTTTTTGGCAACAGTTAGAAAATACTGCATAGCAGGATTTTATATTAAATTACCTAATATTAAATATAAATAATCTTTAAGGGTTGCCTAGGTGGCTTAGTGGGTTAAAGCTTCTGCCTTCTGCTGAGGTTGTAATCCCAGAGTCCTGAGATCTAGCCCTGCATCAGGCTCTCTGCTCAGCAGGGAGCTTCTCTGCTTCTCCCTGTCTCTTTGCCTACTTGTGATCTCTGTCTGTCAAATAAATAAATAAAATCTTTAAAATAAGTAAATAAATAATCTTTAAGTTTGCAGTGCTTCAGTCAGTAAATATTTGTCAAGAGTGGACTTAGTAAAAGCCTGTGATAAAATCTGAAGAGAAAATGGTAAACAAAGAGACAGATTTAGCCTCCTTTAAAAATGGATTAATTTTATTTCATTGATAAATATTTAATCAAACAAATTCACCTGTATGTAACCATGTACTTCTAGTGAAGAATACAAATTAAATAAATGTACATAAAATAGATGATATTTAAATATAATTTGCTGAGATATGTGAACACCTTCTGATCCATGTATAAGCATCTAGTTTGTTATATGACTTTTTATTCAGGAGTGTTGTAAGTGGAAAAAAAACAGGAAGAATGAAAAAGTAGTATTCTATTGTTTAATCTCAAATGTATAATGCAAAACTGTCACAGCAGACCCACGTGATCTTACCAAACACCAAACTTTACCAACTCAAATGAAGAACAAGTTCTAGAACAGATAAACATTTTTTCTTTAGGGAGCTAGAAATACATAAGTAATGTATGTAAACACATTGATCAACAAAGAGAGCTATTTCAGTTGCTTAACTTCTCCATTTTCACTCCCTTAAGTACTCAGACAGGAAAGGTGCTTAGGTGATTACATGCCATTTCCCGGCCAGCCCTTCCCCATAAATATATATATTTATGTATATATATTTATGTATATATATATATATGTAAATATGTATATTTATATAAATATAAATTTCAGGTTGATTTACAGGTATATCTTTATGAAAATAGGACTTTGTTATTTTTTAAGCTAATAATTTACAAGAAAGTCTAAAGAAGTTCATTAATATATTAAAGAGAGTTTTGGCTTCACAGGTATAGAGGGACTTGGTTGTATGTCTATCGAATAAGTGGGATAGCTTGATTAATCAATCTGATTAATAAGTGCAATCTGGGTAATAACCTAAAGCAATGTACCTATCTCCTCATAGAATTATGATATTTAAAATAAATCATATGAAACCCATTGTATACTTGCCATAATACCCAGCACATAATATACTCTAAATAATGTTATTTACAAGTATCTTAAAAATGAATAATAATAAACTTAGTTTTCAAAGATTTTTAAGTTGAAAAAATAATTTTTTGCAATAGTTAATATAAAAAATCTATGCTATATTGTGGAGATTTGCCTAGCATTCTTTGTGAAAATAGTTTCATCTGGCTAATACGGGACATAGGAAAAGTCAATCCTAAGACTTTCTGCATATTGTGTAAAAGGTTAAAAATAAAAAGATATATATTAATAAAATAAATAGAGATAGGAAATTAATATAGAAAAGGAAAAAAAGACTCTAAAATATGAATATATGTGCCTACATATATTCCTAGAATAAATAATCATTATATTAAAATTATTTTAGAAATATTTTGAGCATTTTTTTAAAGATTTTATTTATTTATTTGACAGAGAGAAAGATCACAAGTAGGCAGAGAGGCAGGGGGAAGTAGGCTTCCCGCTGAGCAGAGAGCACAATGTGGGGCTCTATCCCAGGACCCTGAGATCATGACCTGAACTGAAGGCAGAGGCTTAACCCACTAAGCCACCCAGGTGCCCCTTGAGCATTTTTATATGTGATTTTTTTCTTACTTTATGAAATTCCTGTTATTCATTTATGAAAAGAGAAAGATGTAATACAGAAAAACGATGTAATTCCTTAGATATTCTTTCAAAGAGAGGCAGGTTGTTTTTAAATCTCGCTGGGCTATTGAATGAGATAGATCAAGGAACATACATTAATAGCCACAAATAGCTTACATAACAATCATTATATACCTTACTATCAAAATACCTAAAATCATAAATCTTTGACTTAAACTCATTGTTTCTATTTACTAAATTTGTGATAGTATCCCATTTCTTTGAATAAATAACTTAGTTTTCCTACCAGTACATTATTATTATTTTAAGATTTTATTTATTTATTTGAGAGAGAGAGAGAACACAGAGGGAGGGAGGGAAAAACAGACTCCTTGCTGAGTGGAGAGCCTGATGGGGGCTTCAACCTCGAGACCCACCCTGAATATGTTGTGAACCAAAGGCAAATACTCATCTGACTGAAACACCCAGGCTCCCCGCTTATCAGTAAATTAGAAAAACAGCAATGAAAGATATCATAAGATGTCACTTCAAGATATTGTTTATTCTGAGCTGAAGACAATTGAGGAAAAAACAGATGAAAGGGAACTTTTTTGCCCTCACTTTATTTACTCTCTAAAAGCAGTATATAAATTTCTAAAGTCATCCATTTCTCTTTAAAGAAAGACAGAAATTAATCACTGGAGACAACTCTAGACTTTTATCATCCCAGAGAGGGCACCAGAAGAATTTATATACCAAACCTTAATAACTAACCCTTATCTTCCTTTAGTTTCCCATAAATATTTACCTTTCCACAGTTTGGTGCCCCTAAAAATCAAAGTTCTCTTTCTTTCTCTTGTTACTACTCTACAAAACATATTGTACTTTTGTTAAAATACTACATAAGCCCGAGTTTTAACCAGGGCTTTGAGTTACTCATCACTGAGTACTTCCATGTGTATGCAATACACACATTAATAAATGTACTTTTCTCTTTATCTTTTTGCAGCTTAATTTATAGGACCACAGCTAATGAACCCAAGATAAGTAGAGAAGAAAAGCTTAAAAAAGACATTTTTCCTCCCTTACAATACCTACTCTAATGGCACTTAGATCAAGAATTCAAAATTAATGTTTTCATAATTTATGAAATTATGAATTTCATCCATATGAATGAAATTCATTCATAAATCATGAAATTATGAAAATAAAAATTTTCATAAGAAAAAAGCAATAAAAATGTTAGTATTTGAAAGTATCTTTCTGTTTTCTTAATTTTTGATAATTTATTGTTCATATACTTTGCCAATTTATTTTTTTTTAAGATTTATTTATTTGAGAGAGAGAGAACATACATGGGGGGGAAAGGCAGTGGGAGAGGATCTACAAGCAGACTCCCTGCTAAACACAGAGCCTGATGCAAGATTTGATCTCCTGACCAATGAAATCATGACTTGAGCTGAAATCAAGACTCAGAGACTTAACCAACTCAGTCACCCAGGCAGCCCACATCTTTTGCCAACTTAGACAGAATTTTTGTCTGCAAAGGATAGCAATCTTATTAAAAAACAAAATTGTGTTTATATATATATGTACATATATCTATATATATTTTTTTAATATATAATAGAGAAAAGGAGGCTGAGATGTGGATATATGAAACATTCAAGGAAATCTGAGTACTTTCACTTGAATGAGTTATATTAAAAAATGTAAATATCAGTAGATTGTCAGACTCTTAGGTTCATTGCAAGCCTAATATGCTCCTTTTGAATATAGATCATGTTTTGTATTTGCTTAAGATAGTTAAAGTTGATTGTTGATTTATATGTATTTTGGGGGTAGTATACACATACACATACACATACTATGTATACATGTGGACCATATGATAATGAATAATTAGAACTGATTTGAGAATTTGTAGTTTATATAACTATTCATTCTATATGTAAATCCTATCACATGACACATCCGGGGGGGGGGAATGCTTTAAGGACAATAGTTTTAGATTAAGATTTTATTTTTTAAAACATCAATGGCTTTAGTTGAATTTAATTTAAAAAAAAAAAAAAAAGAAAAAACCTGATAGAGTATGGTTAGGAAAAAAGACACAGACCCAATTACTATACCTGCATTCAAGAATATGCCATGGAAATATCCTGATATATGTATGACAATAACAAAGAGTGATTGTGAAGTTTTTCTTTTAAACACTATTTAGTAATAATGGTGATCAAATTACTACACCAGTATGCCAACCAACAGAAAGAAGTGAAATACTTTCACAGATGTTATTGAACTAATCATCTACCTTAAAGATTATACCTTAGCATTAGATCAGGAAATGTTATTGTCTCCTGGAGATAGATGAATATTCATAAATGGGCATGGTGGCTCTAGTGTCACAATATTAACTAGGGTGTATAGGTTAAGATTATGACAGTAGGGACAACTGGGTGGCTCAGTCATTAAGCCTCTGCCTTTGTCTCAGGTCTTGATCCCAGGTCCTGGGATCAAGCCCCACATCAGGTTCCCTGCTCAGTGGGAGGCCTGCTTCTCCCTCTTCCACTCCTCCAGTTTGTGTTGCCTCTCTTGATGTCTCTCTCTCTTTCTCTCTGTTAAATAAATGGAAAAGAAAGAAAAGGGACAAAAAAGATTATGACTATATTTATACAGAAATTGTAAGTACTTCTTAGGATTTCACTGTTTTACCAAGAGTGCTATAACTTAAAAAACAAACAAAAAAATCTGGGACTTTTTATCCCACCTCACTTTTTATTTTTAACTGTAATATCTCTAGGCTTATATCAGATATTATCTTAAGTGTCTATATTTTCCCCTTTAAAATGCTACAGTGTAATACATTTTAAAATGTATGGATGGAATCCTTTTGAATATATGTTTTAAGAAAGTTTTCATAAATTAATATAATCATTACATCATTTTCAGAAAATATATAAATAAGACAAAGACTCAATTAAGAGAAATAAGTAATTGCTTCATTGACTTCATATATAATTCCATAAACACATATAAACCAACAGTCAAATCAACTTACTATTTTAACCAAATACATAGGACCTGTTCCCCAAAACTATTTAGTACATTTTCCATTCCTTCCTTGTTTTTTATGGTCATGCACAGTTAGTGGAAATCTGACTTCAACCTAACATCTTCTTTCTTACTATTTTTAATGTTAAACATATACAAATTCTAATTGAGTGTATGAAATGTAAAATGACAGGGGAACCTGGTGGCTCAGTGGGTTAAACCTCTCCCTTCAGCTCAGGTCATGATCTCAGGGTCCTGTGATCGAGCCCTGCATCGAACCCCACATCAGCCCTGCATCTAGCCCCTCCCTGCTCAGCAGGGAGCCTCCTTCACTCTCTCTCTGCCTGCCTCTCTGCTGACTTGTCATTTCTCTCTTTCTGTCAAAATAAATAAATACAATCTTAAAAAAAAAGAAAAAACAAATATAAAATGACAAAAGTCTTTTAAATTTTCTCAAAAACAGATGATGATTTTTCCAATAGTTAGAGACAAGCTGAAAACCAATAAATAAAATTGTAAAAATGACAGTAGATATGAAAGGAAGATAATCCTTGAAAACATTGGAAATAATATTTAATAGAGATTTGGGGTCTTATTAATAAAAGTGTGGGTGTGGATATACCCAGAATAAAGACAGAGAAAAATAATAGAATGTTAGTTGTAGTAGAAGTAGTAAAGAAAAAGGATCTCCCTCATTTGATTAAATTATAAAAGATGCTATTTCAGACACATAAAATATTGTATTTGAAGATGATTGCACTGAAATGAAATTTTATTTTTACCAGTATCTAAAGTATCATATTTAAAACACCTTAAACATTGTATCTGTTTATATTTTACAGTTAAATGAATTTGACCTGCCCCATGTGATCCATGTCAGTGGTTCTTACTAGAATACTGTAGCCCAATGTGGGCTTTTTTGTTTGTTTCTGTTTGTTTGTTTTTAATTTTCAGGGCAATTTTGTTTGTTATACAGATGGTATTATGTTGAAATTTTATGGGCTAGGGCCAAGAATTCTCCCTACATTCTACATGGGACAGGTCCATGTCCTGATGGTTTTCAAATGTTCCAGGTAATGGTTTTGTACATTAAAGTTCTACTTATAATTACCTAAGACTTGAGTATAAATATTGTATTTTTTGCATTGATTTTATTTTATTTTTTGCATATTTATCTTCAAATATACTTTGACATATTCAGGAAGTAACTGCAACACAAATTAAGGGAAGACTTTGCTTTGTTTTGCTTGGGATTTTATCAGTATTTGTTCAGATTTCAGAAAAATCACCATTCTGATAACTACCACCATTTGTGATATTTGAGTCACTCATAAAATACAATGGGATCACTTTGTGTTTGTAGTGTTTGCATTCTCACTAAAAGTTGATTAAGTTGAAACCATCTAATAGGTATATTATGCTTTAGGCTTACTCAAGAACAAACACATTTTGAAATAAAATTATGGTATAATAAATCATGTCTATTTTTGTTTAATAAAAAAGAACATTTATTTTGTTTTAAGTTATCTGCATTCCAGATAATTTCAGTCATGACTTTTTGGTGGATATGAAATGAAACTTCACGAATTATTTATTATAAAAATTGAGTAATGTAACAACACCAAATGCTGGCAGTAATATGCAACAACGAGAACTCTCATTCATTGCTAGTGGGGATCCAAACTTTTTGGAAGTTACTTTGGAAGATAGTTTAGCAATTTATTACAAAGCTAAATCTCTACTCTTACAACTCTTACAATATGATCAACTAATTACAGTCCTTGGCATTTTCCAAGTGATTTGAAATCTTGCATCCACATAAAAACTTTTGTACATTGTTTATGGCAGCTTTGTCAATAACTGCTGAAAAAAATGGAATCAACTAAGATATCCTTCAGTGTAAATGAAGAAAAAAAAACACATGGTATAGCATACATCATGGTATATTAATTCAGTGATTAAAAAAACAATAACCTATCAAGCCACCAAAAGACATGGAGGATTCTTAGAGGTGTATTGTTAACTGAAAGAAGCCAATCTGCAAAGGCTGTTTACTGTGGTTCTAACTATATGATATTTTTACAAAAGTAAAACTATACAGTAAAAAAGATCAGTGGTTACTAGGTTTCAGAGGAAGAAGGAGAAAGATATAAATAAGCACACCACAGGAGTTTTTAAGGCCAATGGAACTACTCTTGATGATATTATAATGGTAGATACATGACATTTACATATGTCAAGATCCATAGGAGCATACAACACAAAACGTGAACTCTAGTACAAAAGATGGATTTTTGTTAATAATAATGTACCAAGCCAAAATAATCTTTAGAAAGAACAAGGCTGAAATATCACAGTCGAGTAGTATTTCAAGATATACTACAAAGCTATAGTATAAATACAGCATTACACTGGAACAAAAATAGATACATAGATCAATAGAACAGAATACGGGGCCCAGAAACAGACCTACACTTACATGGGCAATTAACCTACAACAAAAGAGGAGAGACTATCTAATGAGGCAAAGACAGTCTCCTCAACAAATGGTGTTGGAAAACTGGATATGCAAAAGAAATGAAACTTTCTTTTACTTTTGTTTCATAACAAATTCAAAATGGATGGAAGACTTACATGTGAGACCTGAAACCATAAAACTCCAATATGAATGCATAGGCAGTAATTACTTTGACATCAGCCACAGAAAAATTTTTCTAGGTATGTCTGCATAGAGAAAAGACCCAAAAACAAAAATAAACTACTGGGACTACACCAAAAATTAAAAGCTTTTGCATCAAACGAAACAAAAAGGCAGCCTATTGAATGGGAGATAATATTTCCAAATAATACACCTGTTAAGGGGTTAATATCCAAAATATATAAAGAACTTATACAGCTCAACACCAGTAATGATCATCATCATCATCATCATCTAATTAAAAATAGATTAAAAACCTGAATAGACATTTCTTTTTTTTTCCAAAAGAGGAAATGTTGATAGCCAACAAAAATATGAAAAGATACTCAATATTACTAATCATCAAGGAAATGTAAATTAAAGTCACAATGAGATATTACCTTACAGCTAGCAACTGGCTAGAAAAACAAACAAACAAAAACAGGAAATAACAAGTTTTGTCAAGGATGAGGAGAAAAAGGAATCCTTGTTTATTGTTGGTGGGAATGCAAATTGGTGCAGCCACTGTGGAAAACAGTATGGATATTTTTCAAAATATTAAAAATTTTGTTCAAAAATTTTTCAAAAAGTATCCACAGCCACTGTGGAAAGCAGTATGGAGTTTTGTTTTGTTTTGTTAATATGATCCAGTAATTCCATTACTATTTATTCAAAGAAAATGAAAAGTTTAATTTGAAAAGATATGCACAACCTTATGTTTATTGCAGTATTATTTACAATAGCCAAGATATGAAAAAACCCCAAGTGTCCATCCATGAATAAATGGATAAAGAAAATGTGGTATGTATGTATGTATGTATGTATGTATATAAAATGGAATATTACTCAGTGGTAAAAACGAACAAACTCTTTCCTTTAGCAACAACGTGGATGGACTTACAAGGTATAATGGTTAGTGAAACAAGTCAGAAAGAGAAAGACAAATACACAGTTTCACTCGTACGTGGAATTTAAGAAACAAAAAATGAAAAGAGAGATGATAAATACACTCAACTACAGGGAATAAACTGGTGGTTGCTAGAAGCTCTGGGTAGTGGAATGGATGAAATAGATAAAGGGGATTAAGAGCTACAAATTTCCAGTCACAAAATAAATAAGTCGCAGATGAAAAGTACAGCAGAAGGAATATAGGCAATAGATGCTAATATCATTGTTTCTTAGCCTGATGAAAATGCTTGTCACATGAGCACTGAGTAATGTATAGAATTGCTCAATCATTATATCATACACCTGAAACTAATATAATGTTGTATGCTAATTATACTTCAATAATAATAGCAGTACTGAATTAATACTTGTTCATCAATTGTAACAAATAAACCACATTAATGTGAAAATCCAATAGGAAAAACCATGTTTATGTGGAAGAGATATGGGAACTGTCTGTACTTACTGCTCATTGTTTCTGTAAACCTAAAACTGCTCTAAAAGCAAGATGTATTACTTATTTTTTAAGGGAGTAATAGTCTGATATGGTTGAGAAAATATTTTTAGAGTCAGAAATATGGCGTTGGGAGTACACCTGTTTGGCTCAGTCGGTAGAGCATGTGACTCTTGGTCTCAGGGTTGTAAATTCAATCCCCATGTTGTTATAGAGATTGCTTAAAAATGAAATCTTAAAAAAAAAAAATTTAAAAAGAAGTAAGGGAGCAATAGAAAGAGTTGATTTTGTTTTTGTTTTAGTTTGGTTGTGTTTTTGTTTTTGTTTTTGCTTGTTTAGTTTTTTGATAAACTACACTGCATCTTCTACTATGAGGAGCAGATTCATCCATTCCTCTTTATTAAATACATGTTATTCTTCCAAAAATCTTTAGGTTTTACAAAGCACTTTTGAAAGACTTTACTCATGTTAATTTACAGACATCATTCCATATATTCCTACATTTCAGACACCATTTGATCACATGTTACAATTTATTTTGTATCCATTCCTTCATATATGAATGTCTTTTGTTGAAGTATAATATAATATAATATAATTTCATAATTTGGGGGAAATATAATGAGGGAAGCTGTGAGACTTTATGACTAGTTAATAGACTATAAATTTGGGTTTCTGGATTAGCTACACATGTTTAATATCTAATAGGAGCAGAATCCTTTGGAGTTATCTGTTTCACTGAGAATTATCCTGCACCACTACTGAACAAAAACCTATAAATTATCATGTAGCTTTAATAGGCCTGGAAACTGTAAGCAATAAGAAACAGTAAGCTTAGCTAAGTACATTTTCCCAAAGAATCATTGGATGGATTTCACCCTTATGTGACATTGAAAGGATGTATCACCCATATTCTTGCATTATTTCTAAGTTTCAAATATTTTTGAGATATTTTAAATCTGGATTTATTAAACACATCTCTAAGCAAACACTTTCCTTTTTCAAAGTGGCTTCCCTTTTCCCCAAAAATGTAGACTGTGCGTTAGTTGCTTTAACACCTTGATCCATATATTACTTTGATGAACTGTAGAGAATTTAAGTTACTTGTCTCCTAAATAAACATTTTCCTCACTCAGAGTTTACATCTTTTCCTTTATCAAGGAAATGAATTGAAAATTTACATATCTATATGGGTATAAAATCCAGGTTGATTTTACATTCCTCTGACATGATAAATGTCATAAAATAGTAAACATTCAAGAATATTAGGTGGCAAGATGTTTTACAGAATGTTAACATTTAAATATATACTTAAAGGTTATGGAAATATTTAGAAGTTTAAAAAATTTGTGGTATCCAAAATGTCCCTTCATAAAACACTAAAGTTTAATGTTAGAATGTATCTTGGTTAACTATATTTCTGATAAAGTGTTCACAGGGATTATAGAAATTGGATTTTCATTATTAGTTGTTAATAGCAGTATTAGTAAGATAAATATTATTTGGCTCATGTTTGTCTAATACAGTTAGAGCAAAATAATGCAAAATAGAGCTGAAATTTCATCTCCCATAGACCATAACACAATTCCAATATGAATTTTCTTCACTACTTTTTATTTTAATAAAACCTGCAGAATTAGTTAGTACTATGTTTAAAAGGAACTTCCTTAGTGATGAAAACCAAATAGTTTATAACTATTCAAAAAAGCAAGATCTTTGAAATGACTTTCTATTATCATACAAAATACACCCATTTTGGACTTTCCTTCAATGTATTCTGATAGTCATTCGAGCTTGTCTGATTTAAAATTAAAATTAGTCATGAGAAGAATTATTCCTTGAGAACTGTTATGAAAAAATTCCATTCACCTCACTGCCAACTCTCAGATTCTACTACTTGGATTTTCTCAAGACCTCACGCAAATGTATGTTTTTAGACATCTCCATATGGAGAACAGTTAATTTTAAAAAAATAAGGAGAATCTGTGAACTGGCCTGTAACTTTTGTATATTAGACCTTCTTCAGAAAAATAACTTTTGAATAAGATTTTGGCAAACATAAAGACATTCTATTTAAATCCAACATGTTCAAAAATCTATAAGATATATTCTTAAAATCAAGAAGGTAATCTGGATGTATGGTTAGCATATTTGTTTAAAATGAAGGAGGATTTCTCACTGAACAATCGAGAAAGAACAGACATCTATCTTTAACTTGTTGTAAGATCTTTTCTTCTTTCTGATTTTATATGTTGCTTAAAGTCCAGCGTAAGTTATTGTGATCAGGTTTAGGACTAGTAAGAAAGAAAAAAGTATAATTTAGTGATTTAAATAAAGGATTTGAAGTAAGAAATATCTGTGTTCAAATTTTAATTCTAATACTTGTTAGTTTTTTTTCTGAGATAAATTGATCACTTTGATGATCCTTAAAATAAATTTAATAAATAATGTCTATCTCATCAATACATGCATACATTAAAGTATATAATATATTACTGTTCTTAATACGTTAAAGTTATTAATTTATTGAATGATAAATGGCAGAGGTTCAGTTGTTAGAATTAATGGCCATTACTATTTCTATTGCATTATAAAGCACTCCTAATTGAACAAGTGCATTCTCTTTAATTTAAGGAAGAATGTTCTAAAAGGGGGCTTGCATGTCAAAAGTTTTTCCAATTTGCTAGTTTCCTTAAGTTTGCACCAGAGACCATGTTTAGTTATGAGATAGAGAAAGATAAGAAAAGTCTTGTAAAATGGATAGGAAAGGGTGTAGGAAATAAGCTAATTATCATTCTTTTTATCCACCCCACAATTTGCTTTCCATTGAAACACATTTAAACACAATCACTAAGGTTTTACCTATTACCATGAAGGGGATCAGAACATGCCAATCCCAAAATGCCACTTTTCATATTCATTATGTTGAGCTAATGTTACTTGAGAAACAATAGTTGCAGGAAAGGTTTTCTGACTTCTGGTTTCTACCTAAACACATTATAAAATTTCCCTGGAGAAAGATGCCTTTCCTCTCTCAGGAAGAGAACATTCTTATCTCTGGAGGGTGAGTTGATGCCAACTGTATCTGTACAAACATACCTACTAAAATAATTCTAATCTTCCATTGGTTTTGCCCATATATTTCCTAGTCCCTTTCTCACAATTTACTACACCAGCACAAACCAATTTATCTTGTCACTTTACCAAAAATCGATTATTTGTTAAACAAACAAACAAATAAAAAGTATATAAGCTCTCAGTCCTAACTGCTCTTTTGGGTCTTCATTTTCCATCTGAAGGTTTCTGTGTGCACATAAAACTATTATATTAAATCTATATGCTTTTCTCCTATTACTGTTAATTCTCAGACCCAGTGACAAAAACTAAGAAGATAGAAGGAAGTTTCCCTCTGCACCAACTTCCCCTTTATGAACTCAGATATACCAGGGGATTATTTGATTTAAATAAAATTCCATAGATAGTTTCAATGTGGGGGGAAGAGGAGACAGTGGAAACCAAAACATCTTTCTCAAGATGGTCTTGGGAAAATAGAAGGATTTTGAGACTTAAGCACTAAATAATGAAGGACATAATAACTAGCACTTACACAATGTAAAACTCTGGAAAGAGCAAGGATAAAGAGGCAGAAATTCGCCCAGGCTGGTTGTGAAACTGAATCACTGGAATTTAGGATGACAACATAAAGGGCATATGATAGGGAAACCTGACCAGGACAGGCAGAATGAGGAAAAAAAAAGAAAAAATAAGCAAAAAATGGTTGCATAGCTGCATTTCACAAGCTTCTAAATCATCAACAGCAGATAAACAAGTGGGAATGAATTTATGGAAGTTTATTGACATGTCTCCTTTTTGCCATGAACAGTGGGTCTCCCAGTGACAATTATCTATTCCTGCTCAATTAAATCACTCCCTGTGAACACTCTTCAATAACTAGGAGGCTTGTAAACCCACCCAGTCCCTTCATTACAAATAAATCGAGTATGGAGTTCTTGACTCTTAGTGAAAAAGTGAATGTCGTTAGTATTGATAATTTGGGTAGGCCTGCTGATCACCAGCTTGAATTTTCCCTGGATTCAAAAAGCAAGAAATAGTCTTACACTATATACATAAATCTTACCACACCAAATGTAACATAAGAATATTCAAAAGTTAAGAAAATGTTATTTGAATTAGTGTTGGGAAATGAGAATGTAAAGACTATTAATTTGATTTTTGTGTTTTCCTAATTTAAGGTGCCCTAGAAACATATTTGAGTGATTGTTTTCAAGTTGTCTGGCCAAGTTTATTAATTTAAAACATTTATTCTTGCATTTTTATAAAAAGGCTATAGACCTATGTAACCCAAATATTTCAAATTTCCATAACCATATGACTACAAAACCAAACAGAAGAATGCCAGTTGGACCCCTCACACATATAACCGACTGATAGAGCCCGGCCCCTACGTGTGCACAGCTGAAGCTGTTGAAAGCATCCAATGAGGTCTCAGTACAACAATGGACCCATATTGCCCATGCAAACATATCGGACTGAAAATGTCAGTCTTTAATATTTTCAATATAAAGGCATTGTGTGGTAAGAGCAAAGACAGAAAATCAGATTCAAGAGATAAAGGATAATGAGAGAAGAACCCTGGACAGTTCTCTCAGAGTAGGCTTCTGCAAATTGGGTGGCACTCTCTGGGGATCAATGTAATAGAGGTGGATGTTTGAAATTTTCTATCATGTTCTTTGTATAAGTATTCTGTGATAAAAACAAGCAAACAGAAACACGCAGAATCACCATCTTTGTTTTTGTGCTTCTGCACCTAGGAGAATCTTTGATTCTTACCCTCTCAAACAGAAAAGAAGGGTTTTTACTGGGAGCAAGCGAGACTCAACTCTCCAGCAAAGGATCTAACATAGACACACACACACAAAATCTGTATGAACAATATAAAAGAAAAAAAAAGTTACATGACAGATAAGACCTGGAAATTTTTCCAAAAGGAAAATTGCGACTTATCATCTCACCATTAACTAAAAGACTTAAATGAAATAAGTCCTTCTATCATTCTGAAATATATTGTTGAGTAATGTCCAGACAAAGTTTATCAGAGTACTGCATAAACGGTACTCTATACAGTGATTTTTTTTTTTTAATACCAATTTGTTGTTGTTGTTGTTATTTTTAAACTGTGATCTTTAAAAAGATTCACCAAAAGGCTGAGTAAATTGTGTTTGCCTCGAGTAATGGAAAAAAGGGGACTGGCAGAAGATATAGCTCATTATTCTACACCAAACTTTGAACCCTTTAGTAAACAGTTTATGAAAAATTTTGTATTTTGTAACTTGTTATATATTATGTATCATAAATCAAAAAGACAAATAAACAAAAGTATGTAAGTAAAAAAAGTTTTAAAACAAAGAAAACTTGGGGCGCCTGGTGGCTCAGTGGGTTAAGCCACTGCCTTCGGCTCAGGTCATGATCCCAGGGTCCTGGGATCGAGTCTCGCATCGGGTTCTCTGCTCAGCAGGGAGCCTGCTTCCCTCTCTCTCTCTCTGCCTGCCTCTCTGTCTACTTGTAATCTCTGTCAAATAAACAAAAAAAGAAAAGAAAAGAAAAGAAAACTTTATCAAGCACAAGTGTTAGCACTTGGTCTTAGCACTGAAAAAAAAATGTATATGTATGTGTGTGTACACACACACAAACACACACAGCGCCAGCAAATACTGTTTCTGCTGTTTCCACTACTTACATATAATCTTAGCCACCTACTTAAATATGACTCATTTTCTTTACCTGAATTCTGGAGTCAGTAAATGTAAATCCAAATTTTTGAGAAAAAACTCCAAGACAAACTTTGAAAACTGTTATAAAGCCTGGTACAGAAGGACTCAGTAAGTTGATGTTGTTACATTATTTATATTGAAACACATTTAAAATTAACAAAGCTGTCTCATTAATTAATCAAATAAAATAAACAATAAAGAAAAACTCACCAAAGCCAAGTATTCATTCTAAGGAATTTCAAATTTGGTTCGTTCTTTCATTTAGAATAAGCTCTCTTTGTAGATATTCGCTATCATAATGAATAGTTTCAAAAAGGAGCATAGTATGGTGAACTTTTGTAAGCAGTAAAGTGGTGTCTCATATGAGAACATATGTAAATTGTGATCGACTTTATGTATTTGATAAACTACTTATTTTGATATTTTCTGCCCTCAAATTCAGGACACAACACAAGAATTGTTACTGGTGTTAAGCAGTTTTTTAACATTCAATTTGGCAAATTATATCTCTGCATCTAGCTTTTGCTCTCATAAACAGTGATAAAACAAGTCATGTTCTGCTTATCTCAGAAGTAAGGTGAACAGAGAAACTAGAAGAACATATGTGAGAATTCCTTGAATGCTACCTAAGTAGTAAATATCTTAACCAGCTTATCTGATGATCACATGAATAATAGCAGAATGCTAGAAAGAGATTATTTTTAAACTGCTTAGATTTGAAGGAAGAAAATCATTGATTTCTTTATTTATTGAATTCCTTTTTAATCTATATATATGTATATGTTTTAAACCTAAGTCTCTTTTTAACTGAACTAATTTAGGTTGAAAAAATTGCAAGCAATGCATTTAAAGGATTATGATAAATCTCATTTTAAATAAAGAACTTGTATATCATTTAACTATGTAAGAGTTGGAAGGTCAGCATTTGAGATATTGGAGTATTATTTTCCTAATTAGCAAGATAAATTAAATACATTAAAATATTTGGCAATCTTTTAGTGGTTTTGTGTTCTGAAGTAGAATAGAAATAAAATTTAATTTAAACCAGAATATGATGGAATTTAGCATTATTAACTTTAATACATTAATAATTATAGAGAGGACATATGTTTTGAAAAGGACATTATTAGTTTGACTTTTAAAAAATTCAATATTTTCAAAGATGATGCATAATTCATTTATGCAAACTAAATGTATAACATTAGACAAAAGAATTTTTCATTTAAGTATATGATTGGTAAATGATAATATTCTGGTACTCATTATTTTAACATATTAGTTTCTAAAAATCTTGAAATAATTTCCTTCAAACTGTAATTTAAAACTCAATATGCTTTGGATTATATTTTTGCATTATAATACTATCTAAAGTTTGATGATCTGTATGGAAAGCATTAGCTCTTCCTTTAAAAAATAAGTGGATTTTCAGCTTAATGAAAATCACAGTTCGAATAATCCGATTTCTATTAGTTTTACTCAGAAGAAATGCTAAATCATTAGAATGTTTTTATTTTTACTGTTATTGATTAGTTTCTAAGTTCTTCTAAGACAGATTTAAGCAGCCACCTTGCTGAATGTAATGACAAATTTGGCTTAGGCAGTTAAATATTCAATGAAAAATCCTTTAAGGTCCACTCTTTAAATGAGCAATCTTAATGAAAAGAACAGTTTTTATATTCCCATAGAGACAACTTAGCATTTGATGAAATTGTGCTTAACATTTGTTTTTGGATATTCTATATCTTCAAATTGTCTTGCTCTAAAACACTAAAGAAAATGTTTGAAAATTCAAAACACCTCGAATATTTAATTAGTGATTCTTGGCACATTTTATTAAAATATTAGTAAATTAATAAACAATGAAATAGAATTCTGTTGAGAAATTGATTTAAAAAGGCCATAATAGCATATCCTCTTGTCTACTATTATGTTTTCACATCCTCCCTGGATAATAAACTGTCAGTTCTTTTATTTTCCAGTTGTCATTGTTGTCTCTTACAAGGAAATTGAGTGGTAATTTTAGGAAGGACTTTAATAGTGATTTCTTTTTTCATAAGTATCTAACACATAGTAGTCATTCAATATATAAAGAATGAGAAAGGAGACTACAAAAACATGGACAAGAATATTGTTGGCATCCAATAATTATTTTACAGTGAAATTTTAAAGAACATGAAGTCAGATTTTTCTTCATTTCCATATTTACCTTGGAGATGAAGATTGAGAAAAAAATTGTGCATAATATCTTATTATTTGTATTACTTCATTTTGGCTCTGTGGATCCTTTTCACAACATGGAGTGATATGGCAGATGTGTCATAGAAGGGTGTTTTTCTTCTCATAAAACACAATTTTGCTCTATGTATCAATGTTGGCACCATATCTCCACAGTAAATATGGAGACGTAGAAGACATTTAGAGAGAGAGTCACAGAAAGTGAAGGAACTCAGACTCCTAGTGATGTATAAATTTGTAAAGAAATCAGCCATGACTTTTATTTATAAAGTGAGTGGCCAATAGTAATCTACCAATAAAAATGTGTTAAAATATAAATTTTATTTTTATTTTCTTTTAAGATTTTATTTATTTATTTGACAGAGAGAGATCACAAGTAGGCAGAGAGGCAGGCAGAGAGAGAGGAGGAAGCAGGTTCCCTGCTGAGGAGGGAGCCTGATACAGGCTCCATCCCAGGACCCTGGGATCATGACCTGAGCTGAAGGCAGAGGCTTAACCCACCGAGCCACCCAGGCACCCCAAATTTTATTTATTCTTTAATCCAAAAATATTCGTTGAATATTTCCTATGGGCTATCCATAAATTTTGAATCTGTGTAGAATAAAATGATAAATTGTAGGTTAATTCAACATTTACTCTATTGATTAAATATCTAACATATTCCAGATATTATTCTTATCACTGAAATTCAACAGTTATTAAAATGGTCAGCAATTTCTTTTTTCGAGAGAGTCACAGTAAAGAGGAAAACCATAAAAGAGAATAGGTGTGACATGCAGTATGTTAAATGGTGATAGGTACTAGGGAAAAGTAATAGAAAAGGGAAGGAGGATGGAATGGCAGCGAAGAAGTGGTTTAGCAATTTAAATAGGGGGGTCAAGGTAATAAAAGGTAATGATGCAGGTAAACGGTGAAAAGGCATTTTAGGCAGAGGGAACAAAAAATACAAAGACCATTTAAGATCTGAATGTACCCTGCAGGTTCTTCTTCAAGAAAAAGCTAGAGATTCTGTGAAGAAAATGGGAAGATAATAGTTTGTGAGTGCTTGGATAGAAAGGATGTAAGATTGTGTTTATACCCTTCTAAGCCTCACTATGTAAGATAATGGTTTTCAGTTGGAAATACACAGGGTGCCACTGGAGGGAGGAGGAGAATAGGAAACATACTCTAATGAATGCTTTTTCAGGATCACTGTGATTGCTGGGCATTAAATAGTTTAAGGGGGGATCAAACGAAGTAGAAGGAAAACTTCTACTTCTGAGATTTGCAATAATCGTAGTGAAAGGTGAGTTGGGCCAAGGTACCTAGAGATGATACATCTTGAGATGGACTTAGGGCTTATGGGTACAGGCGAAAGAAGACAAGTTAAGGAAATGACCTAAAAATTTGAGGAATAGAGAAAACACTAAACTGTGGAAAACGCTGAGAGGAGATATTTTGTTGTTTGTTTGTTTGTTTGTTGTAAGAGAGGGAAATCAGGAGTTTCATTTTTGACAAATTCCATATGCCTATTAGATATCCAAGTGAGCTGTTAGCTCAATGTATGATTTTTGAAATCATCATAGAGGTTTGGCTAAAAATATAAATTTAGGGATTATCAGAATGCTGATGGTATTTAAATTCAGGATACTGGAAGGGATGGTCAAGAAATAAACTATATATTGGAAAGATATGCAGATCCAGATGTGAGGCCTTAGTTACAGCAATGTTAAGATTAGAAAACATGGGTAGAAAACACACTAGTAGCCCAAGATGGAACAGCCAGTGATGCACGGGGAAAAAGTCTTTAAGTCAAATGAAGAAATTTTTCAAGGGAATAGAAGAGACAGTTGTGTCAAATGCTGCTAATGGGTCAAATAAAATGAGGTCTGAGACTGGATTTAGCAGCAAGGAGGTAATTGGTGAACTTGACAATGGAGGTTTCTGTGGATTAATAGCAAAAGCCTGCCTGAAATATTTTCAAAAGAAAATGGGAGAGGAATTTGAGACAGTGAGTGGAAAAAAAGCTTTCAGTTTAGCTGCAAAGGAGAGAAATGCAATGATAGCTGTAAGGAGAGTCAAGAAGGATTTCTCCCCCCTAAAAATGGGAGAAACAATGCCATGTCTGCATACTAATAGGAAAGTCTGAGTAGAGGAGGAATACTTGGAACCTGGCAGATTTGTTCAATTCCTGTTTAAGATTCCAGGTGTCCTGGGGGGGGGGGGGCTCCGCGGGTTCTGGCCTGACTGGGGCTGCCAGGGAGTCCAGGATCTCTCAGTAGTCGCTCCTGCCACCATCAGGTCTCCCGGGGAGGAGTTGCAATAACCAAACCAGGTGGAGACCAGGGACTTGGAGGGCCATGGGAGGGCCAAATCCTCCTGGCTTCTCATTACCTCTCCGCCCCAGCTGGAGAAGTTATTCCTGCCTGCCTCTGTTCCAGGGTCCACTTTCATTTTTTGCTGTAGCTCCTGGAGGAGGTCTCTTAGATGCTGACAAATCAAGTGCTCACTGTGGCCTTTGCTTATTGCCCCCGGCCTCTTCTAAACCTCCTTAGCTCTGCTGCTCCAGCTACGATCCAGGACAGCTAGGAGGTAAGAGAGGCAGGGGAACAAAATGAATCATCTTCTGCTTGTCCTAGGAGACACAATTCTGGGGGTATA
Source organism: Mustela lutreola (assembly GCF_030435805.1). Lineage (NCBI taxonomy): Eukaryota > Metazoa > Chordata > Mammalia > Carnivora > Mustelidae > Mustela > Mustela lutreola. The sequence goes on from NC_081290.1 coordinate 77,840,951, forward strand.
TTTACGCAGTTCTTCCATAGTGACAGGGACTTAAATCCATAGGATTTAAATCTATAATTCGCTCTTTATTTGCCTTTTCCATCCCTTAACTCTCTTGTTCTCCCTGTCTCTCTCCCCTGCTTCCTGCGTTCACTTACCATAGGAAGTTCAAGTATCCAGGCTTTCCTCCTGGCTCTGTTTTGTGAGGAACTCAAATTAGACTAAGTCCAAGGATTTTAATCTTAACATTATTTATAGTGTTAAAAATAAAGCCAACATCTAAAACCGTGCAGGACAAGTTAAACATTATTAAATGTTAGGTAGTCATTAAAATGTGAAGAAAATACAAAGTGTTCATAAAAAATTAAATCTGGGGGCACCTGGGTGGCTCAAGGGATTAAGCCTCTGCCCTCTGCTCAGGTCATGCATGGTCTCAGGGTCCTGGGGTCAAGCCCTGCATAAGGCTTTTGCTCAGCAGGGAGTCTGCTTTCCCCACCCCCTCTGCCTGCCTCTCAGTCTACCTTGTGATCAATCTCTCTCTCTCTCTCTCTCGCTATCAAATAAATTAAAAAACAAAACAAAACAAAAAACCCAACAACTAAACTAAATCTGGGGGTGTATATATGGTTGTATTTTACAATATTCTTTTCTTTAATTAAAAACAGTTTCTTGGGGCACCTGGGTGGCTCAGTTGCTTGAACCACTGCCTTGAGCTCAGGTCATGATCCTGGAGTCCCTCGTTGGAGTTCCCCAAGAAGCTCCCCGCTGGGGGTGGGGTATGCTTCTCCCTCTGACCTTCTCCTTCTCATGCTTGCTCTCTCTCATTCTCTCTCTCTCACTCTCAAATAAATAAATTAAATCTTTAAAAAAAAAAACAAAAATAAAAAGCTTCTTAAGTAACTTGTGACATCTTTATAAACATGAAAATACGATAAATATTACTTATGAAGATAAATGCCATCAGCAAAGCATTAAATACAGGGAGAAAGACTATGTATTCTTTTCCTAGCCTGTAGGCAAATTGCACAAATGATTGGGTTTTAACTAGTTCAAAAGGTAGAGCGAAAAGAATAAATATATTTTAAGGAACTGGAATGTAGCACAAACATTGTGCCAAAAAGAAAGAAAGAAACAAAAACAACACCTAAAGAAATAGCAGCTTTAAAAATTTTATTTTCATTTATGTTAATCATATTTGTACTGTGTAATGACCAATATTATTGAAAGTAAATACCATGCATTTATAGAAAGTCTCTCTTTTTTTTATGCAGCATACATGTTTACGGTCTTTTTATGTATTTTAGTTCACAGAACAGACATCCACATTTACTTAATCATACTGATGTCTTTAACTTTTTTTTTCCTGCTTCGTTGATGGCTAATTTAGAGGCTATCCATGGATCTAAATCATTTACAACTATTTCATTCCATATTTATTATCTAGTCCTTATCTATGCCATAAATCAAAATTAATGTTTTTATGAGCATCTTAGTGCATTACTGGAATCATGACATGTTAATAAAAATTACAGCATTTTATTTTATTATATAAATGGGTACTCTCCTACCAACATGTTGCCAGAGAAATCCTTACAGCCTATTATGTTAATAACTCAAGGGTGCCTAAAATCCCCAACTGAAAATAATGAACTAGAATAAATAAATAATAGGTCACACAGAAATATTTAACCACCTTATTACAGTTATCAATAAGATGCTTTTAAAAATTAAGAAGAATGTATTATCCTTATAAGATCTTCATATCCTTAAGATTTAGTAGATTATATTATATATTTAAGACTATAATGACTCCTTTATAACATTTTTTTTTTTTAAGATTTCATTTATTTACTTGACAGAGAGATAAAGAGATCACAAGTAGGCAGAGAGGCAGGCAGAGAGGGGTGAAGCAGGCTCCCTGATGAGCAGAAAGCCCTGGACAGGACTTGATCCCAGGACCCTGAAATCATGACCTGAGCCGAAGGCAGAGGTTAACCCACTGAGGCACCCAGGCACCCCTCCTTTATAACATTTATAATGACTCCATGAATATTTGAAATTTCTATGATTTATATAATCTTTGAGTCTGCTTATATATCCAAAGTAAAGCTTAAGTATGATTTTATATTTAGGCAAAATAGTGACTAAAAGCTAAATAATATTATTATAGAACTATATTAAATAATGAGTTCATTAATTTTGTGTTGTTATTCTTTTATTCTGCAAACATGTGCTAAATATCTTGTATGTGCCGGGCACTGTTTTGTGCACCAGATTGGAAGAGAAAACAAAACAGGCCTAAATTACTGCTTTTAATCTAGTGAAAGAGGACAATATAGAAACTTGAATTAGAAAACTATGGGATATCAAAAGGAGATCAGTACTAGAGAGAAGAGAAAGGGAAGGAGAAGGGGATGAAGATGAGGGTGGGGTAGCACCACAATTTTAAAGAGAGTGGAAAGGGAGTGTTCACTGACAGTAACCCACACAGACGCAGGAGGGATTAGAGCCAGCAGTGAGGAAGGGTATTTCTTTTTTTTTTTTTTTTTCAGTCACTTATTTTAATACTATATTGAGCAGGTTCAGAATGTTTTCTGAATTTCAGAAAGCAGGACTTTTTCTGATGCACTGCACTAGTCCCTTAGTCTAGACCTGTGCGCACAGTATATATTGGAATATAAGCTGGGTAAATAAAAGGCTATAATAAGAGATGAGGAAGGACACTATATCATACTCAAAGGGTCTGTCCAACAAGAAGATTTAACAATTTTAAATATCTATGCCCCCAACGTGGGAGCAGCCAACTATATAAACCAATTAATAACAAAATCAAAGAAACACATCAACAATAATACAATAATAGTAGGGGACTTTAACACTCCTCTCACTGAAATGGACAGATCATCCAAGCAAAAGATCAGCAAGGAAATAAAGGCCTTAAACGACACACTGGACCAGATGGACATCACAGATATATTCAGAACATTTCATCCCAAAGCAACAGAATACACATTCTTCTCTAGTGCACATGGAACATTCTCCAGAATAGATCACATCCTCGGTCCTAAATCAGGACTCAACTGGTATCAAAAGATTGGGATCATTCCCTGCATATTTTCAGACCACAATGCTCTAAAGCTAGAACTCAACCACAAAAGGAAGTTTGAAAAGAACCCAAATACATGGAGACTAAACAGCATCCTTCTAAAGAATGAATGGGTCAACCGGGAAATTAAAGAAGAATTGAAAAAAATCATGGAAACAAATGATAATGAAAATACAACGGTTCAAAATCTGTGGGACACAACAAAGGCAGTTCTGAGAGGAAAATATATAGCGGTACAAGCCTTTCTCAAGAAACAAGAAAGGTCTCAGGTACACAATCTAACCCTACACCTAAAGGAGCTGGAGAAAGAACAAGAAAGAAACCCTAAGCCTAGCAGGAGAAGAGAAATCATAAAGATCAGAACAGAAATCAATGAAATAGAAACCAAAAAAACAATAGAACAAATCAACGAAAGTAGGAGCTGGTTCTTTGAAAGAATTAATAAAATTGAAAAACCCCTGGCCCGACTTATCAAAAAGAAAAGAGAAAGGACCCAAATAAATAAAATCATGAATGAAAGAGGAGAGATCACAACTAACACCAAAGAAATACAAACTATTATAAGAACATACTATGAGCAACTCTATGCCAACAAATTTGACAATCTGGAAGAAATGGATGCATTCCTAGAAACATATAAACTACCACAACTGAACCAGGAAGAAATAGAAAGCCTGAACAGACCCATAACCAGTAAGGAGATTGAAACAGTCATTAAAAATCTCCAAACAAACAAAAGCCCAGGGCCAGAGGGCTTCCCGGGGGAATTCTACCAAACATTTAAAGAAGAACTAATTCCTATTCTCCTAAAACTGTTCCAAAAAAATAGAAATGGAAGGAAAACTTCCAAACTCATTTTATGAGGCCAGCATCACCTTGATCTCAAAACCAGACAAGGATCCCACCAAAAAAGAGAGCTATAGACCAATATCCTTGATGAACACAGATGCGAAAATACTCAACAAAATACTAGCCAATAGGATTCAACAGTACATTAAAAAGATTATTCACCACGACCAAGTAGGATTTATTCCAGGGCTGCAAGGAAGGGTATTTCTAAGAGAGTACATAAGCCCTGAGTTGAGGCAGGAGATGATTTGGAGTGTTTGAGATTAGATAGAAGCTTTGTAGTTTGGGAATAGACTCAGTAAGGGAGAGGGGGACTCTCTGAAGACAGACTGACAGATGTGGTCAGATTCTGTAGGCCACCACAAAGAGTGAAACGCACAGGACCCTCAATTCTTACTCTACCAGAGTCCTAAAGCTACAAGATTATCTTTTGTATTTCCAAAATAAAGGCTTGGAATCTCTGTCACTTCAGCAGAATATTCTTCATGAAAACTCAAGAATCTCCATTAAACTACATGATTCGAGCTACCATGATCATACAGACCAATGAATATCCCAAAGGAATGTCGGTATGCATAATTACTTTGAGTTTCTTGATCCAAACCATTTGTCAGCATGTCTCTTTATCCAGACATGTGAAGCATTATTAAATTTAATATATTTATATATTCCAAATCATTTTCACTTGTTATAATGAAGACAGGGCTTTTATTTAACTATTAATTGTGACAATAGCAATCTAAAGACTAGCACAAATTATAAATTTACTAAACCATGTTCACTCATTGCAGATCCCAGCAGGAGATATATATTTAGCATGTTTTATTAAAAACAGGGAAGAAGAGGCTGACATTGCAAATGTGGATTTATTTCATTTGTTGTTAATAATTATTATCAATTTTTATGTTAATATTTGCAAATAGAATGAAACTTACATGAATAATGGCTACTATATAGCATCTGTTATATGCAATGCATTGTGTAAAACATTTTATATTTATTACCTCCTTTTGGAATTGTAATAATAAATATATATTTTAAAGATTTTGCTTATTTATTTGACAGAGAGAGAGTACAAGCAAGAGGAGCAGCAGGCAGAGGGAGAAACAGGTTCCCCACCGAACAGGGGATGCAAGGTTTGATCCCAGGACTCTGGGATCATGACCGGAGCCAAAAGCAGATGCTTAAGTTACTGAGCCACCCACACACATCAATAAAAAATATATTTTAAGTAAATATTTTCTAGTATAAAAGCTTTAGAGTTACAGAAAAAATCCCAAAGATAGTTTAGGGAATTCTCATATGTCCCACAGTTTCTAATATTAACATCTTATATAAATTATGATAATTTGTTATTGTTAATAAGCTAATGTTAATACATCATGTTAACTTAAGTCCATCTTTTATTTAGATTTCCTTAGTTTTATCTACTATTTTTTTCTGTTCCAGGATTACATGTAGGACATGACATTAATTACACTGATTTATGGGTTTCCTTAGGCTTGTGCTGTGACAGTATCTCAAACTTTTCTTATTTTTCATGATCTTGAGGTACTTTCATTTCTGTTGAGGTACTGAAAGTTAGGATTTTAATTTATCTTTTTTTAGGGGAACACTATTCAACCCATAACAGTGCCCTTGATATGATGTGATAAAAATAACACTTTACTTCTATAATCTTTCTCCTAAAAAAACATAATCCCATTCTATTCATGAGAAAAAAAATCAGACAAATCCCAACTAGACAATATACAATATGGATATATGTATATGTAGTGATATAAACTGTGTATATGTAGCAACTTTATGAAAAGTTTTAAGCATTATCATAGCTCTAAATCACTTACAATTTCCTTAATTTTTTTTCTTTTCCAAATTTCATCTTCCTTCATTAAGAATCTCAGATAGCTATACTGCAGTTCCAAGCTTATTGTTAAGCTTCTGCATCAGAAGATTCTATTATCTTTTCTATGAAATTTGAAAATAATTTCTTAATAATTAATAATTTCTTAACTAACATAAGTTCTTATGTTTCATATCCACTGATATCAAGAATATATTCCTAAAATATAACAATGATCATACAACCCTTTTGAGGAAAAATATTCACGGCCCTTCCATCACTAATCAAATAAAATTCTACTCCCACTCAAGGTTTATATGATTTAATTGCATACAGAATTTCTAGTATCACCTCTGTATTCTCTTTCCCAAGTCTCTAACTTCAGCAAGCAGAATTTTCATCAGTGTACACACATATATTTACCAAGTTATGTTCTTATTCATATTGTTCCCACTATTCAGAATACACACAGCCCACAGTCAAATGTCTGAGTCATATTTATCTTTTCCAGACAAGAACAAATGTAGTTTACTTGATGAAACCTCTCCTAATCTTTGCAGTTTGAAGTAATTTCTGGTTGCTGAGCCACCCATGACATTTGAGTGTTTCTCCTTTTACTCACCACTCTTGATCTCACCCATGCAGCTATTAATATCGAAACCAGGACGCACATCAGCATTTTTTAAAATCCTCCATGGCACCTAACATAATATCACCCATATTTAGTTTTATATTTATCATGAATTCATGTGGCATAAGTTAAAAAAAAGAGAGATTTTTAATCTTCTGCTAAATTGACAAAATTTACAAACCTTTTTTTCTTTTTTTCCAGTTAAATCTAATTACACAACAATTTATTCAGTACTTTCTCCATATTCAGGTCTCCATATTTAGCAAACAATTTAATGGAGTTTTTCTAACTCAGGCTAATTTATAAAGTCAGATATTATTTTAGCCCTGTCTCCTTCTTCCCATTATTCCCATATTTTATGCTGTATCTGCAGGAGTTGTTTTTCTCTAAGTACGTAGTCATATCATTGATTTTCATATGAATGTTGCACTTTCAAATTTAAGGAAAGAGAATCTCTCCAAGAAGACAAAGCTAAAGAAAAAGTCTTTAAATCTAGGAAAATACTTATAAATGAAAATGATAACTTTCTATATAAGCCCATTCTATATATTAGTCAGTGACATTTTTAATAATCAGAAGAATTTTTAGTTTCCTGCCTGGAAATGATATAAGGATGCCTGGGTGGTTCAGTTAAGTGTCTGACCCTTGATTTCAGCTCAGATCATGGTCTGAGGGTCCTGGGATCCAGCCCCATGTTGGGCATTACTCTCAGCAGGAAGTCTGCTTAAGATTCTCTCTCTCTCTCTCTCTCTCTCATAAATAAATATTTTTAAAAATGATATAAATTCTAATAAATAATTGAGAGGAAAAATTGAGTGAAGAAGCAACTTGAAAGCAAGAACAAAATGGAAAAACTGAATATTAAAATGCCTTCTCAAAAATAAACAACACAACAACAGAGTTTAATATGACCATTAGTAAAACTCATATAGCTATTGCCAGTTCTTTCCAAGATTGGTCATTACTTCCCAATATCTACTTGTCTAATTAAGTAAATATTTTTCTAGGACAATATTTCTTTTTAATGACTTTTCCTTCAGGAAATATAATCAGTAGTTTTTTACAAGGACATTTTGACAAGACATACTGATAAATCACATATGCAACAGAATTTGCATCGAGTACTTAATATTCCTCTAGTGCTGTTCTACACATATTAGATACTGTGTTGATAAGTCACTGCTGTTTCCTCACTCTGTCAACATCTTAATAATAAATGAACAAAATATAAATGTTAATATATAGATTTAAAAATAAACTTGAGTAGTAATCATTCTTATAAAGCTAAATATAGTAAGGTAATATGTGAAGGCGTGGCTGGCCTCTGTGTGTGTGTGTGTGTGTGTGTGTGTGTGTGTGTGTGTGTAACTTGAAAGTCAACAAAGACTTCTTTGAGATATACCATTTGAATAGGAAGCTTGAATGAAATGAAAGTGTGGGTTCTCTGAGATCTTAGCATGGGTACTATCCTTCTCCATTGGGGTTTTTGCAGACTGAAAACAGTGCAGTTGTTTAAAGAAAGTGAAAAGAATTTGAGCAAGATAAGGATTTGGGATACTGTTATTTTATTTTGTTGCATACATTTGAAAGTTTAAAGCTTAATCCAAAATTTTTAGTATCTTTCTGCATGTATAGACACACCTGATTGCTTAAGATGCACAGAATATTGTAAGCTTTTGGTATAAGAAACTCCTTTTGAGTTTCAATGTGATAGTTAATTTTATGTGTCAAATTGAGTGGGGGCACAAGATGCTCAGATATTTGGTTAAATATTATTTCAGTATGTCTGTAGGGATGTTTCTGGAATAGATTAGCATTTGAATTGGCCAAATGAGTACACAGATGGCTCTCCCCAATGGCAGCATCATCCAATCCACTGAGGGTCTGAGTAAAACTAAATGGTAGAGAAAGATTGAATTCACACTCTGCCTGAATGTTTGAGTTGGAACATCAATCTTTTGCCCTCAAACCAGGACTTGCATGTACATATACAATTATAGTATCTTGGTTGTTAAGCCTTTGGATCTAGACTGTAATCTATACCATTGATTCTTAGGCTTCCAATTCTTTGAACTGCACCGTGGCTTTCCTGAGTTTCCAGTTCATAGACAGCAGATGGTGGGACCTCCCAGCCCTTATAATTATGTGAAGTAAAACTTGATATAAAACTTTATGTATATAATTCCTATTCATTTTGTTTCTCTGAAGAATCCTGGCTCTACATTCAGTTTCTGCTGTGATAAATAAAAATGAAACCCACTTTAGCTAAAAGAAATCTCAGGTATTTGTTTCTTAAAAGAAACACAGATGTGACCAGAATTTCTTCATTTTAAGGTGGCACTTATTTTTGTTGACAAAGTATCACTTTAATAACAGTTTAGTGGAAGAAATGCTAACACTGCTTGGAAAATACACATACAAAAACATTGTAACTGGGAAAAATCTTGTATTTAATTATATCACAATAAATGTTTACATTTTGAGCTTTTTTTCAGTTGGGTTCTAGTCTTCTTAATCCTTTGAATGCATCAACATGGCCACACTGTATTTTATAACTCATGCTTGTGATTTCATACTTTTAAGCAATCAATCATCACTACCCATATATTACTTTATCTTTAATTAATATTTTAAAAATATTTTATTTACTTATTTAAGAGAGAGACAGTGAAAGAGAGAGACCACGTGCAAGTGGGGGTTAGGGGCAGAGGGAGAGAGAGAAGCAGACTCTCCACTGAGCAAGGAGTCCACCACAGGGCTCAATCCCAGGACCCTGAGATCATGACCTGATCATGACCAAAGGCAGACACTTAACCAACTGAGCCACCCAGGCACTCCTAATTAATATTTATTTAAACTCATAGTATATTTCCCTATTTTCATTATCTGTTAATCATTAAGTGATAAATATCTTTTGTGTATCATAGGATATTTTTGCCTTAGATGAATGTACCAGAGTCATAGTAGTTAACAATTAAAGAACTAGTAACAATCGTCATTCTATGAGGGGAGAAAACTCCAGACCTTCCAAGGTATTTGGTAATTTCTTTGTTTATAATGTGTTGTCTGGTATGTGACTTTAAATAAATTATAATTAGATTAAGGTTTTTCATTTTTAGATTATCAAAATATGTTCTTTTAGAAGATGTTTTAATGTTTTGTTATCAAGAACTAGGGCTGAATATTTAAGTTAAACTTCAATTTTATTATGTTCCCTGTGCAAATAAGTCAAGTGACAATTAGTGAAAGAGATACATTCTTGTACTGCTAACTTCACTTTGGTATAGACAAGGTGAATACCACAACTTATTAAACATATATAAACTACTTCTTAAATTTGGAGTGCACACACAATAACAACTTTTCATGGTGGCTGGATATATTTATTAACTTATTAGTAAGAAGTCCTGTATGGCTTGCTTGGATCTTTGGGTAAATTTTGCAACAACCTAGGATTCCTGTGCCATTTAAATGGCACAATTCAACTCTCACACACTGAATGAATAATAGAGTCAGCCTAGTTGATATTTGCTATTGCTTCTTAATGCCACATTATGCATGTACCAAACATTGATAATTTGGTTTCTCTGATTTAAAGATTTCCTGCTGGTTCTAGTCAGTCCACATTGTTCTTCAAAGAACACAGTCATTTTCTTGATGTTGAGTCTGACATATGTCTTTAATATTGTAGTCATTATATTCTGCCTTCAGATTCACATATATTTATCCTTTCCGGATGCTAGCAATATGATTTGTTCCAGCAATTTCTACCTGAGAGACCTATAAATGCTCTCCCACAATCATCTCTGTTCCCCCAACAGGTCAAGCTGTTTGTCTATTTCAAATCTTAAATTAAAAAGTGTTTAATTTCCTTCCCTTCTCCAGAGACCCATCCTCTGCAAGGGGCAACCCTCAGTGATTTATGTGGATCTAAACTTGGCCTGCTGTGGTAGCTTTCATGCAGGGACTTGAATGAAACTTCCCTCACTTCCTCTTCTCACAGAGGACATTCTTGGTGATTCCAAGATGACTTTCAGTTTATGTATGTGTCCTTATTAACTACTCTCATTAAAGAAAACGAAGTGCAAATGCACGCAGGTGTAACTTTGCCAGAATACACCCTTTGGTAGTTTCCTCACAGTGATCCTCTGCCAAGTGCCTGGCAAATTTATTTTGGCACCAATTACAAGATATCTTGATTTCAGAAAAATAAAATGTAAGAAATGTGCTACTTTGACTTTGGCAACATATTATGTAGAGTCACAACTTTCATATTATGTCCTCAAGCTGAATTTAGAGCTGTGGAATTATGCTGTGAAAGAAACTGAATGGGGAAAATAAGAGATAAATGGTAATCTTGATTAGCATGTTCAACTCTGCTTACTCCTTAAGGGAAAGTGACGCTGCTATCTATCCATCTATTCAAGCTGGGAAACTATGTATCATCAGACTTCTGCTGTCTTATTTTTTTCCTGTCTCCCACATATAATCCATCACCAGATTGTGTCAGGTCTGTCTTCTAAATATGATTCACATCAGTCTACTTCATTTCCATTTCCACTGATGTACTTCAGCCCGTGCCACCAGCATCTCTGGCTTGAATTACTCTAATAGTCTCCAGCTAGAGGCTCTGCCTCCAGTGGTGTTTAAAAATCAAATCAATTTTCCACACTCTAGCCAAAATATTATTTTTAAAGTACAAATCTGATCATGTCACATTTCTGGTAAACTATGCTATTGGCTCCCCAGTGTTCCAAGAGTGAAACTCTATATGGCTTACTAGGCTTTTCATATGGGCCCTATTTACCTTTCTAGCTTCAGCTTTTAGCATTATTCTTCCCAAACCTAGTGATACAGTAAAGTAAACTTGGCTTCAGGTAATTTAGCACACTGTTCTCTTTGAATGGAATGTTCTTCTGCCTTCTCACTCTGTCAAGACCCAACTGCTCATTTTAACCCTTCAATGGATGCCACAGTTACAGAAAAGTCTTATCTGACCCCTGAATTTGTTTGTATACATGTCCCTAATGTAACATTTCATCCTGTATTAGGATTGCTGGTGTTACTAGGATATTTTTATTTGTAGGTGCTCTGGTGTCTCAGGTTGAAGGTAGTAGAAAGATGTATTGTATAGTCCCTAATTTATTTTAAGTATTCTGCATTTCAGTATTATTAGATAGAGTATATAATTGTCAATTTTCCAGTCTTCATTATTGCCTTTTTTTTTTCTTTACCTGTTCTACACATTTTAAAGAATGCTGCATTTCTTCTGGGGATATTTAATTTTGTGACTTCTATATTGCCATGTTAATTCTTTGGTGCCTTCCTTTGTTTAGAGTTATATCTCCTGAAATTTGCATAATGGCTGAGTGTGCCTCAAAACACATTACATGAATCCTTTCATCAGTGTGAGTTATACATAACTTATTCACAGTATCTGTGGCTTATTACCAAATAAATAAGCCTATCTAAAATTGTTAGACCTACGTGTGCTGTTTAAATTTTCACTGTGGATATAAAATGAATTCCTTAACCAATAATTATAAGTTATATCACTGTCCACACAGATAGCTTACAATAGACAGTCTTTATGTTATTATGGTTGGGGACAAAAAGGAATTTCAAAATTTATAAATTATCCTTGTGAGGATCTTGAGAATATAGAATAAAGCAATAGTTTTTTTTTTTCCCCTCCTGAAATTTGCTTAACAATGCCCATAACCTCAAATAAAACAAAAATATTCCATAAAATTTAAACTGTATTTGTGACCACCCATGTTGCTGATTATATAAATGAGCTGCAATAACGTTGGGTCAAAATAGCTTAAATTCAGAATGATGTTTACTTTTCAGAAGAAGATTATTTCTAAGGGCTGGAATTTTGATTATTTACATGAAATAAATCAAAGTACAATGAATAATATGTTATAATGATTTGAATATTTTTATAAAAAGCATTTAATTAATAAGGTTAACTTTTAATTTTTTTTCTTTTTTTTAGTTTTTTGCTCACTGTACTATGTTAGTGTTCTACAATAATTCATGTAAACCTGGTATTTCTGAATGTGACTTACTTAGAAATAGCATCTTCTAAAGATGTAACTTCTAAAGGATTTCAAGATGAAATCTTCCTGGATTTAAGATAGACCCTAAGTCCAATGGTTGGTATCCTATATGAAAAGAGAAAAAGGACCTAGAAACACATAGAAAAGCGACCCACTGGAAAGTAATACCCCAAGAAGGATGGTAGTGACACAGTTTCCTTATTTTGTACTCCTGGCTTCCAGAACTACAAAGGAATAAATTTTGGTTGCTTTAAACCACTCAGACAGTGGTAATTTATTATGGTAGTCTTAAGAAACTAATATACCAATCAAGCACATAATCTTTGAGGATATGTTTTATCTACATTCATTTTCCTATAATTTTGACATTTTCTATTGAAAATCATTCTATGCTTTTGAAGATATTCAAAGTTCAAACATTTCTATCTATAGTTTTCTAATGCAATGTTCAACTACACTTTTAAAACAATGGCAAAAGTTGATTTTCATCTTTACTAAATAAATAATGCCCTGAGAAAAATGTACACAATTCTTAAACAACCATTTATTATTTCTATTACCAGAAAAGCAGAGAAATTTTAAATACAACTAAAAACACTGCTTATTCAACTAGAGTGAAAATCAAGTTTATTTCTTTATTTTTTTTCTAACAATCTACTTAAATGTGGCATTTGTTTAATAATTTCAAGAGTTATAGTTTTTTTGGTTTTTGGTGGTTTTTGTTTTTATTTTTGATGTTCCAATAGTGAAAGATCTACTGAAGTCTTGCAGTAAGGTATATTTGGGCTTCATAATTAGGAATTTTCATATTTTTGAGATGCATTATAATTTTAGGGATTTGTTATTGCCTGAATGTTTGTGTTTCTCCAAAATTCACATGTTGAAGCACTAATCCCCAATGTGACAGTATTTGTAGGTAGGGTTTTAGGGAGGTAATTTAGTTAAGATGAAGTCATAACGTGATGCCCTCATGATGAGATTAGCTCCTTTACAAGTATAGGAAGAGACACAAGAACCCAGTCTCCAATTGTGCATGTACAGAAAAGAGGTCATATTAGAAAAAAGTAAGATGGTTGCCATCTGCAAACAAGAAAAAGAGCCCTCATCAAAGCATTGAATTGGCCAGCACCTTGATCTTGGACTTACTAACCTCTAGAACTATGAGAAATAAGTGTTTTAACAATAGCCCAAACTGACTACAATAGTACTCTAATAATTTCAGTTATTTCAGGTACAGATACCTAGAACAAATATCCATTTTAAGTGCAGTACTATGTTTAAGATAATGAGTTATGGTGCTTACACTCAAACATTAGAATGCATTGGAATCACCAGATGACTTTTAAAAACAGGTTGGAGCTGGGGCAAGGTGGCGGAAAAGTAGGAGACCCAGTTTCAACTGGTCCCCTAAAGTGAGCTAATTATCTACTAGAACACTCTGAATACCCATGAAATCAACCTGAGATGTAGGATTATACACTTCTGGATCTCTATGAGGGCAGAAGACTCCAGTGAAGATGTAAAGTGGAGTGGGAATTGGACTGATATCTGAGGATAAACAGAGGGGGAGGGAGCCACCAAAAGCGACCCACTAGAAAGTAATACCCCAATACGAGAATGCCCTGTGATTGGGGACCAGCATTAACTTGGAATCTGGTTAAAAGCACTCAAAAAGAGCAAAAGATCTTAAGGGGAAACTGGTGGAATCAGGCAATCACAGGCATAGGAATAAGTTCATGGACCCAGGACGGCCACCACCAGTTGTGCAGCAAAGCCTCCAGCCTGTGGTTACTGAGCCCTCAGCTGCTTGCACCAGTGCTGGGCTAGATGCACTTCCCACCAGCGCATGTGAGACAGTCTGGTATGGACACCAGCTGACACTCTCTAGAACCACAGCCTTTTCCACTCTGCATGTGCCCTGTGTGACCAGGGTCTGAACCACACTCTCCACCCCCACCTGAGAGAGCTCTGTGTAGGCACTAGCTGAAGTCTCTAGGGCCAGCTGAGAGTCTGAACACTCCCAACCCATGCTTGAAAATCTCAGTGCTTTATCTCTGGTTGGGATCTCTCTGTCCATCTGTACCCCAGACAGCAGTCCCCTCAAAGGCAGCCACTGGAAGCAGGCTCCCTGGACCAATATTGCTTGTGGTTTTAGTGGCGTGAGGATGCAGAGATAAGTGGGCACTTTGGGCAAACCCTGAGATGGTGGCTAGGGAAGTGCACTGCCTGTGCCAGGTTACAAGGCTCAGCGGAGTTGGGGGAGGAGGAGTCTGTATGTTCTGGACTACCCAAAGGGGAACAGACTGAAGCTTCTCTCTCAGATGGAAGTCTGGGTGCAGTTTGTTTTCCATTAAACCTCTGAAAAGCTGCAAAAAGCAGCCAAAGAACAAAAATCTCCAGAGAACAAAAGCCTGAAAAACCGGTTTCCACAGAACCCAGTCCCTTGGTAAGGAGCAGAAGGACTCAACCTAAGCAAGACTGACTGAAAAACAATGTGGCAGGCCCCTCCCCCAGAGAGCCAGCTGAGAAAAAATGAGAGGACAATCACTACAGGGTCCCCATAAAACTGTAAAACCCCAATATCAGGGTAAAACAAGATATTATACTCTCGATATTGCCCTAATACCAGTTACTTCATATATACAACTTTTATTTTTTATTTTTTTAAAAGATTATATTTATTTACTTGACAGACAGAGATCGTAAGTAGGCAGAGAGGCAGGCAGAGAGAGGAGGAAGCAGGCTCCCTGCTGAGCAGAGATTCCCAATGTGGGGCTCAATCCCAGGACCCTGGCAAGATGACCTGAGCCAAAGGTGGAGGCTTTAACCTACTGAGCCACTCAGGCGCCCCCAACTTTTATTTTTAATTTGTTCTCACTATTCTTGTTCTTTTTAATTTTTTAACCTACCATTTCAATGAGGTTCAGTACAACAAATTCCATAATAACCTTTAACTTGGTTCTTTTTTTCATAACTGAATTGTGTTTTTCTTTTGCTTTTCTATTTTTTTAAATACATATAAATATAAGTTTCAAGGTAATCCTCTTTCCATAATCAATACTACCCCTATATATAAACCAGTTTTAATCTCCCTTTACCTGTGGAAAGTTGAGTCCTTTAACAAAGGTATCAAGATACACCCAGGAAGGATCAAAATAACCTTCCTTGCCCACACTGAGGATTTATAACCACCCTCCCATCTTTTTCTTCTGTCACTGTTTCTGTTTATTTGTTTTTGTTCCGGTATTATATTAATCTTATACTTGGAGTTAATTTTGGCTGGGTTCTTTCCCCCCACCTTTGTCCTTTATTTTTATTGGTATTTTTTTGGTCCATTTTTGTTTTTATACCTTATAAATCTTACCTTTGGGGTCCATCTGGCTGGGTCAACTCTCTTTCTCTCTCTCTCTCTTTTTTTTTTTTTTCTGTCTCTCTCTTTCTCTGTCTTTCTTTCTTTCTTTTTTCTTTATTTTTGGTGTTGACTTCCAATTGCTCAAAAGCATTCCAGGGTGCACCTTACCTGGATCATGGTTGATATGTTCAGCTACACATCTCCTCAACCACCTCTCACTAAAATAACTAGGATAAGGAATGAGGAAAGGAAAAATTCAGGGACTGTACCCTCTCCATCAGAGCTACTTCATATGGACATAAACGTATGTCAGAAAGGGTAACAATTATTCAGGCAGTGACTAGGTTGGAGAAACCATTAATAACAATATGGAATTGATTAGGGAAGAAGTGAAAGCTCTCTTGGAAAGAAGTTAAAAATGCTATCAATGAAATCCAATCTAATCTAAATTCTCTAACAGCTAAGGTAACCAAAGCAGAACATAGAATTAGTGATCTAGAGGACAAACTGATAGACAAAAAGGATCAGGAAGAGGCCTGGAACAAACAGCTTAGAAGCCATGAAAACAGAATTAGGAAAATAAATGATACCATGAAGTTTTCCAACAGCAGAATTATTGGGATCCCTGAGGGGGAAGAGAAAGAAAGAAGACTAGAAGATATAATTGAACAAATTCTCCATGAAAATTTTCCCAATCTGGGCAATGGAACTAGAGTTCATGTCCTAGAGGCAGAAAGATTAAGATCAACTAGTCTAGAAAGACTCACAGACACTTAACTGTAAAATTCACAAATTGTAATTTCAGACAAGAGGTCTTAAGGGCAGCTAGGGGGAAGAGATTCTTTACATGCAAAGGAAGGACCATCAGAATAACATCAGACCTGTCCACAGAAACCTGGTATTTATGTTTGCATTCTTTCCCACTAGTGTGTGTGCCACTTGGAAAATTGTGTGGAAGATTAGATGAACATGGACCTGATCTCCTTGAGGTCCCAGAACTATCTTTTCAGTTGTGATATTATCACGTTAGGGTGGATAACAATGAAAATAAGCAGTTATCTTTTTTTTTTTTTTTTGTCTTTAAAAATGGTCAGTTCAGGGTGGGTGCAAAGGATTAATTCCACATTGTTATAACAGAGGAAATGAATTACGAGGACAGTCCAATTAAAGTCACGTTGGCAACTCTGACAAATGTCAGCACAGCCACTGGTTGACCTTGGGGGCTTTGAAATAATACCACCTGTCGTCTTTCACTGAAATGTGGTTCACAACCTGCACATATTTGTGGACAGCACTTAGTAGTTGTGGAGTAAAATGCAGAGTCAGAAGATAACAGAGGAAAAAGATGTGAAACCCCTTAGTATATCTGGAAAATTCTTCTGTCCTAGAAGTGGTAAGAAGTTTCCACAGAAAAAAGTAAAACTTGCTGCCAATGAAGATGATGATGAAAATGATGATTTGGATGATGAGGAAGCTGAAGAAAAGGTCTAGTAAAGAACTCTATACAAGATACTCCGGCCCAAAATGCACACAAAACAAACCAGAGTGGGAAAGACTAAAAGCAATCAACACCAAGATCAAAAGGTCAAGAATCTTAAAAAAAAAAAAAAAAAAAAAAAAAAAAAGGGAAAAGATTCCTAAAACACTGGAAGGACCTAGTCCTGTAGAAGACATTAGAGCAAAAGTGCGGGCAAGTATAGAAAAAAGGTATCTCTTCCCGAAGTGGAAGCCAAGTTCATCAGTTTTGCAAAGAGTTGCTTCCAGATGACCGACCAAGAGTCTATTCAAGATCTCTGGCAATAGAACAAGTGTCTTTAAGAAATAGTTTAAAAATTTTGCTAAAATTTTCCATCTTCATTTCTGTAACAGTTGATATCTGGCTCTCTTTTTTATAACACAGAGTGAGAACTTACACTGTGTCTGATAAATGCTGTCCGGGTTCCATTGCCAAGGATGTGTTGTCCAAATTGCCTGTTTAGTTTTTAAAGATGGAACTCCACCCTTTGCTTGGTTTTAAGTATATATGAAATGTTATAATAGGACATAGAAGTGGTGGTAGTCTGACAAATGGAAATGGTGGGGACTTGAAAATATACATGTGAAATAAGCCCAGTGTTTTAATAAGGTGAAAAAAAGATCTTGCTTCTCTAGAAGTTTTCTGGTGTTGTCAGTGCTGTAGGTCTGTAGGTCTGGTGTTATCAATTCTGTACTCATTGAGAACTAATGGGTAGAGAACAAAGAATCCTAAGTATGAATTCTTTGTTCTTCCCTAATAACTCTGAAGTAAATTTTTATGAATTTCCTTATCTGTTAGAATAAAATTCTTAGAATTTATATTACTGTTATGTTAAATAAAACAATACACATAAGGCACATAATATAATACTTAATGCATGGTAAGTGTTCAAAGGAATATTGGTAATATTCCATTCATCTACTTCTCCCAAACTTGGTCAACCCTGAAACTCTGGAATTCTAACTATATACTTCATACTTCCGTATGTGTCTGTGTGTGTGTGTGTGTGTGTGCCTATGTGTGTGTGAGTGTGTGTATGCATCTGACTTTTGAAAGAAATATATTTCTGTGTAAATTTATCCAGAATAATTTTCACACACACATTATTATTATTATTTTATGGCTATCATTATTTTGCTATTTTAATCTGAGGTTATTTAATGTAGTTTGGAGTGACCAAAATTTTCAACAGCATAAACCATCTTTCAGAATTCAGATTATTGAGATAATCAGTTTATATTACTCAAATGTTTCTATGAGGTATAGTATAAAAAATATAGATCTCAGGTTTTTTTTTTTTTAATTTATTTCTGTCTCTCCCTAAGCATCTAGCACAGTGATCTGTGCTAATCTAATTAACTATCTGCTGAAATGTTTTAATTCTGTCAGAGTTCTCTACACACATAATATTCAGGCAGCAAACACAAATAATATATCTGAAGAGTAAAATTCTGTTGTTTTACTGTTTTTCCTCTATTTTGGTTATAATTGCATTGTTCTCTCAAGAATTTGGCCAAAGATTATTTGGTTTGCTGCTTTCACACAACTAATACATATCCATGAACAGTAAAGTACAACAGATGTCTTTCCAGTAGCAAACTTTTTAAAAAAATCTTTACCAATTAAAACACTTTCAAAACCAATCCATTGACTCACACAACAAATTGGTGCACTGCAGCATTACAAAATAACAGCAGAGTTCTATCTTGGGGCAATGGTAGAATACTTAATAACCTATTGGATGGTAGAAATAATACTGCCAGAGAGATGGACCTGCCTCATAAAAACATACAATCTTCCAAACTCTGCAAAGGAAATAGTAACAAAGTTTTATGTGATTATATCTCAATGGCAAAGTTCCAACTAAGATTAATATCAATATTATAAGTGATAATACAACATAACATTATTTTTTTAATTTTAAAAGCAAACACAAACATTTTAAAAGGAAATATAAAAATATTTTTTTTCATTTTAAGACTTCAAACTTAAAATCCTGAAAAAATTTTATTTGGTGAGGTTCAAAAAAATTTATTTTATCATATTGTTCCATGCATTGCTACTTCTATCTCCAAATCTAAAGTATTTTTTTTAATTCCAACTTTTAAAAAGAATTTCTATGGTTATGAATTTAGATATTATATTTCTTTTCTTTATCTTTTTTTCTAAATAAAAAAATTACAGTATAATCTCCTACTTATTCAGCAAGTATTTACTTATAACAACATGATAAAATACCAAATAGATAATGACTTATTGTGCAAAAGGCTGGTGAAATATTTGAAGGATACCTGTTCAATTCTTAAACACCCTTTTGTGGTGAAATAAGTAAATACTCTGAAGCCTATTTTGCAAATTATTCTGTGAAAGGAAAAAAATATTAATAATCATGTTGTCACTTTTTCTTTCAGTAATCAATTTTGCTAGAATGGGTTGAAAGAAATTTGGCTCACCATCAATTTCCCTTGATCCTGTGGAATCTCATTGAGAAACATGGTCAAATTAGATTGTTGGAACTTAAAAAGTAATAGTTGGTTGTGAAGAAACAACATAAGATTTCCAACAATTTCAAAATTTTTCAAGTTTTGCTTCACTATAGTAAATCAAATATCACAATTATTATTATTTATAAAGTAAATCGGACTGACAGTAATAAAGAAAATCACTTATATATGTAGCTTACTTAAAGACTGTCAAACTGAATATTACTAAGGTTGTCTACTTATTTCAAGTAGTAGCACATCACTGTAAAACAAGGTCATAATTCTACAAGAATTTTTATATTGTGAAACAAAAGTTATTGACAAAAAGGTAACCACTAACAATATTTAAGGTATTTTTCCATACAAATTTGACATTATAAATCTGTGCTGTCCAATATGGAAGCCACTGGCTATACTTGGTTATTTAAATTTAAATGTAAATTAATTAAAATACATTAAATCAAAGGTTTACTTTCTCAGTCATACTTGTCACATTTCAAGAGCTCAGTAGTCACATGTGATTAATGGGTATCAAATTAGACAGAGCAGATATGGGATATTTCCATCTGTGCAGAAATTTCTGTTGGTCAATACTATAGTATTTTCCCTAAATCAGTATAGTTTTATTTTAATAGCAAACATTCTATATTTTATAACCAAAATTTCATGTTCAAGTGTTTATTTCATGCATTTTAATTTAATAATTGAAACATTTATATTAATTAATTTTGTGTATGTATTTGCGCTTATGTAAAATATTTTAAATAATATTTAGTATATTTTTAAAAAATGTCTATTATATTTGATCAATATTTGATCAAGTCAATATCTCTTAAATAGTTCAGTGACTGATTTGCAACTGTCTGTGGAATCAACCAGTAGCAAGCCTTAAGAAATTTATGCCAAGCAAAGACCCTTGATAATTTATGCCCAGCATTTGATCAGAAGATATTTATAATGGCCAGAACTAAATATTACTTCCCTATAGGTGTTGCTGTCATTACACCACTGTGATCCATAGTTAGCCACTCTTTTTTTCTATTTATTGAAAGAATGGCCCTCTGAGCAAGTTAATTAAAGGCTATGAATTTAGTTGAATTCTCACTCTCTATTCTCTGTGGGTCTTAAAAAAATTATAATTAACATCATATGAAAGCTTGATACAGTACCAAGAAGTGATATATAAACAGCATGAATTCATTAGATCACAATCTTCAAAACAACTTTATAAGATAGCAACATTATCTTTGTTCTATATTTGAGTAAGTTGATATTCAATATAGTAAAATCATTGCTTAAAGGCTGCACTGCTTCTATAACCCAGAGTATAAAATTGGGTATTCCCTTAATGGCCTTTGCTGAGCTAAACTAACTCTATTCACGTGTCATGGAGTAACCCTCCAAAGGTAATTTAACCAACGAATGTGTTAGGTGTATTAAAACATTTATAAAATTCATAAAGTTAAAAAATAATAAAACTACCCAGAAAGGAAATGAAAGAGAGAGCAGTACAGAGGAATAAAATACAGAAAAATGGGGGGGGGGTAGAAAGGATAAAAAGGTAATAAAGAATAGATGAGAGAAAAAAAGAAGCAGAGTAAAGAGTTGACAATATATGAAATAAGAGAGTATAGCTCAGGATGAGAAAATAAAACAAAATCTGAATTTCTGCCCCTTCCATTATAATATAGTCAGTACCAGGTACAAAGTCCACTTCTTTTTCTTCTTTTTCTTTTTATTTCTTTTTTTTTTTTTTTTGTTATTGTTGCTAACATTTTTTTCAATTATTTATTTTTTATAAACATATACTTTTATCCCCAGGGGTACAGGTCTGTGAATCCACCAGGTTTACACACTTCACAGCACTCACCAAAGCACATACCCTCCCCAATGTCCATAATCCCACCCCCTTCTCCCAAACCCCCTCCCCCCAGGAAACCTCAGTTTGTTTTGTGAGATTAAGAGTCACTTATGGTTTGTCTCAGTCCCAATTCCATCTTGTTTCATTGATTCTTCTTCTACCCACTTAAGCCTCCATGTTGCATCACCACTTCCTCATATCAGGGAGATCATATGATAGTTGTCTTTCTCTGCTTGACTTATTTCGCTAAGCATGATACGCTCTAGTTCCATCCATGTTGTCGCAAATGGCAAGATTTCATTTCTTTTGGTGGTTGCATAGTATTCCATTGTGTATATATACCACACCTTCTTGATCCATTCATCTGTTGATGGACATCTAGGTTCTTTCTGTAGTTTGGCTATTGTGGACATTGCTGCTATAAACATTGGGGTGCACGAGCCCCTTTGGATCACTACATTTGTATCTTTAGGATAAATACCCAGTAGTGCAATTGCTGGGTCATAGGGCAGTTCTATTTTCAACATTTTGAGGAACCTCCATGCTGTTTTCCAGAGTGGCTGCACCAGCTTGCATTCCCACCAACAGTGTAGGAGGGTTCCCCTTTCTCCACATCCTCGCCAGCATCTGTCATTTCCTGACTTGTTGATTTTAGCCATTCTGACTGGTGTGAGGTGATATCTCATTGTGGTTTTGATTTGTATTTCCCTGATGCCGAGTGATATGGAGCACTTTTTCATGTGTCTGTTGGCCATCTGGATGTCTTCTTTGCAGAAATGTCTGTTCATGTCCTCTGCCCATTTCTTGATTGGATTATTTGTTCTTTGGGTGTTGAGTTTGCTAAGTTCTTTATAGATTCTGGACACTAGTCGTTTGTAATATCTTCTCCATTCTGTCAGTTGTCTTTTGATTTTGTTAACTGTTTCCTTTGCTGTGCAAAAGCTTTTGATCTTGATGAAATCCCAATAGTTCATTTTTGCCCTTGCTTCCCTTGCCTTTGGCGATGTTCCTAGGAAGATGTTGCTGTGGCTGAGGTCAAAGAGGTTGCTGCCTGTGTTCTCGTCAAGGATTTTGATGGATTCCTTTTGCACATTGAGGTCCTTCATCCATTTTGAGTCTATTTTTGTGTGTGGTGTAAGGAAATGGTCCAATTTCATTTTTCTGCATGTGGCTGTCCAATTTTCCCAGCACCATTTATTGAAGAGGCTGTCTTTTTTCCATTGGACATTCTTTCCTGCTTTGTCGAAGATTAGTTGACCATAGAGTTGAGGGTCTGTTTCTGGGCTCTCTATTCTGTTCCATTGATCTATGTGTCTGTTTTTGTGCCAGTAACATGCTGTCTTGATGATGACAGCTTTGTAATAGAGCTTGAAGTCCAGAATTGTGATACCACCAACTTTGGCTTTCTTTTTCAATATCCCTTTGGCTATTCGAGGTCTTTTCTGGTTCCATATAAATTTTAGAATTATTTGTTCCATTTCTTTGAAAAAGATGGATGGTACTTTGATAGGTATTGCATTAAATGTGTAGATTGCTTTAAGTAGCATAGACTTTTCACAATATTTATTCTTCCAATCCAGGAGCATGGAACATTTTTCCATTTCTTTGTGTCTTCCTCAATTTCTTTCATGAGTACTTTATAGTTTTCTGAGTATAAAATTGATAAACCCCTGGCCCGACTTATCAAAAAGAAAAGAGAAAGGACCCAAATAAATAAAATCATGAATGAAAGAGGAGAGATCACAAGTAACACCAAAGAAATACAAACTATTATAAGAACATACTATGAACAACTCTACGTGAAAAAATTTGACAGTCTGGAAGAAATGGATGCATTCCTAGAAACATATAAAATACCACAACTGAACCAGGAAGAAATGGAAAGCCTGAACAGACCCATCACCAGTAAGGAGATTGAAACAGTCATTAAAAATCTCCAAACAAACAAAAGCCCAGGGCCAGACGGCTTCCCGGGGGAATTCTACCAAACATTTAAAGAAGACCTAATTCCCATTCTCCTGAAACTGTTCCAAAAAATAGAAATGGAAGGAAAACATCCAAACTCATTTTATGAGGCCAGCATCACCTTGATCCCAAAACCAGACAAGGATCCCATCAAAAAAGAGAGCTATAGACCAATATCCTTGATGAACACAGATGCTAAATTCTCACCAAAATACTATCCAATAGGATTCAACAGTACATTAAAAGGATTATTCACCACGACCAAGTGGGATTTATTCCAGGGCTGCAAGGTTGGTTCAACATCCGCAAATCAGTCAATGTGATACAACACATCAATAAAAGAAAGAACAAGAACCATATGATACTCTCAATAGATGCTGAAAAAGCATTTGACAAAGTACAGCATCCCTTCCTGATCAAAAGTCTTCAAAGTGTAGGGATAGAGGGCACATACCTCAATATCATCAAAGCCATCTATGAAAAACCCACCGCAAATATCATTCTCAATGGAGAAAAACTGAAAGCTTTTCCGCTAAAGTCAGGAACACGGCAGGGATGTCCATTATCACCACTGCCATTCAACATAGTACTAGAGGTCCTAGCCTCAGCAATCAGACAACAAAAGGAAATTAAAGGCATCCAAATTGGCAAAGAAGAAGTCAAATTATCACCGCAGATGATATGATACTATATGTGGAAAACCCAAAAGACTCCACTCCAAAACTGCTAGAACTTGTACAGGAATTCAGTAAAGTGTAAGGATATAAAATCAATGCACAGAAATCAGTTGCATTTCTCTACACCAACAACAAGACAGAAGAAAGAGAAATTAAGGAGTCAATCCCATTTACAATTGCATCCAAAACCATAAGGTTAGGAATAAACCTAACCAAAGAGGCACAGAATCTATACTCAAAGTCCACTTCTTTAACAAATACTGTGGTCATCTACTAGTTTGTAGATGCTCTCCTAGATAATTGGAATACAAATGTCAATGATATATACTTATGGAATCTTGTCAGAACAAGTTGTGATGATGTATCATCCTTGAGATCTGACTATTAAACTTCCACTAATCTTGTCACAGTTTATGGGGCTCTGACCTGCATTCTTCTATCTCTGTACTTAAAATCTCAATGAGAGGAGAGGAGAGGAAATAAATTCTGATTTGCCTACTAAATGAGCAGTCCCCTTATTATATTCTTGTATTTTAAAAAAAGTAACTTCATTAGTTACATGTTATTTAATTTTTCCGTCCAAGAGAAAAACTGATTCTCAACTAGCATTGGCTCTTTTTTTCACACTGATGGTGGCTTTTCTTGTCTTCTATTTTTCCATTTCAAATCATCTTTTCAAATCATCACTTTCATTTTGTCATTGCCTAACTAAAACCCACCCTACAATCTTTTCTGTTTTCTTAAATCCCAACATTTCAATCCAAGCATAGCATGATGAACTGGGTTTAAAAGGATCATTTTTTAGGAGGGCTGTATAATGTGTTGAGATCTGTTTTCCCAAAAACAGAAGTTCTTATGTCAAGTACCTCAGAATGTAACCTCATTTAGAAATAGTCATTGCAGATGTAATTCGTGAATTGACATCTCCTGATGTTGAAACAAACAAACAAAAAGTAGCATAAATTGCTAAATATAATTTAAAAATATAACAAAATATGATAAAATATTTTAAAATATATAATAAAATAAAAATGCAAAAAACAAAAATATAATAAACATATTTTTAAAAATGAGCTTCCTATGAATTAGGCATTGTGCAAAATGTGTCTGTATCATTTGATCTTTACAGTCAACAATAGGTAACTTTTTAGCCTGTTCCACTCTTCCATTCATTTCTCTTTACATCAAAATTACCATCTCTTCATTATTATCATGTTATAAGTTTTGATAACCAGTAGAACAATTTCCTCAGTTTTATTTTTCCTCAAAGGTGTCATGGCTATGCTTTTTTTCTGTTTCTTTGAATGTCAATATATATTTTATTTATCTGTTTAAAGATCTTATTTACTTATTTGGGAGAGAATGAGCACATGCATGAGTTGGGGAGAGGCAGAGGGTGAGGGAGAAGCAGGTTCCCCACTGAGCAGGGAACCCAACATGACATGGGGCTCAATTTCAAGACCCTGGGATCATGACCTGAGCCGAAAGCACTTGCTTAACCAACTGTGCTACCCAAGAGCCCCTCGATATGTACTTTAAACTCATCCAGATTAAATTAAAATTATGTGTTAATCTGGAGAGATTTGACATCCTAACAATACTAAATTTTTCACTTAATGAAAATCTTGTATTCCTCAACTTATTTAGGCATCACTTAATTTCTCTCAAACATTCCTGAAACGTATATAGTCATTAGACTTAGTTTGTTCACACGTACACATTTATATTTTTATACTGTTCATGTTACATATAAAATACAAGCTCAGGGGCACCTGAGTGGCTCAGTGGATTAAAGCCTCTGCCTTCAGCTCAGGTCATGATCCCAGGTTCCTGGGTTCGAGCCCCGCATAGGGCTCTCTGCTCAGTGGGGAGCCTGCTTTCTCCTCTCTCTCTCTGCCTGCCTCTCTGCCTACTTATGATCTCTGTCTGTCAAATAAATGAATAAAATCTTTAAAAAAAAATAAAATAAAATACAAGTTCATTTTCATTACAAGATGTATGATTACTGACCTGTATTGACTTTCTGAATAAATAATTTATTTGAAATTTGTTTTGTATTATTTTTATATATAATTATATATAAAAATAAAGTTTCATTTTTCCTTTACAATCTTTACACATATCTTAAATCTTTTTTTTATTATACTCCCTAGAGTATAATTAAATTTTGTCAACTTTTTTTCATTAAGTTTGTATTATCATTTTGTTTATAGCTACACTTAACCAGATTTTATACATTCGTGGCAATTTTTAGCTTGTTCAAACTGTTCCTCTAAATGGTTTCTTTGAAATTTTGTCACAATTTGTGCTTGTTTTTAAATTATCATTTTTTAAATCCTTTATTACATTAGTCTGTTGGATTGCATAATCAAATTGAAATGTTAAATCAACTTTACAATCCTGGAGAAACTCTATTTAATTGTCATACTCTTTTCATTTTTTATTATTCTTTTGATATATGGCTGGATTTGGTTTGCTAATATTTTGTTAAGCATTTTATTATTTTTTTAAGATTTTATTTATTTATTTAACAGAGAGAGAGTGATCACAAGCACGCAGAGAGGCAGGCAGAGAGAGAGAGGGGAAAGCAGTCTCCCTGCTGAGAGAGCCTAATGCTGGGCTCATCCCAGGACCCTGAGATCATAACCTAAGGCAGAGGCTTAATCCACTGAACCGCCCATTGTTAAGGATTTTAAAACTATGTTTATAAATAAGACTGGTTTGCACTTTTATCTTCTTGACAGTTTGATATTAAGACTATTACAGTCTCCTAAAATAAGTCAACAGTTCCCTTTTTTTTTTTTTTTCTATTCTCTGGTGACATTTGTGAAAAATTAGTATTATTTCTTTAGATTTATCAGTGAATAAACTTGTCCTGAAGTACTTGTTTGGTCTGTTTGTTTTCACTGAGAAGGTTTCTTTCTTTTTTTTTTTTTTAAGATTTTATTTACTTATTTAACAGACAGAGATCACAAGTAGGCAGAGAGGCAGGCAGAGAGAGGGGGTGAAGCAGGCTTCCTGCTGAGCAGAGAGCCCTGATGTGGGGACTAATGCCAGAACCCTGAGATCATGACCTGAGCTGAAGGCAGAGGTTTTAACCCACTGAGCCACCCAGGCGTCGCTCATTGAGAAGGTTTCTAAGATTATATTTTTGAAAAAAATAAGAATTAGTGTAGTGTTCTATTTCTTTCTGACCTAATTTTAATAAGTTGAATTTTTCAGGAAATTTTCTATTTCACTTAAAATTTCAAATTCGTTGAAATATGACTATGATGTCTTTTTTATGATAGTTTTAAATAACTTTTTATTGTCAAATATAACATAAATAGAAAAAATAATAAGGCAAATGTAGTGTTCATATTAAGCAGCTACACCATTATAATCTTCACAATTTATAATATTTTTCAATGCTTCTGGTCATTGAACAGTGATGTCACTACTAATAACTTGTTAGAATATCTGCAAAGGAGTACAGAGCTAATCTGGTGAAAACATTACAAAAATATACAATAGCTGGAATTTCATGATTGGTGGATGTTTTCATGGAGGAGATTATGAAAATCATTAACTGGATTGAGAGGTTGTTTTGAAAGTACATCAAAGAAAATCTGGCCATGTAAATTGGAAAGAAAGTTTAGAAAGTGATGAAGTATAGGATTTTCTGGGAGCTCGCTTTTTATTTTTGAGTGTGTAGGATATTTAATATTTTTAATCTTTTGTTGTCTAACAAATATAGCCTCTATGAAGATAGTCCTTTTTTTCCTTTCACTTATTATAAGGTAACATAATCTCGAGTTGAAAAGACAATGGGAAATGTATGAAGGTAATACATTATTTATAGGTACTAACATTTTTTTTTTTTTTTGTAGTTAGTACAACTAGTATTTATTTATTTATTTTATTTATTTATTTTTTTTTAATAAACATATATTTTTATCCCCAGGGGTACAGGTCTGTGAATCACCAGGTTTACACACTTCACAGCACTCACCAAATCACATGCCCTCCCCAATGTCCATAATCCCAACCCCTTCTCCCAAACCCCCTCCCCCCGGCAACCCTCAGTTTGTTTTGTGAGATTAAGAGTCAGGTACTAACATTTTTATTTTGAGTAGACTTTTTAAAATTGAAGTTTGTAAAACAACATATTTTGTGTCTGGGCTTGCAAGAGCTATCCAATCAGTGTTTTAAAGTTGTTATAACATTAGTCTGTGAGAACATACAGGCATAGATGCAGATCTTGGGTCTGTCATTTACCTCCAATGATACCTCACATATTTCATCTGTTTCAGTGTTATTATATATAAAATTCAGATAATATGTCACAGGTTTGTGGTGTTATGAATAAGAGCATCTACTGTTGAACTGACTATGCATGTAAATCTCCATTAAATTATACACATGTATTTGTCCTCAAAAGGTATGGTATGGCTTAGGTTGTTACTCTAAAAGAAATGAAGACACTAGACTATGAAATAACTGCTTTTACTCTGGTTCTTCTATTTCTCATTGGGCTAATTAGTGACGGGAAAAAATTGCAGGCAAGAGAAGGTATTCCAGCCTCATAAAGGTGGTGGCAAATGCAGAGAATGTAAATGGGGCAAATTATTTTTAACTCATCAGATAGAGGAAAGTAGCTAAAGTTAGAGATTCTAATGATTAACTTTAAAAAGGTATAGAAATTACTAGGTAATTGGATTTTGATACCAAAATATAACCATAATCACAATTTTAAAAAAAACAGTCTTTGTGGTATTTTGATTTATATAGTATGTTACAAAATACATTTGCCTTTGCACTAAATTGATGCCTATTGCTTTATTTATAAGGTTAGAAATCAGAGTAAATAAACCATATCTAATCTTCACAAAGTTTAAATAGTGTGTGTGTATATATACAGTAAGCATGTATTTTGCTTTCAATAAATTTCTGCTTCTTTGAATTACTAACAAGTGTTAATGAAAGTATTTTTATCATACAGGAGCAAACAAACTGAATGACTTATTGAGTTATTCCAGACTGAAACATTGTATATGTGCAGCAAAGAATTTAGTGAACTTTTAGGGCTTTATACCTAAAGTACTAATAAGGTCAGAATTGAACCTGCAAATCACCAGGGTATTGAACTAAATAAAGAGCAACACTTTCAAAGACTTCTTTGCTTATCTTTCCCTCAAGGTAAAAAAAAAAAAAAAAAAAAAAAAAAAGACTGTACAAGCATGTACAACGTACAAGTCAAGGATATGGTACCTAGAAATTTATTTTTGACCACCTATGAAAATAAAGAAGAGTGCTCCAAAACTGAATATTCATAATAATTTTTTCACATTAGAAGACAAATGAAAAGTGATGTTAAAAAAAAAAGTCAAGTTTTCAGCTAGCTCAGAGAAAGTGCTTGGCAATGTTGAACTTAAATTTTTTGATTCTGTAAAACAACAGTAAATAAATTGTCTCATTCTGTTATGTTCCAGAAAGCTATGTCCGGGTTTCTTATTGAGAACCAGAATTCTTGTTTAACCAAGTCTTGGACATGAATCTCTGTTTCCCTCAGTCCCCTGAATGTTGACCTACCCACGATTCAAGTCAATATGCAACCCGTTCTCAACAGCTTCTCCAAGAATTGGCTGGCATCAGGGTAAAACCTACTCTGGTCTACTGTCCGATCCATTCATTCCTTCAAACTACTCCTCTGCTCCCTGCTCTTTCTTGTTTTGTTTTATTTATTTTTGTCTTGTTTATTCTTCCCTATAATAGAAAAGCTAATTTCTGCCTAACTTCTGCCTAACTTATGTCTAACCATAGACATAATGGTTGCCGTTATCTCCCCAAGGAAACAGTCTTTGGCCCCCAACTTGGTAGTCCATTTTCTCCTTTTGTCAACAATTTTTGACATAAAATTCCTCCTTGTCTAAATTCTGATTTGCTTTCTATTTGACATAGTTCAGAATAAATATTATATATATAACATATACATATATATATATACACACACACACATACACACACACACACATATATATAAAACCTTGTCATCACATATGATTTCACTCATATGTAGAATTTAAGAAACAAAACAGATGAATATAGGGGAAGGGAAAGAAAAATAAAATGAGATAAAAACAGAGAGGGAGGCAAACCAACTCTAGGGAACAAACAATGTTTCTGAAAAGGAGCTGGGTGTGGAGGATGAAGTAATTGTGTGATGAACATTGAGGAGGACACTTGATATAATGAGCACTGGGTGTTATATGCAACTGATGAATCACTAAACTCCATCCTGAAACTAATAATACACTAAAGGTTAACTAACTTGAATTTAAATTAAAAACAAACAAACAAAAAACCTTCTCAGTCTTGATTTTCCAATGAATGAATGAATAAATAGATGATAATGATAGATAGGTAGAAAGAAAGAAAGAAAGATTTGTCATGTCTACACTAACATTTATTATCCAAACCAAAACCAAAAAAATCATGAATCATTATTAAATATTAGTACTATCACTTCTTGCCTTCCCTGTATCTTCTCCCACACACCTTTATTCATCATTAAAACCCTTGACCATAGGGTGTAAAACAATCCTAAAAATGGAAGAATGAACTACTTAAAATGCTTATTTCATTTTGGTTTGGCTATGGTCATCCTATTCTTATTTCTCATTTTTTGGAAGAAAAGAACTTTCACAAGACTCAATATGTAAGAAGTCTAGATAAATACTTAATAAATATGATTGCTATTAATGAAAAGTAACCAGTTTCTTCAATATAAATATTTATATTGAATATTTATATAAATATATATATTTATATTGAATATTTATATTATTTATAAAAATAAATGAATATAATTGCTACTAATGAAAAGTAAACAGTTTCTTCAATATAAAAAACTCCATTAGCAGTCACTTTAATCAAAGTATATTTGAATTGTGCTTGGTTGTTTATTTTTATTTTATAATATATTTTATTTACTTGTTTGAGAGACAGACAGAGATAGCACAAGGTTGGAGGAGAGGGAGAAGCAGGCTACCCATTAAGCAGGGAACACAATTCAGGGCTTGGTCCTAAGACCCTGAGATCATGACCTGAGTTAAAGGCAGATGCTTAACTGACTGAGCTACCCAGTTGCCACTGCTTGGTTATTTATAAGATAACTTTCATAATTTTCTTGTTACCCTCCAAAAACTCTTAATGTACAGAAATTATAGGGGCACCTGAGTGTCTCAGTGGTTTAAAGCCTCTGCTTTTGTCTCGGATCATGATCCCAGAATCCTGGGATGGAGCCCCGCATTGGGCTCTCTGCTTAGCAGGGAGCCTGCTTCCTCCTCTCTCTCTGCCTACTTGTGATCTCTGTCTGTCAAAGAAATAAATAAAATCTTAAAAAAAAAAAGTTTAAATAAAGTATTATTATTTGCTCTGTATCAAGCAAGAAATGATTAATGATGCTAAATTAGAGTTTCAAATTCACATAAATAAGTTCCAAGTTCTTTTAATTAATATATTTGTTTTCTGTATTAGAAAGAGAATTCTATGCACTGCACCTAGATATTTGTGAAATGATTTTTTTCACTTTTTTTTTTTTTTTTTTTGCATGGGTTGCTAGAAAAATCAAAGTTAAACCAGTGCTCTATTTATTTGCAGCAACTATCCTTAACCTAATTGTTTGCCTCTCTCTACCTTGGCTCTACTGCTTTCAGTAAGACTCCTTATTATTTATTTATTTTTCCCTAAAGTAGGTGAGGATAGATTAGTGAATGCACAAAATAGTATCTACCAGTAATTACTTTTTAAGACTCTTTCTTTAGTGAGAGAGCAAACTTTTCACAATGTTATTTAAGGCAGTCTTTATTTAATGGGAACTCTTTCTCTTGCAACTTGTCAACCACTCATTGATCATGTCTTTTTAAAAGCCTCATTTAAAGTGTTTCTATAAAAATTGGCGAGACACTGATGTAAAGACAAGCAGAAAAGTCTTTTTACTTAGAACATCTCATCTGAAATTCCTGTTCAACCACTTATTAGGTAAGTGGCCTTTAATGAACCATTTAATTTCTCTAAAACTTGGTTCCTTTGTCTTGAAATGGGGCTTATAAATAGGGATTATAAAATAATCCCTACTTCAGAGAAATTTAGTAAATATGAAATGAAAGCATAAGCAAAAGTGCTATTTCAAATACCATGTACCACTGATAAGAGAAAAACTAAACGCTAAGCGGCCCATCAAACCAGCAAGGTATCCCCGTCCCTGTCTCAAAGCCCTTCCTTGTTCCTCTTCCCTACTCTGTTTCCCAAGGGCACCAAAAGCACCAAGTATGAGGAAGTAGAAGGGTATACATTATTACCCTCCCTGCTTGCCCTCTGGGCTCAGACCTTTGGAGAATACTCTCCTCTGGGCCCACGAGGGTGTTGAATAAAGCTTCCAATCTTCGCAAGTCTCCCAAGTGCTGCTTGGTTCTTCTGTCAGGACCCAGTCCAGGTTCCGTAACATCATACCCATGCTACTTATGTTTATTATACTTTAAAGAGCTCAAGGGAAAAAGTTTCTTAAGCAATGTAACGTTTCACTTAAATATATTTTAGCTATATTTTTTTTTTCCTAAAGTGAATGTATAAATTAAAAGCCGAAAACTCGGGACGCCTGGGCGGCTCAGTTGGTTAAGCAGCTGCCTTCGGCTCAGGTCATGATCCCAGCGTCCTGGGATCGAGTCCCACATCAGGCTCCTTGCTCGGCAGGGAGCCTGCTTCTCCCTCTGCCTCTGCCTGCCATTCTGTCTGCCTGTGCTCGCTCCCCCCCCCCCCCGATAAATAAAGAAAATCTTAAAAAATATAAAAAATAAAAAAAATTAAAAAGAATAAAAACCGAAAACTCATTAATCAAATATGAAAATGCCTATATTCTCCTAGTAATTCAGGTGAGGGTAATGAGTTTGTTTGAGTGTGTAGAGTGTAAAAGCAGGCAAAGATAAAACACTTTCAAAGTGCACACCCAGAGTAAGGGCCCTAGGCATTATGAACTCTAATTTTGTATACTTGTCTCCTCAGTTCTGGCACTTGGATTTATACATTTTCATTGGAATTTAAACAGGATTATTTCAATGATTGTTAAGCTCTGATGTGATTTCCTTCTTGAACAACTCAGTTCCCATTACAGGTTACCCTGTTTTATAGTGGGCATTTGAAAACCTATGACTATGCTTCATGTTCTAATTTACACCCATTTCACGTACTGTATGGTTTTAACTGACTCCCTTCAGAAGGATCCCAGGAGTCACTGTTCTTTTTATTTTTCATATAGCATCAGTGTTTTAAATGATAAGGCTGTACCTGTGGTTACAGGAAGATTTAATAGAATGAACCAGTGACAGCAAGGCTATGGCACAGATAATCACCCTCTCCTTCTTAAAGTTTCTTGCTCTTCATATAGATAATAAAGTATAATACCAGTAAAGAAAAGAGCAATACATATTTTCTTTAAATGCCAAATATTTAGGAAATACATTTTTTAAAGTTTCAGGAAAACATACATATACACACATATATATAAACTTAGTTAACCTACACACATATATAAGCATACACGCACACACACACACATATAATGCCTCTATATATACCCATATACATGTACACATTATATATGTATATATAATATCTATTCTCATTTTTTATATTTTGGTTTTCTCTGAGGTCTCTTCAGTGCTGTGAAGCAAATGACATTCAAGATAAGGATGACTAAGAATTTCTAGAGTTTTAAACTAATCTTCCTGTTGAAAATATCTGTCATTCTCACACTTGGTGTGTGGAACTTATTTATATTCTTCGGTAAAAAAAAATATTCTTTCTGTTATTTTGTAGATATGTGTGTGTGTGTGTGTACATTTTGAACAGCACAACAGACCATTCTAATTCACCAGACAGCAGATAAGAAGGCAGGTTAGGGGCACCTGGGTGGCTCAGTGGGTTAAGGCCTCTGCCTCTGGCTCAGGTCATGATCCAAGGGTCTGGGAATGAGCCCCACATTGGGCTCTCTGCTCAGCAGGGAGCCTGCTTCCTCCTCTCTCTCTCTTTCTTTGCGTGCCTTTCTGCCTACTTGTGGTCTCTGTCTGTCAAATGAATAAATAAAATCTTAAAAAAAAAAAAAAAGAGAGAGAGAGAGCAGGTCAATCTGCAGCGGTTGCTTCTTAGCATTCTTGATTGTGTGAATTTTTTGTCACTTCAAGTAAATAACCAAAGCACTCATAAAAAGATTTGAAATAAAATGCAAATAAAGAAATAGTGATAGAAGAGGTGATTGTTGCAACATCATTTCTATTCATTAAAATAAACAATGAACTTTCCTTATATGTTTCATTTTGAGAAAAGTAATACTTTTCCACCTTGTTCAAGATATGAATGTGCGTGTATATACCAGATAGAAAAACTAGTCCAATCAGGACTATTTTTTAGAATAACATTTCATAATGACACGTTTTTCTTAAACTACTGTATTGGTTCTTTTCAATAGCTTCAAATGGCATTTTTAAAGGTTAACTGCAAAGAGCCTGTTGAATCTATTCCCACTTCAAATCTTTTATTATTTTCCCCTGGATGTTTCAAACTCTTTGTTATACTGTCGAAGCTGCTCATCTGTGATTACACTACACTGAGCTGTGTGTGTGTCAACTCATTATCCCAAACAATAGTTAATATAGCAATTCTGAAATGTTATTGCCTGATTCTGGACTTAAAGAAAATATTTATCTGCTCTTAAATATACTGGTACAGATACTAGTATTGTCATCTTACTTAGGGAAACATTTTCATTAAAAGGCAGATTTATTTTTGTAATGGCTTAGCCAAGGTTTTGAGTTTATTGTGTCTAAGATCCATGTTTCAATCATAATATTTCATACTGAACAATAAAGTACACAGCAAAATTTAGTAATTGTTTAGAAGTCGGCTTAAAATGGGAAGCAAAAATTCTATTACATTAGGATATTCCTAAAGAAAAATAAATATTCTATATTTTCAAAGATGAAAAATAAACAGGTCAATAGCTCTTGTGCTTATATACCTTATTTTGGCTGGCTAATTTTAAGGATATGGGAAGAAACTTAGAAAAAATTATAATTATATTCAGGTTTTTATGAAATTATTTCAACTTAACAGGATACTAACATATTCAGAAACTCTTGTACTTCTAAATATACAGTCTACTACATTCTTAAAAAAAAAAAAAGTCCTAGTTATGTGTCATAACCATTGCTTGGTTTTCCATTCAGCTAAATGGCCAAAATAAAGATATATAGACTCTATTACACTTTTTGATCTCTATCCTAAGGACTTCTCTGTCATAATTAAAGTTTCTAGTGTGAATACATAAAACACCCAAGTGGTCTGGAATGATGTGGAAAGTTATTTATTTAAAATTTTAAAGAATAACTCTAAGTAAAGCCTTTTTTATTGTGAACTTTAAAAATACATTACTAAATTTTCTGCATTAGTAAACAGAACTAATACAAGGAATTAGTTAAGACCATCTGGTTTTAATTAAGACTGGGTTTTAACCCAAACTAGTTTGGTGGACTACTTTGGCAAGTAGCTTATCTTCTTTGCGCCCTATTTTCTCTATCTATAAGGTAGGGATAATAATTGTAAATATCTTATAGAATCATTCTGAAGACAAAGTCAGTATTTTTAAAATACTTGGAATAGAGCCTGGCACATAGGATTATTATATAAGTACTTGTTAAGAAAATAAAGGCTTAAAATAAGAACATATATAATGTTCTTGGATAGAAAGAATTGTCATAATCCAAATGAAGTAAGATTGTAGCTTGTATAAGAATGTTGGTGGTGTAGATGAAAATAAGCAATAAGCAATCGTATGAAAAAGACTTTAGGAAGCTTTTGGCTGTGAAAGATGAATATTATGCTTAGACTTGACATAACTCTAAAAATGGTGGGAACATTCTCAGACACAAATTGATAAAATTAGAATTGTCCTGGAGATGGCTATCTACCCCATTTTACACATGTTGCATTTAAAGGAGCATTGAAAAGATATCCTGCAAGCAGTTGAACATATAACTCCACAGCTCAGAAAAAAGGAAGTCTGAGGTAAAGTCTTGAATTTGGGCTTCATCTTTGTATGTAGCCATCACTGCAGCTGTCAGTATGGAAGAGTTCACCTAAGGGGGGAAAAAAAGGAGAGACAAGAGGGCCTAGAACTGACCATTAAAAACTGCAACAAATTATGTCTGCATAGAACACTATAATCATTCAAAGAAGAGGAGATTGTCAGAGAAGGGAAAGATTGCTATGATTTAGAAGCAAAGGAGTTTCAAGGAGCTCAACAACATCCAATGATGCTGAAATAATTATGATATGAAAATTAAAACATCCATTAAATTTAGTGACATGGAGTTAATTGGAAACATGATCAGGAGTCATTATTCTTTTTGAGTAGGAAGAGTGGAAACCAACACTAAATTTGGTGATGAAGAGAACTAGAGTAGAGAAAGTAGAGAGGCTGAATATTTACAATTTTTTTGAAGAGTTTGGCTGCTGGCCCAAATATTGTAGTACCCAAGAGGGGAAAAAATAGATCAAAATAACCAACATTTGGAATCTGATTTTTTTTTTTTTTGTTCTACATTTTTATTATCCTTAAATTGGTCTATTTGTAGACTAGGTGATAAATGAGTACATTGTCCTTTCTTGAAAATAAAGTAATGAATCGAATTTCATTTAACCTATACAAAATTACTTCCTTGCCTCCATATTTCTTCATAGCTTTTACCCAGCTTATATAAATGGAACTAAATCATTGCTTAAATTATCAATATTAGTAATATCTGATTTTGCTCTCAGAATCATGGCCCACAGGTTCTGTGACAATTGCATTAAGAAGATAAAAAGAATAAATTGTGCTCATGATTTGAAGAAATTGTATCAACTAGTTTTATGTATCTTACCTCAAAGTTTACAAATTTATCCTTAATAAGTAAAAATGCTACTGCCAAAAGAAGATAGCTTGTAACTATTCCCAAATACTTAGATGTTTAGATAAGAACAACAGGTAAAAATGAACCTTTTATCTTACCATGATATTGGCAGTCCTACATATTGCAAGCATGATGCATGTATTTTAGAAACTTCTTTTAATAGTGCACTCTGAATTTTTTCCTCTTTATTTAATTTAAAATCCATATTAAAGTCCATATTAGTCTTTTTCTTTTCAGAGTTTAATAAAAGAAGTGAAGTGTAAGGTGTATCTCTTCTGGCAGTCAAGGCAAAGGCATCATATATGCTTTTGATTTTTCTTGAAGTTATGGTATCTTAAAACACTTCTTGAAGGAGTAAGGTGCTACCATGACAATTGTGTCACTTATTGCCTGTAAACCTTAGAGAGTTGCTTAATATTTTGTAGTCCAGATGCCTCATCAGATAAAAGCAGGGAGCATGATGTGGGGCTCAAATCCAGGGCCCTGGGGTCATAACCTGAGCTGAAGGCAGATGCTCAACCAACTAAGCTACCCAAGAACCCCCATGATTAGCTTCTATTCTAACCTATTTATTCTTCAATATTATCCCCTTCCCATCCCTGACTATTGGCTTTATATTTTGCTTGTACTACATACCAGGAATCTGGAATATCTTAATTATTTTCCTCATCTTGGCTTTCTGACAATAATTTTATCTTAAGCAATGCTATTAGATTTTTTTCATTTTAACTGTCAATAATATATTCAATTTCACTGTTAATCTTGCTTCTTTTCTCACGGAAGCCATAGATGTGATCAGAAGATCACGTTCTCACCACCAAATTTATTCTATGAACTCTCCTCTTGAAAGTTGTGCTTGGTGAATTGTCCTCATCCAATTTACAACATTCTCCAATTCTTGCACTCTTTATCTCATCTCCTTCCATGTACTTAAAGAATATATTCCTGCAGATATCTTTTTTCTCTCATCCATTAAAAATACACATTACAAATAACTAAAGAAAGCAGAAGGCCCCTGCTCATTTCACATACACAACAAATCATTCTTTGATCCTCCAGATTTCCCCTCCATCCTCTATGGATTGCAGGATAATGCCCCCCTGCCTCCACCTAAGATGCCCACCTCTTAATCCCTGGAACCCATGGGTTACCTTACATGGAAAAAGACCATTTCACAGATTTGATTAGGTTAGGGATTTTAAAATCAGAAGGTTACCCTGTATTATCTGGGTGGTCCCAATGTAAGTAATTAAAAGATGGAAGAGGAAGGCAGAAGAACCAGGGGAGGATGTGCACATATAGAAGCAGGAGCACTGAAATGGAGAAGACGGCCATGAGAAGAGGCTGACAGGCAGCCTCTGGAGGCTGGAAGAGGCAAGGAGGCAGATTCTTCCCTAGAGCCTCCAGAAGAGATGCAGTACTGTCAGCTCATTGATTTTAGTCCATTTGGACTTCTGACTCCTAGAACAGTAAGAAAATAAGCTTCTGTTGTTTAGAGTCACTAAATCTGTGGTTATTTGTTACAGCAGCTGTAGGACATGAATACAACCTCCATTCCTTCTTAAAACCAGTCCTGTCAGGGTTTTCTCTCCACAACTGAAGATAAAACATTTTTTTCAAGGTAATCAACATCACTGTTGCCCAAACTTTCAGCAGTCTTTGAGATCCATGTTTGTTTCAAAATATTTTTATTATTCTTTGATTATTAGCTCACATTCTTTTATTCTTTGTAATGTTTTTTTAGGTCTGTTTCTAAAATATGTTCTCTGAGAAAGGAAGAGTGTGTTATTTCTGTCAGGCACTTGCCTAGAGAGCCTGATGGCATAACCACCCAATGAAAAATGTTAATGTCAATTCTCAACTGGAGACTTTTCAGACCACAAAAAGAATTCAGACACCCACTGAGTGAATAGTGGTATGCAGGTAGGACTTATTCAAGAAAGCTCTTCTATAACCCCTGCTTTACTAAGAACAAGATTGAGATAGGAAAGTCTCCTTATAAGGGCCCTTTGCTCCCTGAGTTCAACCATTGAGTCCTGACACTATATAGGAAGATGTGATCCCATTTTCTACCCAGATTTTGCCTCCTCTACTTATACATAGAGGGTTCTTCTAGTCCAGGCTCCACACCACCAGGGAACAGAAGAATATTTTGAAGGAAAACACCAGCTCCAGTGTTAGCGTATGTTTGTGGAATGCAGCTTTCTTGTCATTTTTGGCATCTGGTTGTTTCCCTAACATTACCACCTGCTCTGTTTTGCCTTAAAAACAACTTTGTTTAAAATATTATGTCCATCACTCATAAGAATCTATACTGGGAGCATTTTCTCTGTACATCTAGTGTGCCATCTCCTGGAAATAGAAAACCCTTACTTCTTTAAACATTTATACACTTGGCTATAGAGATGCCACATGCTTTGATTTTCTTCCTATTGCCTTTGTGTTCCTTCTCAACTTCCTCTACTATTTCCTCTTTTCTTTTCCAACTATTTGAAGTTGGAATAAACTAGGATTCACTACTAGGGCATCTATTCTTCTCTGTACACACTCTCACTTTTTTGCTCATGTAGTTTTAAATGTAATTATTGTATTGGTAACTTTGAAGTCTTCAGTCCAGAGACTGTCTCTAAGTTCTTAATTCTACAATATATCTAACCCGTTCAAAAATGTACTTGGATAACTGATAGGTATCTCAAAATTAATATGTCCAAAATAAAAAACACAATTCCTCTGCCCCAACTGTTTTCACCAATCCACCGTGTTTACCTTCTCAGTAATATTGACACCATCCTTTCTGTTGCTTAGGGAACATACATCATTGAGTCTCTTTTTTTCCCCTCATATGCCACATAAAATTTATTAAGAAGTTCTCCAGTCTGGCCACTCTTCACCACCTTTCATGCCCCCACTTCCCCAAATCAAATTATTATTTCATCTCACTTGTTTTAGTGTAATATCGGATATCTCCTTGTGCCAACACAGTAGCCCAGGACTTGACTATATACCTATAAAAATGTTAACATAAATGTTTGACTTGAGATTTATTTTTAATTTAACACTTGTCACCTCTACTTGCCCAAATGTTTTCCATAGCTTTCATCACACTCAGACCAAAATGAAAATATGCACAAAGCCTGAATGAATGCCTAAGTTCCTTTTTGCTCAGCTCCCTATACCACGATCCTCCCTGACTTGGCTCTAGCCATATTTACTTTTTACTTACCCTCAATACGTTAAGCTCTTACCCTTGAAAGATTTTTGTACTTTCTGTTCTCTCTCCCTGAAATACTCAATTCCTCTGTTATCACCCATATCTCATTTTAGTATCTCCCTGTGTTTACTTAAATGTCCCTTCTCCAGAGAAATTTTCATGACAGCACTACTTCAAAAAATTGTATTGTGGAAAATTTCAAACATATACAAATAATATGAGAAAGTAATTTGGCAAAGCACTGTTGGAGAGGAAGGATTTCCTATGCCCTTTGAGATTCTTCTGGGTGGACTAAGAATCAAACTGATATGAAACAGATTAACAGGAAAAAATCAAATTTAACAGCATACCTATGTGAAATCCACAGAGACAAGAAGTTCCCAAAACAGCGAGGCAATCTGACACTTATATGAGCTAATGGGAGGGGTAGCATCCAAAGATATAAAAGAGAAAAAGGCCATTAGCAGGAAGTTGAAAGGAGATGTTTGGGAAACAAAGGTTGCCCTACTCTGTAGATAAGTTTCTTAAATGAAGAGGAATCACTGTTAATAGTTCTCTTCCTGGCACTAATAGACAGTTGAGGGGGAGTTAAAGAGCTTTTCCTGAATCTGCTGGGTTTTGACTGCTTTTAACTTAAAATAATCTTCATGCCAGTGTAGCCAATCTTGGGGCTGCTCCCTTGCCCCTGACATGTCTTTGTTATTTTAGTTTCAACAATTATCACCTCATTAAGCAGAGTTTGATCTTGCAGATATTCATACATTTAAATATGTATAGCCTAATAGCCTAGTTCTTTGAAACTGGGACAGCCCATCATAGAAATCAAAATTGGTCAGGACAGTCCCTCAGCAAGGAGTGGCTTAAATATCTCCCCTCCCCCACCCCAGAGGTTAAAGGGCCTTTTAGTTAGCTTTGATTTAGGATTGTCCTCTAAATCCTTGTTCCATTATTCACTGGAGGCCCACTGCAAAGAGTAGGAAGATGTGGAGATCCAATGGGGAACCAAATTAACCTGCAAGACTGTCCATGGGATAAAGGAACATGGAGAAGGGAAAGGATCAGACCCCACATACCAAGGCCTCAAGCATGGAGGACCCTCACTGGGAGGACAAATCCCCATCACACTGGGCTTTGAAAACCAGAGAGGGTCAACTTCAGGAGTTCTTGTGATCAGTGAAGCCTAACATCTGGAACTTTAATAATCAGCAGGCTCAGCTCAGGGAGAACTAGAGGGTGATAAGAAACTGAGTTACCACCTTAAAGAGACTGCATAACAAAAAGCCCCACTGAGATACAGGATAGAAATAGGAATTTGAAAAATGTCTGGGGTATACAAGAAAAAGATCTATGTACTAATCTCAGAAGGTGTGCTAGAGGGGCAGGGAGCTTTAGGATACTTTTCCAAAACAGAAGAGCTGGCAGATACCATTTCCCTCCCCTTCTCCTCAGCCAGATACAGGGACACCTGCAGAAACCGGTGTAGTACTAATATTCTCACCTAGCTTGCTAACACCCAGCCACTGTGCTTCTCTGCAAACCTGTCCCTTCCAACCCATCCTCAGAAGTTCTTCAAAGAAACTACAGCCTCTCCCCCCAATAGCAGACCTGCACAAATCTTGCTAACACTATGCAACCTTACCTGCATTCTCCTGCAGACCGACCCCATCCAACATGCCCTGCAAAGCAGCACTGCAAATGTGGCAGTGAATAAGCAGCTCCAACAAGGCCTATACAAATAATATGACTCTCAAGTGACTTCTGTCCTAGGGATAAAGGAAGACAACCACACAGACCAGTTCAACTGAGGCCCCAGCAGCATGCTGCAGACAGAGATCTAGTCTGACTGCAAACCCCACACACTAATGAAAGATTCTCAGGGAAAAACACAGGGAGAGCACCCTGCTGTTTCATGTAACCACAGGCCTGCCAGACACCTCATCTGACTCAGCTCAAGCCCAATGTGGCCCCAGACTGGCCCATGAATAACACAGGGCTCAAACCCTGCCCAGAGCAGGCAAAGAGAACCATTTCTGATAACTGGACAGAATGCAAATGCAGCTCAGCCACAATACTATGGCGCAGACAACAGACATAGGAGATGCCCTGAAGTTCCAGGTTCTGGTGAACAGCGGACACGACATTGCAAAGCACTACAAGATCTCTTCTTCATAAGGCCAGTACCTTCAAGAGCAGAAGACTTAGCTGAGTTTCCTAACACAAAGAAATAGACATAGGGAGTTGGACAAAATGAAGAGACAGAAGAGTATTTCCCAGATAAAAGAACAGAATAAAATTATAGCAAGAGAGCTAAATGAGACAGAGATAAGCATTATGCTTGATGGAGAGTTTCAAGTAATGATCGTAAAGAAACTTACTAGGCTTGAGAACAGTGTTGAGGATCAATGAGATCCAGAGATGAAGAACTGAAAATAAATATATACTTGAGGGCATAAATAGTAGACTAGAGGAAACAGAAGGATGAATCAGCAATCTGGAGGACAGAGTAATAGAAAGCAATAAAACTGAACAGATGAGAGATAATAATAATAATACATGAGAATAGATTAGGGGAACTCAGCAACACCATCAAGCATAACAACATTTACATTATAGGAATCCCAGAAGGAGAGGAGAGAGAAGAGCTAAAAAAATTTATTTGAAAAAATAACAGCTGAAAACTTCCCAGATCTGGAGAAAGAAATAGATCCAGGAGGAGCAGAGAGCTCCCAACAAAATCAACCCAAAAATGTTCACACCAAGACACATACTAATTCAAATGGCCAAAAAAAGTAATAATAAAGAGAGAATTTTAAAAGCAGCAAGAGAAAAAGGAAGCAGATACATACAGAGAAAACCCCTTAGGGTTGTCAGCTGATTTTTTAATGGAAACTTTGAAGGCTGGAAAGGAGTGGCATGATATATGCAAAGTGCTGAAAGAAAAAAATCTGCAACCAAGAATATTCTATCCAGCAAAGCTATCATTCAAAATTTAAGGAGACATAGTTTCACAGAGAAACAAAAATTGAAGGGATTCATCATCATTAATAAGTGAGTAAATAAATTGATGATTAAATGATTCTGGTTTATTATAAGAGGTTACAATGTTTTGTGACAAGAACTAGCCTAGAACATGAATTGGAATCTGAGGGGTGTTTAGTATACTTTACATGATGGACATAGAAAGACTTAACAAAATTAATTTAGATCTGCTTCAAGTAGGGTCCCAATTTGTTAGGCAATCTGTAGGGAAAATAAAAATTGTAACATTTGTGGGCCCTCTAGGTATGTGGATTGATTTCCTTAAATCTTATTGAATACTATGAAATTTAAGTGAATGACTTCTATGAAGCCCCTTACAAGTAGATAGAGATAATTATTGAGCCTATTGTTATTGAACCCTCTTGTGAAAACCAGTCTTCCTAGGAAGAATTATGAGCATAAAGCCTTTGAGAATAATATTTTATGGTAGAGCTGTGCCCAGTGAGAGTATTGCTGAGCTGAGAACAAACATACTGTATTTAAGATTTCTTTCTTAAAATTTAGCAGCATTATTATTCATTCTCAGTGTATCGCCTCACCTCTCCTTTATGTCTGTGTGTATTTCACCCATCTATAAAGTCTTGACCAGT
Source organism: Mustela lutreola (assembly GCF_030435805.1). Classification (NCBI taxonomy): domain Eukaryota; kingdom Metazoa; phylum Chordata; class Mammalia; order Carnivora; family Mustelidae; genus Mustela; species Mustela lutreola. Next base: position 77,885,104 of record NC_081290.1, read on the forward strand.
TTTTCTCTGAATCAGTTCTCTTCTTCTCTCTCAATCTCTCTCTCCCTCTCTCTCTCTCAATCCCTTTCTCTCCCTCTTTCCCCTCTCTTCTTTTCTATAATATTATTTATTGATATTGTCATACACATCCCATTCCATACTCTATTGTACTTCTGGTCACTTTTGATCTTAGTAAGGAATAACCATGATGCTTGAGTGATGAGATCCCTGATAGAAATTTTGTGTGCAGGGACCAGAATGGTTGCCATGCCACAATATTAGAAATGTTCCCATTAAGAAAGGAGCAGAACATTCTCCCAGAAGTTTGTAAAGATAAGTGAACATAGGAGCTTTGGCTCAGAGTAAAGAAAAGGGGTATGCTAAACCAAAAAATCAGATGATGAACTGTAAAATATGTAGAAGAACAAGGGAGTGCCTTATGCAACAAGAGTCTGGGGGAGGACATGTTGAATGTAATTTCTGAATCAAGAAGAAAAAGCTGCTTATATTTAAAGCTAGGAAATTTGTTATAGGTTATAGAGACATTCTGCTACATTTAAGCATATTTTGGTATCACAAGAGCAGACTCTGGAAGAGAGCAAACAGGAAGATTATATTTAACTTTTGGAATAACAGATACTGATAGACCTTTAGGTAAATAAAAATTTTAAATTATAATAGCACTTATAGCACTTGCTTATATATAAGATATATATACACACATATATACATGTATATTTTGATGAAATGTTTTGATGAAAAATGGTTATTAGAATATATATATTTATATATATACGTATATATATATTCTAATAACCATTTTTCATCAAAATAACATTGACAGCAATGTAATAATACAATAAAGTAACTTAAAGACAGTGTTTGAATTTGAGATTTTTTTTTTTGACTCATTGAACTGTACTACCTACCTCCTCCTAAAGCCATTGTGGGAATGTTAAGCTGGTTTTTAAGGGCACCTGAACTCCATGTCTTCCATAGAGAAGTCCATAATTAACCCAATGCCACTATATCCTGTACCTATTTGACAGCATGGTGTAATGAAAAATTGCATTGAGAATTAGAGATATGTATTATGGGCCTAACTGGATAACACTTACTAGCATTTGGCACAAAGCAAGTCATGAGTCTGAAACTTAGTACATTTGTACATCCAACTTATCTGTGAAGGGGTTTCCAGGGTGATGCCATAAGTCAAATTGCTCTGATATCTCTAAAATATGATTTCAATGCAAAGTGCTTTACTTAAATTACAGCATCACCAGCTCCTAGAAAAGAAACATGCTATAATGAGTTTAAAGCATTCTTAAAACTTTGCATGTCCTGGGGCGCCTGGGTGGCTCAGTGGGTTGGGCCGCTGCCTTCCCCTCGGGTCATGATTTCGGGGTCCTGGGATCGGGTTCCGCATTGGGCTCTCTGCTCAGCGGGGAACCTGCTTCCCTCTCTCTCTCTGCCTGTCTCTCTGTCTACTTGTGATCTCTGTCTGTCAAATAAACAAAAATTAAAAAAAAAAACAAAAAAACAAACAAAAAAAAACTCTGCATGTCCAAGTAAATATTAGTAATTTCTTGGTTCCCATGTGATTGCTTATTATATGGTTTCTCCTATTGAATAATTAGAAATATTTAACTAGAGTAACATACAAAAAAAAAAGTTTATTCTTTTAAGATCCTCTCTAGTACCTCTATTACCATTTTGCTGGCTATTTAATAATCACATTCTAGGTACACATTTAGTTGCATGTAATATTAAGGAAAAAAAAATCCTGAAGTGTGATTTTTGTCAGACCCACCATCTGTCTCATTATGTAAAGGACACACTCTTTGTTTAAGCATGCAAAACACTCCTTCACTTAAGGTAGAGCATAAGGTAGAACTGATCATCTGGAAACCCGTAGGTCAAGTGGAAAAAGCTGACTGCTTGTGATGAACCCAAAGGCTTTCCCACACTCAGTCTGGCCAGCGTCTCTGCAGTGGTGGAAGGACCAGTAATGTATCACTTTGTAGCTAAATCTACAGGAAAAAAAGATAACCAAAACCACAGAGCCGGATTAGGATACCCCCCATCCCTTCACCGGGTAGATACTGAAGCTTTCTTTAGGTTTTAAAGTGACTTATTTTCTTCCAGTCCTTTTCCACTTTCCCACATTTTCTTCTAGTCTTTTCCATTTACTTATTACTACTTTAGAAAATCTACACTAGAATTTTTTTTAACTATGTTGGAAGAAGAAAAATAAGATGACATCTAAAGTCAAGATAAAAATTTAAAAATCAGAGGCACCTGGGTGATGCAGTGGGTTAAACCATGTGGGTCTTAATTTCAGGCACAGTTCCTGATCTCATGAGATGGAGTCTGCCTGAGATTCTCTCTTCCTTTGCCTCCACCCCGATTCTTGCTCTCACTCAAAAAAAAAAAAAAAAAAAAAAAAAATCTGAGTATTAATAATTTCAGTGGCAATATATACTCAAATGAGAATTCTAAAAATGAGGAACATGTAAGTTAAGACAAGAATAATGAAATAGGGATAGAGATGGCAAGTTGGTAAAACTTGCAAATAATCAAATAATCAAAATCTTGGTGAAAAAGAAATTTTTAGTCACAAGAATGGACTCCAGGAATAATCTTAGTAGACCTCAGGCAATTAGAATTGTGTTTCCTTTAAGACTTTCAGATGTTTTCTTTTGCTGTTGGAAAAAAAAAAAAAAAAAAAAAAAAAGATAGCTAAAGACTATACTTGGATCAACAGAAAAATCAGTAAACAAAATTAGACTATAGATTTAGGGCAAATCTATCTCCAAAGCCTGAATGCAACCTACTGGTTATTTATTTGAGTTTAGATAGTAAAATTACTATTTAAATCTCATGAGTCTTAGCTTGTGACCTGACTCCTTAGGTTGTTTTAGGTAATAAATCATAAACTTATGTAAAATACCCATGGTATATCTGTGCCCAGAAAATATTAGAACTGAACTATGTCATGCTTATTGTCTCCTCTAGCATGCATTTTTAAAGACTTATTCATTTGGATTTCTTAATTCCTACACAATGCCTGGAGCACAGAGAGTATTTACTAATGAAAAAAACCTTCTCTTGAATATTTGAAAATTGGCAATGACTTATTGGTTCAAAAACATTTAAGTACTTAACTTTTTTTATTTTATAAGGGCAGAAAAGGTAGTCACCGTTTTTAAAAAACAGTTTCCGAGTTGGTGAAATACTTTCTGTTGGCACTAAGAATAACAAAAACATTGTTTAAAAATCAAGGCATTTGAAACAGAAGATTAACAAGTATATCAATTTGGATGGTGATAACTTTAGATTAGTTGGCACAATTTCTGCTAGTTAAAAATAAGTTCTAAACAGCATATAATCCAGCAAAGATAATTTCAATAATGTCAAAAACATGTATAATTTCACTGTATCTTATAATAATTTTTGTTACCTTTTGTTGCCTGTAGAACTCATAAAGCTTAATATTTTTTCTGTAACAATGATTTCTTCTCACTCCCCAAAATATCTAACAAGACTGACCATTCTTTACCTTTCGGGCAGCTATGATAAATGCATGCATTCATTTAGATAGACACACATTCACACACACAGAGTGATGCCAAAGAAATTAAAAATTCAAAGTTTATTTTGTTGCTGCTTTTGTGTTAGTAGTAAAAATGGCACGTGTTAAAAAGGATGATTTGTAACATCACACCAAGATACACATGTCTGAAGTGCATCCAAGACTATTTCAAACAGCTGCTTTTGGCATTGAGCTAAATTTAATGCAGTTTGTCACAAGACTACTCTCAGTACCATTTTAAGTGACAATACCGCTAGAGTACCATCCAATTTGTATTAAACTCTCTTTTTCAAAATGTGTAAGTATAGCTAGAAATGCTGATTTGTTATGAAATACACTCACATGCCAAGGGTGCTATCTAATAGTTACTTTTCCAGTGTCATAAAATTTGACATATTTTTATAGAATTCTTTGTTACATGAAAATAATCACTGCAAGAGGAAAAATTAAGTCTTTAAAAATTAAAAAAAAATTGTACTTTTTCATTATATATATATGAATTTGCTTATTTTTCACAGCAGAGGTCTGCAAAGTATGACCCGTGGGTTAGGTCTGGCCTGTGGACCCTTTACCTTTTTTATACCATTAATGAGATAAGACTGGTTTTTAAATGGTCTTTAAGAAATGTGAAATAAGACCAAAGAAGAATTTGTGAGAGAGACCACATGTGGCCTTCAAAGCTTAACATATTTATTATGTGGCCCTATAGAGAAAAATTTATAGACTTCTGTTCTATAGTAATTCTCTAATCCACACTTGTATTTAGAGTATGTTTTAACAAAATATTTCAAAAGAACAAAACATTTTCTCCCTTCTTCCTATGACATTTTGGTGATTCTTTATGGCATAATAGATGTAATTCCTTTCCATTTACACATTGATTTGTCAAATTATCATGATTTATAAAATTAAAAGCTTTTAACTTAATATTTTTGTAGCTATTTCTCTCACTTTGGACCTTATTTTCTCAGTACATTTTGTTTTAAGTGTGCAAAATGAATGTTATCTCTATGTCTGCACTGCTACTAATGTATACATTTTAAAAGGCTGAATTTAAGCCATAATTTTGCCATAGGGACTCTAAATAGACATACCAGACTTCTACTAGATCTGGGGAAATGCTGAATTTTTATTTATGTCTTCAGGTGACAAGCTGTGATGGATAGCCTGACAAGGTCCCATAGTCTAGCTTTGCAGGGCCAGGGAAATGATCATGGCATCGCCCTGCCAGTTTAGTTATCAACAGCTAGCAGCCTTAAGGCAGCAGTTTAAAAGTCATTTGTTTGCACTTCTAACAAGTACATTCTATTGTGTCGTTTATTCAAG